>NC_140015.1:26662659-27262659 GCF_964263955.1 Coregonus lavaretus | reverse complement strand
GTGGACCATAGACTCATTATAGGGTTTAGAGATCAGTGATGACCAGTTTTTGTTCAGCCCTGCATCATGCTGTGTCACTGTATCTCTGGCACAATAATAAACAGCAGTCTTTAGTCTTCAGTGTTCATCTGGAGATACACATGTTTCATGCTATTATCTCTGGAGATGGTGAACAGACCCTGAACAGAATATAAACAAATCATGTTTATATTGAAGTTTCAGTAGGTTTATATTGGTACCATTGTCATGGGGGGTGTTTATTTGACCTGTTCAGTGTTAATGTGTCCATACAGGAGCAAAGGGGTTTTGTACGGCATAATATCACTGTGACCCTCCAATAGACCCCAACCGTAACTGTATAGTCACAGTGATACACACCATAACAAAAACCTCCCACCAGTACCACACACCTGCTCTATGAGGATAGCAACACATTCAGATGGTATGTGGATAGGTGAAAATACAAATATATATAATTTGTTCAAATATTTTTGAATATTTTTTCACCATCAGTTAACTGTTTTGTAAAGTATTATATATTATAAATGGGTGGTTTAAGTCCTGAATGCTGATTGGCTGACAGCTGTGGTATACCAGACCGCATACCATGGGTATGACAAAACATAAATGTTTACGTTGGTAAACAGATTATAATAGCAATAAGGCACCAAGTGGATAATTAAACAATATTCCTACTTAAAAGAATGTGGGAAATGGTCAGTGGGGATCTAAAGAATAATCATGTCATATTGTTTATTATTTTGTGATGTCATTAAGGATGGTATCAAGTAATAACTGTAACTCGGAAAGTTTACATCTAAATGTTGTATAAAATATATGATTAAGTATGAGAGTATTTTGATGAAGATAGGAATGTGATTTTAGTCTTATAATGAGATAATAGTTTTTCATATAAACTATGCACAGTGACTAGCCACGCCCCGAGTGACATCAGAGATTGTGTAAACATAATTTAACGACCCTTTTACCACGAGTGCATAAAAAGCCTTGAAAAACAAATCAACCTTTAGACCAGCAGACGTGAAGCGTGAGTCAAACTTTGCAAATGGTTGAATTTCTACCAGACCAGTAAGCCCCACGGCTTAAAAATGGTTGACACTCTACAAGACCAAGAAGCGTGAAGCTGAAGCTACACGTTACAAAATGGTTAGACTAGAAAGACCAGAAAACGTGAGACGTAGAGATAAGTAGTGATGGAAGAGGTCAGAGTTTTGCATTGACTCCTCCTCACAGGGTGGGAAGATCACATGGAGAGTCAGAGATGGGAAACAGGTTCATTTTACCTGAAAACTTCACTTGTCGAGACAGTGAGTTAATTTACATTTGAATAAGGAGAATGAATAACAGTAGTGGTCCTCTGTAGCTCAGCTGGTAGAGCACGGCGCTTGTAACGCCAAGGTAGTGGGTACGATCCCCGGGACCACCCATACACAAAAATGTATGCATACATGACTTTATGTCGCTTTGGATAAAAGTGTCTGCTAAATGACATATTATTATTATAATGATACCTTACTATAAAAACCATTCAGTTCACCTTAGCCTAGCTCGCCCTCTAGTGGCCTGAAGGAGGGGTGATTACTCTCCACATAGAGACAGAATTCACCAAACAAATGAAAAGGGGTGCATGATGCTAATCATACTTTGATTTGAATATGAATGTTTATAATACATTTTTTAGCAGATTTGATGGACGGAATATCACTGTTATGGAATTGTAGTAATACTGTTTTCATGTAGCCCACAAAGTATGTGTTTTAATTTATATTTCTTATATATACTGTATATACACCTGTTTAGTGTTCAGCTACTTTTCTATTCATATGAGTGTGATGGAGTTTTAGTACAGGTCCTGTGCTGGTTTGTATCACTGTGGACGTGAGCACAATAATACACAGCTGTGTCTTCAGTCTGCAGACTCTGTCCTGTTAAAGTCACAGTATTGCTGGAGGAGTCTACTGTGAGGCTGAACTTGTTTTTCAGTGAATCTTTGAATCTAAACATTCCACCACCCCAAATATGAGTAATCCCTTCCGGTGCTTTCATAGCCGCAGGAAGTAGTTTGGGGGTATGTCGGTCCGCTAGTACATGACTAGTAAAGGCCGCACCCCCAGCACCCCTACTTTCTGTGGCTATGGGTGCTTTCCCTACAAACATTTTAATAAAATGCACACCCTCCCCCCTCATAGAATTAACTCAAAATAATGTGTACGACCACAAATAACAATAACTGTAGCGACCCTGTGTTTATGAAGTGGATATCAACTTTGCCACTTCAGCATACTTTTGTGCCACAGTCGATGCCACGCTGGGCTAAAGGCAAGAAGGTTGAGGGTTTGCCGACCACCACAAACGAGCTCACTCTCCCAGCCTGTTTCATCAGGCCAACGCTACGATCAGAGCCGGCTGCAGACATTGAGTATGTTTACATGCACACTAATAATTTGATATTAAACTACTTATGGCAGGAGGCCGAGCATAGCATTAGTCATGTAAACACCTTACTCTGCTTATCTTAATCAGCGAAGGTCATAATCGAAGTAAAGATTTACAGATTAAAAAACCTGGTTTTCTGAGGAATCTTTCTAGCTATTAGGACAGCTTAATCAGCATTCCAGCGGTGTATTGGATCTGCACATGTGTCAGAACCAGTAGCACAAGCACCACTCTGATGCGCAAGTAAAGTGAGTTGAGAAAAACTGAATGTGTGTATCTTAGAAATACACCACATGACCAACAGTATGTGGACAAATGCTAGTCGAACATCTCATTCCAAAATCATGGGCATTAATATGGAGTTGGTCCCCCCTTTGCTGCTATAACAGCCTCCACTCTTCTGGGAAGGCTTTCCACTAGATGTTGGAACATTGCTGCGAGGACTTGCTTCCATTCAGCAACAAGAGTGAAGTTGGGCACTGACGTTGGGCGATTAGGCCTGGCTCGCAGTCGGTGTTCCAATTCATCCCAAAGGTGTTCAATGGGGTTGAGGTCAGGGCTCTGTTTAGGCCAGTCAAGTTCTTAAACACCAATCTCAACAAACAATTTCTGTATGGACCTCGCTTTGTGCACGGGGGCATTGTCATGCTGAAACAGGAAGGGGCCTTCCCCAAAATGTTGCCACAAAGTTGGAAGCACAGAATTGTCTAGAATGTCATTGTATGCCGTAGCAGTAAGATTTCCCTTCACTGGAACTAAGGGGCCTAGCACGAACAATGAAAAACAGTCTGTTAAGTGAATTTTTCAATCTCAATGGTTTAACTCAACTATTTCAGTGTCTCTGTGCGTCTCCCAAAAGGTTGTAATGCTTTTGGATCAAGAAACGGACAGAGTCCCAGTCTGCATAGTCAGGTCTTTATTCATTGAGAATTCTGTTATCACAATTTCAGAGTACATCTTTTATACTCACACGTCATACAAAAAATCCCACCCCGCTTTAGGCGGGCTGTATTTTTCCACTGTACATGGGTTTAGCTCATGTTTTCCTCTGATCACACACATGTGTTCTTATCATAGTTTACTCCCTGCATTCCTCAGTTATCGCCGTTCTCACAATATTCTGACTGCCTTATTGTACTTCTAACTAAGCTACACATCTTATCAGATTATAGTCTTATGATTCTAACACTTTTCACACAGTTTCAGGGTGTAATAATTAGTCATTATTAATTTACCAAATTCTTCTATCACAGCCCCAGACCATTATTCCTCCTCCACCAAACTTTACAGTTGACACTATGCATTGGGCAGGTAGCTTTCTCCTGGCATCCGCCAAACTCAGATTTGTTTTTAGGACTGCCAGAAGGTGAAGCGTGATTCATCACTCCAAAGAACGTGTTTCCACTGCTCCAGAGTCTGATGGCTGCGAGCTTTACACAACTCCAGCCGGCGCTTGGCATTGCGCATGGTGATCTTAGGCTTGTGTGCGGCTGCTCGGCCATGGAAACCCATTTCATGAAGCTCCCGACTAACAGTTCTTGTGCTGATGTTGCTTCCAGAGGCAATTTGGAACTCGGTAGTGTGTTTTGCAACCGAGGACAGACGCGCTTCAGCAGTCAGCAGTCCCATTCTGTGAGCATGTGTGGCCTACCACTTTGCGGCTGAACCGTTGTTGCTCCTAGACTTTTCACTTCACAATAACAGCACTTACAGTTGACCGGGGCAGCTCTAGCAGGGCAAAAATTTGAAGAATATGAGTTGTTGGAAAGGTGGCTTCTTATGACGGTGCCATGTTGAAAGTCACTGAGCTCATCAGTAAGGCCATTCTACTGCCAATGTTTGTCTATGGAGATTGCATGTCTGTGTACTCAATTTTATACACCTGTCAGCAACGGGTGTGACTGAAATTGCCGAATCCACTAATTTGAAGGGGTGTCCACATACTTTTGTATAAATAGTGTCGTTTTCAATCACAAAATGTATATTTCTGAACTTACATTTATTTAGATTTTACAGATTTTTTGCATTTATCAAATGTCAGATGTGGACATATTATTAGGGAAATCATTCTTCTTGCAAAGCATGTATACATTTTAATCAAACTATTATATTAATCTGACTATCCATGCTCAATGATCAGCTAGGGGGATATCCAATTTTCAACATTTTGATGCCATATGTGACCCGTTTCAGGAAACTAGGCGTATGTCGCGCGTCACTACTTCACAGGAGCGCCATTTGAACGCAAACTTTTTTTTCTTCATCAAAATGCCTTTTCTTTTTTCAGAAATGCCTTCTGGAACATGTGAACTTTCATGTGCCTGAATAACAAACTTGTATGTCATCTGTAAATACGAATACAATTGTTAAATTAGGAGCCTACTTGGTTTAGCCACGGAAAAAGACAGTAACCTTCCCGCAAGCCATGATTGGATGAGATAATGAGTGGGCTGGACATGCCAAGAGATGAGTTCGGATTGGTCTGCCATGTAGCAAGCTTCTGTCTGTAGCATGAGCTGGTCAGTATGTGTAGGTAATCCTTGGCTTTTTTGAAATATATCACATAGTGGAACTGCATAAATGTTGCTCTCCACTTTCTGGAGGAACGAGTTTTGAAATCAGTGGAATTAGAGTATGATAGCTAAGGAGATGGAGAAAATTCTGTCATTTGATTGCAGCTAGCTAACATTGAATCTGGTTGGTTAGCTACCTGCAGATTCATGCAGGGTAGTAACGTTATGAGTTGGGATTATTGTTCATTGTTTAGCTAGCTAGCTAGCTACATGTCTAAACAAAAGACTCCATAATGCAAGTAACTATTTAAATAGAATGTTTATGATGTCACTGCGACAACTGTCAATAGACGCAGCTGGTAAATTAATTCTGTCTATCTACTCCGATTTCAGAGCACTCTTGTCTGAGTGTGCCAGATTGCAGAATAACTGACGAATTTACGAACGCTCAACAGCCGTTGAATATGGCAGATGTCATTAAACGTTGGCAAAAAAGTGTAATTAACTTATTGCCAGTAGCACAGTTGCAGTCATCAACGCTTTGGATAACATAAAAACAGCCTAACCATCTCTGCTAGAGCGAGTTAAATGGTCAGTGAGCTGTTCCATTTGTGTCTGGAAGTACTGTAGCTAGCAAGCTAGCCAACGTTAGCCCTTTAGTGTGGGTGCTTGATTGCTGTTGTTAGGTCAGAACGCTCGGATCAACCCTACTCCTCGGCCAGAGCGTCCAGTGTGCGCTCTGAACGCTCCAAGAGCGAAATGCTCTGAATTTACGAACTGACAATCTGACAACGCTCTGAGTTTACGAATGTCCAGAGTACACTCTGGCACACCAGATTAAATTCCCGAACACACCCGTAGTATAAACCAGCCTTTAGTCTTGAAATCTTTGGTTGTTTAGTACATAGCCTCACATGTGAATCCTTAAAAATATGGTTGGGGCTAAAGCTTAAGAGGGTGTGAATGATGCTGAATGGGTGTAGACAAAGAAGATCTCTCCAGTAGTTACCAAAACATTAAAGGACCATTTTCTCAAAAGTGAGGTTAAAAGTTTATCAACTTTCAAAGCAGAATTGTATTCCCATTGTTCACACATTTGACATTCTTTTTAAAAGTGATTATGGTTGGTATGGCATTGAGTTGCTGTGGTAGTTTGTTCCACTCAACAGCATTGGTATATAGAAATGTGTTCTCACCAGATAGACTCTTATATTTAAAACAGTGAATATTAGAGTCTCTGGCTCTGGTATTATGCAGGTAGAAATCTCCAAAAATAGTTGGATTAATAATACTATTTTTCCACAGATAACCAGTTTAGCTACTTAAAATGCTTGGGCTCCAGTTCAGTTTGAGGGGGGAGTTTAAGTACAATTCTTACAAGATTGTTTTGGCTGGTCTGTTGACACTGGACCTGTGCACTTGCACATGTTCTAACCTATCTGGATTACAACCAAATTATGATAAATGTACTATATTACATATTGGATCACTAAAAAATAAAATTTTTACATTACCTTGTAGTTTACCAATAAAATGGTCGGAATACATTTCCCAAATAGAAAGTTAGCAAAAATAGATAAGATCTTGTTACCATGGAAAGGTAAATACCTGTCAATTTGTGGAAAAATCAACCCAATTAACTCTTTAGTATTATCCCAGTGTACCTATTTGCTTATGGTCTTGCCTACGCCTAGCGAACAGTTTTTTAAAATTATATGAGAAAGAAATATTCCATTTTATTTGGAACGGCAAGCCAGCTAAATTAAACGGTCCTATTTATATAATGAATATGAATTCGGAGGACAGAATTATTAAATATTAAAGCATTAGACCTATCACTAAAAGCTTCAGTCATACAAAAGTTATACTTGAATCCGAACTGGTTCTCTAGCAAATTAGTAAGATTGTCTCACCCAATGTTCAAGAATGGCCTTTTTCCCTTTATTCAGATTACAACCTCTCACTTTCAGTTATTTGAAAAGGAAATCATATTGCAAATATCACTATTTCTAAAACAAGCCATAGAAAGTTGGTTGCAATTTCAATTTAATCCTCCAGAAACGACAGAACAAATAATGCAACAAATATTGTGGTTAAACTCAAATATTGTAATTGATAAAAAAAACATGTCACACATGCAGCTAACAAAAACATCTGGAAATGTCTGCTCTACCCAAAATAGTTGGGAAGAGATTTTTGACGTACCGATTCCATGGCATAGTGTTTATGAACTGATATGCAAAACGATGCCAGATTCAAAACTTAAAATGTTTCTATATAAATTATTATACAAAATTCTTGCTACCAATAGAATGTTATTTATATGGGGGATACAGTCTTCCCAGCTCTGCAGATTTTGCTGCGAAGAGACAGAATCATTAGATCATTTGTTTTGGTACTGTCCATTTGTAGCTTGTTTTTGGACACAGGTCCAGGAATGGCTAAAGGTTTGAAATATTTACTTGAAACTAACCCTGCAGATAGCACTACTGGGTGATCTGAAAAGTCATAGTCAATCGATCAATAATATAATAATACTTTTAGCAAAAATGTTTATTTTCAATTTACAATCTGTAGAAACAATGAGAATAGAAGGGTTCAGAACTTTTGTAAAACATCACAGTACAGTTGAAAAATATAAGGCAAATAGAAATCCAATATGGATGGTGTTAAGAGATAGATGGGTGAAGCACGGGGGTGGCAGCATCATGCTGTGGGGGAGCTTTGCTGCAGGAGGGACTGGTGCACGTCACAAAATAGATGGCATCATAAGGGAGGAAAATTGAGTTGAAGGATGGGACTAGACATCCAATATGGATGGTGTTAAGACATAGATGGGAGGTGTTGAATGGAGTTGAAGGATGGGACTAACAACAACTAATAACAACAAGATAACTCATGTAAAGCATACTGTGTCGATAATAAGTATATAGGTTATAGGTTGAGCGCTTCTGTGAAAGAGCACAGTTAGAAAGATATGGCATATAGAAGCAAACCGGATGGACATCATAAAAATAATCAGAGAGGTTGAGGGTAGAGAAAGTTCAGGAGTAAAAACAAACAAAATATAATTATTGTAAAATGGACTGTGTCCATAAAATGTATATAGAATGTATAAGCTGGAAGTAGATGCCTAAGCATTGTTGTTCACTAGTTTACTCAAATTAGGGAAGGGGTGGTGGGGTTGGAAAGTAATAAAGGGAAATATACTTTTAAAAAGTATATGTGTATATGTATGTATACAGTTGTGGTCAAAAGTTTTGAGAATGACACACATATTAATTTTCACAAAGTCTGCTGCCTCAGTTTTTATGATGGCAATTTGCATATACTCCAGAATGTTATGAAGAGTGATCAGATGAATTGCAATTAATTTCAAAGTCCCTCTTTGCCATGAAAATGAACTTAATCCCCCAAAAACATTTCCACTGCATTTCAGCCCTGCCACAAAAGGACCAGCTGACATCATGTCAGTGATTCTCTCGTTAACACAGGTGAGAGTGTTGACAAGGACAAGGCTGGAGATCACTCTGTCATGCTGATTGAGTTAGAATAACAGACTGGAAGCTTTAAAATGAGGGTGGTGCTTGAAATCATTGTTCTTCCTCTGGATATTGCTGCTAGTAAGATTGCACCTAAATCAACCATTTATCGGATCATCAAGAACTTCAGAGAGGAGAGAGGTTCAATTGTTGTGAAGAAGGCTTCAGGGTGCCCAAGAAAGTCCAGCAAGCGCCAGGACTGTCTCCTAAACTTGATTCAGCTGCGGAATCGGGGCACCACCAGTGCAGATCTTGCTCAGGAATGGCAGCAGGCAGGTGTGAGTGCATCTGCACGCACAGTGAGGTGAAGACTTTTGGAGGATGGCCTGGTGTCAAGAAGGGCAGCGAGGAAGCCACTTCTCTCCAGAAAAAACATCAGGGACAGACTGATATTCTGCAAAAGGTACAGGGATTGGACTGCTGCGGACTGGGGTAAAGTCATTTTCTCTGATGAATCCTCTTTCCGATTGTTTGGGGCATCCGGAAAAAAGCTTGTCCAGAGAAGACAAGGTGAGCGCTACCATCAGTCCTGTGTCATGCCAACAGTAAATCATCCTGAGACCATTCATGTGTGGGGTTGCTTCTCAGCCAAGGGAGTGGGCTCACTCACCATTTTGCCTAAGAACACTCCTAGAGCAACTTCTCCCAACCATCCAAGAACAGTTTGGTGACGAACAATGCCTTTTCCAGCATGATGGAGCACCTTGCCATAAGGCAAAAGTGATAACTAAGTGGCTCGGGGAACAAAACATCGAAATGTTGGGTTCATGGCCAGGAAACTCCCCAGACCTTAATCCCATTGAGAACTTGTGGTCAATACTCAAGAGGCGGACAAACAAAAACCCACAAATTCTGACAAACTCCTAGCATTGATTATGCAAGAATGGGCTGCCATCGGTCAGGATGTGGCCCAGAAGTTAATTGATAGCATGCCAGGGCGGATTGCAGAGGTCTTGAAAAAGAAGGGTCAACACTGCAAATATTGAGTCTTTGCATAACTTAATGTAATTGTCAATAAAAGCCGTTGACACTTATGGAATGCTTGTAATTATACTTCAGTTTACCATACTAACATCTGACAAAAATATCTAAAAACACTGAAGCAGCAAACTTTGTGAAGACCAATACTTGTGTAATTCTCAAAACCTTTGACCACGACTGTATGTATGTATATGTGTATATGTATATACAGTGAGGGAAAAAAGTATTTGATCCCCTGCTGATTTTGTACGTTTGCCCACTGACAAAGACATGATCAGTCTATAATTTTAATGGTAGGTTTATTTGAACAGTGAGAGACAGAATAACAAACAAAAAATACAGAACAATGCATGTCAAAATGTTATAAATTGATTTGCATTTTAATGAGGGAAATAAGTATTTGACCCCTCTGCAAAACATGACTTAGTACTTGGTGGCAAAACCCTTGTTGGCAATCACAGAGGTCAGACGTTTCTTGTAGTTGGCCACCAGATTTGCACACATCTCAGGATGGATTTTGTCCCACTCCTCTTTGCAGATCTTCTCCAAGTCATTAAGGTTTCGAGGCTGACGTTTGGCAACTCAAACCTTCAGCTCCCTCCACAGATTTTCTATGGGATTAAGGTCTGGAGACTGGCTAAGCCACTCCAGGACCTTAATGTGCTTCTTCTTGAGCCGTGTGTTTTGGGTCATTGTCATGCTGGAATACCCATCCATGACCCATTTCCAATGCCCTGGCTGAGGGAAGGAGGTTCTCACCCAAGATTTGACGGTACATGGCCCCGTCCATCGTCCCTTTGATGCGGTGAAGTTGTCCTGTCCCCTTAGCAGAAAAATAATGTTTCCACCTCTATGTTTGACGGTGGGGATGGTGTTCTTGGGGTCATCTGACCACAACACTTTCACCCAGTTCTCCTCTTAATCATTCAGATGTTCATTGGCAAACTTCAGACGGGCCTGTATATGTGCTTTCTTGAGCAGGGGGACCTTGCGGGCGCTGCAGGATTTCAGTCCTTCATGGCGTAGTGTGTTACCAATTGTTTTCTTGGGGACTATGGTCCCAGCTGCCTTGAGATCATTGACAAGATCCTCCCGTGTAGTTCTGGGCTGATTCCTCACCGTTCTCATGATCATTGCAAGTCCACAAGGTGAGATCTTGCATGGAGCCCCAGGCCGAGGGAGATTGACAGTTCTTTTGTGTTTCTTCCATTTGCGAATAATCGCACCAACTGTTGTCACCTTCTCACCAAGCTGCTTGGCGATGGTCTTGTAGCCCATTCCAGCCTTGTGTAGGTCTACAATCTTGTCCCTGACATTCTTGGAGAGCTCTTTGGTCTTGGCCATGGTGGAGAGTTTAGAATCTGATTGATTGATTGCTTCTGTGGACAGGTGTCTTTTATACAGGTAACAAGCTGAGATTAGGAGCACTCTCTTTAAGAGTGTGCTACTAATCTCAGCTCGTTACCTGTATAAAAGACAGCTGGGAGCCAGAAAATCTTTCTGATTGAGAGGGGGTCAAATACTTATTTCCCTCATTAAAATGCCAATCAATTTATAACATTTTTGACATGCGTTTTTCTGGATTTTTTTGTTGTTATTCTGTCTCTCACTGTTCAAATAAACCTACCATTAAAATTATAGACTGAGCTTTTCTTTGTCAGTGGGCAAACGTACAAAATCAGCAGGGGATCAAATATTTTTTTCCCTCACTGTATATATTTGCGAGAAAAATAAAATAAAAAATAAAATAATAATAAATAATAATAATAATACTATCATTCTAGTGTGACACAAAGAGAGGAAGTAGTACACCAGCGTGCCATGTTGTTAGTTTGGGTTTTATACAGCTGCTTCACCAGCTTCAATCAGTGTGTCTCTTGAGCTCAATAATAAACTGCAGTGTCCTCTGCTCTCAGACTCTTTGCCTCTAAAAACTGTGTGCTCGTGGAGACGTCCTCAGTCAGGGCAACTGTCCTTTCAGGGAGTTTGTGTAGAATGGAGAATTGCTATTCATTCTCCCGATCCACTCCAGGGCTTTGCCTCGCTTCTGCCTCATCCAGTGTATCCAGTAGCCACTCATTGAGAAACCAGAGATTTTACAGGACAATTTAACAGTGTCTCCAGGTCATTTCACTTGAGGAAGAGACTGATACAGCCTGATATATCAACAAACACCTGCGAAACAAAAATTTTTCAAGATTCAGTTGAAGATGTGATATTTACATTGATTTCGGGTTTAACCATGATTCATTCTTCAGTCACCATGTAATGATTTATTTACTATGTATGGACATCACCATGAGAACTAAACTCCAGACAGTCATCAGTTCCATTGTTCAGTCATAGTTAGTGCTGACTATAATGAAAAGGCCAGAGCTGAGTTTCTGATTATGAAGGGATAAAGGGGTGAGACTTTGCATAGACCTCCCTCTAGAGGCTAAAATAGAGCCTGAGATGGAGATGTTCTTTGAGAGTTCATATTGGTAGCATTGTTTCTCAGAACAGTACAGGATTAAATAATCTATTGGGATTAATACAATAAACTTGTTCCATCTAAACTTGTTCCATCTATAATTGTTCCATCTAAACTTGTTTCATCTATACTTGTTCCATCTATACTTTTTCCATCTGTACTTGTTTCATCTATACTTGTTTCATCTATACTTTAACATTATTGACCTTCATGGTTCTGTATTACATATTGTACTAATTCTGTTTGCTGAAATTTGACATTTGGTTTCATTCAAATAAACTCACCAAATTCAAAGACATTATGAAGTAAATGGTTTTAGCTGCTTGTCACAACGCTGATGTGGATGCGGTGTTGGAGTCAGGCGCAGGACACAGAAGCTCAGTCAAAACGACTTTACTAGTCTTCAGAGACAATGCAAAAATAACGGGCCTCGAACACTGGAGGCGAGCGATTACGCAAACAGTGCGTAAATACACCATCAACAAAAGTACAATGATACACCAACGGACAGGCGGACAATCACACACAACTGCAAACAAAACCAAAGGGAAACTTATAGGTGACATAATCAATACATAAGACGAAACAGGTGTACCAACAAGACAAAACCAAACAAACATCGAGGACATCAAGCGGTAGTAGCTAGTACTCCGGGGACGACGAACGCCGAAGCCTGCCCGAGCAAGGAGGAGGAGCAGTCTCGGCGGAATTCGTTACACTGCTAGAGATTGATAATTAATTTGACTGAATGACTGCACACATTATCGAATGGCTGTAAAGACATTTATGTATTTATCTTTCAAAAAATGACAAGTATGTTTTATGCTTTCAAATAATTATGGTTTTAATTTAGAGTAGTATGTGTCTACTCTCTCCTAGTGTTGGTGGGGCGATGGGATTGATGTTGACAGAGACTAGAGCTCAGAATTGTTTCACAGACTCTCACAGCAAGAGAAATGCTTGCTTGATCAGTTTTTGTACGGTGCTGCAGCCTCCTGTGTCACTGTGTCTCTCTGGCACAATAATAAACAGCAGAGTCTTCAGTCTTCAGACTATTCATCTGGAGATACACCTGCTGCTTGCTGTTGTCTCTGGAGATGGTGAACTGACCCTGAACTGACTGGGAGTAGTAAGTGCTGACACCACCATCACTAATAGTTGCAACCCACTCCAGTCCTTTCCCAGGAGCCTGTCTGATCCAAGCATTCCAAAAGTTGCGACTAAACCCAGAAGCTGTACAGGTCAGTTGGTGTGATTCTCCAGGCTTTTTAACCACGGATTCAGACTCAGTCAGTGTCTGACCCTGAACACCTTTGGAAATAAAATTATAAAAAATCCATCAATGTTTCAAGCAGTTCATAAAACATTTTTTAAAAACATTAAAATGACGGTACATTAATTTTACTTGACACATAATATTGTCACTTACGTTTTACAGACACCAACATGAGTACTAAACTCCAGACAGTCCTCATTGTTCAGTATTAGTTAGTACAGAACTCGCTGTAATATGAGTCCAAGCTGATTATAATGAGAAGGCCAAAATTGAGTGTCTGATTATATAGGGATGAATGGGAGGGAGACTTTGCATAGACCGCCCTCTAGAGGTTTAAATACAGACTGAGAGGGAGAGATTGTCTGCTCTATGCCTTAGTACTCCACCCTCTCCATCATTCTTCTCCCTGTTATTATCAGATGTTTCATATGAGATGTTCAGACTGGATATGTTTTGTATTTTATGCAATGCTGAACAGCACAAAAACAAGAATATTTCCGTTAGTATTGAATTGGATTTATCTCTTAGTCCCCAAATCCAGAACAAATTCAAGAATGCATACAGTATTATATTGAGCCATTATTGCATGGAACTCCCTTCCATCTCATATTGCTCAAATGAAAAGCAAACCTGGTTTGAAAAAACAGATAAAGCAACTCCTGCCGGCACAACACCTCTCCCCTATTTGACCTAGATATTGTGTGTATGTACTGATATGTAGGCTATGTGTGCCTTTTTTTAAATGTATGTAGTTCTGTTCTTGAGCTGTTCTTGTTGTGAATGGATCTGCTTGTCTGAAGCACCCTAACACAAGCGGGAGGCATGAAATGAACAGACCAGAGGCAGTGTGTCACGCCCGGGCTCTGGGGACACTGTTATGTTGAGCCAGGGTGTGTAGAGAATGTGTTTTGTTTCTATGGGTGCTATTTCTATGTTGGCCAGAGTGGCTCCCAATCAGAGGCAACGAGTGTTAGGTGTTGCTGGTTGTCTCTGATTGGGAGCCATATTTAAACAGTCTGTTTTTCATTCGTGTTTGTGGGATTTTGTTTCAAGTCTGTTTATGTTAGACCGTGAACTGTCACGTATCGTTTGTTGGTTTTGATCGCGTCTCTAATTAAAGAGTATGTTTGCCTGCAACGCTGCGCCTTGGTCCTCATCTGTTCTAGACGATCGTGACAGAAAATCCCACCACAACTGGACCAAGCAGCGAGTCGAGGAGCCATCGCCAGGGAAATCCCAAGCAGATCTCCGTGGCAGCCTCGACTGGGTCAAGCCGAGTGAAGAGCAGAGAGAGTGGACTTGGGAACAATGGAGGAAGAGCTGCGACTGGGTCAAGCCAATTGAGGAGCTGAATAGCGGGAGTTGGAGGCAGAAGAGCGAGAGTTGGGCGAGAACTATAGAGGCCTAGCCCATGGGGAGGAGAGACCCCCAGAAAATTTTTAGGGGGGGGGCTCACGACGTCGGGGCAGCAGGAGGCCGCCAGGTTACGGGGGCCACTGGTCGAAGAGGGGATGGAAGGTGTAGAGGCACGGCGAGATGTACTGTTGTGTGTTACCAGTCCGGTCCGGCCCGTTCCAGATCCCGGTGTAGGGCCAGTGGTGTGTGTCCCCAGTACGGTCCGGTCTGTTCCTGCTCCCCGCACCAAGTCAGTGGTGCGCTTCGTCAGCCCGGCTCGGCCCGTTCCTGCTCCCCGCACCAAGTCAGTGGTGCGCTTCGTCAGCCCGGCTCGGCCCGTTCCTGCTCCCCGCACCAAGTCAGTGGTGCGCCTCGTCAGCCCGGCTCGGCCCGTTCCTGCTCCCCGCACCAAGTCAGTGGTGCGCTTCGTCAGCCCGGCTCGGCCCGTTCCTGCTCCCCGCACCAAGTCAGTGGTGCGCTTCGTCAGCCCGGCTCGGCCCGTTCCTGCTCCCCGCACCAAGTCAGTGGTGCGCTTCGTCAGCCCGGCTCGGCCCGTTCCTGCTCCCCGCACCAAGTCAGTGGTGCGCCTCGTCAGCCCGGCTCGGCCCGTTCCTGCTCCCCGCACCAAGTCAGTGGTGCGCTTCGTCAGCCCGGCTCGGCCCGTTCCTGCTCCCCGCACCAAGTCAGTGGTGCGCTTCGTCAGCCCGGCTCGGCCAGTTCCTGCTCCCCGCACCAAGTCAGTAGTGCGCTTCGTCAGCCCGGCTCGGCCCCTTCCTGCTCCCCGCACCAAGTCAGTGGTGCGCTTCGTCAGCCCGGCTCGGCCCGTTCCTGCTCCCCGCACCAAGTCAGTGGTGCGCTTCGTCAGCCCGGCTCGGCCCGTTCCTGCTCCCCGCACCAAGTCAGTGGTGCGTTTCATCAGCCCGGTTCGGCTCACTCCTGCTCCTCACACCAAGCCAGTGGTGTGCGTTGTCAGTCCAGCACGGCCCGTGCCTGTTCTCCACACCAGGCCAGTGGTGGGCGTCTTCAGTCCGGCCCGTGCCTGTTCCACTGTTGCCTGGTTCGGCACTGGTCAGATGTTTTACGCCGGAGCTAGAGCAATCCGCTCCATCAGTGTGCAGTCCAGCTCCGGCCAGCGGGGCCAGACCGGACCAGGGGTACTTTGGGGGGTTGGAGAGGGAGCGGGGATCAGGCCCGGAGCCGGATCCGCAGCCTAGGCGGAGTGCCCACCCGGTCCCTCCCCTGTGGTATTTGGTTGACGCGGTCGGAGTCCGTGCCTTTAGGGGGGGATACTGTCACGCCCGGGCTCTGGGGACACTGTTATGTTGAGCCAGGGTGTGTAGAGAATGTGTTTTGTTTCTATGGGTGCTATTTCTATGTTGGCCAGAGTGGCTCCCAATCAGAGGCAACGAGTGTTAGGTGTTGCTGGTTGTCTCTGATTGGGAGCCATATTTAAACAGTCTGTTTTTCATTCGTGTTTGTGGGATTTTGTTTCAAGTCTGTTTATGTTAGACCGTTAACTGTCACGTATCGTTTGTTGGTTTTGATCGTGTCTCTAATTAAAGAGTATGTTTGCCTGCAACGCTGCGCCTTGGTCCGTATCTGTTCTAGACGATCGTGACACAGTGGTTGTGGTTCCTTTTCTTTTGTATTGTTACGGAACAGGTTTTCTTTCACCCAACAAAATAATTCCAATACAGGGTAATGTCCAACGCAGCGTAACAAAACAAAAAACATAAACTAAGCCGTTGACCAAAAGGCCGTGGCCCAAAAAGGGAAAGCAAAAAAACAAACGTCTACTCCTGTCTTTAGACTTTCGTCTACATATAATAGTTACAGGAGGAGTGTTTCTCTCTATCTATAATCTGCCTTGGTTAACAGAGAGACTAGGTGCCCCAGACGAAGAAGCTTTCTCTGAGGTAGGTCAATACGATGTCCTCACAGGTCCCCGTCTCTACTCCCAATCCTCCCAATCCTCCCTCAGCTCCTCTCCTGGCACACCTATATAGAGGAAGACACCAATCAATTAGTGGGCCCAGCTGTGTGCTAATTGGCTTTACACTAGTACCTATCACCCTGAGGAGGGTACTGTCGTGTTGTCTTCCTCCGTCTGGTCACTGAACTCTCACATTGTTTATTAATGTTCTGTACTATGTCATGTTTCATGTTTTGTGTGGACCCCAGGAAGAGTAGCTATTGCTTTCGCAACACTTAATGGGGATCCTAATAAAATAACATAAATACTGCTTATCCCCTCTTGGGAACCTACAGTTGAAGTCGGAAGTTTACATACACATTAGCCAACTACATTTAAACTCAGTTTTTCACAATTCCTGTCATTTAATCCTAGTAAAAATTCCATGTCTTAGGTCAGTTAGGATCACCACTTTATTTTAAGAATGTGAAATGTCAGAATAATAGTAGAAATAATGATTTATTTCAGCTTTTATTTCTTTCATCACATTCCCAGTGGGTCAGAAGTTTACATACACTCAATTAGTATTTGGTAGCATTGCCTTTAAATTGTTTAACTTGGGCCAAACGTTTCGGGTAGCCTTCCACAAGCTTCCCACATAAAGTTGGGTGAATTTTGGCCCATTCCTCCTGACAGAGCTGGTGTAACTGAGTCAGGTTTGTAGGCCTCCTTGCTCGCACACGCTTTTTCAGTTCTGCCCACACATTTTCTATTGGATTGAGTTCAGGGCTTTGTGATGGCCACTCCAATATCTTGACTTTGTTATCTTTAAGCCATTTTCCCACAACTTTGGAAGTATGCTTTTGTTCATTGTCCATTTGGAAGACCCTTTTGCGACCAAGCTTTAACTTCCTGACTGATGTCTTGAGATGTTGCATCAATATATCCACATAATTTTCCTTTCTCACGATGCCATCTATTTTGTGAAGTGCACCAGTCCCTCCTCCAGCAAAGCACCCCCACAGCATGATGCTGCCACCCCCATGCTTCACGGTTGGGATGGTGTTCTTCGGCTTGCAAGCCACCCTCTTTTTCCTCCAAACATAACGATGGTCATTATGGCCAAACAGTTCTATTTTTGTTTCATCAGACCAGAGGACATTTCTCCAAAAAGGACGATCTTTGTCCCCAAGTGCAGTTGCAAACCGTAGTCTGGCTTTTTTATGGCGGCTTTGGAGCAGTGGCTTCTTCCTTGCTGAGCGGCCTTTCAGGTTATGTCGATATAGGACTCGTTTTACTGTGGATATAGAGACTTTTGTACCTGTTTCCTCCAGCATCTTCACAAGGTCCTTTGCTGTTGTTCTGGGATTGATTTGCACTTTTCGCACCGAGGTACGTTCATCTCTAGGAGACAGAAAGCGTCTCCTTCCTGAGCGGTATGACGGCTGCGTGGTCCCATTGTGTTTATACTTGCGTACTATTGTACACATATTTAACCCCCTTTTTTGTGTAGGCACAAAACGACCTTCATACTTCCATTTATTTTTTAAACTGGTACCGGTGACCTTCAGACAAGTCACGTGACACTTCTGGGGGTCATAGAGCAAAACGGAGAACAGCATCGTGTTCATGTGAATCTCCCCCTTCCACAGTGGGGTAACATTCCAAACAGTTGGCACATCGACGGTACCGGTTACCTTCAGACGAGTCCTGTGGGGCTTGTGGGGGTCAGTGATCATATTAGTTAGTAGGCCAAACCGTTTGGACACTGCAGACCATGTCTCATGGTCTGACAAACACCACTTTAGCTCGGCCACCTTCCACGGCAGATGCAGAAGGCTGCCATAGGCGGGTGCATTTTTTATTATTTCTGTCCTGCTAATCATTCAAAATGTAACGAGTACTTTTGGGTGTCAGGGAAAATGTATGGAGTAAAAAGTACATTATTTTCTTTAGAAATGTAGTGGAGTAAAAGTTAAAGTTGTCAAAAATATAAATAGTAAAGTAAAGTACAGATACCCCAAAAAACTACTTAAGTAGTATTTTAAAGTACACTGCTCAAAAAAATAAAGGGAACACTAAAATAACACATCCTAGATCTGAATGAATGAAATAATCTTATTAAATACTTTTTTCTTTACATAGTTGAATGTGCTGACAACAAAATCACAAACAAATTATCAATGGGATTCAAATTTATCAACCCATGGAGGTCTGGATTTGGAGTCACCCTCAAAATTAAAGTGGAAAACCACACTACAGGCTGATCCAACTTTGATGTAATGTCCTTAAAACAAGTCAAAATGAGGCTCAGTAGTGTGTGTGGCCTCCACGTGCCTGTATGACCTCCCTACAACGCCTGGGCATGCTCGGAACTCCTGGACAGTATGTGGTGCAACGTGACGTTGGTGGATGGAGCGAGACATGATGTCCCAGATGTGCTCAATTGGATTCAGGTCTGGGGAACGGGCGGGCCAGTCCATAGCATCAATGCCTTCTTCTTGCAGGAACTGCTGACAAACTCCAGCCACATGAGGTCTAGCATTGTCTTGCATTAGGAGGAACCCAGGGCTAACCGCACCAGCATATGGTCTCACAAGGGGTCTGAGGATCTCATCTCGGTACCTAATGGCAGTCAGGCTACCTCTGGCGAGCACATGGAGGGCTGTGTGGCCCCCCAAAGAAATGCCACCCCACACCATGACTGACCCACCGCCAAACCGGTCATGCTGGAGGATGTTGCAGGCAGCAGAACGTTCTCCACGGCGTCTCCAGACTCTGTCACGTCTGTCACATGTGCTCAGTGTGAACCTGCTTTCATCTGTGAAGAGCACAGGGCGCCAGTGGCGAATTTGCCAATCTTGGTGTTCTCTGGCAAATGCCAAATGTCCTGCACGGTGTTGGGCTGTAAGCACAACCCCCACCTGTGGACGTCGGGCCCTCATACCACCCTCATGGAGTCTGTTTCTGACTGTTTGAGCAGACACATGCACATTAGTGGCCTGCTGGAGGTCATTTTGCAGGGCTCTGGCAGTGCTCCTCCTTGCACAAAGGCGGAGGTAGCAGTCCTGCTGCTGGGTTGTTGCCCTCCTACGGCCTCCTCCACGTCTCCTGATGTACTGGCCTGTCTCCTGGTAGCGCCTCCATGCTCTGGACACTACGCTGACAGACACAGCAAACCTTCTTGCCACATTTCGCATTGATGTGCCATCCTGGATGAGCTGCACTACCTGAGCCACTTGTGTGGGTTGTAGACTCCGTCTCATGCTACCACTAGAGTGAAAGCACCGCCAGCATTCAAAAGTGACCAAAACATCAGCCAGGAAGCATAGGAACTGAGAAGTGGTCTGTGGTCACCACCTGCAAAACCAGTCCTTTGTTGGGGGTGTCTTGCTAATTGCCTATAATTCCCACCTGTTGTCTATTCCATTTGCACAACAGCATGTGACATTTATTGTCAATCAGTGCTGCTTCCTAAGTGGACAGTTTGATTTCACAGAAGTGTGATTGACTTGGAGTTACATTGTGTTGTTTAAGTGTTCCCTTTATTTTTTTGAGCAGTGTATTTTTACTTAAGTACTTTACACCACTGCATGAGGGACATGGAATCACCTCAACATTAGAGTAGACCACTTTTGCAGCTTCAAGATGACTAACAAATATATTTTCATAATGAGTGAGACATAAGGTAATACAGTAACACTTGACATCAAGTTATTATACATGTGTGGTAACTTTGTGATTATTACAATAGCAACATTGTTGTTACATAAGACTTTGCATAATTCTTTCAGATAAAGATGCTCAAAATATAATAGCTAATGAAGTGCATAAAAAAGACTTCGGAAAGTATTCAGACCCCTTTACTTTTTCCACATTTTGTTACATTACAGCCTTATTCTTGAATTGATTTCGTTTTTTAATCCCTCCTCAATCTACACACAATGCCCCATAATGACGAAGGAAAAACTGGTTTGTAGAAATGTTTGCCCCCAAAAATAGCACATTTACGTAAGTATTCAGACCATTTACTCAGTACTTTGTTGAAGCACCTTTGGCAGCGATTACAGCCTCCAGTATTCTTGGGTATGCCTCTACAAGCTTGGCACACCTGTATTTGGGGAGTTTCTCAGATTCTTCTCTGCAAATCCTCTCAAGCTCTGTCAGGTTGGATGGGGAGCGTTGCTGCACAGCTATTTTCAGGTCTCTCCAGAGATGTTCGATTGGGTTCAAATCCGGGCTCTGGCTGGGCCACTCAAGGACATTCAGAGACTTGTCCCGAAGCCACTCCTGCGTTGTCTTGGCTGTGTGCTTAGGGTCGTTGTCCTGTTGGAAGGTGAACCTTCACCCCAGTCTGAGGTCTTGAGTGCTCTGGAGCAGGTTTCCATCAAGGAACTCTCTGAACTTTGCTCCGTTCAGCTTTGCCTCGATCCTGACTGGTCTCCCAGTCCCTGTCGCTGAAGAACATCCCCACAGCATGATGCTGCCAACACCATGCTTCACCGTAGGGATGGTGCCAGGTTTCCTCCAGCCATGATACTTGGCATTCAGGCCAAAGAGTTCAATCTTGGTTTCATCAGACCAGAGAATCTTGCTTCTCATGGTCTGAGAGTCTTTAGGTGCCTTTTGGCAAACTCCAAGCGGGCTGTAATGTGTCTTTTACTGAGGAGTAGCTTCCGTCTGGCCACTCTACAATAAAGGCCTGATTGGTGGAGTGTTGCAGAGATGGTTGTCCTTCTGGAAGGTTCTCCCATCTCCACAGAGGAACAAGAGCTCTGTCAGAGTGACCATTGGGTTCTTGGTCACACCCTGAGGAGACACACAGACTGGGAGTGGTTGTCGTGACTGAGGGATATGTGGAGGGCAACTACAGTATATCAGACTCTAATGAAATGGGAGATCTTGGGTCTATGAGCACAGAAATACATTTGCATCTCTATGGTGTTAAATGTCTCTCCCCGTCATGTTTTTGGTCTAAATACTACATATCTTGGCACTGTTGTGTAATGTTTTGGTGAATAATTAAGTTCTACATGTTATAGTAACAGTGTATCAATAAGAAGTTTTATTTTACAGAGCAGTTCTTCGATTGATATTATTATATTATATTGAATCAATGAGGGCCATATGTTGCACTTGTGCTTGATTCACATGGGTATTCCGTTTTTGTACTCCTGTCCTGGTTTGTATCACTGTGGTCTTCAAGCACAATAATACATAGCTGTGTCTTCAGTCTGCAGACTCTGTCCTGTTAAAGTTACTGTGTTGTTGGAAGGGTCTCTGGAGATAATGAACTTGTTTTTCAGCTTATCACTGTAATATAAAAATAACATATGCCATTTAGCAGAAGCTTTTTTCAAAAGCGACTTAGAGTCATGAGTGCATACATTTTACATATGGGTAGTCCTGGGAATCAAACCCACTATCCTGGCGTTGCAAACTCCATGCTCTAGCAACTGAGCTACAGAGGACTATATATACAGTGCATTCAGACCCCTTTACTTTTTCCACATTTTGTTAAGTTACAGCCTTTTTCTAAACTGGATTAAATTGGTTTTTATCCTCATCAATCTACAGACAATACCTCATAATGACAAAGCAAAAACAGGTTTTTAGAAATATCACATTTACAAAAGTATTCAGACCCTTTACTCAGGACTTTATTGAACCACCTTTGGCAGAAATTAAAGCCTCCAGTCTTCTTGGGTATGAAGCTACAAGCTTGGCACACCTGTATTTGGGGAGTTTCTCCCATTCTTCTCT
Source organism: Coregonus lavaretus (assembly GCF_964263955.1). Lineage (NCBI taxonomy): Eukaryota > Metazoa > Chordata > Actinopteri > Salmoniformes > Salmonidae > Coregonus > Coregonus lavaretus. The sequence goes on along the minus strand of NC_140015.1, from coordinate 27,240,347 downwards.
GCAGATCCTCTCAAGCTGTGTCAGGTTGGATGGTGAGTATCGCTGCACAGCTTATTTTGGGTCATTCTAGAGATGTTCAATCGGGCCAAAGAGTTCAATCTTGGTTTCATCAGATCAGAGAATTTTGTTTCTCATTGTCTGAGAGTCTTTAGGTGCCTTTTGGCAAACTCCAGGCGGGCTGTCATGTGCCTTTTACTGCAGAGTGGCTTCCGTCTGGCCACTCTACCATAAAGGCCTGATTGGAGTGATGCAGAGATGGTTGTCCTTCTGGAAGGTTCTCCATTCTCCACAGAGAAACTCTGGAGGGCTGTCAGAGTGACCATCGGGTTCTTGGTCACCTCCCTGACCAAGGCTCAGTTTGGCTGGTCGGCCAGCTCTAGGAAGAGTCTTGGTGGTCTTCAATGGAGGACACTGTGTTCTTGGTGACCTTCAATGCTGCAGAAATATTACTGTACCCATCCCAAGATCTGTGCCTCGACACAATCATGTCTCGGAGCTCTACGGACAATTTATTCGACCTCATGGCTTGTTTTTTGCTCTGACATGCACTGTCAACTGTGGGACCTTATATAGACAGGTTTGTGTCTTTCCAAATCATGTCCAATCAATTGAATTTACCACAGGTGGACTCCAATAAAGTTGTAGTGTCACGACTTCCTCCGAAGCTGCCTCCTCTCCTTGTTCGGGCAGGCTTCGGCGTTTGTCGTCACCGGCCTTCAAGCCACTGCCGCATCACATCTCATCATTCCATTTGTTTTGTCTTGTCTATTACACACACCTGGTTCATATCCCCTCATTAGTACGTGCATAAGTGTTCCCTCTGACCCCTTGTCCTTGTGGGTGATTGTTTAATGTGAGGAGAGAGTAGCTCGGTTGAGCTCCGTGTAAATTGTATTGCCGGGGTATATTTTCCCTGTGTGCCTGTTTTGTTCCAGTGCGCCTGTTTTGCGCACTGGACTGTTTGACGCTATCCTGCGTAACTCTGTATTCCGGAATAAACTCTGTATTCTGTGATTTACCCTCCTGCGCCTGACTCTTTCAAATCACACATCACATGTAGAAACATCTCAAGGAGGATCAATGGAAACAGTATGCAACTGAGCTCAATTTAGAGTCTCATAGCAAAGGGTCTGAATACTTGTGTAAATAAGGTATTTTACTCCTGAGTGGCGCAGTGGTCTAAGGCACTGCATCGCAGTGCTAACTGTGCCACTAGAGATCCTGGTTCGAATCCAGGCTCTGTCGCCGCCGGCCGCGACCGGGAGACTCATGGGCGGCGCACAATTGGCACAGCGTCGTCCAGGGTAGGGGAGGGAATGGCCGGCAGGGATGTAGCTCAGTTGATAGAGCATGGTGTTTGCAACGCCAGGGTTGTGGGTTCGATCCCCACGGGGGGCCAGTATAAAGAAAATATGTATTCACTAACTGTAAGTCGCTCTGGATAAGAGCGTCTGCTAAATGACTAAAATGTAAATGTATTTAAAACCTGTTTTTGCTTTGTCATTATGGAGTATTGTGTGTAGATTGATGAGGGAAAAAATTAATTTAATACATTTTTGAATAAGGCTGTACCTTAACAAAATGTCGAAAAAGGGAAGGGGTCTGAATACTTTCCGAATGCACTGTACACCTACTGCTGTTGTCTCTGGAGATGGTGAACCGACCCTGAACTGACTGGGGGTAGTAGAACAACTACCACTGCTATTAGAGGAAACCCACTCCAGTCCTTTTCCAGGAGCCTGACTGATCCAAGCTGCATCAATATTTCCACCAAACACACATTTGTACAGGTCAGTTGTTTTTTCTCCAGGCTTTTTAACCACTGTTCCAGACTCAGTCAGTGTCTGACCATGAAACCCTGTGAAAATGAAATACCAAAAACTTTAGAGTGGAAACATTCATACACATAAACAGTTACATCTTTAAACATGTTGATAGACACCTTTGTAGCAGATGAATTCTGAAGAATTCCTGAAAATGATGAGCCATTCATTCTAGTGGACAGAATATTGTCATTTACTTATTTCAGACATCACCATGAGAACTAAACTCCAGACAGTCCACATTGTTAATGAGAAGGCCAGAGCTGAGTGTCTGATTCTAAAGGATGAAGGGGAAGGAGGCTTTGCATAGACTGTCATCTAGAGGCTTAAATAGGAACTGAGAGGGGAGAAATCCGCTCCATAACCTGATTCCCTCCCCTCCCTGTCCTTCATTCGGCTCTCTGTTTTTCATACTGTATCTTTTAAATTTTGTATACAGTATAATGCTGAACAGCACATAAACAAGCATTTTCCCTATATGGGACAACATAATTATTATCTCACCTTTCAAAAATCTAACTTGTGGAGTTTCCCAAAGATCTATACATGGTCCATTACTCTTTAGTTTTAGTTTATTTCTGTTTGCTGATTTCTGTTTTGCATGATTATAATTATGTTGGATAAAGATGATCAAATTGTGATAGCTAGTATGAACTGAATTGTATAAATAATGTGTTTTCACTGTTTATAATGTGTGTGGACGATTTTATGCGGATAACATTGATATCAGTGGACAACTTGTTTTCCCACTACAGTTCAGTGGTTCTGCTCCTGTCATGAGCCCTGTTTATACAGGCGCTCCTTTGTCCTGATCTTATCCACATTCTGATTGTGCCCACATTGTAGCCGTTGCATGTACACATGGTAGTAAAATGTGTCTCTTATCCGTCCACTGTCTCTGCATTGTGACCAGATATCCTGGTCCCTTCCTGTATGCAAATTATTTGACAGATATTCTTTCAAAATAATATTGATTTATTTTAAGACACCTATTGATCTCATAAGTCAATGATTTTAATTGGGTGGGATAATAATGATTTAAATGGTTTAAATGGTTAAACTAAACCAACCTGCATCGTGAACTGTTAAATTAAATACAAAGTTGAGTGAAATGTTGATTCTCTCTTTGTTTACAGCATGTTATTATAACACAGTAATGATTGTTTTCGATGTTTTTGCGAATTGCACAGAATGTAACAATCATGTATACAATTATTAGTCATATATAATACTTGAATATATTATTTTGAATATAATTGAGCATATGATCTGTCTACAAAAGTATGATATGTGTCGACCGGTGTGTGTAGTTCATGCCATGGAGTTACTGATAGAATGGAGCACAGACTCATCTTACAGACTTTTATACTGAGATCAATGTTGACCCATTTTTGTACTGCGCTGCAGCCTCCTGTGTCACTGTGGCTGTCAATAACAATAATAAACAGTCTTCAGTTTTCAGGCTGTTCATTTGGAGATACACCTGCTGCTTGCTATTGTCTCTGGAGATGGTGAACTGACCCTGAACTGACTGGGAGTATTATTGGGTACTACCACTGGGATTGCTAATATAAATACATTTCGAAATTTGGTTGTGCATCAGGATTCACCTGGTCAGTCTATGTCATGGAAAGATCAGGTGTTCATAATGTTTTGTACACTCAGTGTACACAATTCAATTCTCAATTGTCTCAAGGCTAGAAAATCCTTCTTTAATCGGTCTCCTCCCATTCATCTACACTGATTGAAGTGGATTTAACAAGTGACATCAATAAGGGATCGTAGCTTTCACCTGGATTTACCTGGTCAGTCTATATCATGGAAAGACCAGATGTTCATAATGTTTTGTACACTCATTATATAATTATTCGTTGTACATGATCATTTAATATAGAAACTGTTGGTGTCCTTCAACAATCTATACTTGGTCCATTAGATATTTTATTTTACTTTGATTTGCAATTTCAGTTGTATGACCTTTCTTCATATGTTTGATAAATAGAATGGCAAGTATGTTTTTTTAATGTTTTATTATGTTGTATTATTTTAGATATAATTGAGAATATGATCTGTCTATTACAGTATGACGTGTCTCCCAGTGTGTGTCGTTGATGCCAATGAGGTTGCATCAAGTCTCTTAGAGACTTTCATACTGAGATCAATGTTGACCCGTTTTTGTACGACGCACCAGCCTCATGTGTCACTGTGTCTCTGTCACAATAATATAGCGCTCTGCTATAGGTTAGACGGTTTTGATTGAGCGGTTTCTTTTCTTCTGTTTTTTACCATGCCACTACCATACATTGAGCTACTAGAGGTTGGACTTCTGTTTTTAAGCCAGAGGATAAATCTGAGTCGTATTTCACAGTTCTTTTAACATAAATAATTGTACAGTTTCAGTTTTAAAACTGACGGTTGTTTATTTTTTATTAAAAGTATTGATGAAGGGTGTATACTGTTACTTCATGAGTTGTATGTGTGTGCTTACTGTGACTGTCACCTTTATATTGGCTACTAGGTACTTACCACGCCATTGCCGGACAGAAGGAAATGTCAAGTGGGAGCGAAGGGCACTGTGTCCCGATATTGTTGCCGTGTTGTAGCTTTTCATGCCCTCCCCATTGAGTAGTAGACTGTATGTATGTATCAAGGAGACATCTAGATGGTTATCAATATTAGTTATTTATTGTGTAGGCTGCTGTCCTACTTGAAATAAAATGCCACGTAGCAACCGCTGGCGACACGACCTTGATACAAGTCGGCAGGCACAACACTGGAGCACCGGTCGCCGGCTTACTATGACTCACAGTGCAGCCAAATCAGCCACACAAAACAGTCTTGAGTGGCAACAAATCTGCCCAATTAGCTGATTCGCTTTCCAGACACCCACTCATTTCGATACACCCAATCACCCATACTCCGGTCGCCATATTGGGCTGCAGCTACCTATACTTGTGCAGGTCAATTGGTGGTATTCTCCAGGCTTTTTAAGCACTGTTCCAGACTCAGTCAATGTCTGAACCTGGCCTGAACAACTCTGGAGACAAAGTAGCATTAGAGAAAATACCTTGACTCATAACCTCAGCTAGCGTTCTTTTACAAGTAAAAACAGTCTAAAAGTGTTCACCTGTCAAGCCTATTGTCATCAGTAGAACCACAATAGTAAATGTCATGATGAACTATTAGTAGTTATGGTGTGTCTCTGTTCCTCAGTCTAGTCAGAGCTTCAGTCCTCTCCTCCACTCTGCAGTGAGATAAGTAGTGATGGAAGAGCTCAGAGTTTTGCATTAACTCCTCCTCACAGGGTGAGAAGATCACACAGGGATTAAATAGAGATTTCGGAAATGGGGAACAGCTTCATAAGGCCTGAATAGTTTGTTAAAGGTCCAATGGAGCCGTTTTTATCTCAATATGATTATCACATTTCTGGGTAACAATTAAGTAACATACTGTGATTGTTTTCAATAAAACAAATCTAAAATAGCTTCATAGCAAAGAGCAATTTCTCAGGCAAGAATTTTGGGAAAACAGAACATGTGCTGTTATTGGCAGAGGTTTGGAACTTATTGGTCTATTAACTAATTTACTGCATGGTGATGTCACCATGGAAGGCCACAACTCCCTCCCGCCAAAACAGGCTGACGTTTCAGGCAGTGTTTTAAAATGGCATTATCATCATTTTCACAATATCACAGTATTATTCCAACCTCATAGTGTGGAAATATATATATATATAATACACAAGAAAATCATGTTTTTAACTTGACTGCGCCTTTAAATACTTGTTCATGTGACAATAAGAAGCTTGACCAGACTGGACAAAATATAGTTTGGTTGTGTAGTTTGAATGTTAGAGCTGGACTCTTTTATTATGTAGTGTTTTGAGATATTGTTGTTGTATTCTTTACAGTAATGATACTGAGTATTATTCTAGTGTGACACAAAGAGAGGAAATAGTACACCAGCTATCCATGTTGTTAGGGGGTGTGGGTTTTTGTACAGCTGCTTCACCAGCTTCAGTCGCTGTGTCTGTCGAGCACAATAATAAACAGCAGAGTCCTCTGATCTCAGACTCTTGGCCTCTAAGAACTGTGTGCTTGTAGAGACGTCCTCAGTCAGGGTGAACTGGCCTTTCAGGGAGTCTGAGTAGACTGGAGAATTGCTATTCATTCTCCCGATCCACTCCAGGGCTTTGCCTGGGTTCTGCCTCATCCAGTGTATCCAGTATCCACTCATTGAGAAACCAGAGATTGTACAGGACAGTTTAACAGTGTCTCCAGGTCTTTTCACCTGAGGAGGAGACTGATCCAGCCTTATATCACAACAAACACCTGCAAGAAAAACACTCTGTTGAAGATGTGGTATTTACACTGATTTCGAGTTTAACCACTCAGCCATTCTTCAGTCACCAATGTGTAATGTTTTACTTACTGTGTATGGACATCACCATGAGAACTAAACTGCAGATAATCATCTGTTCCATTGCTCAGTATTAGTTAATACAGGACTTGTTGTAATATCAGTCCAAGCTGCCTATAATGAGAACGTCAGAGCTGAGTGTCTGATTATAAAGGGATGAATGGGAGGGAGACTTTGCATAGACCGTCCTCAAGAGGTTTAAATACAGACTGAGAGAGATACAGACGTAGGATCTTAATTTGAGCCAGTTTTCTACAGCAGGAAAATAATCCTGCAGCAACAGGAAATATGAATTATTATGTGGATTGCAATTAATGGACATTTTTGTTGGGGTGCTACATTTTTTGTTAGGGCAAATCAAGTCTGACATTTTAAAGTGGAAATGTAAAACTTGAAAAGCCTTTTTAAACCTTGAATACGCTACAGGTTGGCATGAAAATTATCAACATCTCAGCTCTATTCATTGATACCCTCCATATCCTTCATTCTTCTCTCTGTGTTTCAGATGTTTCTTATGGGATGTTCAGACTAGATATGTTTAGTCTTTTATAAAATGCTGAACAGCACAGAAACAATCATGTTTGCCTATGTGGGACCATATAACTAGTATCCCCTCTTGGGAGTCTATTGTGGAGTTCCTCAAGGGACTATAATTGGTTTATTATTGTTTTTAGTTTAAGTGTATTTCTGTTTGCTGATCACATTAATATATTTCTGTCTGATAAAGATGTTCAAAACATAATAACTAATATGAAGTCTGAATTGCAAAAAAATGTACTTCTTTGTTAATGTAAATTGTGTGCTTTTGACTGTTTATAATGTTTGTGGATGTTTTATGTGGATAACATTGATATCAGTGGACAGTGTGTTTTCCACTACTGTTGAGTAGTGTGTGTATGTGTGTTTAAAGAACAGACATGCCTCATTGCCTCTCATATTGGGATCAGTGTTGATCAGTTTTTGTACTGTGCTGCAGCATCCTGTGTTACTGTGTCTCTGGCACAATAATAAACAGCAGAGTATTCAGTCTTCAGGCTTTTCACCTCTAAGTACAGCTGGTTTTTGGAGTTGTCTTTGGTGATGGTGAACTGACCCTGGAGAGACTGGGCATAATAAGCAGTCGTTCCAGTGTCAATATATCCAATCCACTCTAGTCCTTTCCCTGGTTTCTGATGGATCCAGTGCATCCAGTAGCTATCCATTGAGAATCCAGACACAGTACAGGACAGTGTTACTGACTCTCCAGGTCTCTTCACCACTGGCTCAGAGGAGGTGAGTGACTGCCCCTGAACAGCTGAAAAACAGACTGAGTTTAGATGACTGTGATCCACCAGTCAAGTAGCACAGCTCCTCTCCTCTCTCTTTCACTGGACAGAAATAACTCCAGTTAACTCACCTGAGATGAGAGCCAGGAGGAACACACATTCTAGAAGTTTCATTGTGGGGAAGTTCTAATATTCTGGAAGCAAATTAGTAGACTGTGAGTGGCAGTTGTGACTGGGGTAGATGGTCTGTGGAGTTCAGTTATTATAGCAGACTATTGGATTGGGAGGAGACATTCGATCTTGGTACACAGAATACATTTGCATCTCTATGGTGTTAAATGGTTTTCCCCTTAGAATTGGTCTAAATACTACATGCAGTGCCTTCAGAAAGTATTCATACCCCTTGACTTATTATATATTTTGTTGTGCTATAGCTTGAATTCAAAATGTATTAAATCATTTTTTTTCTCTCACCCATCTACACACAATACCTCATAATGACAATGTGAAAACATTGTTTTTAGATATTCTTGCAAATGTATTGAGAATGAAATACAGAAATCTCATTTACATAAGCATTCACACTGAGTCAAAACTTTGTAGAAGCACATTTATCCGCAATTATATCTTTGAGTTGTCTTGGGTATGTCTGTATCAGCTTTGCACATCTGGATTTGGGGATTTTCTCCCATTCTTCCTTCCAGATTTTCTCAAGCTCTGTTAAGTTAGATGGACAGCGGCAGTGAACAGCAATCTTCCTGTAATTCCCTAGTTTGTCAATTCGTTTTTCAAGTCTGGGCATTGGCTGGGCCACTCAAGGACTTTCACATTCTAGTTCTGAAGCCTTTCCATCATTGCTTTGGCTAAATGCTTGGGGTCATTGTCCTGTTGGGATGGAAATCTTTGCCCCAGTCTGAGGTCATTTGCACTCTGAAGCAGGTTCTCATCAAGGATTTGCCTGTATTTGGCTCCATGCATTGTTAACTATATTCTTACCAGTCTCCCAGTTCCTGCCGCTGAAAAGCATCCCCATAGCATGATGCTGCCATAACCATGCTTCACGGTAGGGATGGTGTTAGACAGGTGATTAGCTGTGCCTGTTTTTTTCCAGACATAGCGCTTTGCATTCAGTCCAAAGATTTCAATTTTTGTCTCATCCGACCACATAATCTTTTGCCTTATGATCTCAGAGTCTTTCACGTGCCTTTTTGCAAACTCCAGGTGTGCTGTAGAGACTCCAGGCATTCACCAGATTGGCGAAGTGCTGTAGAGACTGTTGTCCTTCTGGCAGGTTCTCCCATCTCAGGCAAGGAACTCTGTAGCTCTGTCAGAGTGGTCGTTGGGTTATTGGTCACCTCCCTGACGAAGGTCCTTCTTGCCCGGTTGCTCAGTTTGGTCGGATGTCCAGCTCTAGGCAGAGTCTGGGTAGTTCCATATTTTTTCAATTTCCCAATGATTGAGACCACTGTGCTCTTGGAAACTTTAAACACTCTAGAAACAGTTTTAAGCCTTATGCCTCATCACAATTCTATCTCGGAGATCTACAGACAGTTCCTTGGACTTCATGTCCAACAATTGAATTGGCCACAGGTGGACTCCAATCAAGTTGTAGTGACATCTCAAGATCAAAGGAAATTGGATGCACCTGAGCTCAATTTGGAGTGTCATAGCAAAGAGGTTTGAATACTTATGTAAATGAGATATTTCTGTATTTCATTTTCAATAAATGTGTAAAATAAAAACATTAAAATTGGGGGTTATTATGGAGTATTGTGTGTAGATGGGTGAGAAAATGAAAGGCTGTAACACAACAAAATGTGGAATAAGTCAAAGGGTATGAATACTTTCTGAAGGCACTATATGTTGGCACTGTTGTAAAGAAAAATTATAACACCTCAAGGTGTACACTGCTCTTTATTGGCAATGTATATATTTATTCCCAATGTATCTATGTTTATAGAGCTTTTTTTTTTATTCATATGATTATATTCTATTGAAACACAGAGGGTCATATGTGGTGCTTTTCATTGATTCACAAGGGTATTCCGTTTTTGTACAGGTCCTGTGTTGTTTTGTATCACTGTGGGTAGTGAGCACAATAATACACAGCTGTGTCTTCAGTCTGCAGACTCTGTCCTGTTAAAGTTACTGTGCTGCTGGAAGTGTCTCTGGAGATACTGAACTTGTTTTTCATCTTATCACTATAATATATGTTACCACTGCTTCATATAAATCCAACCCACTCCAGTGCTTTTCCTGCAGGCTGTCCTACCCAACCTGTACAGTAGCTGGTGCTGGTTAAAGAATACCCAGAGACCTTACAGGAGAGGGTCAGAGGCTGTCCAGGCTGCAGGGTCATAGAGCCTGGCTGTGTGAGTTCAGTCTGACAGAACACACCTGTAAAACAAAACAAACAAAACAGTATAGAACTTTTAGTGAATAATATTTTCCAATTATTTTACTGAATATGACTCTATTGTTTGTTCGTATGTCACTCCCCAAAACTCACAGGAGGCCCCTGCCAGCAGTACCAGCAGGTATGCAGGAAACATGGTTTGTGTTGAAGTTAGACTGGTGAGAGATGCACTTGTTAATTCCGACTGAATGAAACACAGAAACACACGTTTCTTTATATACAGAGAGAAAAGGGGTGGAACTTTGCATACAGTTGAGAGAGTTGGTATAAGAAGAGAGTGAATCAACTAGTATCACACTGACATATTGAGTAGATTGATTGGTATGAGCTGCAACAACCTGCATTACAAACTTTGGAATTTCACTTTGTTTAAAGCATCTTATTACTATAAAAACAATTATCATTGTCATCAATGTTTCTTGCAATAGCACAGAATATAGCAATCTAATTGTTGGTGTCCCTAAAGGATCTATACTCGGCCAATTACATTTTCATTTGTGAGATATTTATATTATTTTCAATAAGTATATGTTTTTAATATTTTATTATTTTAGATATAATTGAGCATATGACCTGTATGTGAGAGTATGGTATGTGTCGAACAGTGTGTGTTGTTGATGACATGGTGTTGATGATGACAGAGTGGACCATAGACTCTTTTTAGAGACATACTGGCACAATAATAAACAGCAGAGTCTTCAGTCTTCAAGCTGTTCAACTGGAGAAACACCTGTTTCATGCTATTTTTTCTGGAGATGGTGAACCGACCCTGAACATACTGGGGGTAGTAAGTGCTACCACCATCACTGTCAGTAATAGCTGCAACCCATTCTAGTCCTTTCCCAGGAGCCTGTCTGATCCAAGCCATGTAGTAGCCATTTATGTCTAAACCAGAGGCTGTACAGGTCAGTTGGTGGGATTCTCCAGGCTTTTTAACCACTGATCCAGACTCAATCAGCGTCTGACTCTGAACACCTGTTGAAAGAAAGTAACATTAGAGTTAATAGCTGGACTCAAAATCTCACATAATAACAATCTGGAGGTTTTCTTATAGCAATATTAATGTTTCCACCTGTCAGGCCTATTATCATCAGTAGACACACAGTAGTAAATGTCATGATGAACTCAGTATGATGTGTCTCTGTTCCTCAGTCTAGTCAGTGTGCCTTTCGTCCTCTCTGCAGTGAGATAAGTAGTGATGGAAGAGCTCAGAGTTTTGCATTGACTCCTCCTCACAGCATGGGAAAATCACATAGAGTTTATACAGTCCATGGATTACTTCACTACTCAAGGGGCACTGTATTGTACATCTAGATGATTGTTAAGCATTTAACTTACTTCATAAAATGCTTATCACAATTATTTAAATATTCTTAGTATAGGGTATGGGGTTGTATAGGGTATTTTGACCAAGTACTTCTTTAGTATGTAAAATCTGGACATACTGGATTCATAATGATGCTGCCTAGTAAACACCACATGTTCTGCTAACAAGCATGCAATTATACTGTATTTCATGCAATAACCATCCAGTTAACCTAGCTCGCCCTCTAGTGGCCTGATTAGGGATGATTAGTCAAACCAATGGAAACAAACAAATAAAACGAGAAGAATGCTACTAAATTATATCATTGCATCACTAGTTCAATATCACTAGTTCTGTGCTAATACTGTGATATTAGTATAAGTATTTCTGCCAGCTAACATTTTATGTTCATAAGGGGCTAAGGGTTTTAGTACAGGTCTTGCCCTGGTTTGTATCACTGTGGAGCCGTGCACAGTAATACACAGCTGTGTCTTCAGTCTGCAGACTTTGACCTGTTAAAGTCACTATGCTCCTAGCAGGGTCTTTCAAAATGCTGAACTTGTTTTTTAGTGAATCTTTGAATCGAATCGTTCCACCACCCCAAATATGAGTACTCCAAAGAGTACTCAGAGATATTACAGGAGAGGGTCAGACTGTCCAGGCTCTATGGCCATTGGGCCTTGCTGGGTGAGCTCAACACCACAGTGCACACCTGTGAAAAAGAAAACAATTGACGACTATCCAAAGTAACTCAGCATTACTAATTAGTTGGGCTTTTGAAATAATAATCCTTAACTTCTTATTTGTGTGTTTCTATCCGCCCAAATGGAGAGAGACTCACAGGAGGCAGCTGCCAGCAGCAGCAGAGATGCAGGGAACATGGTTTGTGTTGAAGCTGAACTGGTGGAAGATGCTCTTATCTACTCCAACTGAGTGAAGGACAGCTAGATACTCCTCTTTATATACAATGCATTAGGAAAGTATTCAGACCCCTTGACTTTTTCCAAATTTTGTTACGTTACTGCCTTATTCTAAAACGGATTAAATGTTTTTTCCCCTCATAAATCTACACACAATACCCCATAATGACAAAGAAAAAACTGTTTTTTATTAGTTTTTTAAATATCACATTTACATAAGTATTCAGACCCTTTACTCAGTACTTTGTTGAAGCGCCTTTGGCAGCGATTACAGCCTCGAGTCTTCTTGGGTATGACGCTACAAGCTTGGCACAACTGTATTTGGGGAGTTTCTCCCATTCTTCTCTGCAGATCCTCTCAACCTCTGTCAGGTGGGATGGGGAGTGTTGCTGTACAGCTATTGTCAGGTCTCTTCAGAGATGTTCAATCACGTTAAAGTCCAGGCTCTGGCTGGGCCACAGAAGGACATTCAGAGACTTGTCCCGAAGCCGCTCCTACGATGTCTTGGCTGTGTGCTTAGGGTCGTTGTCCTGTTGGAAGGTGAACCTTCGCCCCAGTCTGAGGTCCTGAGTGCTCTGGAGCAGGTTTTCATCAAGGATCTTTCTGTACTTTGCTCCGTTCATCTTTCACTTGATCCTGACTAGTCTCCCAGTCCCTACCGCTGAAACACATCCCCACAGCATGATGCTGCCACCACCATGCTTCACCGTAGGGATGGTGCCAGGTTTCCTCCAGATGTGGCGCTTGGCATTCAGGCCAAAGAGTTCAATCTTGGTTTCATCAGACCAGAGAATCTTGTTTCTCATGGTCTGAGAGTCCTTTAGGTGCCTTTTGGCATACTCCAAGCGGGCTGTCATGTGCCTTTTACTGAGGAGAGGCTTCTGTCTGGCCACTCCACCATAAAGGCCTGATTGGTGGAGTGCTGCAGAGATGGTTGTCCTTCTGGAAGGTTCTCCCATCTCCACAGAGGAACTGTGGAGCTCTGTCAGAGTGACCATCGGGTTCTTGGTCACCTCCCTGACCAAGGCCATTCTCCCCCGATTGCTCAGTTTGGCCGGTCGGCGAGCTCTAGGAAAAGTGTTGGTAGTTCCAAACTTCTTCCATTTAAGAATGATGGAGGCCACTGTGTTCTTGGGGACCTTCAGTGCTGCAGAAATGTTTTGGTACCCTTCCCCAGATCTGTGCCTCGACACAATCCTGTCTCGGAGCTCTACGGACAATTATTTCGAACTCATGGCTTGGTTTTTGCTCTGACATGCACAGCCAACTGTGGGACCTTATATAGACAGGTGTGTGCCTTTCCAAATCATGTTCAATCAATTGAATTTACCACATGTGGACTCCAATCAAGTTGTAGAAACATCTCAAGGATGATCAATGGAAACAGGATGCACCTGAGCTCAATTTCGAGTCTAATAGCAAAGTGTCTGAATACTTATATAAATAAGGTATGTTTTTTATTTTTTATACATTTGTAAAAATGTCTAAAAACCTATTTTTGCTTCGTCATTATGGTGTATTGTGTGTACATTGATGAGGATTTGTATTTATTTAATCCATTTTAGAATAAGGCTGCAATGTAACAAAATGTTGAAAAAGTCAAGGGGTCTGAATACTTTCCAAATGCACTGTAACAAGGTTTATGTTGAAGCTGCAACTTTTCTTCTCCAACTGAGTGAAGGACAAATAGACACACCTCCTTATATACAGAAAATAGCTTATTTGCATAGAGGTGAGGGAGTTGGTATAAGAGGAACATGAAGAAAAAAATCTAAATTGTGTATATTTGTTATAAACTGCATCAACCTGTATTACTGACTGAAATGAAATACAAAATTCTGTGAACTTTGTACTGTCTCTTTATTTACATTATGTTATTAAAATCACCACAATTATTATTGTCATCAATGTGTCTTGAAATGTCACAGAATATAGTAATCTAAATGTTGGTGTCTCTCAAGGATCTATACTCGGCCCATTACATATTTAAATGTGTATTATTAAGTTTACTTCATATTCTTATCCAAGTGGCAGGTGTTCTTTTAGATTGAATTGAGAGTATAACATGCGTATGACATGGTATATGTTAACCAATGTGTGTTATTGATGCCATGAGTGGAACATAGAATCATAGGGCCAGTTTCCCAGACACAGATTAAGACTAATCCTTGACTAAAAAGCACTTTTAAAGTTTTAAAAGCACGTTTAATTGAGCTTCTCTATTGAGAATGCTTTTCAGTCCAGGACTTGGCTTAATCTGTGTCTGAAAAACCACCCCCTAGAAACTTTCATACTAAGATCAGTGTCCACCAGTTTTTGAACAGTGCTGCAGCCTCCATGTGTCACTGTGTCTCTTGAGCACAATAAGTCTTCAGTGTTCAGACTGTTCATCTGGAGAGACACCTGCTGCTTGCTATTGTCTCTGGAGATGGTGAACCAACCCGTAACTGACTGGGAGTAGTAAGTCTTGCCACCACCATCGTTAATAGCTGCAACCCACTCCAGTCCTTTCCCAGGAGCCTTTCTGATCCAATAATTCCAGTTGTTGCCACCAAATCCAGCATATGTGCAGGTCAGTTTGTGTGATTCTCCAGGTTTCATAACTACACATTCAGACTGAGTGAGTGTCTGACCATGAACACCCGTGGAGACAAAGCAACATAGAGATAATACCTTGACTCAAAAACAAATTGTTTACATAAAACCAGTCTTAAAGTGTTTACCTGTCAAACCTATAATCATCAGTAGTAAAGCAATAGTATATTTCATCATGAACTGTCAGAAGTTATGGTGTGTCCCTGTTCTTCAGTCTACAGTAGTCAGTGCTTCAGTCCCTCTCCTCCACTCTGCAGTGAGATAAGTAGTGATGGAAGAGGTCAGAGTTTTGCATTGACTCCTCCTCACAGGGTGGGAAGATGGAGAGTCAGAGATTGGGAACAGGTTCATTTGAACTGAAAACTTCACTTATCGTGACAGTGAGTTAATTTACATTTTATTAAGGGGGAATGAATTACAGTATATTGATCCCTCATATAATAAAAACCATTCAGTTCACCTTAATATAATAATAATAACAATAATAATAATAATAATAATAATAATAATAATAATAATAATAAAATAAATAATATGCCATTTAGCAGACCTTAACCTAGATCGCCCTCTAGTGGTTAAAAGGAGGGGTGATTAGTTAATCTGTACTGCATATATACAGACAGAATACACCACACAATAGGCTCTATGCACGCATCACTTCCGCATTGGCGTAAGGATGCTTGGGCATTTCCGGTTACCGGAAAAAAACATTAGACAGTGACAGTAGACCGTTATGATGGCAGAGATTAAGTTTACAAGGTGTTTGCTGGAGTTGCCTAAAGTATCTGTTAATGATATACGGAGGGTCGTCCGGACATCCAGTACGACACCACGTAGCAAACTGGATAAAGGCTTCAAATTTTAAGTTTCTTATTTTCTTTGCAACTTTGAAGGTAATATGCTAACGCTAGCTAGCCTGAGCTAGAAGCCTTGCTTTGGTGTTTTAAGTCATGACTCCGTCCTGCTTCAGGTTAATCATGCTTTAAATAAAGTTGAATCATGTGTATATACCTCTCACTTCATGTGTTTGTACTTTTATGAAAGTATCAGGTAAAAACAGGGCTACAAATGAGATCTCTGTGAGAGCCCACTGCTACCACTCAATGAAGAAACTAAAGCCACCACACCAGCTGAGAGTAGGACTAGATTAAGTGACACGTTCAAAGTTCTGTTGAACTTGTTCAAGGTTCTGTTCAACACATGTTTTACTCGTTTAATGTTACCACAGCTTTGATTGCCATTGCTAAGAGAACACATTAGAACTTTAGTGGTTTTCATGACAACAGTGGTAGCCTAATACAGACCAGGGTAGCTGAGTGGGAATTGCCATGCTTTGTTCTTGGGTCTGTTGTAAACAAATTGGAGTTTGGTTTGAAATGTAAACAATAATGAGATTACTACTTTTTCCTGACTTGATGACTGCAATGACAGTAACATATTCCACTCAGCTATTCTTCAAACTGCTGATGTTCTACTCAAAACTGTCCTGTCATCTTTACTTCTTTCTTTATAAACATATGGCCCAACTTCGTTGCTTTTGTACTTGATGTTTCTACTTTTCAAGAGGAATTAGGAGCAAAACCTTCACTCTACTGTTGTTATTGGTACTAGGCTACAATGTTGCACCACTCACCTACTGCTCTGCCAATACTGTTTGAAGGTAGGTAAATGGCACAAGACAATAGGTAAGTGGTGGGAGACAGTATAGCCACGTGGTGCAAGACAGTAGGAAAGTGATGCAGAAAGCACAAAAGTGACACGAGACAGTAGATAATTTGCTTACACCAGTAAAAAGTAGAAAGAACAAGTTTTGCTCCTACTCCTGCTGCTGTAGACCCTCGTCTTTCAAAACCCATTAAATTATGCTTCTGTGTATTTCAGATGACATTGCGTGATTCACAACCAGTTGTGCTTGTTAAAAGCTACTGTTCCTGTGTGGCTGGGTGTGGGATATGCAATCATTTGGTTGCATTACTATATCAGACTAGCCATTACTCTGAATGTGGCATGTCTGTCGTCCCTCCTGTACTTTCGTGCACTGAAACAGAGCAGAAGTGGCATAAACCACGAATAATGGTTTGTATCATTTCAATACCAGACTGTTGTGTCACATGCATACTAGCATCTCTCCTAATCTCCATCTCATAAATAAATAGGGAGTGAAGCCAGGACCTGTGGATGCCATGGTTGTAGTGAAGCCCAAGCCAGATGCTACTCTGGCAAGCGGAAATAGGTATGCAGAGTCCAATTAAATAGGCAGACTACAATGTGTTGCGAAATAAATGTTATTAATCGCTGTTAGATTCTGGTGTATCATCAGATCATTCATGGTTTCTGTGTTGGGACGCTCGGTCCTTTCCCAAACTCTGGGCCGTGGGGCTGGAAGACTGAAATTGTTCCATTGAAACAGCACTGGAACAGCTCCCTTCTTCAGACGTCTGCGCCCAGCTGGAGTCGGAGGCTCTATCACATCTTCACTTAAAAAGTGTCGGCTGCAGACTCGTGTGTTTGTTGTAAGAAAGTTCACTCGTCGAATGTTAATCACCCACCGTTTATGTAATTCACTGTCTTTGAGAAAAAAAAAAAAAACTAACAGAAGAATTGCATCTGGCAGACACTGTACATTGCGGCACACAGCAGTGATGGCTGGAAGAGCTGTCATCCCGTTTCTGAAAGGACACTTTCGTACATTTACACGTCATCGTGTTATAAGTCAAGACGAAGTATTACAAGTAAAAACATTAACATAAACATTAAGATAAACAACAACAACGACGAAAATTAACAGTTTCGGATGTTTTTGACGACAAGCATTCAATGCTAGCATACGGTAGCACAGCATTCTACGATAACCGGAAGTTTACATCCATCCTGAGATTTAACCGAAAATACGTCATGTGCATATCGCCTATTAAATGGGAAACATGATGCTAACATCCCCTATTAAAAGGGAAACATGATGCTAATCATACTTCAAGGCTAGGTAACATAAACATAACCACATGTAACATATGGATTTGCATTAGCAACCACATGTAACATATGGATTTGCAAACATTTTTGAGTTATTACATGAAACAATCAGAATTCCGAAGAATGCGGAAGTCATGTCGGAAAAGCTTTTTCCAGGGTGTGATATAATATGGAAGACCCAGCAAGCCAGTCTATTCCCTATAATGTAAACTCGAACAGAAATAACTTCAAATCTATAAATTCAACTTAAACCAAATTGTTTGCACTCATGACTGCTGGTTTCAATTACATTTTCAGATAATTTACAAGCAAATACTTTATGAATGTATTGTTACAAAACAACTTTCAAGGTTGCTAGCCAACTATCCTGCTAATGTTAGTTCTACTAGCCCGCTAACGTTAGCCCTACCAGCCTGCTAACAACACATAGCTTACAGCTACATTCAAGTAAACGAAAGTTTTGGAAATACATAACGCCATCCAACCAGTTATCATCTAACGTAATCAAAGAATGTTAGCTACATGTATATGCAGTTATCTTAGCCAGCAAGCAAGCCAGCCAGCCAGCTAATATTAGCTATTTAGTCAACTATTAGCTTAGCCAGCCTAGCCAACCACCATTGTTATGGTTGGCAAAGCCAGAGCACAGCAACTGCAGACCAGCTAGAACACAACTAACACAACAGAAGTAAAACATAACCGCAGATCAAAAGCAAAAAGAGAGCAGAGACTTACATATTGATGGATGGGGCCCATCCGATGGTAAAACTTTTAAAAGAGTGCAGTCTGAGATAGCTACCAAAGCGAGTGGGAGGCGGGCAATTCATCGGGCCGAGGGAGAGTTAGTAAGGGAAATCCAATAGCTACAGTCGTGGTCAAAAGTTTTGAGAATTACACAAATGTTAATTTTCACAAAATCTGCTGCCTCAGTTTTTATGATGGCAATTTGCATATACTCCAGAATGTTATGAAGAGTGATCAGATGAATTGAAATTAATTGCAAAGTCCCTCTTTGCCATGAAAATGAACTTAATTCCAAAAAAACATTTCCACTGCATTTCAGCCCTGCCACAAAAGGACCAGCTGACATCATGTCAGTGATTCTCTCGTTAACACAGGTGAGAGTGTTGATGAGGACAAGACTGGAGATCACTCTGTCATGCTGATTGAGTTAGAATAACAGACTGGAAGCTTTAAAATGAGGGTGGTGCTTGAAATCATTGTTCTTCCTCTGTTAACCATGGTTAACTGCAAGGAAACACGTGCCGTCATCATTGCTTTGCACAAAAAGGGATTCACAGGTAAGGATATTGCTGCTAGTAAGATTGCACCTAAATAAACCATTTATCGGATCATCAAGAACTTCAAGGAGAGAGGTTAAATTGTTGTGAAGGCGACTTCAGGGTGCCCAAGAAAGTCCAGCAAGCGCCAGGACCGTCTCCCAAAGTTGATTCAGCTGCGGGATCGGGACACCACCAGTGCAGAGCTTGCTCAGGAATGGCAGCAGGCAGGTGTGAGTGCATCTGCACGCACAGTGAGGCGAAGACTTTTGGAGGATGGCCTGGTGTCAAGAAGGGCAGCGAGGAAGTCATTTTCTCTGATGAATCCCCTTACCGATTGTTTGGGGCATCCAGAAAAAAGCTTGTCCGGAGAAGACAAGGTGAGCGCTACCATCAGTCCTGTGTCATGCCAACAGTAAAGCATCCTGAGACCATTCATGTGTGGGGTTGCTTCTCAGCCAAGGGAGTGGGCTCACTCACAATTTTGCCTAAGAACACAGCCATGAATAAAGAATGGTACCAACACATCCTCCGAGAGCAACTTCTCCCAACCATCCAAGAACAGTTTGGTGATGACCAATGCCTTTTCCAGCATGATGGAGCACCTTGTCATAAGGCAAAAGTGATAACTAAGTGGCTCGGGGAACAAAACATTGTTATTTTGGGTCCATGGCCAGGAAACTCCCCAGACCTTAATCCCATTGAGAACTTGTGGTCGATCCTCAAGAGGCAGGTGGACAAACAAAACCCCACAAATTCTGACAAACTCCAAGTATTGATTATGCAAGAATGGGCTGCCATCAGTCAGGATGTGGCCCAGAAGCTAATTGACAGCATGCCAGGGCGGATTGCAGAGGTCTTGAAAAAGAAGGGTCAACACTGAAAATATTGACTCTTTGCATAAACTTAATGTAATTGTCAATAAAAGCCTTTGACACTTATGGAATGCTTGTAATTATACTTCAGAATACCATAGTAACATCTGACAAAAATATCTAAAAACACTGAAGCAGCAAACTTTGTGAAGACCAATACTTGTGTCATTCTCAAAACTTTTGACCACGACTGTATATAGCGAGAAAAATCAAAGAAATATAGATTCCAGACGTCAGTCAGCTAGTGTGCTAGCACTAGGCCAAGGTGGGAAAAGTTACAAAACTCCCGTAGTCTAACTTCACAGATAACATGCAGAAAAGTTGACAAAACAAAAAGGAGAACTGATGAGGTACTACACCATTAGAGCAAGCAGGAATGATTTTCTCTTTGTTTTGAGCCCATGCCAAGAAGGCACCAGAGCATGCCGTGCTAATGGGTTCCCACTAGATAAGACAACCACAAATTCCGTGAAGAGCATGAGGATGCTAAAGTTAACCAACTTGAGTTAGCTACCGAGCTAGCATACAAACTCAGTAGCACAGAGTAGATTCTCCAAATGACGTTGGAAAATAGTGCATTGTGGGTAGTTTAGAAGACATCTGGAAATCAGGTAAAAAATATATAATAACCCCAAAATATAACGACACTGAACAAAAATATAAACGCAACATGTAAAGTGTTGATCCTATGTCTCATGAGCTGAAATAAAATATCACATAAATGTTCCATACGCACAAAAAGCTTATTTCTCTCAAATTCCTGATAGTGAGTATTTCTCATTTTGCCAAGATAATCCATCCACCTGACAGGTGTGGCATATCAAGAAGCTGATTAAACAGAATGTCATTACGCAGGTGGACCTTGTGCTGTGGAAAATAAAAGGTAGCTCTAAAATTTGCAGTTTTGTCACACAACACAGTGCCACAGATGTCTCAAGTTTTGCGGGAGTGTGCAATTGGCATGCTGACTGCAGGAATGTCCACTAGAGCTGTTGCCAGATAATTTAATGTTAATTTCTTTACCATAAGCTGCCTCCAACGTCGTTTTGGAGAATTTGGCAATACCTCAAACCGGCCTCACAACCGCAGACCACGTGTATGGTGTTGTGCGGGCAAGTGGTTTGCTGATATCAATGTTGTGAACAGAGTTTCCCATGATGGCGGTGGGGTTATGGTATGGGCAGGCATAAGCAACTTTCAACTAACACAATTTCATTTTATCGATGGCAATTTGAATGCACAGTGATGCCGTGACGAGATCCTGAGACCCATCGACGTGCCATTCATCCGCCGCCATCACCTCATGTTTCAGCATGATAATGCACGGCCACATGTTGCAAGGATCTGTAAGCTGAAAATGTCCCAGTTCTTCCATGGCTTGCGAACTCACCAGACATGTCCCCCATTGAGCATGTTTGGGATGCTCTGGATCAACGTGTATGACACCGTGTTCCAGTTCCCGCCAATATCCAGCAACTTTGCACAGCCATTGAAGAGGAGTGGGACAACATTCCACAGGCCACAATCAACAGCCTGATCAACTCTATACAGAAGGAGATGTGTCACACTACATGAGGCAAATTCTGGTCGCATCAGATACTGACTGGTTTTCTGATCCACACCCCTACCTTTTTTTTAAGGTACCTGTGACCAACAGATGCATGTCTGTATTCCCAGTCATGTGAAATCCATAGATTAGGGCAGCCTTTCTTAATCACAGACCTGTTAATGGTGGGTCGCGGCGTGTCAGAGTAAATGTATTATTATCTCATTAATTACTGGAATTGATTTGGCCAAGTGCATCTGTACTCTTTATTCAGTGCGCTCTCTGCTTAGCAGCTGTCTCTGCTCAGTTTGGCAGCTGCGCGATTGGGAGAGGGAGATGCCTGTGTGCTTCGAGGTTTACCAGATCTTTTTTCTGCAGTTTTCTTGAAGATCACTCCGCGACACACATGATGCATCGTTGTCGTTCAACAGCAGATGATGCGCTGTCAGCCACTGACTTGTCTTTCCCATTCGCCATCACTCACCGCTGTCATCAAATGGACTCATGCTAGCCACAAGTTCTGACTGAGATCAATCGTAATGAAACGCAAATACAGCAATGAGGTTCTTTCTCTTAGTTTCATACAAACTTTGAGAAATAACGAGGAGCGCCCACAATGTGTTTTGTGCGGGGAAGTGATTAGTAATGAGTCTCTCAAAATGAACAAATTAATAAAACGAAACGTCCTGACCAAACATCCACAGCATGACGGTAAACCCAGGGAGTTCTTTCAGAACAGGGCAGAATGCTTTAGGAAACAGTGCTTCGACCGTGGAAAAGTAAGTCAGCTAGCAAGGCATTGTTGTCATTTTATAACAGGTGATGATAAGCAGAAATAAGGGAGTACTAACTCTCATAGTAGTAGATGCGAGTTTCTCTTTCAAACAATCCCCTGGCCTTGTACACAGCTAATATCTAACATTAGCCAAATCAAGCTAGCTACTGATAGTGCAACCCTTAGTAACAGTACAGATGAAGATAAAACATGATCAGGCCTCCTGTACATCTTACTGTAGAAATTATTGTTGAAAATTAAAATACAAGTAATAATTTTTATTCTGAACTGGAATAAACTGATTGAAGCAAGATGCTTTTTGAGGCAAACACACTCACACAGTTTTGGGTTGCTCATCTACAGCAGGAAGCAGTCTCCTGCCTGAAAGCAGTAAATGTTCTGATCCAGTTTGGCACCACATACCAATGCGAGTCAGGGTTCTCAACTCTGACATACTTAAAAGACAAGTACAGAAACAGTCTCAATGCTTGTTGAAATTTTCAACCAGCCACACACCTCTCATTAGGACTGTGTGTGTTTTCTGGTCTACATCTGTGTGATGTGATCAATCAGTTTATTCCAGTTCAGAATAAAAAATATGTTTTGTATTTTAACAGCAACAGTTCCAAACAAGGCTTTCTTTCAACAATACTTTATACAGTAAGATGTACAGTAGGCCTGATAATTCATCTGTACTGTTACTTAGGGTTGCACTATCAAATAGGCTGTGTGTGTGTTCTGTGTAATGAGTACTCAGGGAGAAAAAGGTATAGATTCACGCGCAGAGTGCGGCAGGTGTTTATTTCGCCTTCGCAGAAGGCAGGAATTGTGGTCACAGGCAGGCAATGGTCATACACAGGAAGGCAAACAGGCAGGTGAAACAAAACTAGGACTGAAGGCTAAAACTGGTTCTCACAAATGAGCTAGGAAAAGGCTTAGTAGAGTCAAAACAAACAATACCTCACAAGGCACAAACAGGATGAACTGAACTAAATAAGGAGCTGATGAGACCAGGTGAGTAACTAACACAGGTGAAATCAAGAACACAAAGAAACAGGGCTACGTTCAAGAACACAAGGATGACTAAGAAAATAAATACAGAACCTTACATTCTGTTATTCATCTGTGTAACGTGATCAATAATACACAGCTGTGTCTTCAGTCTGCAGAATCTGTCGTTTTAAAGTTAGTGTGCTGCTGGACGTGTCTCTTGTGATGCTAAACTTGTTATTCAGTTTATAACTGTAATATGAGCTACCATTGTGACAAATGAATCCGATCCACTCCAGTGCTTTTCCTGTAGGTTAGCGATTCACCCCTGTACAGTAGCTGGTCCTGGTTAAAGAATACCCAGATACCTTACAGGAGAGGGTCAGAGGCTGTCCAGGCTGCAGGTTCTTAGAGCCTGGCTGTGTGAGCTCAGTCTGACAGAACACAAATGGTATATTTGTCATATTTGTTGATGTATCAGTCCCCCAAAACTCACAGGATGTAGCTGCCAGCAGCAACAGCAGAGATGCAGGGAACATTGTTTGTGTTGAAGCTGAACTGATGGTAACTATAATATAAGTATGAAAAAATGTATGCACTCAGTAACTGTAAGTCGCTCTGGATAAGAGCGTCTTCTAAATTACTTAAATGTAAAATGTAAAACGTAAATGTAAAATATATATATTCCTCTTTATATACAAGAGAGGAGAGTTGCTTTGCATAGAGTGAAAGAAGATGTTACTTGTATCATAGTGACATGTTATACACAGAATCAGTGTCAGAATGTAATGGCTGGTGTCCTCCAAGGATAAATACTTGGACCATTACTCTTTTTTACTTGATATTAACATTTTATTTAGATTATTACTTACAGATTTTATTCTGTTTGCTGATGATATTTTCAGTGAAGTGACGATGGTTAACTATAGATAGGTAGTATGAACTCTGTATTTACTTGAACATTGACACCTCTTATATCGCAAATAAGATACAACACACCATGTAAAGTAAAATGTACAGAGGAATGATTTCATCATTTAGTTTGTGTATTTTCGTCCTTGATTTACTATGTAGACATATATGAATGGTACAACAGTATTTCTGGTGGGGAAAATACAGTATGATTGAGTTTGTTTTCTACTCACTACTGTTGGGATATTTGTACAGGTTTGGGGCTTGTTTGTATCACTGTGGTATCGAGAACAGTAATAAACAGCTGTGTCTTCAGTCTGCAGACTCTGTCCTATTAAAGTCACTGTGATTACCAAAGACTCTCCAGAATTTATAACCATTGAACTTGTCTGGGTGAGCTCAAGACCACAGTGTACACCTGTTAAGAAACATCATCATATCATATAGAACAATCTCAAATGTACTGCTATTTTAAAGCTATGTAAGCATGAATTACATAATATATTCCTTTAAACATGTTATAAGTCTGTTAAACACCCAAATCCTGAGAGACAGGATATAGCTGCCAACATCAACAGCAGAGAATCAGGGAACATGGTTTGTGTTGAAGCTGAACTGGTGGGAGTTTACCTTCTTTACTCTCCAGGACTCAGAGAGAGAGAGATGTGATTCACACAGAGAGACTGTTTTAAATAAGGCAGAGAGAGTGAGATGAAAGACTTAAAAAGTTAGAAAGCTATGTGTAATTTGCATAAGAAGGCAGGTACAATATGATAGGGATAGGAATTTCAGAAAACACTCTGTCAACCATATTGACTTTTGACGCTTCACTTATGGGATGGGACTATAGTATGTTTAGAAAAACAGCCATAGGACTATTTTTAGCAATCGTAATATTTTACCCTTATCAACAACAAATCGTGTATTCATCAGTGTTAAATTAACTATGGAGTGTTGAATTTATGACCATAGAGTGTTCCATTTATTTTATTTTATTTATTTCACCTTTATTTAACCAGGTAAACCAGTTGAGAACAAGTTCTCATTTACAACTGCGACCTGGCCAAGATAAAGCATAGCAGTGCGATAAAAACAAACACAGAGTTACATATGGGGTAAAACAAAACAAAGTCAAAAATACAACAGAAATACATATAATATACAGTGTGCAAATTTAGCAAGTTATGGAGGTAGGCAATAAAATAGGCTATAGTGCAAAATAATTACAATTAGTATTAACACTGGAATGATAGATGTGCAAGAGATGATGTGCAAATAGAGATACTGGGGTACAAATGAGCAAAATAGATAACAATATAGGGATGAGGTAGTTGGGCGGGCTAATTTCAGATGGGCTGTGTACAGGTGCAGTGATCGGTAAGGTGCTCTGACAACTGATGCTTAAAGTTAGTGAGGGAGATAAGTGTCTCCAGCTTCAGAGATTTTTGCAATTTGTTCCAGTCATTGGCAGCAGAGAACTGGAAGGAATTGCGGCCAAAGGAGGTGTTGGCTTTGGGGATGACCAGTGAGATATACCCGCTGGAGCGCAGACTACGGGTGGGTGTTGCTATGGTGACCAATGAGCTAAGATAAGGCGGGGATTTGCCTAGCAGTGATTTATAGATGGCCTGGAGCCAGTGGGTTTGGCGACGAATATGTAGTGAGGACCAGCCTACAAGAGCGTACAGGTCACAGTGGTGGGTATTATATGGGGCTTTGGAGACAAAACGGATGGCACTGTGATAGACTACATCCAATTTGCTCAGTAGAGTGTTGGAGGCTATTTTGTAAATGACATCGCCGAAGTCAAGGATCGGTAGGATAGTCAGTTTTACGAGGGCATGTTTGGCAGCATGAGTGAAGGAGGCTTTGTTGCGAAATAGGAAACCGATTCTAGATTTAACTTTGGATTGGAGATTCTTAATGTGAGTCTGGAAGGAGAGTTTACAGTCTAACCAGACACCTAGATATTTGTAGTTGTCCACATACTCTAGGTCAGACCCGTCGAGAGTAGTGATTCTAGTCGGGTGGGCGGGTGCAAGCAGCGTTCGGTTGAAGAGCATGCATTTAGTTTTACTAGTGTTTAAGAGCAGTTGGAGGCTACTGAAGGAGTGTTGTATGGAATTGAAGCTCGTTTGGAGGTTTGTTAACACAGTGTCCAATGAAGGGCCAGATCTATACAAAATGGTGTCGTCTGCGTAGAGGTGGATCTGAGAGTCACCAGCAGCAAGAGCGACGTCATTGATATACACAGAGAAAAGAGTCGGCCCAAGAATCGAACCCTGTGGCACCCCCATAGAGACTGCCATAGGTCCAGACAACAGGCCCTCCGATTTGACAAATTGAACTCTATCTGAGAAGTAGTTGGTGAACCAGGCGAGGCAGTCATTTGAGAAACCAAGGCTATTTAGTCTGCCAATAAGAATGCGGTGGTTGACAGAGTCGAAAGCCTTGGCCAGGTCAATGAAAACGGCTGCACAGTACTGTCTATTATCGATCGCGGATATAATATCGTTTAGGACCTTGAGCGTGGCTGAAGTGCACCCATGACCAGCTCGGAAACCGGATTGCATAGCGGAGAAGGTACGGTGGGATTCGAAATGGTCGGTGATCTGTTTGTTGACTTGGCTTTCAAAAACTTTTGAAAGGCAGGGCAGGATGGATATGGGTCTGTAACAGTTTGGATCTAGAGTGTCACCCCCTTTGAAGAGGGGGATGACCGCGGCAGCTTTCCAATCTCTGGGGATCTCAGACGTTACGAAAGAGAGGTTGAACAGGCTAGTAATAGGGGTTGCGACAATTTCGGCGGCTAGTTTTAGAAAGAAAGGGTCCAGATTGTCTAGCCCAGATGATTTGTAGGGGTCCAGATTTTGCAGCTCTTTTAGAACATCAGCTGTCTGGATTTGTGTGAAGGAGAAGCGGTGGGGGCATGGGCAAGTTGCAGCGGAGGGTGCAGAGCTGGTGGCCGGGGTAGTGGTAGCCAGGTGGAAAGCATGGCCAGCCGTAGCAAAATGCTTGTTGAAATTCTCGATTATTGTAGATTTATCGGTGGTGATGGTGTTTCCTAGCCTCAGTGCAGTGGGCAGCTGGGAGGAAGTGCTCTTATTTTCGATGGACTTTACAGTGTCCCAAAACTTTTTGGAGTTAGTGCTACAGGATGCAAATTTCTGTTTGAAAAAGTTAGCCTTTGCTTTCCTAACTGCTTGTGTATATTGGTTCCTAACTTCCCTGAAAAGTTGCATATCGCGGGGGCTATTTGATGCTAATGCAGTACGCCACAGGATGTTTTTGTGCTGGTCAAGGGCAGTCAAGTCTGAGGAGAACCAGGGGCTATATCTGTTCTTAGTTCTGTATTTTTTGAATGGGGCATGTCTATTTAAGATTGAGAGGAAATTACTTTTAAAGAACAACCAGGCATCCTCTACTGACGGAATGAGATCTATATCCATCCAGGATACCTGGGCCAGGTCAATTAGGAAGGCCTGCTCGCTGAAGTGTTTTTGGGAGCGTTTGACAGTTATGAGGGTGGTCGTTTGACCGCGGACCCGTTACGGACGCAGGCAATAAGGCAGTGATCGCTGAGATCCTGGTTGAAGACAGCGGAGGTGTATTTAGAGGGTAAGTTAGTCAGGATGATATCTATGAGGGTACCCATGTTTACGGATTTAGGGTTGTACCTGGTAGGTTCGTTGATAATTTGTGTGAGATTGAGGGCATCTAGTTTAGATTGTAGGATGGCCGGGGTGTTAAGCATATCCCAATTTAGGTCACCAAGCAGTACGAACTCTGAGGATATATGGGGGGCAATCAATTCACATATGGTGTCCAGGGCACAGCTGGGGGCTGAGGGGGGTCTGTAGCAAGCGGCAACAGTGAGAGATTTATTTCTGGAAAGGTGGATTTTTAGAAGTAGAAGCTCAAACTGTTTGGGCACAGACCTGGATAGTATGATGGAGCTCTGCAGGCTATCTCTACAGTAGATTGCAACTCCACCCCCTTTGGCAGTTCTATCTAAACGGAAAATGTTATAGTTGGGGATGGAAATTTCAGAATTTTTGGTGGCCTTCCTAAGCCAGGATTCAGACACTGCTAGAACATCAGGGTTGGCGGAGTGTGCTAACGCAGTGAATAACTCAAACTTAGGAAGGAGGCTTCTGATATTTATGTGCAGAAAACCAAGACTTTTACGGTTACAGAAGTCAACAAATGATAGCTCCTGGGGAGTAGGAGTGATACTGGGGGCTGCAGGGCCTGGGTTAGCCTCTACATCACCAGAGGAACAGAGGAGGACTAGAATAAGGATACGACTAAAGGCTTTAAGAACTGGTCTTCTAGTGCGTTGGGTACATAGAATAAAGGGGGCAGTTCTCCGGGCGTTGTAGAGAAGATTCAGGGCATTATGTACAGAAAAGGATATGGAAGGATATGAGTACAGTTCAGGTAACCCTAAGCGTTGGGTAACAATGAAAGAGATAGCGTCATTGGAGGCATCGATTGAGCCGGTCTCGGCGTGTATGGGGGGTGGAACAAAGGAACTATATGAGGCAGTTTGAGAGGGACTAGGGGTTCTACAGTTAAATTGTATAATAAGAACTAACCCAAACAGCAATAGGCAAGGCATAATTGACATGGGAGAGAGGCATAAAGCAGTCACAGGTGTTATTAGAGAGAGCTAAGACACAACTGGAAATAGCGATAACGTTTGGGCTAAGACTAAACAGAATAAACAGGACAGGGTACCGTGTAAAGGAACAGTCCAGCAGGCATCAGCTGTGCAGCTGAGTGATCATAAGGTCCAGTGAACAGCAATATGTGAGTCCGAGAGCAGTTCAAATTGGTGCTTCAGCACAGCTAGCAGGGAGCACAGTTGTAGTTTGCGTGTGCTAGCGGGCCGGGGCTGGCAGATGGATCTTCGTGGTCGTCGCAACGGGAAGCCTGTTGAAACCACATCAGACTATGTCGTCGGCAAACCAGTCGTGTTGGATCGGCGGGGCTCCGTGTCAACACTAGGTGGTCCCGTCCGGTTGACAGAGAGGTAGATAGCCGGGAGATGGGAGATGGGCCTAGCTCAGGATGATTAGCCAGACCTCAACGTCCATTTTGTAGCAGCTAGCTGGTAGCGATGAATCCGGAGTTAAAGGTCCAGTGATTCAGTGATTCCGGTGGAAAAACTGATATGTTCTGGGTCGATAACGCGCTGTGCAGACTGGCCGAATAATAGTCCAGACTAGAGCTGGCTGGTAGGTGGTGCAGGCCACGGACAATGGTGAAAAACCGCTAACGGTAGCTGATAGCAAGTAGCTAGTTAGCTGGCTACTCCCGTCCGGTAGACCTAGAGGTAGATAGCCGGGATATGAGCCTGACTCTAGGCTAGCTCGAGGCTAACTGGTGCTTGAATCGGGGGCAGTGGTGATTAGCCAAACAGCAACATCCATTCGGTTGCGGCTAGCTAGTTGCGATCCGGTGATTAATGTCCAGTGATTAAATTATTCCGGCAGAAAATCCAATGTTCTGGGTGAAATAGCAACTGTGGCTAATAGCAAGTAGCTAGTTAGCTGGCTAGCTAGTTTCAACTGGAGATTCTAGATAAAAGGTAAGTCAATAATATAATCCGTTCCACATTGAGTGAGGCGGGTTGCAGGAAAGTATATTTTGTAGAAGGATGAAAAGTCTGATAGGAAAATATGTACGAAAAATACACAAAAAAACAGGGTATTTACAGGCTATTTACAGACACACGACAAAAACAGGACTGCACTAGTACGCCATCTTGGAAATAGTTTTGAAAACAACACTGCAACTTTTAAACTGAAAAAAAATCTGCACCCAATTTATTGTGTCTTTTTGAATATTGAATTTCACTGATAGTGTTTTTGAACATTTTACTCTTAAAACTGTCATCCTACCATACTCTGTTGTTCTTACAGTAATCTGTGTGTTAGCATTTTGTTTTTCTACAGGTCTTCCATTGAGCTGTTGCACTGTGCCTCTAGTCTTTGCACAATAATAAACAGCTGTGTTCTCAGCCTGCAGACTGGTGATGTCTAAGTACAGTACATTACTACTGTCTCTGGAGATGGTGAATCTGCTCTTAAAAGAGGCTCCAGAGTTGATGGATCCACTACCCCAGATGATCCCAATCCACTCCAGTATTTTCCCTGGCTGATGTCGTATCCAACCTGTACCATAGTCTGTCAGGGCATAGCCAAAGACTTGGCAAGATAGTTTCACTGACTGTCCAGGAGGTTTGAGTTGTGCATGGGAGGATGTCAAACTAATGCTGTGTATATCTGAATAAGAGCAGGGAGAAGAGAGAGATGAGAGGCATTCATCAAAAACAATGTCACAATAGCAGAACAACTGACTAACACAATGGCAAAACAACTGACTAACACAATAGCAAAACAACTAACACAATAGCAAAACAACTGACTAACACAATGGGAAAACAACTGACTAAAACACTGGCAAATCAACTGACAAACACAATGTTTGATGTCCTCTATTCAAAGAGACTAAAATCCCCCCACTTACATTGCAGGAATGCCAGGAGGAGTAGGGGTGTAAGAAACATGTTTCTCTGTTGGATCTCTGGCAGTGTCTGTCTGGTTACTAACAAACAGGGTGGTTGCAGTGATGAAAGTTGTGTCAGAACAGGGCATTGATAAAGCAGAGGGAGGGGGTTTATTTGCATACTCTCCATCCTATAAAGAAGGTGTCTGATACATCACTGGATGCATTATGTATGCATAATATATCATAATATATGCACATACTGTACATACAGTGCATTCGGAAAGTATTCAGACCCCTTGCCTTTTTCCACATTTTGTTATGTTACAGCCTTATTCTAAAATTGTAAACTGTCCCCATACAGACACTCACAGACAACAGCTGCCAGCAGCAGCAGCAGAGATGCAGTGAACATGGTTTGTGTTGAAGCTGAACTGGTAGGAGCTGCTCTTCTCTACTCTCCAGGACTCAGAGGGACGTACTAGGACAGACATATAGAGCTTGTTTATATAAGGGAGAGGGACAGGGAGAGAGAGAGGTAAGATTACATTTGCATAATGAAGATAATCATGTATAAAAGGACTGGGAATATCAGTGCAAATGGGGGGAAATTATATGATAATGTGTCCGTTTCTAACACTACACTTATGGTAGATGAAACTCTAGAATGGTTAAACATTGTTTTCTTATTACTGGTAATACTATTCTGTATGAATCAAGTTATTCTTGTAAAAACAAATGTATGGCAGTGCTTGTGAACATTTAGCTATTAAAACATTTATTGGAATGTTTTTTTTTTAAGTAAGGGGGATTATAAATGATGCTAACAATTAAATTGATTGAACCCAAAATCTATCTGCAATATTAAGCTAAGCTCCCCTCCCTCAAAAAAATGAAAAATGAAAAAGAAATTAGGTTGTCTGTGCTGAATGGGGAAGTGGTTTTTGTATGGCTTCTCCCATTAGATTAACCACTGTGACTCTCTAGCACAGTAATACACTGCTGTGTCCTCACTCTTTAGACTGTTCATCTTTAGGTACAGCTTACTAATGGAGTCATCTCTGGAGATAGTGAATCTACCCTGGACTGACTGGGAGTAAGAGATGGGACTACTAGATGTGCCTATATAAGCAACCCACTCTAGTCCTTTCCCAGGATCCTGTCTGATCCAAGCCATGTAGTAGCTACTGAATGTGAACCCAGAGGCTATACAGGTCAGTTGGTAGGATTCTTCAGGCTTTTGAACTACTGGTCCAGACTCAGTCAATGTCTGACCATGAACACCTGTTGAAAGAAATCAATCTAAAACTTAATTAGTCAATTTATTCACCATAAACCTTTTTAAAAAATAGACACACAGGATGCAGCTATCAACAGTAGCAGCAGAGATGCAGGGAACATGGTTTGTGTTGAAGCTGCTCTACTCTGCAGGACTCAGAGGGACGTACTAGGACTCTCAGATACAGAGAGGTGTTTATATAAGGAGGAGGGAGAGGGAGAAAAAGGAAGTGGGGCTAGGTGAAAGAGGATATATACTGTATAATTATATAATGGGAAAATCAGTGACCTTGTTTTAAAGGTACAAATTGAACATATTTGAAACTGAAATGTGGTTACCATGATGACATAATCCTGTGGTTGAAATGATAACTTCCAATGTATTTTCCATGTAGATTCCACATCACAATACATTGACAAATTAAATTGAAACAATGTTGATGTAACCAGTATGTGCCTGGTGGATAAGTCATTTTCTCCGACATCTGCAATACATCACTGTTGTGTGTTGTTTTTAAATGTGTTACAGCACTTTTTCAACGATACATTGGTCTTACTATGCTCTGAGTGCAGGTGCATCCTGGGGTAGAGGTCATGCTTGGGTAGTTTTGAATTAGTGTGCCTAACACTCATTTTGATAGACACACCTGATAAAAATACATTCTTAAACTCTCTCCCCTATAAGCAGTTATAATCAAGACATACTAAAGTATTTAGGGGGAGGTGCCCAGGACAGCAATGAGAAACCACATAGAGCAATTTGCTATTTTGGAGAAGGACTCATTGTTCAATGCAATTCTTAAAAAGTGTGTTATATTTATTACCAACACAAACCATGAATATGGTCTGTCCAAAAAATTGTGTGTGATGAGTAGCCTGGTGGACCACGGCCTCCCGAGTGGCGCAGCGGTCTAAGGCACTGCGTTGCAGACCCGGGTTCAATCCCAGGCTGTGTTGCAGCGGGGTAAAAACTAAAACAAAAAGAGTGTTGGTCCAATAACCGAAAGGTTGCTGGTTCAAATCCCCGAGCTGAATAAGTGAAAAGTCTGTTAATGTGCCCTTGAGCAAGGCACTTAACACTAGTCGCTCTGGATAAGAGTGTCTGCTAAAATGTAAGTGAATGGCTGAAAATAATATAATTAATACAACTGTTGTCAAGGTCTATAAAATTAATTCAATTGTCTGATTTCTTTATCCATCTCACCATCAAATCAAATGGAAATTGTTTTCATCAGTGGAGGCTCCTCAGAGGAGGAAGGGGAGGACCATACTCCTCAGTGAATTTTGTAAAAATAAAAATAGGCTTTGTATTGAAGTCAATGTACCCAGGGGAGGACAGAAGCTAGCTGTTCTCCGGCTACACCATGGTGCTACCCTACCCCGAGTGTTGCTGAGACTAGTGTAGACCATTGCAAAACAGTCTGTTTTAATCAATTATTTGGTGACATGTGACTATATTTAGTATAGTTTTATCTTAAAAGGATAACTGTTTTAATGTTTCACTATTTTAATTTTTATTAAATTCACTGAGGAGGATCGTCCTCCCTTTCTCCTCTGAGGAGACTCCACTGGCACAGACGTCAATTCAACGTCTATTCCATGTTGGTTCATCGTAATTTCAAAGTTGTTTCAACCAGTGTGTGCACAGTGCGTATTCTTTTAAACACAGATTTATGGCGGTGCTTGTGAACATTTTACTATTAAAGCATTTTTTAAAATGAGGTTGTCTGTGCTGAATGGGCAAGTGTTTTTTTATTGCTTCTTCCATTAGTTTTACCACAATGACTCTCTAGCACAGTAATACACTGCTGTGTCCTCACTCTTCAGGCTGTTCATCTGTAGGTACAGCTTGCTGCTGGAGTCGTCTCTGGAGATGTTGAATCTACCCTGGGCTGACTGAGAGTTTGAGAGGTTGGACTACTACACTGAACACAAATATAAACGCAAAATGAAACTATTTCAAAGAGTTACAGTTCATATAAGCAAATCAGTCAATTGAAAGAAATGCATTAGGAAGATTTCACATGACTGGGAATACAGTATGCATCTGTTGGTCACAGATACCTTAAAAAAAAGTAGGTGCGTGGATCAGAAAAACAGTCAGTATCTGGTGTGACCACCATTTACCTCATGCAGCGCGACACATCTCCTTCACATAGAGTTGATCAGGCTGTTGATTGTGGGTTGTGGAATGTTGTCCAACTCCTTTTCAATGCCTGTGCGAAGTTGATGGATATTGGCGGGAACTGGAACAAACTGTCGTACACGTAGATCCAGAGCATCCCATATGTGCTCAATGGGTGACATGTCTGGTGAGTATGCAGGCCATGGAAGAACTGGGACATTTTCAGCTTCCAAGAATTGTGTACAGATCCTTGCGACATGGGGCTGTGCATTATCATGCTGAAACATGAGGTAACATGTTATTTGTCAAAGCTGAACTGGTGGGGGCTGCTCTTCTCTGCTCTTCAGGACTCAGAGGGACGTACTATCTCAAGGCCATCAGACTGTTAAACAGCAATCACTAGCACATTAGAGGCTGCTGCCTATATACACAACAGGTGTAGGAACTGTGCCTGCCTTGTTTTTGGTGCCAGCTCCTGTTTCACTGATTCGGACACTGTAGTTTGACTGTAAATCATGGTGAACCCTGCTCACAGCGCCAACTATTAGATTCTAAATAAACAAAGTAAAAACTCACGGACGACTAAGAAAAGCTCATACCAAGTTTATTCACCCAATGGGTCAAACAGCTGCAAGACAAAGACATGTTCCCACCAGCACAAGTATATATACCCCACTTTAGGTGGTCTCCTCCTTTTTTCTACACATTACATCTTTGTTGCTAGGCAGGAAGTTAAGTGATGTGGGTAATAAACTATGCCTTTCATTCCCTTCATGTGACCTAACCTGACCTTGGCCCCCATCCCACACCAATCCACCCTTATACATTCATTTACATTTTAGTCATTTAGCAGACACTCTTATCCAGAGCGACTTACATGAGCAATTAGGGTTAAGTGCCTTGCTCAAGGGCACATCAACAGATTATTCACCTAGTCGGCTCGGGGATTAGAACCAGCGACCTTTCGGTTACTGGCACAACGCTCTTAACGACTAAGCTACCTGCCGCCCCGACATTCCTACTACATATAACCATTAACTTCTGGTGTAGCAAGTATTTCAAATTACAACCCAACAACTGAAACCAGACTGTGGCCCTTCTCCTATCCATAGGCTACCTGATGTCTAACAATAACATGATCTGACAGAATGTAAATGTTCTGCATTCCCCTCTCTCCCTCTGTAACATGAATAAGGATATTCATATTTCCAGTTTAGAAGTCAGAACCCATCAGTCCCCCCTTTTGAACAATAACTCCATACTGTTCAACATTATATAAACTTGGAAATTACTTATAAAACATGATTAACATTCGCAGTTCAGACTTATGGCCTCTGTTCTATAATCACACTATGTACACTCCTATTTCCATCTCTCGTCGGACAACTGAGAATGACATTTCAGCTGGAGCTTTTGACTTTCTATATTTCCTCATTTTGGTTCCTATGAGAGTGATAGCACAAGACTTGAAAAGCAAAAAGAAACACAAAACATAAGAAGTCTTAATAATGTGTTAAGCTATGCATAATTATATATGCAAAGAAAAACCAAAGTTTGATAACATGACGATTCCCACTCTCTCTTCGCCTGACTCTATGCCTTCGGGATACTTTTTCTGCTCGGTTCCACACAAATGAAGGCCCTAAAAAACCTCCTCATGCTTTCACCCAGACTTCCCCCTGTCAGGCCACAGGCTCCAAGAGGTGTTCCCAATCCATGATAATCCTTCCATCTAACCCATAACACGTTAGTCACTACTAAAACATACTCAAGTCATTTAGTCAATTTCCAACAATCCCTCCTCTGGAACAATGATCACTCTCATGTTCCACGACACCTAGAAAACATAGTGACTTGAACACGGAAGAGAGAAAATACATGTTTAATAATTTCACACCACCCTTGAAGTGAATAAGACTGGGGAAAGAACCGTCCATCCGTTCTATGCCAAAGGAATGCTAGTCTCCTTCAGCCTCATCCTCGGGTGTCAAAACAAGACACAGACTATGAGTCTTGTACGTAATTAATTATAGTGTATCCTCCAGCAAGCCATATGTATTGATGCACTTTAACATTAGGATTCTTGTTACATGATAAAACGAAACCCTACTCTCATGGTTAGCCCAAGCTATCATCTAGTGGGTTCTCTAATAACCTCCCTCTCGTAGGAGACGAGAAGATAAGGTTTCCTGGGAGGAAACCCTCCCTAGACTCAATAGATTCGAGCAGTGCACCCTCCCCCCTTACTTTGTGCACCCTCCTGTAGCTCAGTTGCTATAGCATGGCGCTTGCAACGCCAGGGTTGTGGGTTAGATTCCCACGAGGGGCCAGTATGAAAAATCAGTATGTACTCACTAACTGTAAGTTGCTCTGGATAAGAGTGTCTGCTAAATGACTAAAATGTGCTCTCCTCACAGCTTAGGGTAGTGCTCTTTATCTCCTTTACGAAACACTTGATACATTATCCAAACCAAATTTACAATGGCAGTCCTTAGTGCTTCACGTTGAGTCTATCACTCGAATTCGAGACTCTCAACTTACACTTTTAGAATGTACTTTTACAAACAGGGAAAATATATAAACAATATGTACTACTTATATTACAGATATTATATTGTCTCATTACGGCCCCTGTTTGTCCCTGATTTACTGTAGCGAGTGGCATGTTAATGACAGATCGGTATCTCAATGCATTTTAACCTAAATTACCATGAATTTCCTAGTGTGTAGACCGCCACAATCAACCTGATACCCCAAATAAACAGCTTAGGGCAACCCTAAATCACAGTTGACCACCCCCCCTTCTTCCCGGCACTCATCTTCTGGCGTATCTGCATGTTCTTCTTCAGATAGCGTTACAGTTCATCTTCCCAACGGCACGTATGTAACCCATGCCTGTTACAACTGATGCCCGTGATAATGTCCCGATTTCAATATCTGGGGAATAATCTGATTTTCCAGAGTCCACGAATCTCTCACCTGAGCCGCCACCACCATTCTGTAAGAGTCCATTCTGTCTGGTCCATTTTCCCACCAGTGCACCAGCAGCATGAGAGGAGTTTGAACGTGATCTCTCTCCATGCTAACCCCACATGCACGGTCTCAGGACTCATGCCGCGCTCCTACCACTCATACACAGGTTGCTAGCTCGGACTCAGGTCTCAGATAGGAGTGGTGAAAGACAAGGTTGTAGTGAACGCCTTTGACGCTATTTCTTCAGCAGTTTAGGGGGGGGTTGAGGTTCACACTGTTATTGGTCAAATTATCCCTTCCATGCATCAAGACACCATCTGTGTTCACCTTCGCCATAACTCGAGAGAGGACACAGCAAAACAACAGTTTAAGACATTTCTGATTCTGTAAATCCAGACCATCTATTCACCGTATGACAAATTATTACATTCCCAATGTTCTTAATACCAAAATCTCTAAGACAAATGTCCAAGAGCATAACAACACACTGTTGAAACCATTTTCCGAATTGGCTTATACTCCCTTATCATACTGGCAACCTCACCGCAGAGTTACAGGGTCAGAGAGTTAAAGCGCTAACTCTTAGGGAGAAATTCCGACAGTACAGCAGAGCCAATCTGGTGAGATTTGTATCGAAATAAAGACAAAAACAACAACTAAAACAACAACAGCAATTCACATATATCACTCAAGGTGGGGGAAACCTCAATCCATTTGGAGTAACTGTCAACCATTATCAACATATATTTTCCTTTTATATGCATACTGAATAAAATCAATTTGCATATTTACCAAAGGGCCAGGGCCACAGGGAACTGGTAATTTCCCCTTTGGATATATGACTCACATCGTGATTCATGCGTATAAAAAAACAAAAACAACACTGCCTGTTAAATAAAAAATAAACAAATTAGAATAACAAATAGAATTAGAATTACACCCCTTGATAACTCCATAAGGAAATAATTGTATCCCATAAGGTAATGGTAAAATAGACTAGAAACTGGTGTCCCTCATTCATATTATACTTAAATATCACCTAATGTCTCTATCATTTCTAGTGAGGTTGATCAGGCCTCACCAGAAAATCAGGACAAAGGTCATTCAACACTATTAAGTATTTTCTTTCCCTTTTCTTTCCCTGTTCTTCAGAAACCATTTAAAAACATTAAACACATTTCATCATTCAGCGTTCCTAGTTTATAACCAAATAAAAAAGATCCCACACAATAAATGAAACACGGTATTAACACCACTAACAACTATTCATAACCGGTGAGTTGTGTGTGCCTGTTGGTGTGTGTGGTAAAATGTAGGGCAAAAAGACACAAATGGCCAGGCCTTACTTATCTAGGATCTCCCTTTACGGCCGGCTCCGGATACCTTTATACTTTATAAAACTGCAGAATTTCACTAACTGCTCTCCCAAGACAACAGCCTCTGGAAACATTTAAAAGAGAGAGATAATGACATTCCATCCTCTCCTGGAAGAGACAGTGTACTTTACATTAGTATTCACTATGCTACATCTTAATCAGCAACCCAAATATTGGAATTACAAACAAAACATGATAATGATAAGTCCACTGTCCTCCCTTCAATCATTAGTCGTTTGTTTTAATCCATCACAACGTTTATGTACCCTTTATTCAGCATGTACTACCCTTAGACACGGCGCCATTTCTCTCACCACTGAGTCTAACGATTTACTCCCATATATGACTGGTCTCTCTTTTCTCCATGATTTTCCTTATCCACCGCACCATAATGCCCTTCATGTCCATGACAAAAATGTTAAAAGGTCATTTTAAGTTTGTTAACCCCAATGCTGTCGCTTGAAAGAGTTGCTTCTTTCAAAACTCAACTAACAATTACTCACAATATTAACAGCAATCTAATTTCTCGTGACCCCTCCTCCCTTTCGTCAATTCTATAAATCTATGTCAGAATAAGACAAAATAAAATGTACATCTATTTCATCCCAATGAAAATGTTGGTCAACCATCCCCGCAAAAGCCATTTTGATAACAGGTTTCAAACCTGCCATCAAAGCAGACGTACACATTCTATCAGTGTACTCACGTACCCCCTAATTTTGACACTGAGTACATTTACTAATTTGTTAAACAAAATATTTCCAATAGCTGTCAGAAATATTTAAATTTGTTCCTGAGAAGTCGCTGGGTCACATGCCTCACAAGAGGACGACCAGGCGGGAGTACGATAGTTTCCGACTAATGTGCCAATATTGCTCTCGGCAATATTGGCACATAACGTACAACATTAGCATCTTTAATTATGCTGCGCATTTCACCAATACTCAGCGGTTGGTGTTGAATTTGGAATCGTGTTATATCTTGGCCATCAGCAGGAATTGGATTCCCTCCCTCTGTGAGTTTCTGCCCGGGATAATAATTAATCGCAACTGCATGAGTACTAACCGGGCGCACCTCTCTATGGTTTCCCGAAATCCCTTGGATCTATGATTCAGTACGAAACTGCTTTAGTCTGGAATTGTGATACATGCCTCTGCTGCCTCTCTATACCCGTAAAGCTCTTTTTCCTCTATATGAGAGGAATTATCTGTTTAGCCTGGGAAACATGATATCCCGGGGTGAATGGTGGGGAAGTGGCGGGATTATATACCCCCACCCCCCCAGAGGTGCTCTGATTCTGCTGGAGGACAGCCTTAAGTTGTTGGACTTTATTTAGATTATTTTACAGAGCCCTCACGAGGTCCTGGTTCTTTTCATGTAATTCATGAGCCCACCCATCTGCTATTTCTAATTGTTTTATTAGTTGCCTCATACTTGTCAGTCGCCTGGACAAGATGACTCTGTATTTATTTAATTTCAGCTTAATTGGTTATACTCTTTTGTTGATAAACGCCGACATCAAAACGCTTGTATATTGAGTTTGCGATTTCTCACTGATGTCATTGTGCCAGACCACAACAGCATCTCTGAGTTCTTTATTTGATTGGAATTTTCCGTCAGCACGGAAATGCTGACCAATTTTATCCAGTTTGCTGAAGTTTTCCCCTATCCGAGCCGAATTGGTAGAATTCTTGTGCGCTACTTTTAGCACATCCATTACTTTATTCAACTTTTCTTCTTCCTCTAGCTCCCTTTACAGGAAGAATCAGGGCCGCCGGCCGCCATTTCAATAGTTATTATTCCGACGCTTCTCTCGACTGTGTCCAGAGAGTTTAGATTTCTTCACCCACTGCTGTAATACTCGGCAATTTTAATATATATATATATATATATATATATATATATATATATATATATATATATATATATATATATATATATATATATATATTTTTATAGTTATCCCACTTCCCAGAGATATAGTTACGGTTTCAGTACCTAATAATTTGGTCACTGGACCTGATACCTTGTATTAGAAACAATACTGAAGCTTCTGCCAATTTACTACTGGAGAATACGGGTGACCTAATGTCTTATACCAGTGGTACGCCTCAAATATCACTGTTGTTAACAACACACATTACCAAAATGATCCACAGTTGTCTTCCTATTTCCACATAATCTGTCATGGTTCCCCGCCCCAATAGGGCATAACCCAACCTCTCTCTTTATCGCTTCTGCTAATACACTCAAATCATGTTCAAACAATGTTTGAATATCTTTGTAATTTTCTAACCATGGATGAGGCTCTTCTCCAAAACATATACGCAACCTTTTATACTAGTACACAAGCCTGACAATTTATCCATCCACACACACTCTACTGCCTCACAGCAACCGCGGCTGGGCTTTCACCCTCCTTACGGGTCTGGCCGATAAACCGCTACACGAGGGATTTACCCTCCACAGGACCACCCTGTTCAGGACTTACCCTCTCGGGATTTACCCTCCACAGGGACTACCCTGTTCGGGACTGACCCTTTATCTACGACTGGTCGTAACACAATGGGACTTCTGAATAAGCTCAGGCTTTCTAGGTCCGTATTCTATTATTGTTCAGCCTACAATTCTCATCTCCCCAAGATGTCAGAATGAGTGGTAACAGGTGTAGGAACTGTGCCTGCCTTGTTTTTGGTGCCAGCTCCTGTTTCACTGATTCGGACACTGTAGTTTGACTGTAAATCATGGTGAACCCTGCTCACAGCGCCAACTATTAGATTCTAAATAAACAAAGTAAAAACTCACGGACGACTAAGAAAAGCTCATACCAAGTTTATTCACCCAATGGGTCAAACAGCTGCAAGACAAAGACATGTTCCCACCAGCACAAGTATATATACCCCACTTTAGGTGGAGTCTCCTCCTTTTCTCTAAACATGACATCTTTGTTGCTAGGCAGGAAGTTAAGTGATGTGGGTAATAAACTGTTCCTTCCCCTTCATGTGACCTAACCTGACTGGGAATATCAGTGCAAAATGGGGGGAAATTATGCGATAATATGGCAGTTTTTATCGCTACACTAATTGGAGATGAAACTGTAAAATGGTTAAACTTTGTTTTCTTATAATTATTAATCCTATACTGTAAGTGTGACAGGTTAAAGGACATATTCATAGCCTGTTATACACTAAAACGTATTAGTAAGTTCATGGTATGTAAGGATCTTAAAATATCTAAGGTTAAAAAGATCATGCATTCAGTACTAGTTCATAGAGATTGATAAAATTCATAATTGTGTTAAAATCCGTCAAGTGTACAAAGGGTAAATATTGTAAGAGGAATGTGTAAACGTTAGATTGACTACTTTATTTTGTGGTGCCTAATTTAAGGGTAAAAGTGTTAATCTGTGATCTACTAAATGCTCTTAATCTATGAGCCTGAGATCGATTGCTCTGGTCTCCACCCAACTTTCTGGGGAAATCGCGGTCTTTTTTCTCATTATACTAAAGTTTTCAGTGAGGAAACATAACTGCATCACTCTCGTGATTATTTCTCCCATTTTTCAGGTACGTTATTGATATAAAACGATTTAATTTGAATGTAATAACTTGCTAACATGTCAAGAGAGTTTAAGGTATGTGTTAGTAACATCTTGAGTAAGTTAGAGTTAAGTTGAAGAGAGTAATAGGTGCGTGTGTGAGTGAAACCTGCTTGGTTGCAGCGAAGAATAGCTTCGTACTGAGAGTAGCTGCCATTTTATGTTAATTGTGAATGAGCATGTGCGCTGTTAATAATATATTTGGGGTTATTTGTATAATGTGTTTCGAATACTTTGTTGACATGGTTGATGAATGTAGTTATGGGTTACTGAGCTAAATCTACTTTGTGTTTGACAGTTATATTGAAACATTTGTATATGTTTTAGTGAATTACAGTTTATGCTGTTGTGACTTGAATAAGCTTTGTACCCTACAAAACTCTGGTTCCTGTAGATCTGTTGTTCTGTAAAATGTGGTATTTTTGTAAAAGGATGATACTAAAGTTTTCAGTGAGGAAACATAACTGCATCACTCTCGTGATTATTTCTCCCCTTTTTCAGGGGCGTAACATTTTGGAGGCACCGCTGAGATTGCTGCTCAGATGTCCGGCTTCCACATCCTGGTCGCTGAATTCCGAGCCAGCTAAATCCCTACATAACAACCCAGGCAGGCTGCAGTGAGGAAAGTGTTGCTGTTCGAGGGGAGCTGGAAGTTGGTGGTTAAGTACGTGTCAACTGAGGCCGTTGAGAGACCATCAGAGACAGTAAGGACCATCTAATTCAGAGTCAACTCCTGCACAGTAAAGGTTCTTCCTGTCCTGTCAACATGACAACAGCCTTGGAAGAACTACAGGAAGAGGTAGTAGGAGAATTGCACACCCTGACTAAAGACAAGTTACTAGACGTATGTGATTTCCTTGACATATCAGGCGAACAGAGAAGAGATGTTCAAGACAAATCCCGCATATCATTGATGACTCACATTATGATGTTCCTTGAAAGAGAGGAAGTTGCAGAGTTTGAAGATGGCGGCATGTCGGAATTATTGCTACTTAAAGACAAAATGACAGAGATGATCAGTGGCATAGATAGCAAGACAGGGCAAACTGACCATGATATTGAAACAGCCAGAACACATCACAGAATAGAGGGACTGAGAACTGTAACCCCACAACAAGGGGTGGGAACTGAGCAGAGTACTGCATACAAAGCCAGTGATTCTCTGCGCCAGCCACAACCCCCTG
Organism: Coregonus lavaretus; assembly: GCF_964263955.1. Lineage (NCBI taxonomy): Eukaryota > Metazoa > Chordata > Actinopteri > Salmoniformes > Salmonidae > Coregonus > Coregonus lavaretus. The sequence goes on along the minus strand of NC_140015.1, from coordinate 27,197,205 downwards.
CCCATCTTCAGAGGAGCATGCAGCTCTCACCCAGTGCACAGCCCGGCTCATACTGGCGCAAAGAGTTTAACATTTCTGGTCAGATAGGTGAACCGGGCCAGAAAGATAAACTGACTTTTTCCAGCCTTGCCCATCAGATTGAGAATGGACTTAACAGAGGCTATCCTGAGGTAGAAATAGTAGACGCAGTAATCAGGGCTATTTCTCCAGGCTCACAGCTACGCAGCTACTTGGAAGGTAAACCCCAGCTAACTCTTCCCACACTTAGATGCATCCTGCGTTCCCTCTTCCAAGAGAAGAGTGCAACAGAGCTTTACAAACAGCTAGCTTCAGAAGCACAGCATAGCAAGGAGACTCCTCAAAGCTTCCTGATGCGCGTCTTAGATTTGAGGCAGAAAGTACTATTTGCGTCCCAGGAGTCAGAATCAGGGCTTAAGTATGACCCTGCTCTAGTCCAGCGCATGTGTTTACACACAGTCCTTACAGGTCTCCAGAGTGACAGTATCAGGATAGACATGCAGCCTCTCCTGCTTGATAGCGAAACATCAGATGAGGTTTTGCTAGAGAAGCTTAACATTGCTTGTGCTAATGAGATAGAAAGATGAAACAAAAAGCGTTTTAATGCCCCACAGCCTGCTACAACTGTAAGTGTAGTTCAGTTAGAAGATACGCCATCTGCAAAGTGTCCTGTGAAGAAAGCCAAAGCTAAGATACCCGCAGAACTGTTAACAGAGTTAGCTGAACTTAAGACAGGTGTAGCTTCCCTAAAAGGTCTCAGTGCAGAGATTGCTCAGATTAAGGAGACATTACAGCAGCCTATGTTTCAGTCATCGCCTTATGCCCATGCCCCACTTCCAGTTAGGAGGCCAGATAGGGACCCCCAGCCACCTGTTTCCCAGCAGCAGTATTACAGCAACTACAGTCAGCCCCAAGCACCTGACCCTGCGCAGTATCAATATGCACCTAACCTGTATACCAACCGCTCTGCTCAAGCTCCAAGGAGGTGTTTTGTCTGCCAGCAGGCCAGAACAGATGCACGCTGCACACACTGCTTCCGATGTGGAAGTGGAGAACATTTTCAAGCTGGATGTAAAATCCGGGGAGTCAGACCATCAAAAGAGGCCCCTTTAAACAGGGAAGGGTTACCGCTGAGGGACAAGTGTTAACCGTAGCTACCAAAAAGTCCCAGAAATGTGCAAATTGTGCCAGAGAAGATTCATTTGAGAACCTGAAACAATGTTCATCATGTAAAAAGACACTGTACTGTTCCAAAGGATGTCAAAACCAACATTGGACTAAACATAAGGAAAAATGCACTCACCTAAAAATTTACTCTAGGTGTGAAAAGCTTTCCTGTACAGAAGAAAAATGCCCACTCTTTACCATCCCTAGCTCAAGGTTGCCACCCCCATAAGGTCACCTCGCTAGTCGGTAGACAGTGCCTTGTTGAGTGTCACCTCAATCGCCACCACCTCCAAGCCCTATGGGACACAGGCTCTCAGGTCTCGGTCATTGATGAACGATGGAAAGCGGAATCTCTCCCAAACGCAAGGCTGAGGGATGTTTCAGAAATTCTGGACTCACCTGATGATCTAAGATTGACGGCAGCAAATGAGACTGAAATGCCGTACCTGGGATGGATTGAAACAACTTTTCGGCTAGCCTCTGAAACTGACCAAACGAAGGAACTGATCATCCCAGTGCTGGTAATGAAAGGCTGTCACCTATCTCATCCCATCATAGGTTTCAATGTTATTGAGCACATCCTGACAATGACCGAAAAGACTAAACGGTACAGTACAGTGAAAAAAGCTTTCCCAAGCCTCAAAAGAAATAAGGTGAGGGCTTTTATACAGGCTGTTAGCGCAGAACAGACAGATGAATACGCAGTGAAAACCAAGAAAGAGAAGGTTGCTGTACCAAAACACAGTAGCATTCAGATTGAGTGCCGTGTAGCTTCCCAGCCTTTCAAAGACGGCATGACAATGCTTTTCCAGCCAGACCTGAACCCGCAGTGGCCAGATGAACTTGAGTTCTTTGACACACTAGTCAGAGTTAAGAAAGGTGTTTTTCCAGTTGTCATGCTTGATGTCTCTAACCCCACTGACCACGACATTGCCCTGCTAGGACGCACCATAATTGGTACAGTACAAACCATTATGACTGTGTTACCTGCTCAAGTCTTTGAAAAAGCTGTCACCCCAGCCACAGTGAATCACACCAGTGTTCAAACCCCATGTACTGCTACTGAACAGTGGGATCCACCAGTAGGTTTAAGTCACCTAACAGAAGAACAGAGAGAGGTTGTTAGGAAAATGCTTAGAGAAGAGTGTCACTCCTTCTCCAGATCAGACAATGACATTGGCTGCATTGAATGATTGAAAATGACTATTTCTCTAAAGGACTCTGAACCAGTCAAGCGCACATACATGTCAGTGCCCAGGCCACTGTATCAGGAGATGAAGGGTTACCTTCATGACCTCATAGCCCAGGGTTGGGTTAGGAAGTCAAACTCTTCATATTCTTCACCTGTCGTTTGCGTTAGGAAGAAGGACGGGACCCTCCGGTTGTGTATAGATTACAGAGACCTGAACAGAAAGACACATCCCGACCGCCAGCCCATCCCTCGGGTCCAGGACATCATGGACAGTTTAGGTGGTAATTCCTGGTTCTCCCTTTTAGATCAGGGAAAAGCATATCACCAAGGGTTCATCTCTGAAGAAAGCAGATCACTGACAGCATTTGTGACCCCATGGGGACTCTATGAGTGGATACGTATGTCATTCGGCCTCATGAACTCCTGCAGCTTTTCAGCGTTGTATGGAGGAATGTTTGGAAGGGCTCCGGGACAACATCTGCATTCCTTATCTGGACGACACGCTAGTTTTCAGTAAAACTTTTGACAGCAATGTGAATGATGTGCAAAAGGTTTTGCAGCGTCTCAGAGAGTATGGCATCAAACTCAAGCCAAGTAAGTGTGATCTCTTTAAACCCCAGGTCCGTTATTTGGGCAGAATAGTGTCTGCAGACGGCAGCAAAGTTGACCCAGCCGATTTTGAAGCAGTAAGAGCATTGAAAGAGATCAGACCACAGACTGTGGGCCAGCTCAGAAAAATGCTTGGTTTACTCACTTACTACAGACAGTACATCAAATACTTTTCTAGGAGGGCCAGCTGTCTGTATGACCTCCTGAAAGCAGATTCAGAGAAATTACCTGACCACCCACGGAAAGCAAAAACAAAGAAAGTAAGTCATGTGGTGCCCTCAAACAAGCCAATCCTGTGTACTGACCAGCATCAACAGGCACTTGAACAGCTGATTGAGTGTCTGCTTCACCCACCAGTCTTAGGTTTCCCTGACTTCACTCAGCCATTTGTTGTACACACTGATGCGTCACACCAAGGCTTGAGAGCAGTTCTTTATCAAGAGCAAAATGGGAAGCTTAGGGTCATTGCTTATGGCTCTCGAACCTTAACAGCAGCTGAGAAGAACTATAACTACCACTCTGGAAAGCTAGAATTTCTAGCTCTAAAATGGGCAATCACTGATAAGTTCCATGATTATTTGTACTATGCTCCGACCTTCACTGTATACCGCGATAACAACCCGCTCAGCTACATTCTGTCTACTGCCAAACTGAACGCAACCACTTCCAGGTGGCAGAATTGGCTGATTTCCACTTTACAATAAAGTACAGGCCAGGCAGAGAGAACAGTGATGCAGATGCTTTGTTGAGGATGCCACTGGATGTAGAGTCACTGATGAGAGAATGTTCTGAGGAGCTTCCACCAGACACCATTGCCGCCACGATACAAGCAGTAGAGGTACAGAAAGAGCCTTTTGTGCCTTGGACAATTTCAGCTGCATCTATGTCAGTATCAGCTGAAGGTGAGACAACTACAGCAACAATCAGCTCGATCCCAAAAGAGGGGATAAGAGAGGCACAAGAGTCTGATCCGGTCATCCGTCCCGTACTCGATTTCAAGCTGTCTGGTTCCAAACCGCCAGTTAAAGAGCAAAAGGAATTCAGTCCAAAGACAAAATGCCTATTCAGAGAATGGGACAAATTGACAATCGACTGTGATGGTATTCTTTACAGAATCACTACAGCCCGCAAGCAGTTAGTTCTACCAGAGCAGTACAAAGGTAAAGTGATGGAAGAGTTGCACAATAACATGGGACACCAAGGTACTGACCGTACTGTATCACTAGTACGTGACCGCTTCTTCTGGCCATATATGCAATCTGACATCGAGCACTATGTGACTAAAACTTGTAGCTGTGTCAAGCAGAAAAAGCCAGGCCATGAAACAAGAGCTCCTCTGACAAACATTGTGACAACACAGCCATTTGAACTGGTATGTATAGATTTCCTCCATCTCGACAGATGCAAAGGGGGATATGAGTACATCCTCGTGATTGTTGATCATTTTACACGTTTCACTCAAGCCTACGCCACCACATCAAAGTCAGGAAAAACTGCTGCAAATCTCATCTTCAATGACTTTGCCCTGAAGTTTGGGTTCCCCTCCCGCATCCACCATGACCAAGGCGGAGAATTCGAAAATCAGTTGTTCCATCAGTTAAAGAAACTCAGTGGCATGGCGGGGTCCACAACAACACCCTACCACCCGATGGGGAACGGTCAAGTGGAACGAATGAACAGAACATTGTTGCAAATGCTAAAGACACTAACTGAGACACAAAAGTCAAACTGGAAGGAGTCTCTAAACAAACTGGTTTATGCCTATAACTGCACCTGTAGCGAAGTGACTGGCTACTCACCATTTTATCTTCTGTTTGGGAGATCACCCAGGCTTCCAGTTGATATGTTCTTTGGATTGTGCACAGAGGCAGGTTCCAGTAACCAGCGAGACTACGTGGAGAACTGGAAACGAGGAATGGAAGAAGCATACGCCATTGCAAATGAAAATGCTCAGAAAGCTGCTGAAAGAAGTAAGAAGTACTATGACACTAAAGTTAGGAGTTCAGTGCTACAGCCTGGTGAGTGAGTTCTGATTAAAAACCTGACACCAAGAGGAGGACCAGGCAAACTCCGTAACTATTGGGAAGATCAAATTCACACAGTAGTGAGACAAATAGGTTCAGACCTGCCGATTTATGAGTTGAGACCAGAAAAGGGTAGGGGACGCTCCCGGGTCCTGCACAGAAACCTGCTCATGTCCTGTGACCACTTACCGTTTGAGAGACAACCAGAAATGACTAAAGATGACAAAAGTAAGAAAAAGAGACATCAGCCTGTATCACAGCCTCTAGATTCTGATGAAGACAGCGGGGATGAATATGACCTTCATCATGAGCCGCTACAGGTCCCCACATCTCCTACAGTACCTGAGAGGTATGCTGAACCAGCGAGAGAGTCGGAAAACAGGCCCCCACCAGTGAAACAGACAGTTGCGGTGCCAGTTCCTGATACGCTACCAGCACAGCCTCTTGTTGAAAATCAGCTGGAGGAGAAAACAACAGTTAAAGAACTGCCTGCTGAGGAGATGAACTTGCCTGCTGAAAATGTGCTTGATGATCGTCCACTAAGTGCCTTTCCTTCATTAACTGCTGCTGCTGAACCTGAGGAACCAGCTTACCAGCTGCCACAAAGAGAGAGACACCCTCCAAGACGTATCACCTATGATCAGCTTGGTATCCCTTCCTGCTACAGTATTCAGCCACAGCCACAGTTGTTCCCTGTCTACCCTGCACCAGGACTGGTTCCATGGCTGCCATCACTACAGCGATATTACCTTCAGCCACCCTACATGTATGGACTTCGGCAAACTTGAGGCTACAGAGTTGACATGTTTGACCATGGACTACTGACTGATTTCACAGACTTTCACGAGACAATTAGCAGACTATGCATATAGATCATTAAAACTGATGGACTGTTGACAATAGTATGAGAAAAGACTGCTTATGGACTGTTTATACAGCTGGTCAACAGATATGGACTGTGAATATAACTTCTTGGTTCTATTTGAACCGTGAACTTTGACCTCTGCTCAAGGACTAGCTTACAGAAGAGGATTTTCTACGTCCAGTGCTTATAGACTGTTTAAGAAGACAATGTTGGTAATGTTGGCACAACATTTATTTTGTCGGGGAGAGTGTGACAGGTTAAAGGACATATTCATAGCCTGTTATACACTAAAACGTATTAGTAAGTTCATGGTATGTAAGGATCTTAAAATATCTAAGGTTAAAAAGATCATGCATTCAGTACTAGTTCATAGAGATTGATAAAATTCATAATTGTGTTAAAATCCGTCAAGTGTACAAAGGGTAAATATTGTAAGAGGAATGTGTAAACGTTAGATTGACTACTTTATTTTGTGGTGCCTAATTTAAGGGTAAAAGTGTTAATCTGTGATCTACTAAATGCTCTTAATCTATGAGCCTGAGATCGATTGCTCTGGTCTCCACCCAACTTTCTGGGGAAATCGCGGTCTTTTTTCTCATTATACTAAAGTTTTCAGTGAGGAAACATAACTGCATCACTCTCGTGATTATTTCTCCCCTTTTTCAGGTACGTTATTGATATAAAACGATTTAATTTGAATGTAATAACTTGCTAACATGTCAAGAGAGTTTAAGGTATGTGTTAGTAACATCTTGAGTAAGTTAGAGTTAAGTTGAAGAGAGTAATAGGTGCGTGTGTGAGTGAAACCTACTTGGTGTCACGGGTGCTGAAGGTGGGTGTGGTGCAGGAATCAAGCGCAGGACGCAGAAACGAAGTCCAAAAGACTTTAGTGAAATATTCACGTAGTACACGAGCCCAACAAGCCCGGAGGCGAAATAAAGGCGCACACAGGCGTCAAACAAAAGGCGCACTAACATGTGCGAAAAACCTCTCCAAACAACGGAGGGAAACACGTAGCACAGAACACCAAACAGAAGCGTAATCACACACAACACCTGACACACACAACGAGAACTAAATAGGACACTAATGAAGACTAACTAGAAACAGGTGTACAACATCAAGACCAAACCAAACGAACATGAAACATACAACGGTGGCAGCTAGTACTCCGGGGACGACGACGGCCGAAACCTGCCCGAGCAAGGAGGAGGAGCAGCCTCGGCCGAAACGGTGACACTTGGTTGCAGCGAAGAATAGCTTCGTACTGAGAGTAGCTGCCATTTTATGTTAATTGTGAATGAGCATGTGCGCTGTTAATAATATATTTGGGGTTATTTGTATAATGTGTTTCGAATACTTTGTTGACATGGTTGATAAATGTAGTTATGGGTTACTGAGCTAAAGCTACTTTGTGTTTGACAGTTATATTGAAACATTTGTATATGTTTTAGTGAATTACAGTTTATGCTGTTGTGACTTGAATAAGCTTTGTACCCTACAAAACTCTGGTTCCTGTAGATCTGTTGTTCTGTAAAATGTGGTATTTTTGTAAAAGGATGATACTAAAGTTTTCAGTGAGGAAACATAACTGCATCACTCTCGTGATTATTTCTCCCCTTTTTCAGGGGCGTAACATAAGAATCAAGTTATTCTTTTAAAGACTATTGTATAGCGGTGATTGTGAACATTTAGCTATTAAAACATTCATCAGCCATGTAGTAGTTACTGAATGTGAACCCAGAGGCTGTACAGGTCAGTTGGTGGGATTCTCCAGGCTTTTGAACTACTGGTCCAGACTCAGTCAATGTCTGACCATAAACACCTGTTGAAAGAAATCACAGATGTTGTTAAAACGGAATCTAAAACTTAATTAGTCAATTTATTCTCCATAAACCTTTAAAAAAAAGACACTCACAGGAAGGGGGAGAAAGGAAGAGGGGCTAGTTGAAATGTGCATAAGGAGAGGATATATAAAATTAATGGGAATATCAGAAGATAAAAAAATATTTAATAACTGTGCAAGCTATAAATACTGTAATGTGTTGTCCATGTAATATTAGGCAGGACTGTGATACAATGAGTTTTACAATCTGCCATTTCTTTTTTATTATAACCCAGAAGTGTTAATGGGTTTTGACTGGGTGGTACACAGCTACTGACTTTTTCGTAGCAGGTTAGGAGAACTTACGCAGCAGGCTAGGATAATTAACATGGCAAGTTAAGAGAATTAGGTTAAGGTTAGGAAAAGGGTTAGGGTTAGCTCAAATGCTCTCCTAACCTGCTACGAAAAGTCCCTTCCATTTGTAGCTCTATTCCATCTAGTCACAACCAGCAGCAGAGATGCAGGGAACATGGTTTGTGTTGAAGCTGAACTGGTGGGAGCTGCTCTTCTCTACTCTCCAGGACTCAGAGGGACGTACTAGGACAGACATATAGAGCTTGTTTATATAAGGGAGAGGGAGAGAGGGAGGGAGAGAGAGGGTTAAGATCACATTTGCATAATGACAATCAGGTATAAAGGACATGTAATATCAGTGCAAAACGGGGGGAAATTATGTGATAATGTGTCATTTTTTAACACTACACTTACTGGAGATGAAACTGTAAAATGGTTCAACTTTGTTTTCTTATTATTGGTAATCCTATACTGTAAAATCAAGTTATTCTTTTAAAGACTCATGTACAGTGGGGAGAACAAGTATTTGATACACTGCCGATTTTTCAGGTTTTCCTACTTACAAAGCATGTAGAGGTCTGTAATTTTTATCATAGGTACACTTCAACTGTGAGAGACGGAAAATCCAGAAAATCACATTGTATGATTTTTAAGTAATTAATTTGCATTTTATTGCATGACATAAGTATTTGATACATCAGAAAAGCAGAACTTAATATTTGGTACAGAAACCTTTGTTTGCAATTACAGAGATCATACGTTTCCTGTAGGTCTTGACCAGGTTTGCACACACTGCAGCAGGGATTTTGGCCCACTCCTCCATACAGACCTTCTCCAGATCCTTCAGGTTTCGGGCCTGTCGCTGGGCAATACGGACTTTCAGCTCCCTCCAAAGATGTTCTATTGGGTTCAGGTCTGGAGACTGGCTAGGCCACTCCAGGACCTTGAGATGCTTCTTATGGAGCCACTCCTTAGTTGCCCTGGCTGTGTGTTTCGGGTCGTTGTCATGCTGGAAGACCCAGCCACGACCCATCTTCAATGCTCTTACTGAGGGAAGGAGGTTGTTGGCCAAGATCTCGCGATACATGGCCCCATCCATCCTCACCTCAATACGGTGCAGTCGTCCTGTCCCCTTTGCAGAAAAGCATCCCCAAAGAATGATGTTTCCACCTCCATGCTTCACGGTTGGGATGGTGTTCTTGGGGTTGTACTCATCCTTCTTCTTCCTCCAAACACGGCGGGTGGAGTTTAGACCAAAATGCTCTATTTTTGTCTCATCAGACCACATGACCTTCTCCCATTCCTCCTCTGGATCATCCAGATGGTCATTGGCAAACTTCAGACGGGCCTGGACATGCGCTGGCTTGAGCAGGGGGACCTTGTGTGCGCTCCTGGATTTTAATCCATGACGGCGTAGTGTGTTACTAATGGTTTTCTTTGAGACTGTGGTCCCAGCTCTCTTCAGGTCATTGACCAGGTCCTGTCGTGTAGTTCTGGGCTGATCCCTCACCTTCCTCATGATCATTGATGCCCCACGAGGTGAGATCTTGCATGGAGCCCCAGACCGAGGGTGATTGACCGTCATCTTGAACTTCTTCCATTTTCTAATAATTGCGCCAACAGTTGTTGCCTTCTCACCAAGCTGCTTGCCTATTGTCCTGTAGCCCATCCCAGCCTTGTGCAGGTCTACAATTTTATCCCTGATGTCCTTACACAGCTCTCTGGTCTTGGCCATTGTGGAGAGGTTGGAGTCTGTTTGATTGAGTGTGTGGACAGGTGTCTTTTATACAGGTAACGAGTTCAAACAGGTACAGTTAATACAGGTAATGAGTGGAGAACAGGAGGGCTTCTTAAAGAAAAACTAACAGGTCTGTGAGAGCCGGAATTCTTACTGGTTGGTAGGTGATCAAATACTTATGTCATGCAATAAAATGCAAATTAATTACTTAAAAATCATACAATGTGATTTTCTGGATTTTTGTTTTAGATTCCGTCTCTCACAGTTGAAGTGTACCTTTGATACAAATTACAGACCTCTACATGCTTTGTAAGTAGGAAAACCTGCAAAATCGGCAGTGTATCAAATACTTGTAAGAGTAAGAGATTGGATTACTCTGTGTGCTAATATATGCAATCCACTCCAGTTCTTTTACAGGAGCTTGTCTGATCCAGCTCATCTCAAAGCTACCAAATGTGAACCCAGAAGCTGTACAGGTCAGTTGGTGGGATTCTCCAGGCTTTTTAACCACTGGTCCAGACTCAGTCAGTGTCTTACCATGAACACCTGTTGAAACAAATTACAGATGTTGTCGAAACAGAATCTAAAACGAATGGGTTGATTTGTTTAAAAAATCCAAAAAGACTCATAGGAGGCAGCTGCAGAGATGCAGTTTGTGTTGAAGCTGAAATGGTGAGAGCTGCTCTTCTCGACTCTCCAGGACGCAGAGGGCCTCTCAGGACAGACAGACACTATTTAAGTAGTGAAAGAACCAGAGGGTGGGTTTGCATTGACGTAGAGAGATGGTGGGAGGAGAATATATGGAGACCTGATAGGGAGGTACTGAAACAGCAGTAATGAGTTATGTATTCTACTTTAATTTTTTTAACCCCCTTTGACTCCACAATTTCGATGTTGTCTCATCGCTGCAACTCCACCACAGGCAAAGGTTGAGTAATGCATCCTCCGAAACATGACCCGTCAAACCACGCTTCTTAACACCCGCCAGCTTAACCATGAGGCCAGCCACACCAATGTGTCGGAGGAAACACCATTCAACTGACGACAGCCTGCAGTCACCCGGCCCGCCACAAGGAGTTGCTAGAGTGCGATGAGCCAAGTAAAGCCCCCCCGGCCAAAGCCTCCCCTAACCCGGATGACGCTGGGCCAATTGTGCACTGCCCTATGGGATTCCCGATCACGGCCGGTTGTGATACAGCCTGGGATCGAACCCAGGTCTGTAGTGACGCCTCTAGCACTGCGATGCAGTGCCTTAGAACGCTACGCCACTCGGGAGGATGTATTCTGTTTTAGTATTAATGCAACGTATTGCTGGAACAAAATTCAAAATAGATTTCGTCTTGATGTTCTGGTGTACTTTTGGGCAATTGAAATAATTAATTAGGGACTTATTGGTTGAGGAATGTAACAGTTTTTCTGGGTGATTTGTGATGTTTTATTTGTGCTTCCCATGTCTGTGTTTTTGTATTTTAATGTGTACATACACTACAAGTCAAAAGTTTGGACACACCTACTGATTCAAAGGTTTTTCTTTATTTTTACTATTTTTTACATTGTAGAATAATAGTGAAGACATCAAAACTATGAAATAACACATTTGGAATGATGTAGTAATCTACTGACAACGAACACAATTGCATTTTATCGACGGCAATTTGAATGCACAGAGATTCCGTGACGAGATCCTGTGGCCCATTGTCGTACCATTCATCCGCCGCCATCACCTCATGTTTCAGAATGATAATGCACGGCCCAATCTGTACAGAATTCCTGCAAGCTGAAAATACAGATAGAGCAATGAAACAAATCTTTGCTGAAAATGTCCCAGTTCTTCAATGGCCTGCATACTCCCCAGATATGTCAGCCGTTGAGCATGTTTGAGATGCTCTGGATCTACGTGTACGACAGCGTGTTCCAGTTCCGCCCAATATCCAGCAAATTCTCACAGCCATTGAAGAGGAGTGGGACAACATTCCACAGGCCACAATCAACAGCTTAATCAAGAAGGAGATGTGACGTGCTGCATGAGGCAAATGGTGGTCACACCAGATACTGACTGGTTATCTGATTCACGCCGCTACCTTTTTTGTAAGGTACAGTATCTGTGACCAACAGATGCATGTCTGTATTCCCAGTCATGTGAAATCCATACATTATTGCCTAATGAATTTATTGAAATTGACTGATTTCTTTATATGAACTGTAACTCAGTAAAATCTTTGAAATTGTTGTATGTTGCGTTTATATTTTTGTTCAGGATATATACCTTTCATGTGGATAAGTTTATTTCAGTTACAGTAAATGTAAGTTGACAATCACCTTCAATAAGCTGTTTTCCGCTGTGACTGTTTCTGAGGTTATATGATAATGAAGTGGAGGTTTGTGTTTCTTGTTTTCTTGTTTTATATACCATGCTTATCGTATGTTATCTCATGAACAAACTTCATGTAGTCATGGGAGGTTTGAGATTCAGACTCAGATCGCCCCCTCCTGTGTAGATACATTTCACTTCAACTGTACAAGTTAGGAGGGAGTTTTAGTACAGGTCTAGTGTTGGTTTGTATCACTCTGGAGACGAGCACAGTAATACACAGCTGTGTCTTCAGTCTGCAGACTCTGCCCTGTTAAAATCACTGTATTGCTGGAGGAGTCTACTGTGAGGCTGAAGTCTTTGTGGTGCGTGCCTCCAGTATATTTAATTCCAATCCACTCCAGTGTTTTCCCTCCATACTGTCGAATGCAAGCTGTCCAAGTGCCAGTAACTAAGTACAGTGTCCCCCGACCCCCCAGCAGCATCAGAGATGCAGGGAGCATGGTTTGTGTTGAAGCTGCTCTTCTCTACTCTCCAACTAGGACAGACAGACACTGTTTAAGTAGGGAAAGAAGGGAGGGTTTGCATTGAGGTAGAGAGATGGAGGGGGAGAGGAGAGGGGGTATACTGTAGAGGTGGGCATACTGAAGCTCGTATCATGTCTTAATGAGAGGGTCCATGTCCACAGTTTGGAACTTTTCAATATATATTATATTATGGAGAAATAACAGGTTGGAGCTTTACAATGACAGACAAGGTTGGGTAGGTTACTTTCTAAATGGAATCCGTTACAGTTACGAGTCACCTGCCCAAAATTGTAATCAGTAATGTAACTTTTGCATTACCCAAACTCAGTAACGTAATCTGATTACTTTCAGTTACTTAAGCATTACTTTCCCCTTAAGAGGTATTAGAAGAAGACAAAAAGGATCCATCAAACACATTTGGTGTGTCATCATAGTGGTCTCTGACTTGTGGTTAGACTCACTCAGGTGGAACAAACTTCAACTTGCGTGTTTTTTTCAATCATTAATTGAATGTCATTGAGAAAACAGAAAGGTGCCACAATGTATTGTTTTGTAAACATCCTTTTTTAATTTAAAAGTAATCCAATAAGGAATGACTTGACTTGTGTTTATTAAGAAGGTTAATATTGCCCCCTCCTGATTGATACATATAACTCCAGCTGTTTAAGGGATGAGTGAGTTTTTGTACATGTCTGGCCCTGGTTTGTATCACTGTGAGTCTCGGGCACAATAATACACAGCTGTGTCTTCAGTCTGTAGGTTCTGTCCTGTTATAGTCACTGTATTGCTGGAGGAGTCTAAAGTGAGGCTGAACTTGTTCTTCAGGGAGTCTTTGTAGGAAGTGTCTCCAGTAATTATGCTTCCAATCCACTCCAGTGTTTTCCCTGCAGGTTGTCGAATCCAAGCTGTGTAATAGCTACCTACAGAGTACGAAACCTTACAGGAGATTGTCAGTGGTTTACCTGGCTGGACAGTTATAGAGGCTGGCTGAGTGAGCTCTTCACAGTGAACACCTGTGGACAAAGCATTTAAAACATTACCCATTGCAAAAGACATTTACATTTTAGTCATTTAGCAGCCGCTCTTATCCAGAGCGACTTACAGTTAGTGAATACATTATTTTTTTTCATACTGGTCCCCCGTGGGAATTGAACCCACAACCCTGGCGTTGCAAACACCATGCTCTATCAACTGAGCTACATCCCTGCCGGCCATTCCCTCCCCTACCCTGGACGACGCTAGGCCAATTGTGCGCCGCCCAATAGCATCATAGAGTTTTAACAAAACTAAAGCCATCACTAATTATTTTGTTGTTCCCCCCAAATTCAGAGACTCACAGGAGGCAGCAGCCAGCAGCAGCAGCAGAGATGCAGGGAACATGGTTTATGTTGAAGCTGAACTGGAGGGAGCTGCTCTTCTCTACTCTCCATAGACGTCACTTACTAGGACCAACAGACAGAGTGAGGCTGTTTATAAGGGAGAGGGAGTGAAAGGAATAGAGGTGAACATTTGCATAAGGAAAGGAAACACATACGGTATGAAAGTGGGAATAAACAAATTATAATAAAAAAGCTTTGACAGTAACACTTGAATATATTACTCTTGTAAATGATTGGTGGTGGATAATATTAGATTAGAGGCTTTTGACTGATACTATGTTTCATACAGTTTTCCAATATGTATCACAACAATGAATTGTGAGAAGGCCCCTGTATATTTTGTTATACAGAGAACTATACAGAGAGGTAGTGAACCATAGCATAGCATTAGGATTTAGAATACTTGAATGGACATTGACCTTCTGATGATGGGCCACAGGTTAGCCATGTTGGTCAAGGACTTTGTCAACTTTGTTTTGCCAGTGCTGTGATAAGATATTTTGTAAAACAATGAATGTGAATAATTTATCTGCACTGTATGTGTGTTAGCTTGGAACCAGCCAGTTTTAGAGGAAGGATTTCATTAATTTTTCAAATTAACTGCCAATATGCCAACATTCCATTCAAACATTGCTGTCAATCCACAGCCATACACTGGCTCAAATCAGTTAATGATAGGATTTAGACAAGTTGGAAATGCAACAACTACTGATATTGTATCATATAATAGCACTCACAGCTTTCCAAGAAAACAAAAACTGAGACATTTATGTTCTGTTTATATATATTTTTAGAGGCTATTTATACAGACAGTTGGTATAAACCCCATATAAACTGTATTTATGATAATATGACAATATTTTAGGTTGACTATAATTCCATTACACAATTTATGATACATCACATGCCTTACTTTTATTTTCCTGCATAAGTAAAAGCAGAAAATGCATCACCTATGGCTCTACTGCCATTCATTCCAATTAGACTGGTTTTGGATTTCTCCCTGACCAAGAAGGTTGCCATTTTCTCCCCATTATGGAACTTTTAGGATATCTGATATAACCCCTCTAGTGATTTAATAGGATCTGTATGTAGTGAACCTACTCTTATAGGAGAAGGAACTCTTTAATACGGTTAGGAAAAACACCCTATGGGAATAACATGATATGGATATGTGCTTGCATTTTTCTATTCCTAATATCCAACAAGGGATTATGGAAAGTGTATATCCATGGCTGACCATTTTGTGCTCAAAACTTTTGAACTGAGATCGCTTGTGCTGAATGGGGAAGTGGATTTTGTACAGCTCTCCCACCGCTCTCTCTCACTGTGTGCATCGGGCACAGTAATACACTGCTGTGTCCTCACTCTTCAGGCTGTTCATCTGAAGGTACAGCTTACTGCTGGAGTCGTCTCTGGAGAGGGTGAATCTACCCTGGACTGACTGGGAGTAGTAAGCAGTAGTACCATGTATACAACCAATCCATTTTAGTCCTTGCCCAGGAGCCAGTTTTATCCAACCCATCCAGTAGTCCTTGAATGTGAACCCAGAAGCTGTACAGGTCAGTTTGTGTGATTCTCCAGGCGTTTTAACTACTGGTCCAGACTCAGTCAATGTCTGACCCTGAACACCTGTTGAAAGAAAGCACACATGTTGTCAAAACAAAATCATTAACCTAATGGGCCAATTTATTAATCATAAACTTGCTTTAAATCCAGAGAGACTCACAGGAGGCAGCTGCCAGCAGCAGCAGGGATGCATGGAACATGGTTTGTGTTGAAGCTGAAGTTTACCTTCTTTACTCTCCAGGACTCAGAGAGAGAGATGTGATTCACACAGAGAGACTGTTTATATAAGGCAGAGGAAGAGAGATGAAAGAGAGGAGCTATAGGTAATTTGCATAAGAAGGCAGGTACAGTATGACAGGGTTGGGAATTTCAGAAATCTCTGGGAACCATATTGACTTTTGACGCTTCACTTATGGGATGGAACTCTATACTATAGAATGTTTAGAAAAACAGCCATAGGACATTTAAATAGTATATCATAATAACTTAGCCCTCTCAATAAAACATTTCAGAAAACTCTGTGAACCATATTGACTTTTGACACTTCAATTATATCAATTATAGGGAAGGGACTCTATAGAATGTTTACAAAAACAGCCATAGGACTCATAATGTTTACCCTTTACAAAAAAATTAAAATAATGGCTTATTTCATTCATGAGGGTTAACTTAACTCTGGGAGTGGTGCATTTATGACCATAGAGTGTTCCATTTAGAGTCAAATAGTTTAGAAATCAACACTGTGCAACTTTCACACTGAAAAATCGACAGAACAATTTACTGTGTATTTGTTGTATATTGAATTTCACTGTTTGTGATTTTGAACATTTAGCTCTTAAAGCTGTCATTCTATCATACTCTGTTGTTCTTACAGTAGGCTGTATGTTAGTATGATGTTTTTGTACAGGTCTTCCATTGAGCTGTTGCACTGTGCCTCCAGTTTTTGCACAATAATACACAGCTGTGTCCTCAGCCTGCAGACTGGTGATGTCTAAGTACAGTACATTACTACTGTCTCTGGAGATGGTGAATCTGCTCTTAAAAGAGGCTCCAGAGTTGATGGATCCACCACCCCAGATGATCCCAATCCACTCCAGTGTTTTCCATGGCTGCTGTCATATCCAACCTGTACCATAGTCCGTCAGGGCATAGCCAGAGACTTGCCAAGATAGTTTCACTGACTGTCCAGGAGGTTTGAGTTGAGCAGGGGAGGAGGTCAAACTAATGCTGTGTATAACTAATGCGTCCTACCTGACCGGTCGCTCCTACCAAGTGGCGTGGCGAGAATCTGTCTCCGCACCACGTGCTCTCACCACTGGTGTCCCCCAGGGCTCAGTTCTAGGCCCTCTCCTATTCTCGCTATACACCAAGTCACTTGGCTCTGTCATATCCTCACACGGCCTCTCATATTATTGCTACGCAGACGACACACAACTAATCTTCTCCTTTCCCTCTTCTGATAACCAGGTGGCGAATCGCATCTCTGCATGTCTGGCAGACATATCAGTGTGGATGACGGATCACCACCTCAAGCTGAACCTCGACAAGATGGAGCTGCTCTTCCTCCCGGGGAAGGACTGCCTGTTCCATGATCTCGCCATCACGGTTGACAACTCTGTTGTGTCCTCCTCCCAGAGTGTGAAGAGCCTTGGCGTGACCCTGGACAACACCCTGTCGTTCTCCGCTAACATCAAGGCGGTGACCCGATCCTGTAGGTTCATGCTCTACAACATTCAGAGAGTACGACCCTGCCTTACACAGGAAGTGGCACAGGTCCTAATCCAGGCACTTGTCATCTCCCGTCTGGATTACTGCAACTCGCTGTTGGCTGGGCTCCCTGCCTGTGCCATTAAACCCCTACAACTCATCCAGAATGCCGCAGCCCGTCTGGTGTTCAACCTTCCCAAGTTCTCTCACGTCACCCCGCTCCTCCGCACACTCCACTGGCTTCCAGTTGAAGCTCGCATCTGCTACAAGACCATGGTGCTTGCCTACGGAGCTGTGAGGGGAACGGCACCTCCGTACCTTCAGGCTCTGATCAGTCACTACACCCAAACGAGGGCATTGCGTTCATCCACCTCTGGCCTGCTGGCCCCCCTACCTCTGCGGAAGCACAGTTCCCGCTCAGCCCAGTCAAAACTGTTCGCTGCTCTGGCACCCCAATGGTGGAACAAGCTCCCTCACGACGCCAGGACAGCGGAGTCACTCACCATCTTCCGGAGACACTTGAAACCCCACCTCTTTAAGGAATACCTGGGATAGGATAAAGTAATCCTTCTACCCCCCCTTACCCCACCCCAAATAAATAAAAAATAAAAAAACATATTGTAAAGTGGTTATCCCACTGGCTATAAGGTGAATGCACCAATTTGTAAGTCACTCTGGATAAGAGCGTCTGCTAAATGACGTAAATGTAAAATGTAAATGTATATCTGAAAGAGATGGGAGTGTAGAGAAAGAGAGATGAGAGGCCTTCATCAAAAACGATATCACAATAGCAAAACAACTGACTAACACAATGGTAAAACAACTGACTAACACAACGGTAAAACAACTGACTAACACAATGGTAAAACAACTGACTAACACAATCACAAAACATCTGACTAACACAATGTTTTGTGTTCTGTATTCAAAGAGACTAAAATCCCCCCCCCCCCCCCACTTATATTGCAGGAATGCCAGGAGGAGGAGGGATGTAAGAAGCATGTTTCTCTGTTGTATGGCAGACGGTGTCTGTCTGGGTACTAACAGACAGGGTGGTTGTGGTGATGAAGGTTGTGTCAGAACAGGTCATTGATATAGCAGAGGGAGGGTGTGTACTATCTGTGCTACAAAGACAGGTGTTTGACACGTTACTGGATGCATTCTATATGCATAATGTACTCATAATATATACACATCTATCCATCCGTACGTACATTTGTATTTATTGTATTGCTGTACATCGTTTTATTTTACATTTGTGTGAATGGCCTTGTCTATCAATGTTTTGTTACTTCTAATGTTTTGTGTTTTTTTGTGGACCCCAGGAAGAATAGCTGCTGCCTCTGTAAAAGGTAATGGTGATCTAAATAAACAAACAAAATAAACAAGTAAACATATATACATACATACATACATACATACATACATACATGCATACATTTTGTATATGTAAATAATGAGTGCCAGTTGTGGCAGTAAGTAACTGTGTTGTAATGGCACCGTCTTTTGGCCAGGGAAGATGAATGGCTGTGTCCTATAGCTTGTCACATGTATAATTTCAGTAATTGTGGTATTCTACTCCATGTATTGTTACAGAACCTGGTGACAAGGCCAGTCAATATTTTGCAACACAATTTAGTATAAGTTGTCCTCTGTTATTTGAGGTGTATTTGATATATTGACTATTTCTCCTCTGATTTATTAACAAAGAAGATAGGCTAGATATTCTTATTTAGTATGTTATGGATAAAACATTTATTTTTCAAGAAAATGAGTGGAATTGATAGTGATGGAGTGCTGCATCAGATGACTTGGCCTCCACAACCGCCCAACCTCAACCCAATTGAGATGGTTTGGGATGAGTTGGACCGCATAGTGAAGGAAAAGCAGCCAAACAAGTGCTCAGCATGTGTGGGAACTCCTTCAACATTTACATTTACATTTTAGTCATTTAGCAGACGCGACTTACAGGAGCAATTAGGGTTAAGTGCCTTGCTCAAGGGCACATTTACGTCATTTAGCAGACGCTCTTATCCAGAGCGACTCACAAATTGGTGCATTCTCCCTATAGCCAGTGGGATAACCACTTTACAATTTTTTTTTTGGGGGGGGGGGGTAGAAGGATTACTTTATCCTATCCCAGGTATTCCTTAAAGAGGTGGGGTTTCAAATGTCTCCGGAAGGTGGTGAGTGACTCCGCTGTCCTGGCGTCGTGAGGGAGCTTGTTCCACCATTGGGGTGCCAGAGCAGCGAACAGTTTTGACTGGGCTGAGCGGGAACTATGCTTCCGCAGAGGAAGGGGAGCCAGCAGGCCAGAGGTGGATGAACGCAATGCCCTCGTTTGGGTGTAGGGACTGATCAGAGCCCGAAGGTACAGAGGTGCCGTTCCCCTCACTGCTCCATAGGCAAGCACCATGGTCTTGTAACGGATGCGAGCTTCAACTGGAAGCCAGTGGAGTGTGCGGAGGAGGGGGGTGACGTGAGAGAACTTGGGAAGGTTGAACACCAGACGGGCTGCGGCGTTCTGGATGAGTTGTAGGGGTTTAATGGCACAGGCAGGGAGGCCAGCCAACAGCGAGTTGCAGTAATCCAGACGGGAGATGACAAGTGCCTGGATTAGGACCTGTGCCGCTTCCTGTGTAAGGCAGGGTCGTACTCTCCGAATGTTGTAGAGCATGAATCTGCAGGATCGGGTCACCGCCTTGATGTTAGCGGAGAACGACAGGGTGTTGTCCAGGGTCACGCCAAGACTCTTCGCACTCTGGGAGGAGGACACAACGGAGTTGTCAACCGCGATGGCGAGATCATGGAACGGGCAGTCCTTCCCCGGGAGGAAGAGCAGCTCCGTCTTGCCAGGGTTCAGCTTGAGGTGGTGATCCGTCATCCACACTGATATGTCTGCCAGACATGCAGAGATGCGATTCGCCACCTGGTTATCAGAAGGGGGAAAGGAGAAGATTAGTTGTGTATCGTCAGCGTAGCAATGATAGGAGAGGCCATGTGAGGATATGACAGAGCCAAGTGACTTGGTGTATAGGGAGAAAAGGAGAGGGCCTAGAACTGAGCCCTGGGGGACACCAGTGGTGAGAGCACGTGGTGCGGAGACAGCTTCTCGCCACGCCACTTGGTAGGAGCGACCGGTCAGGTAGGACGCAATCCAGGAGTGAGCCGCGCCGGAGATGCCCAGCTCGGAGAGGGTGGAGAGGAGGATCTGATGGTTCACAGTATCAAAGGCAGCAGACAGGTCTAGAAGGACAAGAGCAGAGGAGAGAGAGTTAGCTTTAGCAGTGCGGAGAGCCTCCGTGACACAGAGAAGAGCAGTCTCAGTTGAATGACCAGTCCTGAAACCTGACTGGTTTGGATCAAGAAGGTCATTCTGAGAGAGATAGCAAGAGAGTTGGCTAAAGACGGCACGCTCAATAGTTTTGGAAAGAAAAGAAAGAAGGGATACTGGTCTGTAGTTGTTGACATCAGTGGGATCGAGTGTTGGTTTTTTGAGAAGGGGAGCAACTCTCGCTCTCTTGAATACGGAAGGGACATGGCCAGCGGTCAAGGATGAGTTGATCAGCGAGGTGAGGTAGGGGAGAAGGTCACCGGAGATGGTCTGGAGAAGAGAGGAGGGGATGGGGTCAAGCGGGCAGGTTGTTGGGCGGCCTGCAGTCACAAGTCGCAGGATTTTATCTGGAGACAGAGGGGAGAAAGAAGTCAAAGCATAGGGTAGGGCAGTGTGAGTAGGACCAGCAGTGTCATTAGACTTAACAAACGAGGATCGGATGTCGTCAACCTTCTTTTCAAAGTGGTTGACGAAGTCATCCACAGAGAGAGAGGAGGGGGGGGGGAGGGGGGGAGGATTCAGGAGGGAGGAAAATGTGGCAAAGAGCTTCCTAGGGTTAGAGGCAGATGCTTGGAATTTAGAGTGGTAGAAAGTGGCCTTAGCAGCAGAAACAGATGAAGAAAATGTAGAGAGGAGGGAGTGAAAAGATGCCAGGTCGGCAGGGAGTTTAGTTTTCTTCCATTTCCGCTCCGCTGCCCGGAGCTCTGTTCTGTGAGCTCGCAATGAGTCATCAAGCCACGGAGCTGGAGGGGAGGACCGAGCCGGCCGGGAGGATAGGGGACACAGAGAGTCAAAGGATGCAGAAAGGGAGGAGAGGAGGGTTGAGGAGGCAGAATCAGGAGATTGGAGGGAGAAGGATTGAGCAGAGGGAAGAGATGATAGGATGGAAGAGGAGAGAGTAGTGGGAGAGAGAGAGCGAAGGTTGCGGCGGCGCATTACCATCTGTGTAGGGGCAGAGTGAGTAGTGTTGGAGGAGAGCGAGAGAGAAAAGGAAACAAAGTAGTGGTCGGAGACATGGAGGGGAGTTGCAGTGAGATTAGTAGAAGAGCAGCATCTAGTAAAGATGAGGTCAAGCGTATTGCCTGCCTTGTGAGTAGGGGGGGACGGTGAGAGGGTGAGGTCAAAAGAGGAGAGGAGTGGAAAGAAGGAGGCAGAGAGAAATGAGTCAAATGTAGACGTAGGGAGGTTGAAATCCCCCAGAACTGTGAGGGGTGAGCCATCCTCAGGAAAGGAGCTCATCAAGGCGTCAAGCTCATTGATGAACTCTCCAAGGGAACCTGGAGGGCGATAGATGACAAGGATATTAAGCTTAAATGGGCTAGTGACTGTGACAGCATGGAATTCAAATGAGGAGATAGACAGATGGGTTAGGGGAAAAATTGAGAATGTCCACTTGGGAGAGATGAGGATTCCTGTGCCACCACCCCTCTGACCAGATGCTCTCGGGGTATGCGAGAACACATGGTCAGACGAGGAGAGAGCAGTAGGAGTAGCAGTGTTTTCAGTGGTAATCCATGTTTCCGTCAGCGCCAGGAAGTCGAGGGAATGGAGGTTAGCATAGGCTGGGATGAAGTCAGCTTTGTTGGCAGCAGAACGGCAGTTCCAGAGGCTGCCTGAGACCTGGAACTCCAGGTGTGGGGTGCGTGCAGGGACCACCAGGTTAGAGAGGCAGCAGCCACGCGGTGTGAGGCGTCTGTGTAGCCTGTGCGGAGAGGAGAGAACAGGGATAGGCAGAGGCATAGTCGACAGGCTGTAGCAAATGGCCACAATAATGCAGAGGAGATCGGAATGAAATGAACCAGACATCAGGGAAAGGAGAGAGTAGGGCCTCCCTCACCAAAACTTCCACGTCAGAAACAATAATTGTTTCACTGAACCACCCGAACAAAAAACTCTCCCAACTTCCACCTCAGAAATCAGAATTGTTGCGAACTACAGCGGTTCAATGTTACAAGGAATAGACTCAACCTACTTTATTCAGCTAGCCAAATATGACACCATAGCTAACCAGCATGCCAGCATCCAACAGCACACAGTTTAGCACCAATACTTGGTTACAACAAACTACCAGTAGTGTGTTAACACACTAAACAGATAATTTGTGTGTTAACGAATTACGTTGGCTAGCTAGCACAGATATATTGTATTTTGCTGCTACAGTACAGTTAGCTGGTCGTGTTGGCTAGCCAGCAATGGCTACTGTGTTGACCCTGTTTGGAAAACGGCTAGCTAGCTAGCTTCGTGCTACCTACAATAACTACCCACAACAGCCCACGATGCCTGACTATGACGCCATAGCTAACTAGCATGCTAGCATCCAACAACACACAGTTTAGCACCAATACTTGGTTACAACAAACCACCAAGAGTGTGTTAACACACTAAACAGATAATTTGTGTCCGTGTCTAGTTCCCTTCACAAGGCAGCAAGACTGTTGGAAAAGCATTCCAGGTGAAGCTGGTTGAAAGAATGCCAAGAGTGTGCAAAGCTGTCATCAAGGCAAAGGGTGGCTATTTGAAGAATCTCAAAAATATAATATATTTAGATTTTTTAAACACTTTTTGTTTACTACGTGATTCCATATGTGTTATTTCATAGTTTTAAATAAATAAATAAATAATATGCCATTTAGCAGACGCTTTTATCCAAAGCGACTTACAGTAATGCATGCATACATTTTTCTGTATGGGTGGTCCCGGGGCTCGAACCCACTACCTTGGCGTTTCAAGCGCCGTGCTCTACCAGTTGAGCTACAGAGGTTTTAATGTCTTCACTATTATTCTGCAATGTAGAAAATAGTAAAAATTAAGAAAAACCCTTGAATGAGTAGGTAGTGTACGTAAAATATTTGTGTTTTAAAGTTTGTGTGGTTATAAACAGCTTCTTATACAGTTTATCCCCAGAGAATGGGTTTTTGTACAGGTCTGGTGCTGCATTGTATCACTGTGGCCACCAGAACAATAAAACACAGCTGTGTCTTCTGTCTGAAGGTTCTTTCCAAGAGAGATCTTGGTAGAACCCTGCTTGGTGGTCTCTGAGTTTGGAATCCACCACGGTTTTTACTGTTTCCAGGATCACCCTGTTAAAAACCTTTCTGTAGAATCCATGCTCAGCAAATACTTCTGTGTGATTTTATAGAATCGTAGCACTCTTCTTTCAATTCGAGTATCACAACTAATTATGAAAAAGTCTTACATTATCTTCAGATAGGAATGTTGTCAAATGTCATTTTGTTATTAAATAAAATTGATTTTCACAATTCAGAGTTTGTCACTGGGTTCCATCCTGTTAAGTCAAGGTTGGCCAACCCTCTTCCTGGAGAGCTACTGGGTGTGCAGGCTTTTACAAATCTGATTTGGACAGTCAAGGTCCTTATGGGCAGCTGATTTGATTAATTGAGTTAGATTGGGGCTAGAGCAAAATCCTTGCCATTGTAAAAGATGACTCCTACACACAATTACTTGTACATATCAAATCAAATCAAATCAAATCAAATTTTATTGGTCACATGCACCGAATACAACAGGTGCAGGCATTACAGTGAAATGCTTACTTACAGCCCTTAACCAACAGTGCATTTATTTTAAACAAAAAAAAGTAAGAATAAAACAACAACAAAAAAAGTGTTGAGAAAAAAAGAGCAGAAGTAAAATAAAGCGACAGTAGGGAGGCTATATATACAGGGGGGTACCGTTGCAGAGTCAATGTGCGGGGGCACCGGCTAGTTGAGGTAGTTGAGGTAATATGTACATGTGGGTAGAGTTAAAGTGACTATGCATAAATACTTAACAGAGTAGCAGCAGCGTAAAAAGGATGGGGTGGGGGGGCAGTGCAAATAGTCCGGGTAGCCATGATTAGCTGTTCAGGAGTCTTATGGCTTGGGGGTAGAAGCTGTTGAGAAGTCTTTTGGACCTAGACTTGGCACTCCGGTACCGCTTGCCGTGCGGTAGCAGAGAGAACAGTCTATGACTAGGGTGGCTTTAGTCTTTGACAATTTTGAGGGCCTTCCTCTGACACCGCCTGGTATAGAGGTCCTGGATGGCAGGAAGCTTTGCCCCAGTGATGTACTGGGCCATACGCACTACCCTCTGTAGTGCCTTGCGGTCGGAGGCCAAGCAGTTGCCATACCAGGCGGTGATGCAACCAGTCAGGATGCTCTCGATGGTGCAGCTGTAGAATTTTTTGAGGATCTGAGGACCCATGCCAAATCTTTTTAGTCTCCTGAGGGGGAATAGGCTTTGTCGTGCCCTCTTCACGACTGTCTTGGTGTGTTTGGACCATGATAGTTCGTTGGTGATGTGGACACCAAGGAACTTGAAGCTCTCAACCTGTTCCACTACAGCCCCGTCGATGAGAATGGGGGCGTGCTCAGTCCTCTTTTTTTTCCTGTAGTCCACAATCATCTCCTTTGTCTTGGTCACGTTGAGGGAGAGGTTGTTGTCCTGGCACCACACAGCCAGATCTCTGACCTCCTCCCTATAGGCTGTCTCATCGTTGTCGGTGATCAGGCCTACCACTGTTGTGTCGTCGGCAAACTTAATGATGGTGTTGGAGTCGTGCCTGGCCATGCAGTCATGGGTGAACAGAGAGTACAGGAGGGGACTGAGCACGCACCCCTGAGGGGCCCCCGTGTTGAGGATCAGTGTGGCAGATGTGTTGTTACCTACCCTACATATTTACTGTATTTTCTGCTCTTTCTCAAAAGAAAGTAAGGTAAAACTCTGAAAAACTCAGAGGCCTTATTCATGAAGCATAGACAGTGTTTCTGAGGTGGGGAGCTCTCATATTAAAGTATAAGGTTGTCTATCCCGCTGTTTACAGAGAAGGATAATGAAGTGTGTGCTTCTGTACATGTTCCACAGACTGTCTCTATCTATGTCTGAAGGGTTTTTGAACAGCTCCACCACCACTCACATCACTGGACCCAGCGTACACAGTAATACACATCAGAGTCCTCTGCCTTCAGACCAGACAGTTTCAGATGTGTCATGCTCACTGAGCTCTGTTTGGTCAGTTCAATCCACCCCTCCAGGGTTTTGGCATAGCCTGCTGCTCCAGTATTGGTGTTGATCCAGCCCATCCATTCCAGTGGCTTCCCTGTAGGTTGGCAAATCCAGTTCATATCATATGTTGTAAAGGTATACCCAGTTCCTCTGCCGGAGGGGTTGAGAATTTCTCCAGGCTTTTTCTGGAGTGGACAGGAGGGAATGGACACCATAGTCTGATCATTTAAACCTGAAGGAGAGAAAGAGAAAGAGGAAACAGAGGGAGAGGAGAAAGGAGAGAGGGTGGAATATGGAGGAAAAGCATGAAGGAGATAGAGGTTACAATGGAAAATTGTCTTCAGTCTTTGCTCAGCATAAGAACAGTTAAGAAAGGAGTAAAACCAAGCAGAACTCACAGGGCAGACAGAGAGAGAGCAGCAGAAGGTAGAGTTTTCCCATCATACTGAGGGTGGAGATATGAACTCAGCTGCTCCACACAAGACAACAAGACAACAAGGCAGCAGCAGAACATAAGTATATATCTAGATTTACATGATGTCATGGGGGAGGAACCCCTTATGCCCACCAATCACCAGGTTAATAGTTGCTCACTGACACGTTTCATCTAGCTTGAGGTACCATGAAAACGTGTTTTGGGTCTGATGACCGATTCCACTTATGATAATGTCCCTCTCTTTACAACAACTCTCCAGGAAAATGTACTCCTTGTGTTGATGTTGTTAAGTTGATGGTGTAGTGTACTGGTAGCTGTGGGTCTCAGGGGAAGGTGTGCAGTTTGTGTGTGGAGGGGGGATGGAACACACTGATCCTCTACTACCCTCTGTTGGCTCTACTTCTCTGAGGGGTTTTTGTACAGATCCTCCTCTCACTCACACCACTGTGTCTCTCGCACAGTAATACACAGCAGAGTCCTCTGCTCTCAGACCAGACAGCTTCAAGTGTGTCATGCCGTTAGAATTATCTTTGGTGACTTCTATCCGTCCTTCAACACTTTTTGCATATGCAGTTCCACTACCATCAATCCATATAGCGCCAATCCATTCTAGAGCTTTTCCTGCTGGTTGTCTTATCCAGCGCATGCCATGGCCACTAAAGGTAAATCCAGATCCTTTAAAAGAGATACTGACAATTTATCCAGGCTTTTTTAGGACTGGACCAGAGGGAATGGACTCCAGACTCTGGCCATTTAAACCTGATGAAGAGAAAGAGATATTAAAGAAATTGAGGTTATAACAAAATAATGTCAATGTTCAGTCACTCCTCATAGTAAAAGTAGTTGATAAAGGAGTAGGTGACTGCAGAACTCACAGGGCAGACAGAGAGAGAGCAGCAGAAGGTAGAGTTTGCCCGTCATACTGAGGGTGGAGATATGAACTCAGCTGCTCCACACAAGACAACAAGACAACAAGTCAGCAGCAGAACATAAGTATATATGAACTCTGAGGGATCTGGATTTACATCATGATGTCATGGGGGAGGGGCTGATTACTCTAGGGTCAGAGGTCAATTTATGGCTCATCAGTAGTGCCAGGAGTTTTTCCTGGTCAGGTCAATTAGTCAGAAAAACCTCCAGGGCCTACTCACCACACACATAACTGACTCAAGGACTGGAGGAAATGTGGGGAACATGATCATTTTCTAAATATTGAGAACCTTCATGATTTCAATTTATTGCGGGTTCAATTAAATGGCATATACTGTATAAAAATCAATTTGTCAAGGAAATAGCGGCGCACAATTGGCCCAGCGTTGTCCAGGGTAGGGGAGGGAATGGCCGGCAGGGGATGTAGCTCAGTTGGTAGAGCATGGCGTTTGCAACGCCAGGGTTGTGGGTTCGATAAAATAATGTATGTGCTAACTGTAAGTCGCTCTGGATAAGAGCGTCTGCTAAATGACTAAAATGTAAATGTAAATGTAAATAATTAAAGTATTGACAATCATAGACATAAAAGGCATGGGTGACAAAAACAGTACACTAGTATTCACAGGACATGTCTCCAATGGGGCAGTTAAGCAAAATCAATCATTTCAAAAAAAGATTATGTTTTACATTTATACATTCTGTCATGAATGAACACAGCTTAATAAGATGCATCACCTCACATAGCCTGTACTTTGTTTTGTTTCTGCATACATGTGTATAGATGATGTAATGAAGCAGTAAGGGACTTGTTGTCTGTGCTATGTGCTACCTTCAGTCACAGGTAAATGGCGTTGTTCGGCCCGAAGCGATAGCCCAGGCGTTGCTGACGCCTACCAAATCTTACAACACCTGGATAGGTATTTTACCTATCAGCTAACCACATTGTATGTTATTGCAATCTGCATAGAACTAGGAATTAGAAAAGTGATAGGATCTCTATGGCAATGTGTCAGTCGATGACACAGTCAATGATGTGGCACGCAACCATTGGTTGATGCATGCTACGTCTGAGCAGGGGAACGCGACCATTCTCTCTACAGGGGAGTTCGCATTTCAAAAGTAAAACAAATCTTCTGAGGTCTGATAGGCAGAAAGTTAGGCTTATATTAACTATACCAAACTAAATGCTAGGCTGGAAGCAAGGGGAAATAATGTGCAAGTTGAGATAAATACAAGAGACGATTCGGAGAGCAACATGAACATGATATTCTTATGGAGGTGCAGTGATCATTTTCAGATGGAACTCAGTATGTATTGTGGAGTGACACTTTAATCATTTTTTCTAACTTCTAACTTTCTACTCTTGCCTATAGGACAATGCTCATGTTAATAGTAGTTCAGTTGATGGTTTACTGGTTGCTATGTTCTCAGTGGAATATGTGCAGTTTTTATAGGCTGTTGTACTGATGCTCTACTGCCCTCTGTTGACTCTGCTGGCAGTTAGATTCTCTGAGGGTTTTTTGTACAGATCCTCCTCTCACTCACACCACTGTGTCTCTTGCACAGTAATACACAGCAGAGTCCTCTGCTCTCAGACCAGACAGCTTCAGATACACCATGCTGTTAGAATTGTCTCTGGTGACTTCAATCCGTCCTTCAACACCTTTTGCATATGCAGTTCCACTAGCATCATTCCATATAATGCCTATCCATTCAAGTGCTCCTCCTGCAGGTTGACGTATCCAGGCCATGTTGTAGCTACTAAATGTAAATCCAGATCCCTTGCAGGAGAGGCTGAGAGGTTCTGCAGGCTTTTTCAGGACTGGACTGGAGGGAATGGCCTCCAGACTCTGACCATACACCCCTAATAGAGAAAAGAGAATGAAGACAATAGATCACTAATATGTTAACTCAATTGATATGATCATTATCTCTATACGTAAAATACTTTGTTCCAATAAATTGCTAGATTATTGAGTACATACTACAGAGGCCCAGCAAGACCAGGAGGAGGTGTAGTTTGCCTGTCATCTTTTCAGGATGGAAGACAATTCACCCATTGTAGAAAACATCATATAAGTACACAGACTTGGGAGACAGAATTTGCATGACAACCGTGGTTGGGTGGTATTATGTCACATGCATATAAAAGAGGTTTCAAAGTATATATTCAATTCTAAGACAACGCCAGACATCAGCGTTTACTGTCGATCAGCAAACTTTTTCTGTATTGCTCAGACAGTAAAGTCGTAGTTTTTTTGTGTATTTTTCAACAATTGACATAAAGAACAGTCATTAAATAATTTATATTTAATCAAATTGCACTTTAATATTATCACAACAATATCACAAACACATTCATACAAGTGGTGCCTTAAAGAAATTGCGGTATCTTGTCACGTTATCGGCATAGGTTTGAATCCGTCCTACTGCCCTTTGACACAACCTCTCTCTGTCTTTTATCACTGTCATTCTCTCTCTCTATCTATTCAATAGTCAGAAAATACCTTTAAAATGTTAATTTTTTTTATTAAACACATAAAACAAGACAAAAAATCCTGATGCAATGTACCCTGAAATGTGTTCCTATTGTTTCAACGTCACATGGTCAGCAACTGTCACCAAACTACTTGCCTTAGATGGCTACCGACTGGTCGCACTACATCATTTCAACGTGCAGAATTGGGTAATATTTGGTTGAGACGTTGATCAATGAGATTACAACCTATATTCACCCTCTGAAAAAAGAAAGCCAAAAGTTTGTTGAATTTCCAATGTGTAATCACTATGCTTTCAACCATCTAAAAGCACAACCGAATTCCAATGGAAAAAACAATGTCAGATTTTTGGTTTGGTTGTCACCCAAATGGATATCGCTGCGCTTTCAACCATTCAAAAAGCACAGCGAAGTTCAAATGGGAATACAATATCAGATATTTTGTTTATTTATACAACATATTAATGTGATATTGCTGTGCTTCATCTAATATCAGAACCAAATGGCCTGGATTGCAGTTGAGATTACATAAAAAATACATGGTGCAGGTGATCAATGCTGGTGCAATTGTGAAGATCTCCACAGACCTGCAGATGGCCTATGCATGTTATCTCTTATCAACAATACAAAACATACACATACAAACAACGACATCATACAAACATCAACTAAATCACACCTGCTCAGACCCACTAGCCCTCACCCCTATCTCCACCTCCCGGGTCACTTTCTGCCACAGGGCCTCAAACTTAACGATTCTGTTTCTCCCCGTCGCTCGCACGCACTTTCAATTTTATGATTGTAAAGCATTTGACCTTTCCATTGCGTGAACGACAGACAATTGGTTGATTTCCAGTTTTTAAGTATACAGTTGTTTTAAGGTGATTGATGGGTAAAGTATTGTCCAACCCATCGGGTCTCTCACTGCACCCTCATTTTCCATGTCTTGAAATAAGTAGACTTAATTACATTTAGAGTGTAATACTTCTGACAGCCATCTTTCCAACTCTGCCCATAACTTTTGGACTTTTTAACATTCCTAAAAGGCATGAATAATTAGTTTTACACTTCAGACATGACTCTGCCCTTGTGCTGTAAAATTAGTGATTTTTGTCTCTTGTATAATACATTCTATACATTAATGTATACTTGATTAAGCCTACATTTGAGTTAACTGTAATCTCGTTAGTTATGTTCCAACATTCCCTCCATCTTGTGCCAATATCTGTTATTTTTAAATCTTGGTTCCAATGATTTATATATTTTTCGAAGAGATAGGCTCTCTGCAACGTTTTGATTAGCTTCCCTATCATATGAAAGTATGGTCACATTTCATTTGCTCTGTTAAACCTACCATTTGGAATGAGTTCGATAGCAACAGTGAATCTATTTAGTTTTTAAATGGGTTACTGCACTTTTACAATGATACATTGGTCCATTTTTAGGGTTAATCAATATACTATATCAGGGAAATTGATTTATCAGAGTACAGGTGCATCATGGGGTAGAAGTCATGCTTGGGTAGCTTTGAACTACTGCGCCCAACACTCATTTTGATAGATGCCTTATAAAAACACATTCTTAAACTCTCTCCCCTATAAACAATTATAATCAAGACATACTAAAGTATTTAGGGGGAGGTGCCCAGGACAGCTATGAGAAACCACATAGAGGAATTTGTTATTTTAGAGAAGGACTCATTGTTTAATGCAATTCTTGAAAAGTGTGTTATATTTATTACAAACACAAACCATGAATATGGTCTGTCAATAAAGTTGTGTGTGATGAGTAGCGGTGAATGACTGAGAATATTAAATAATATAATTAATACAACTGTTGACAATGGCCTATAATATAAATGAAATAGTGATTAAATTATCCATCTCACCATTTATTCAAACCAAATGCAAATCGTGTTCATGTGGTTGAAACATTGTATGGTTACCAGCCACCAGCTGGTTTATGCAAAAGGCTGTTTCTCCTCAACTGAAACAAGGTAGTGAGAATTAGATCTTGAAAGTTTATAGGGACAGTCCCTGCAGTCCCTGGGCTACTTAACTGCTTTAACTGTCTATCTGAATCATCAGAGATGCTAAACTGGGACCCTGAAATGCTCAGGTGACAGATTGGAGTTCACCAGGCGTGGTGCCATACAGCTGTGAGGGTCACAGAGGGGAAGAGAGAGGGGTGGGGTGTGTGAGAGAAACAGACACAACTGATAAAAGGAGAGCAGGGCCTTTCTGTGTCACAATCGTCATAATGAGCGGACCAAGGCGCAGCGTGATATGAGTACATACTTTAATAGGTACTTTCAACAAATAACAAAAACGATACGTGAAGTCCTCGGTCATAACACAAACCAACACGGAACAAGATCCCACGAATCACAAGTGCACAAAAGGCTGCCTAAGTATGGTTCCCAATCAGAGACAACAAGCAACAGCTGATTCTCGTTGCCTCTGATTGAGAACCACCCCGGCCAACATAGAAACACATAACCTAGAACAGAACATAGAAAACGAAACATAGACACTACACAAAGAAACGAACACCCTGGCTCAACATACAAGAGTCCCTAGAGCCAGGGCGTGACAGTGTGGAACGGAATGGATTATCAAACATAAACCCTTAGACTATGGAATGGATGCATTAATAGTTACTTCTCATACAGTTTGACCAAAATGATGGAAAATATGCTGTTTCTATGACTTAAAGCATAATAATTACGACAAAAGTATCTATAAATATGTTTATTCCATACTCTAAGTATGTACGAATAAATAGTCCGTTTATTTTGATATGTTCAGTAAATTTGGTCAGAATCTATGACTATTTGGCTACTTGTACATTTTACCTCTTAAATATGACATTACAGTTTCAATATCTCAGGCCCAGAAAATCTGATTCTTACAAGGTAATGTTCTCCTGGTTCAGTTTTCTCAGAGGGTCTACGTCATTGAATAGTCCTTGGTGGTGCTACAGACCACAACTGTAGCTGAAACTATCTGCATTTTCATATTTTCTGTATATTTGCATGTCTTAAAGCATAATAACGGTTTGAAAAGTAACAGTCCACTGAAGATGGAGTGCTCTGTCCATAATAAATCTGGCACCTGAGACAGGATAGACTGGGCCTTAAGTTTAGTTAACAAGTCTCTACATGTTCACAATTCATTGGTTCTACTTAACAGGGCATGGGTTTTGTTTCAAAATGTCAATACCTCCTGTAAATTAAGCTATATGTCTGGGCAACATGATAACCTTGATTGTTACATATTTAATGTCAGGATAGACCACCTTGAAAGGGTGCTAGACTAAATATTTATGTTGACAGGAATGTCAGAAAAATAAACATGATTGTCATTCAATAATTTGGCTAAAAACAGCACAGTAGAAATCAGTATGAAATCAGAAACATAGGACACAATAGCAGAATAGCAACCAATAATGGAATTGAGATGAGAATATGACCATTCAAATTCAAGCAGTAAAATTATCTCCCATATGGGTCCAGAGTGCAGTCAGTGTGCAGTGTGCAGAGAGTAAAATCCTGTCAACCCTCATGTCCATGGAGAGGTTTTTGTATTGATGTTTATCACTGTGGTCACTCAGGTACACAGTGACTCACGCCATTACAAAAAACAATGTATTTGTATTTGTATTTATTAAGGATCCCCATTAGTTCCTGCCAAGGCAGCAGCTACTTTTCTTGGGGTCCAAACACATTAAGGCACTTACATTACATATAAAACAAAAGATAAAGCAGTACATCATATAGCATTATTACACCACTACATATCTACAAAACAAAATGTATAATACCACCATCCAACAATATTACACTGTACGTATGTGTAGAGTGTGTGTGCTAGCGCTTGTGTGTCACACACAGCCACGGTATCCTCTCAGTAAAACTCACTGAAACCTCCAATGTCTCCATGTGGACCATGCATTTTCCAATCCTGTGTCATTTACAACAACCATTGAAGTTCAATTCAAGCTAATTTGTAGATCACATGATTTACAGTGTACAGAAAATAGTTGTTCCCCAGTGTGTCTGTTTGAAAGTTTTTAATGATGAGAGTTCTTTCTCTGAAACAGGCCTAAAAAGTATGGACATTTGTTTGAGTTGATAATGTGTAGAAACGTACAAGCACATTTAGGTTAGCTACCTGTAGACAATCAGAATGTATATGCCTGTGTGCCTTTGGTGTCAGCACTCTCACACTCTGTGTTTGGTAGAGGTGGTAGGTTTTTGTCATGGACTGTATCATTGTGACCTGCTATATGGCACAGTGGTTTAACCCTGTACAAAAACCTCCCCACCACTCTGTGCAGGGCCAAAGCTGGAATAAACATGTGCAACTTTTCACAACAACCATAACATGATCTATTGATTTTAATCTGATGAACATTATGTTTTACTACTTATTAATAACTATTTGATTAGTTTGGCCTTTCAGCTTTTCACCTGTCAGGCATTTTGACCATGACAATGATTAAAGAACCTTGCTGTGGACAGTTTTATACACAGTAATTAAGTTACTTTTTAGTTCTTATTTAAAGTGAAAAATATATGTATATATTTTTTTAACAAATACATTCTGTTGTCAGAATCCAATAATTGGAGTAGCTGTTTAAATGTTTTCTCTTGTAATTGCGTTTGGGACTAAGTATGTAGCCATATTCCACCACAGTGGTTTTTGTTATGGCGTTTAACACTGTGCGCCCTTAGTTATCACGATGACGCACACCCATACAAAAACCTCTCCACACACCAGAGACCAGTACATCTATCAGGGACCTGTCATATTTCCCTGGAATCATCACAAGTCTCTCTGATTCAATGAATGATCTTATTTTTACCTTGGAAATGTGTCTTTAGCCAGTAGAGTTGATCTTGCCAGATTTTATAATCCGAATGTATATGAAAAAATGCTAATCCATTCCGTTCTCACAGGCCGTTGCGTTTGAAGGAGAGAGTGCACAGATGAGCATGGATAATAATACATATTATAGTGAGTTATGCAGCATCTCTTTAGGTTGTCAAATAAATGCTCTTTGCACTACAGGAATATGAATGGAATTTGTAAGAATGTGGAGAGTGTTACATATTATGGTACAGTATTGGGACATCATACTGTAGAACAGTGGTATTTTAAGACGGGGCAGTGACCCCTAGGTGGGCCACAGAGGTATTGCGTGTGTGTATGTGGCATAGTTTTGGCTGGGTAGTTTTGGTGCAGCTGCCCCAGCAATTTCAGTCAAGGTGTCTCTCAAGCACAATAACAAACAGCAGAGTCCTCTGATCTCAGACTCTTGGCCTCTAAGAACTGTGTGTTGTGGAGACAATCTCAGTCAGGGTGAACTGGCCTTTCAGGGAGTCTGAGTAGTCTGGAGCATCTGTTGAACCAGAGTCAATACCCCCAATCCACTCCAGAGCTTTGCCTGGTTTCTGCCTTATCCAGTTCATGTAGTAAATTATTAATTCAACAGATGTAACTTTTCTGGTGAAAATGTACTGGCTTCGTACTCACCCTATATGCATGCTAGTGTGAAAATAACAAACCCACAGCTGTTCAAAATTATTCTGGTTTCTGAAATGTCATATAACTCTAATAACTATTGTATGAGTTGAGTGATGAGTTGGCAACATGCTGCTTTATATACAGAGGGGAAGGGAAGTATGTTAGCATAGCTCTCCCTCTGGAGGTTGGCCACAACTGGCACTGGGCTATTTAACTTATCTCCTGTAGGTTCTACACCTGTCACTGAATAGACTTACCATTTATTACCAAATGCTTCATAGGATAGACCTTTTCCATATTTTCCATCATTTCATTCCATATTCAAAAATAATGATGTTGAATAGCACTAGAGATCAAATCAAAGTTGCCATAACACCTGCGAATCATATACACAATACACTTTGATTTGGTTTGATCTCCAGCACTATTCAACATCATTCTCTCTGAAAAATACTTATTGTATTCTATATAGCTAAGATGAGGGCCCGTCTCTTATTACAGTAAAAAAGACTTCCTTCATGGTGTGACTTCAGATTTCCACTACATTTTACATTTTTTTTTACATTTTAGTCATTTAGCAGACGCTCTTATCCAGAGCGACTTACAGTTAGTGAGGTAATACACTTTTATTTTTATTTTTTCATACTAAATGATAGTGTTTAGCTGCTTAACAAGAGCTGCTGTCCTCAAGCTCCCTGTAATTGTTAGCAGAAGTAGCCTCATGCACTGAATATAAGTGTTGCTGTGGATAGCAGCTCTGATGCCTGGCAGCCTGTTAGTCTCCAGTAGTATTTGCACACCTAGAAAGTGACCTTTATCTAAGTCAGTGGTTCACAACCGTGATGGTATATAACATTCTGTGGCACATGTAAACTTTCCCTATTAATTAATTTAGTGGTAACGACCTCCATCTCATCTGATCCATTCTACAAATCATCTATTTCTTGTGACAAATATTTTTTAGTAATAAATTACTTAGGGTTTATGATAAATATGTTCATAGTTTTTATAGTTTCTTACTCATTATGGTTAATTTGTCCTTAAACGTTGATTAGTCCCGTGTAAACGTAACTAAAATAATAACAAAAATCTAAATCTAAATCTGTCAGTTTAAGCTAGGGATATATCTGTTTTGTGTATGAGATGCCTTCGGCATCTGAGGTGGGAAGTGGCAGAGCTACAGTGCTGTTTTCCAGACCAGGGGACATCTCGAAAATCGGTCTTCTCATTAAAATCTGTAGTGTCTGAATGGATTGGCCAACAGGATGAGACTCTCACAAACACAATGGTGTTCTCCGTTTTGTCCTACAACCCAAAGAAGTATCATGAAGGTAACCCACTACCGGTTTGATAATAAAATATCCGGAGCTTTCTCATATCTCCTAGATATAGGGCAGACACTTGAAAACCATATCACTTTTGATAGATTTGTCTTTTTTGCCATTTATAAATGTGTTATTCAATGAATGCATTTCTGTGGACTATATAGCAGTAAAGGCCAAGTTCACTATTTTATCAAATACTGTAATTTGTTTATATATTTTTATTGAGACCTAAAGGGGTCTTAAAATTCAAAATCAAATACATAAATGATCCATGTTTTGACCATCTTAAAACAATTCCATATGTTAGTGGAACCCCCCCCACTCCCACCCCCACCCTCCCTAAGGCTTAAACTTTTAGGGTGAAGAGTGTCCACGAATCTGCTCCAGAAATATATGTTTTTAGCTCCAGTAAAATAGGTTTTGAATGGTTTGAGCTAGAGACAAGCGGTTTTCTGCATTGTAAAGGCACAACCACGTACCTAAAGCCATGCTCCATTTGTATCTATGGCAGAGGCTGTGGTATAGTTAAGCCCAGAGCCATATAGAAATAAAATACTCTGGCTAAACCTAATCATACTTTCCTGTGCTTAAATGGTTTTCACAGACAAAGTGAAATGATTCAAATGACTTTGCCCTTGTTGGTTGCCCCTCAATAGCCAGAGGGCACTGGACTTGAAACAACGATACAGATGTAACCCTGTGCCATTTAATGTATTATCTGACCGCCACTAGTGCTCCTAAGTCCAAATTATGTATTTATTCATTTATTGAGTGTTTCATTTAAAAAAAACTAGATTAGGAAAAGTTTCTAAGCATACCTGAGAGTTCCTCAACTCACACCAGTGTGTGGCGGCACATCGATTGGGAACCACTGATCTAAGTTACCAAATAATCAACAACTTAGAAAAGAAACCTACATTTGAACGAAATTAATGACTTTTATGACATAAGATAATATATATTGTGTGCGTGGTAGCCCAATTCTAGAAATACAAAGCAACACACCCATGTTCACACGACCATACGACATACATAGGAAAAGCACTAAAATACTTAGGGTTTTGTTAATATATATATTTATATACTGTATATGGGTGTGTGCTTGTGTGGGTGTGTGCGTGCATGCGTTGCTTTCATACAAGCAGTGTTTCTCTTCTTTCAAAGAAGTGTATTTGTGTTCCTGGCAGTTGCTGGACAGTTTCAGTTCCACAGGTGTGGTATCAAGGGGATAGAGAGAGAGGAAGCTGCTTTTGCATGACACTATTATTAGACAAGTTAGAGAACCAAGAAACCACCTCAGATCAACTGATAATAGAATGTTGAAGTTTTAGTTGAGTATTACAGATATAGCCCAATGTTGTTTTCATCTGTCCTGGGAGGGACAACAGCCGTAAATTGGCTCCATAGATAACTCTGCCAAGCAGAAACACTCAAATCAGTAATGTCTTTGGATATAGGATGTGTCCTTCAATTACAATCCAGTCGATGTCTCGGTAAAAACACAACAACTAAAAGTTAGACTTTATTAAAGTGAAAAAGGACACACAAACATCACAGGATACACAGGATACAATATAAATCAATGAATGAAAAATAACATATCACCACAATGCTTGTATAATATTGAGAACAACAATACTAATCAATCATAATCAATAACATATTGGATATATACATAACATTATTACTAAAGAACACTATGCCATAACCATTCTAGACCATTTCCTTTCTAATCTAGACACATCTATCTCTGCAGTCCATCATGTGTTCTTCACTGCTTCATCTGAAAAGAGGCAGAGACAGACACAGGTTATTACAATAAACAGACAGCGAAGTGGAAAAACGCAGGTTACCTTTAGCCCACAAAGAGTTTCTCACCTCTCCTCCGTGTATATAATCATATTTGGAAGAGAAAGGAGCAACCCTCGCTCACAATCAAATAAAATAAAATAAAATGTTATTGGTCATATACACATATTTAGCAGATGTTATTAAGGGTGTAGCGAAATGCTTGTGTTCAATTAAACACTTGATACCTTATTTTTCATTTAAAATCGTGACGTTTCAGCTGCCAATGGCCTTCATCAGAAGTCTACAATCACATGAAATAAGCGGTGTCAGTACCTTGACCAGGCTGAGGACTGTGCTGTAGGTGAGGGAGAGAAGGAAGAGGATGATGAAGGAGGAGGTGGTGGACCACAGGCTGCTAAACTCATCCTCATCGTTGTCCGTGCAGCTCAGAGCGAAGCCCGCCTCAGGCTCAGTCAGTAGGATGTTCTCTGAGAACAGGGAGAGAGACAGGTGGTGAAGAACGGACATACGCTTGTGTCTGCGTGTGTGTGTGTTTTTTCATGTGTGTCTGCGTGTTTGCGTGTGTTTGCGTGTTCATGTGTATCTGTGTATGTGTGTGTGTGTTCATGTGTGTCTGCGTGTTTGCGTGTGTGTGTGTGTGTGTGTTCATGTGTGTATGTGTATTGTACACCTGTATTAGTCTTTATCATATTCTAACAAATAGACCTACATGAGTTCAAATGATATGGACACACACAGACACACACATCAACACACAAAGAACACATGAAACTGAGCTGTGCAGACTTCTATCTTGGCCTAATGTTAACATGCACATCCACTCACATTTATGTCAAACTACACCTATACACTAAATAGTACATCCATGACCACCTTACTGGAAGCACAGTACTACTATGTAGGCTATTCATTACTGTTGTGTCTTTTCATGCCAAAACAATTGTCTTCATTCTGTTTTTATATGTACAATAGACCAGTATATTTTTTAAGACTTGAAGTAATTGATATAGGAACACGGAACCATGTGATCTCATATGCGATATTGTTTATTAGCCAGCCTCCACATTAGGAAGGCACATTGAACAATGACAAAGGACAACAATGGCAACACAAGACTGTGCAATAGGACTGACATCTTACAACACAATAGACTGGACAATATCACATTAAACAATATACATGTCTACAGTCAACAAAACAATGACAACACTAACATGTTAACTTTAACTCAACAAGGACAACAAAGATGACAACAGTGGACACACCTAGTAATTGGCTATTCTGACCCACAGAGGAGTCAATAAGGAGACACAACGACACAACACACACAGATTAAAATCACTTGTCTTCACATGAGTTACCCATGGACTTCGACACACTCCTCTCCTTAGGTGCGGTGTTGTTGTCCGAGCCGGTGTACTTGACGGCGCATGTGAAATGCACGTTTGTCTGCCACTCATTCTTGGTGGTGGTGAAGACGCTGGTAACAGAGTCGTTGCCTTCCGGGGTTTTCTGAGGACGGCTGGTGACCCCCTCCTGGTACTCGCCGTTGCCCACCTTCCACATGATGTAGACGTCACAGAGAGACGGGCTGACCACCAGGCACACCAGAGTCACTTCCCCCTCCTCCTTCGTGTCTTCCTCCGGGAGAAGGTGGACGGACACTGAAGGGGCTCGACCTGCAAGAGGATTGATTTTAAGGAGAAACGTTACACTCATGTACGTGTAGGCACCTATGAAAACCAGTATGTGAATATCAGTTTAAAATCCAACCTAGTAGTCCTTAACCCTAGTTCTGGAGCACCACAGGGGTGTGCAGGTTTCTGTTCTAGCCCAGCACTAACACACCTGATTCAACTAAGCAAAGGTGATGATTAGTTAATGATTAGTGGATTTGCTGACTCAGGTGTGTTAGCGCTGGCTGGAGCAAAAGTCTGCACATCCTGTGGCTTCCTCTCCAGAACCTGGAGCATGTGACCACTTATCACAACCACATTGAGATGTCTCAGTGACCTACATCCTTTGGTGAAGCTGAGGTCCTGAATGACCGGTGTGACTTCACCGCTCTTCATGACAGAACACTGGACTTTGTTCACTTTGGTCCACTCCTTCATGTCTATGGTCAGAGTACTGACCCTGCTGTTCAGGTTGCCCTTTGATTCAATAGGTTTCAGAAGGATGCCATCCATTTTGGCCTGTCCATTGACCTGCCAGGTGATAGTGGTACCAGACACTGTGTCCTTGTCTGTACCAGTGATGACACAGTCCAGCACTGCTTGGTTGTCCAAGAACATCTCTTTCACACTCGGTGGGTTCAGAGTCACCATCAGTGGTTCTGAAAGGGGAGGGAAGCAGTGGGAAAGCATGACATGTTAATGTTACTGATGAGGAACTTCAGTAAATAATAGAGATCCTGTATGTGAGCATGACATCAATTGTAGTACAGTCTACTCCTATGTACAGACCTGTTTTGGAGATCGTCTCGGTGATGGTTTGTTCCTGGTGCTGCACCACACAGCTGTACTGGACCTTGTTGTTCCAGTCAGTGTTGACGACCTTCAGCAGACTGCTGGCTGAGAAGAGGCCTGACTGCTGTTGGCCAACAGTAGGTTTCGG
The DNA here is from genome assembly GCF_964263955.1 of Coregonus lavaretus. NCBI lineage: Eukaryota > Metazoa > Chordata > Actinopteri > Salmoniformes > Salmonidae > Coregonus > Coregonus lavaretus. The sequence goes on along the minus strand of NC_140015.1, from coordinate 27,156,438 downwards.
GCCCTCCACCTCCTTGTCATTCTTCTTCCAGGTGACAGTGACTTTCTCCGGGGCGAAATCTTCAATCATACACATCAGGTACTGGGTGGTGCCATTGGGCGCCGACAGCAAAGACACTGTTGGAATCTGTGAGACTGAATAGCGGGAGGTAAAAGAAATGGGCTCATGTTAGTTTAACACGTTATTGAAATTATATTGATATTTTCATACAGGGTAAACAACAAGCATCATTCTATAATCAGGTTTTCTAAACATAAATAGTTATATAATGTAATAATATAATATAATGACCACATCTTACCTGGTTTTTTTATGTCTGCTGTCTTTTCACCTCCAGGATGTTCCACGGAACATTTGAAAGTCGTTGAGGTTTTCCAGACATTCTCATCCACGCGGAGCTGACTTACTCCTGTGTAGGTTTCCCCGCTCTGGACCGCCGGGTACTGGATGAAGTCCGTCAGCGCACTCCCGCTGGCGTCTGTCCATTTGAAGGTGAGTGAGGAAGGAGAAAACCCGGTAGCGACACAACCGATGCTGTAGACGTTGTTAGTAGGGGTTCCACAGTTCATAAGAGTGAGCAGAGTAGGGGGGGCTATGGTTGCTGCAATAAAGAAAGAAAGAAAGCAAGAAAGAAAGAAAGAAAGAAAGAAAGAAAGAAAGAAAGAAAGAAAGAAAGAAAGAAAGAAAGAAAGAAAGAAAGAAATGTAACACTTTATTTGAATGTACAGAAATGACATGGTAACTACTAGGAATTACCGTGGTAAAATGGTCATTACACAGTTATAACCTAAGAACTACATGTTCATTTAATCTTGCACTATAAGGCACCATTTAGTTATATGTAGTTGGTTGTCTTGTATTCTTTGAGATATAACTACCACTAAGTTTAATATTTTATTAGTCGTATGTACAGGATACACATGGTGTGCACCGTCTAATGTAATGCTTACTTGCAGGTTCCTTCTCAACAATGCAACAACAATAAGAAATAATAAAATATAAGAATACAAACATTAAGTAACTGGCGCAGCAGAATAGAAAAAACATTTTTGAAAAGGTATAATACAGGAAGGCACAATTAAGTACACATTAACTCATTCAATTGCAGACACATTTACCAGTGAAAACAAACATAAAATAAAACATGCTGTTCCTCTAATACCAATTAATTGAAATCATTTTAATTAAATGATTTATATGGATTAAGGTGATGCCAATTAACACTCAATTCAATATGGGCTAAGATGAACTCTGCTCATATTATCATACCCTTCATTTGGTTTATGTGTTTGACTCCTACATTTTCATTTTCATAGGGTCATTTTCGACTTAAAGCAAAGCCTACATAATTAACCAATTAAACACCAATCGCAAACAGTGAAAGAAGTATGTGAGGAGATGAACAAACAATACTGCCCTACCTAGGTGTACTACGCTAATAACAATATCCAAGTCATAATTTTAACTTTCCTCCATAAAACAATGATTTATCTACAAACTATAGCAATTTAACTGAGTAAAAAAAGACACAAAACATTGGCTTACCTGATGATACTGTGACCATTGTCCCTTTCCCCCAATAGTCAAAGTAGCTGAACACAGTGTGACAAGGGCGTATGTCAAGCAATACAAAAACTACCCTCTTTACAGCAATTGGTTTCAACTAATCTTGATAACTTCATCACTAAACCAAAGTAATTTGGTTTGTAAAAAAAAATCTAAATAGATACTACATTCTAACATAGTCACACTTGGTCAACAATATATTTCCACAATATGGATCATTTTCTCTTAGACTGTCATTTTTTTCTAAGGAACGAAGGGTTTTCTATTTATAAGACTTTAGGAAACAAACTTCTGCATTATTCTACAACAGCAGAACCTAGAAATTGAGGAACTATTTGACTTTCAAGGAAATAAGTAAACCATTTCTTTAGTGGACCATGAACAGGTCTATTCAATGACATTTTGCATCTGAAAAACGCACAAGACAACATATGTTATTTCTACACAGAAAATAGAATGGGAAAATTAAACATTTGATGGATGTAATAAATGTAAGTTTGCTTACCTGTTGAGACGGTGACTTGTGTCCCTTTACCCCAGTAGTCAAAAGCATCACAGTGCTATGTCTCCATTCACTGCCTGTACAAAAACCCTGCACCTCAATAGGCAGCTTTAAAGTCATGACACTGAATCCAACAGACATGAAGATATAACGCAATATCGTAATATTATTATACACCTGATTTCTTAAGGACATACGTTGTGAATTCAGTTTTGTATACCTTTTAAAAACTGATGCTCAGGTCCATGTCATGACATCACTTACTCCATCAAAACATACTTTAAAAATTTAAAACAATTTACAATGGGGTTATATCAATATCAGACGATCATTTGAAGAATATTGTATGGTTTCTCCCCATTTTCCCTATCCTCAGGCAGATATAATGCAAGTTCTGTCTCTGAGGTTTTTGTACAGCCTCATTTCACTGTGCCCCCCAAACCCCATATCACAGTGATATACCCCAGCACAAAAACACCTCCTTCACATCTCCATAGGGATTGCATATGACTGTCTGCTCTCAGTCAGGTATAAGAAACATAAAACCATACATTGTAGCATTACTACAGATTCTTACAGTATTATATTCTCCATGAGTTGGTGGATTAATCTTCAATGTTTGTTATTATTGTTTGTGACTAAAGGTGTATCCATTGTCAGTTTGTGACAGTTGTTTGCAAATGTATGGATTTATGTCACAGTACAAAATCCAATATCATGGCTATGGCCAAATCATGTTTATGGTGAGGTTTCATTAGGTTTACATTGGTACCATTGACATGGGGGGTGTTTATTTGACCTGTTCAGTGTTGATGTGTCCATACAGGAGCAAAGGGGTTTTTGTACGGCGTAATATCACTGTGGCCCCCGTATAGTCACAGTGATACACACCATAACAAAAACATCCCACCAGTACCACACACCTGCTCTATGAGGATAGCAACACATTCAGATGGTTGTGGATGGGTAATAACACACATATCTATTATTTCTTCAAATATTTTTGAATATTTTTAAAATATTATATATTATAACATGATTTAAGTATTCTTTAAAATCAGAACATTTTACCTAAATCCTGCAGGTACAATGCTTTACAACTGTTATAAACATCTATGAGACTTTTTATTAATGAGCTTTATAATATTTTAATTTTCAACTCACTCAAAATAATTTAGTCAAAATTTGTATGAATGGTTTAACCTTTATTAATATTTGTTACAAAGTCAGCATCAATATGAATGATTTAACCTTTAATAGTTGTTATTTAGTCAGCATCATTATGAATGGTTTAACCTTTAATAGTTGTTATTTAGTCAGCATCATTATGAACGGTTTAACATTTAATAGTTGTAATTCAGTCAGCATCATTATTAATGGTTTAACCATTAATAGTTGTTATTTAGTCAGCATCATTATGAATGGTTTAACTTTAATAGTTGTTATTTAGTCAGCATCATTATGAAAGGTTTAACCATTAATAGTTGTTATTTAGTCATTATCATTATGAATGGTTTAACCTTTAATAATTGATATTTATTCGTCATCGTTATGAACTGTTTTACATTTAATAGTTGTAATTTAGTCAGCATAATTACGAATGGTTTAACCTTTAATAGTTGTTATTTAGTCAGCATCATCATGAATGGTTTAACCTATAATAGTTGTTATTTTGTCAGCATCATTATGAATGGTTTAACCATTAATACCCAGTGACCTTACAGGTGATGCTCAAAGACTCTCCAGGTTTTACAACCATTGAGCTTGGCTGGGTGAGTTCTGGGTCAACAATACCGCACACACCTGGAGAGGCAAATCAAATATTCAGTTTGATTATATTATTGTAATACTTTTAAAAAACATAGAATTTTCTGTTTTGTGTTCAAACTCCTAATCCCTCAAAGGAACTCACAGGAGGCAGCTGCCAGCAGCACCAGCAGCACAGATGCAGGGAACATAGTTTGTGAGAAAGCTGAACTGGTAGGACACAGAGGATCAGGAATGACTACTTTACTTCCAAATATTACGCACAAAAACAAAAGCCTCCAAACACAACAGGAGTAACACGCGGAGTGCGTAAAGTACGAGCTTAGCAATGCCGAACATACGAACAAAACACAAGGACAATAACACACAAAGGCAAACATAAAACAAGGGAACTTATATGTTACATAATCAATACAGAATAAGAAACAGGTGTACAAACTAGACAACACAAGACAAACACCGAAACATCGATCGGCAGTAGCTAGTACTCCGGGGACTACGAACGCCGAAGCCTGCCCGAACAAGGAGGAGGAGCAGCCTCGGCGGCATCCGTGACAATGGGCATTAGGTTCTCGTCACGGTATCTCCATCGATAAAATGCTATTATGTTTGTGATATAGAAATTAGAATATATACAGGTTAAAAATAATGACTAAATGTTCCACCCTTAAATATAGTTGTGAAATGTTATTGTTTTAAGTATGATTAGTACTTTCTTAGTAGTGACTAATTATTATACTCTGAAACTGTGTGAGATGTGTTAGAATCTACTACCTGGTAATGTGTGAGTGTAGGACCAGTAAAGATTATGATATTGTGCTACTATTTAGCAATGTGAGCAAGAGTTAGACCAGACAACAAAGGGCAAGGAGAACTGTCTACAGGCAACTGAGAAACCAAGATAACTGAGGAATTTAGGGAGGAGAGAAACTGTTAGGCTTGGAAGAGTGTGTGCGTGTGTGTGTGTACTGATGGTCAGGAGAGCAGTTTTAAAGTGGAAAACTACAGCCCGCCTACAGAGAGGAGGGATTTTTGTATGACATGTGAGTATAAAAGATGGACTCTGAAATTGTAATGGCAGAATTCTCAATGAATAAACATCTCTGACTATGCAGACCGGGACTCTGTCCGTTTCTTAAATCCAAAAGACTTACAACCTTTTGGGAGACGCACAGAGACACTGAAATAGTTTGTTAAATAATTAACGTAACAGTTTGTTGTCCATAGTTTATGCCTGGCCGTCCAATAACCCCACTGCCACCATGGGGCACTCTGTTCACAATGTTGACATCAACAAACAGCTCACCCATACGACGCCATACACATGGTCTGCGGATGTGAGGCCATTTGGACGTACTGCCAAATTCTCTAAATCGACATGGGATGTTGCTCAAGGTAGAGAAATGAACATTCAGTTCTCTGGCAACCGCTCTGGTGGGCATTCCTGCAGTCAGCATGCCAATTGCACGCTCCCTCAAAACTTGAGACATCTGTGTCATTGTGTTAGGTGACAAACTACACATTTTAGGGTGGCCTTTTGTTGTCCCCAGCACAAAGTGCACCTGTGTAATGTTCATGCTGTTTAATCAGATTCTTGATATGCCGAACCTGTCAGGTAGATGGATTATCTTGGCAAAGGAGAAATGCTCACTAACAGGGATGTAAACAAATGTGTGCAAAACATTTTAGATAAATAAGCCTTTTGTGCAAATGGGATATTTTATTTCAGCTCATTAAACATGGGACTAACACTTTACATGTTGCGTATTTTTCTTCATTGTATATTTCAGTATGCTCAATGACGACATTAATTTATATCTACCAGTAATTCAAACTCTGAGTTGGATTAGGCTGATATACAGGTGAATGTAAATAAACTGTCATCAAAAAAGATATAAAGCTGTGATACTCTGGCTCCATGGACTTTGATTATTTGAGCCAGGGTTGTTCATTTTCATTGTTTGGGTGTATTTCTATGTTGGGTTTTGGGTGATTTTCTATGGTTGCATTTCTGTCACGTTTATTTCTAGGATTAGTCATATGACTCCCAATCGGAGGTAACGAGTGTCAGCTGTCGGCTCGTTATCTCTGATTGGGAGCCATATTTAAACTGTGTGGTTTCTCCTTGGTTTGTGGGTTTTTGTTCCATGTTTCTGTCAGTGTTACAGAGGACTTCACTATCGTCATTTGTTGTTTTTCGTGGTTGCTTTATTAAATAAAAGTCATCATGTTCACTCCACGCGCTGCGTATTGGTCCGCTTCTTCAGACGATCGTGACAGAAAAACCCACCATAAAAGGACCAAGCGGCGTGTCAAGCGGCAACAGGATCCACCTACACAGGATTTATATCCACCCATAAAGGATTCATGGACATGGGAGGAGATTCTGGATGGTAAGGGGCCTTGGGCACAACCGGGAGAATATCGCCGTCCTCGTGAAGAGCTGGAGGCAGCTAAAGCCGAGAGGCGGCGATATGAGGAGGCAGCACGGAGGCAAGACTGGAAGCCTGTGGGTACTACCCAAGAATTTCTTGGGGGGGGGCTAAGAGGGAGTGTGGCGAAGTCAGGTAGGAGACCTGCGCCTACTCCCTGGACTGACCGTGGAGAGCGAGAGTACGGGCAGACACCGTGTTACGCAGTTGAGCGCATGGTGTCTCCTGTACGCAGGCATAGCCCGGTTCGGTACAGTCCAGCTCCACGTATCGGCCGGGCTAGATTGAGTGTTGAGCCGGATGTCATGAAGCCGGTCCCACGCAGCTGGTCACCAGTGCGTCTCCTCGGGCCGGCGTACATGGCACCAGCCTTGCGCATGGTGTTCCCGGTTCGCCCACATAGGCCGGTGCGGGTTATTACACCTCCCCGTACTGGTCGGGCGACGGGGAGCATCAACCCAGGGAAGGTTGGGCAGGCTCAGTGCTCAAGGGAGCCAGTACGCCTGCACGGTCCGGTATTTCCGGTACCACCTCCTCGCTCCAGCCCAGTACCACCAGTACCTACACCACGCACCAGGTTTCCAGTGCGTCTTCAGAGCCCTGTGTCTCCTCCACGCACTGGCTCTATGGTGCGTGTCTCCAGCCCTTTACCACCAGTGCAGACACCACGCACCAAGCCTCCTGTGTGTCCCCAGGGCCAAGCATGCCCTGTTGCTGCTTCCCGCACTAGCCCTGAGATGCGTGTCCTCAGCCCGGTACCTCCAGTTCCGGCACCACGCATCAGGCCTATGGTGCGTCCCCAGGGCCAAGCATGCCCTGTTGCTGCTTCCCGCACTAGCCCTGAGATGCGTGTCCTCAGCCCGGTACCTCCAGTTCCGGCACCACGCATCAGGCCTACGGTGCGTCCCCAGGGTCCAGCATGCCCTGTTGCTTCTCCCCGCACTAGCCCTGAGATGCGTGTCCTCAGCCCGGTACCTCCTGTTCCGGCACCACGCACCAGGCCTACGATGCGCCTCAGACGGCCAGAGTCTGCCGTCTGCCCAACGGGGCCTGAACTGTCCGTCTGCCCAACGCCGTCTGAACTGCCCGTCTGCCCAACGGGGCCTGAACTGTCCGTCTGCCCAACGCCGTCTGAACTGTCCGTCTGCCAAGAGCCTGCAAAGCCGCCCGTCTGCCATGAGCCTTCAGAGCCGTCCGCCAGACCGGAGCCGCTAGAGCTCTCCGCCAGACAGGAGCAGCCAGAGCCTTCTGCCAGACAGGATCAGCCAGAGCCTTCCGCCAGACAGGATCAGCCAGAGCCTTCCGCCAGACAGGATCAGCCAGAGCCTTCCGCCAGACAGGATCAGCCAGAGCCTTCCGCCAGACAGGATCAGCCAGAGCCTTCCGCCAGCCAGGATCCGCCAGAGCCGTCCAGCCAGGATCCGCCAGAGCCGTCCAGCCAGGATCCGCCAGAGCCAGCCAGCCAGGATCCGCCATTCAGTCCGGTGCTGCCCCTTAGTCAGGTACTGTCCCTTAGTCCGGTGCTGCCCCTTAGTCCGGTGCTGCCCCTTAGTCCGGTGCCGCCCCTTAATCCAGTGGGGTTTAATTGGGGGGTGGTCAGGTGGAGGGGCCTACGGAAGCGGATAGTGACTAAGGTGGGGTGGGGACCACGACCTGGGCCAGAGCCGCCACCATGGACAGACGCCCACCCAGACCCTCCCCTAGACTGTATGCTGGTGCGCCCGGAGTGCGCACCTTTAAGGGGGGGGTACTGTGATACTCTGGCTCCATGGACTTTGATTATTTGAGCCAGGGTTGTTCATTTTCATTGTTTGGGTGTATTTCTATGTTGGGTTTTGGGTGATTTTCTATGGTTGCATTTCTGTCACGTTTATTTCTAGGATTAGTCATATGACTCCCAATCGGAGGTAACGAGTGTCAGCTGTCGGCTCGTTATCTCTGATTGGGAGCCATATTTAAACTGTGTGGTTTCTCCTTGGTTTGTGGGTTTTTGTTCCATGTTTCTGTCAGTGTTACAGAGGACTTCACTATCGTCATTTGTTGTTTTTCGTGGTTGCTTTATTAAATAAAAGTCATCATGTTCACTCCACGCGCTGCGTATTGGTCCGCTTCTTCAGACGATCGTGACAAAAGCGGTGCCAGTTCAGAAGGGAAGCCAGATTGTGGTGGCATTAGCTGATTGCTTCAGCAGATATTGCACCAATTGGATTCACACTTTAATTACATATGGTCTATTTAACTTTACTAGTTCTGCACATGCTTCCTCAATGTCGGATGTGAAGTGCTCCCATGCGCTGGTTTATCTTGCTGCCGTCCTGCTGTAACTAGCTGTTACTCGCTATGATTGATGTTTCTGATATCCCACCACCACCCCAGCCGCCACCTGTTGGTTCTGTGCTTCTTCCTTCAGGGGATTTGATATAGCATATCGTACTCACTGCCTGTATTTCTATTATCATCTTCATATGATGTTTCACTCTTGCAGTTAGCTACCCTGAAGGAGCAGAGCCTAACACTAAGATTATGTTTTGTGATCTTTTCGAATAAATGGATAAACGTACACATGGTGTTTCCTTTCTGAAAGATATTGACTGGTTAACAGCACATGGGCAGAGGAGTGGTTTAAACGGCATTGAGCTTGATTAGGAAAGAGATGCTTTGAATACACTAGGAATTTATGCTGGATACTCAGTGTGTTTGTCTCACAGATGTGCTTGATCAGTTTTTGTACGGTGCTGCAGACTCCTGTGTCACTGTGTCTTTGGCACAATAATAAACAGCATATAGTCTTCAGTCTTCAGACTGTTCATCTGGAGATACACCTGCAGCTTTCTATTGTTTCTGGAGGTGGTGAACTGACCCTGAACTTACTGGGAGTAGTAAGTGATACCACCATCACTGCCAGTAATAATTGCAACCCAGTCCTTTCCCAGGAGCCTGTCTGATCCAAGCCATCCAGTAACCAGAGGCTGTACAAGTCAGTTGGTGGGATTCTCCAGGCTTTTTAACCACAGGTCCAGACTCAGTCAGTGTCTCACCTTGAACACCTGTTGATAAAAAGAGAGTATTTCAAACTTTAACAAAAGTTTTTAAGGACACACAACCATCTGTTGAAAGTAAAAACAAAGTGTTTACCTGACAGTCCTATAACCAGTAGCAGTAGCCCTATTATGTAATCTTTGTTAAACATGTTAGACTATTGTCAATGTCTATCACTCAGTCTACTAGTCAGAGCTTCAGTCCCTCTTCTCTACTCTGCAGTGAGATAAGTAGTGATGGAAGAGCTCAGAGTTTTGCATTGACTCCTCTTCACTGGGTGGGAATTCAGAGATGTTGAGTAGGTATAGCGAATGTGGCCAACTCTGGTATTGGCACGTGTGCTCTAGTCAACAGCTCGCAGATACATTGTGTGTATAGCCTATGGTTATTATTGGTTATTATGGACCAAAGTGCAAGATTAATTTTATTTGTCAAACGGCACCAAGCATCGATCATCATGTCACCAGAATAAGACCCTCAATATTTATTGAAAGGAGCATCAAGCTCATCCGTTCACTTTCACCACCCTGTGAAGTTCATCACAACTTATTTCATCTGTACCCTAATAAACTGCATGCTTTCCCATGATGTCGTGACATTTGTTATCCGACATGGACTTTACTTGCATAAAAAGGTTGGATGGAAACCTGGTTAATTTTATTATATAGCTGCATGGATTGGAGAGGAGACAGAGCATGCATTAAGCTTTCCTGAATAACTGGGCCTGCCAGGAGCATATGTAGCAACATTATTCTAGGACTACTTGGGAGAATGATGATCTGCAACAGACAGCGCATCTCAGTATCAAAAGTAAAAATACATCCAGACTGGCCTGCTACTGTGCCTTTCTATAACGTATAAACTGTCTAGAGTAGACCCACAACTGATCCAAATGGAATGAAACATTCAAATCACAGGGCTTCTGCGCCGTTATTCAAATGGCATTTTCACTGCAGCCTAGAGTAGAATTTTGCCAGTCTAGGTAGGATAATTGTATTGTCCCTAAACAAGATTAGTATTGGAACATTTTGAGCTGCGTGTCTCATGTCTTCTTCCTTCATGTGCAATAATGCACCTGGCCTCTCCGCTGCCTGTCAGCTATTCCTGTTTGTTCTTGTGGATTCATATTGAAAATGTATGCCGCTTTGAATGCTTTCATGTGTGGTATGATTGCTTGTTAACGTATTGCAGATCTGGACAAATGATCCACCTACCACTACGTCACTATGAATGGTGGATAGAGGGGAGGATGGACAGTTAGACTGGTAGACTATATTGACCTGTGGTATAGTAAAAGTTAGCATGCAGAAAAGTGTAGTGCATAAGGGAAGTACCAAAACACCTTGATATAGGGGAGGTGCATGCAAGCAGATGAGGAAATTTGCTATGAAATTATACAGTAAAACCTGCAAAAGACTGAATGTAAACCAGGGAAAATGTGCACTACCCTCCCCTGTACCCAATAAGAAACCATGCAACCCTCCCCAAAGCCCCACACAACGTTTGAGCAGATGGTCAGGGGCCGGAACATAATTACAAATAATTTGTAGACTGCAAATTGACCGCAAGAAGCCCAAACAGATATCATATTTGACTAAAACATAATCATTGCAAACCTTCTTACATTTGTATACGATCACATACATCTCGCTATTATGCAGCTCTCTATTATGCTTGGGAATACATTGGAAAAGTTAAAATCACTTGGAGCTGATTTGTGGGTGTTTCTACAATATTTTATGTCCCAAAAATAAAAAAGTACTATTTTTTAAATCGTTTTTCTTTCTTTGTTGCCCAGAAATCTTGGGAGTCAAATATAATAACCCACAATTCATCCTGAGGTTCCCCAGTTGGGGAACCCTGCTGTATAGTACGTTTACATACTGTATAGTACAGTATTTAGCTATTTAAATTATATTGCCTATCTATCGATCACATTTTACTGTCTATTATTGTCCTGATTATAACTGATGTATCAGTCCCAAAAACTCACAGAAAGCAGCTGCCAGCAGCAGCAGCTGAGATGCAAAGAACATGGTTTGTGTTGAAGCTGAACCTATGGGAACTGCACTTGTTTACTCCTACTGTGAAGAGACAAATATTCCTCTTTATATACAGGGAGAAGAGACATGTTGCACAAAGGTGAGAGAGTTGGTACTGTGTAAGAAGGAAAACTCAAATAACTGTAACACAGTGACACATTCAGTAGATTGAGTAAGTATGACTGTTATAAGCTGCATTAACCTACAACATGAACAATTAAATTAAATACAACATTGATTGAACTTTGGATTCTCTTTTTGTTTTCTGAACATTATTATTATTAACACAATTATTATGGTCTTCAATGTTTCTTTGAAAGGCACAAAATCAGAATAGCAATCTATCTGTTGGTGTGCCTCAAGTTTCTATAAATATTTAAGATTTTAATTTATATTGTTGAGTTTCATGACTTTTATTCATATTCTTATATAAAAATGGCAGGTATGTCTTTAATATATTATTTTAGTAATAACTAAGCATATCACCTGTCTATGGGAGTATGATATGTGTTGACCAGTGTGTGTTTTGTTAATGCCATGTGGAGCACAGACTCATCTCATTGCTCATAACGCTGAGATCAGTGTTGAGCACTGCAGCCTCCTGTGTCACTGTGTCTCTGGCACAATAATAAACAGCAGAGTCTTCAGTCTTCAGGCTGTTCATCTGGAGATACATCTGCTGCTTGCTGTTGTCTCTGGAGATGGTGAACCGACCCTGAACTGACTGGGAGTAGTAGATGGAACTACTACCACTGCTAATATAGGAAACCCACTCCAGTTCTTTCCCAGGAGGCTGTCTGATCCAAGCCATCCAGTAGCTACTGAAAGTGAACACAGAAGCTGTACAGGTCAGTTGGTGTGATTCTCCAGGCGTTTTAACCGCTGGTCCAGACTCAGTCAGTGTCTGACCCTGGACACCTGTGGAGACAAAGTATCATTAGATAAAATACTTTGACTCAAAACCTCAGCAAACATGATTTTACAAATAAAATCAGTCTAAACATGTTCACCTATCAAGCCTATTGTCATCAGTAGAACCACAATATTAAATGTCATGATGAACTATTAGTAGTTATGGTGTGTCCCTGTTCCTCAGTCTAGTCAGAGCTTCAGTCCCTCTCCTCCACTCTGCAGTGAGATAAGTAGTGATGGAAGAGGTCAGAGTTTTGCATTGACTCCTCCTCACTGGGTGGGACGATCACACAGGGATTAAGTATATAATTCAGAAATGGGGAACAGCTTCATAAGGCCTGAATAGTTTGTTAAAGGTCCAATGGAGCCGTTTTTATCTCAATATGATTATCACATTTCTGGGTAACAATTAAGTAACATACTGTGATTGTTTTCAATAAAACAAATCTAAAATAGCTTCATAGCAAAGAGCAATTTCTCAGGCAAGAATTTTGGGAAAACAGAAAATGTGCTGTTATTGGCAGAGGTTTGGAACTTATTGATCTATTAACTAATTTACTGCATGGTGATGTCACCATGGAAGGCCACAACTCCCTCCCGCCAAAACAGGCTGAGGTTTCAGGCAGTGTTTTAAAATGGCATTATCATCATTTTCACAATATCACAGTATTATTCCAACCTCATAGTGTGGAAATATATATATATATATATATATATATATATATATATATATATATATATATATATATATATATATATATATATATATAATACACAAGAAAATCATGTTTTTGACTTGACTGGGCCTTTAAATACTTGTTCATGTGACAATAAGAAGCTTGACCAGACTGGACAAAATATAGTTTGGTTGTGTAATTTGAATGTTAGAGCTGGACTCTTTTATTGTGTAGTGTTTTGAGATATTGTTGTTGTATTCTTTACAGTAATAATACTGAGTATTATTCTAGTGTGACACAAAGAGAGGAAATAGTACACCAGCTATCCATGTTGTTAGGGGGTGTGGGTTTTTGTACAGCTGCTTCACCATCTGCGGTCAGTGTTTATCTCGAGCACAATAATAAACAGCAGAGTCCTCTGATCTCAGACTCTTGGCCTCTAAGAACTGTGTGCTTGTAGAGACGTCCTCAGTCAGGGAGAACTGGCCTTTCAGGGAGTCTGAGTAGACTGGAGAATTGCTATTCATTCTCCCGATCCACTCCAGGGCTTTGCCTGGGTTCTGCCTCATCCAGTGTATCCAGTATCCACTCATTGAGAAACCAGAGATTGTACAGGACAGTTTAACAGTGTCTCCAGGTCTTTTCACCTGAGGAGGAGACTGATCCAGCCTTATATCACAACAAACACCTGCAAGAAAAACACTCTGTTGAAGATGTGGTATTTACACTGATTTCGAGTTTAACCACTCAGCCATTCTTCAGTCACCAATGTGTAATGTTTTACTTACTGTGTATGGACATCACCATGAGAACTAAACTGCAGATAATCATCTGTTCCATTGCTCAGTATTAGTTAATACAGGACTTGTTGTAATATCAGTCCAAGCTGCCTATAATGAGAATGTCAGAGCTGAGTGTCTGATTATAAAGGGATGAATGGGAGGGAGACTTTGCATAGACCGTCCTCAAGAGGTTTAAATACAGACTGAGAGAGATACAGACGTAGGATCTTAATTTGAGCCAGTTTTCTACAGCAGGAAAATAATCCTGCAGCAACAGGAAATATGAATTATTATGTTGATTGCAATTAATGGACATTTTTTGTTGGGGTGATACATTTTCTGTTAGGGCAAATCAAGTCTGACATTTTAAAGTGGAAATGTAAAACTTGAAAAGCCTTTTTAAACCTTGAATACGCTACAGGTTGGCATGAAAATGATCAACATCTGTATATATATTCTGCTCTATTCATTGATACCCTCCATATCCTTCATTCTTCTCTCTGTGTTTCAGATGTTTCTTATGGGATGTTCAGACTAGATATGTTTAGTCTTTTATAAAATGCTGAACAGCACAGAAACAATAATATTTGCCTATGTGAGACCATATAACTAGTATCTCCTCTTGGGAGTCTATTGTGGAGTTCCTCAAGGGTCTATAATTGGTTTATTACTGTTTTTAGTTTAGTGTATTTCTGTTTGCTGATCACATTAATATATTTCTGTCTGATAAAGATGTTCAAAACATAATAGCTAATATGAAGTCTGAATTGCAAAAAAATTTACTTCTTTGTTAATGTAAATTGTGTGCTTTTCACTGTTTATAATGTTTGTGGATGTTTTATGTGGATAACATTGATATCAGTGGACAGTGTGTTTTCCACTACTGTTGAGTAGTGTGTGTGTGTGTGTTTAAAGAACAGACATGCCTCATTGCCTCTCATACTGGGATCAGTGTTGATCAGTTTTTGTACGGCGCTGCAGCATCCTGTGTTACTGTGTCTCTGGCACAATAATAAACAGCAGAGTCTTCAGTCTTCAGGCTTTTCACCTCTAAGTACAGCTGGTTTTTGGAGTTGTCTTTGGTGATGGTGAACTGACCCTGGAGAGACTGGGCATAATAAGCAGAGGTTCCACCGTCAATGTATCCAATCCACTCTAGTCCTTTCCCTGGTTTCTGACGGATCCAGTGCATGTAGTAGCTACCCATTGAGAATCCAGACACAGTACAGGACAGTGTTACTGACTCTCCAGGTCTCTTCACCACTGGCTCAGAGGAGGTGAGTGACTGCCCCTGAACAGCTGAAAAACAGACTGAGTTTAGATGACTGTGAGCCACCAGTCAAGTAGCACAGCTCCTCTCCTCTCTCCTACACTGGACAGAAATAACTCCAGTTAACTCACCTGAGATGAGAGCCAGGAGGAACACACATTCTAGAAGTTTCATTGTGGGGAAGTTCTAAGATTCTGGAAGCAAATTAGTAGACTGTGAGTGGCAGTTGTGACTAGGGTAGATGGTCTGTGGAGTTCAGTTATTATAGCAGACTATTGGATTGGGAGGAGACATTCGATCATGGTACACAGAACACATTTGCATCTCTATGGTGTTAAATGGTTTTTCCCTTAGAATTGGTCTAAATACTACATGCAGTGCCTTCAGAAAGTATTCATACCCCTTGACTTATTATACATTTTGTTGTGCTATAGCCTGAATTCAAAATGTATTAAATATTTTTTTTCTCTCACCCATCTACACACAATGAATATTGTGTGTAGTGACAATGTGAAAACATGTTTTTAGATATTCTTGCAAATGTATTGAGAATGAAATACAGAAATCTAATTTACATAAGCATTCACACTGAGTCAAAACTTTGTAGAAGCACATTTATCCGCAATTATATCTTTGAGTTGTCTTGGGTATGTCTGTATCAGCTTTGCACATCTGGATTTGGTGATTTTCTCCCATTCTTCCTTCCAGATTTTCTCAAGCTCTGTTAAGTTAGATGGACAGCGGCAGTGAACAGCAATCTTCCAGTAATTCCCTAGTTTGTCAATTCGTTTCAAGTCTGGGCATTGCCTGGGCCACTCAAGGACTGAAGCCTTTCCATCATTGCTTTCCATCATTGCTTTGGCTAAATGCTTGGGGTCATTGTCCTGTTGGGATGGAAATATTTGCCCCAGTCTGAGGTCGTTTGCACTCTGAAGCAGGTTCTCATCAAGGATTTGCCTGTATTTGGCTCCATGCGTTGTTAACTCTATTCTTACCAGTCTCCCAGTCCCTGCCGCTGAAAAGCATCCCCATAGCATGATGCTGCCATCACCATGCTTCACGGTAGGGATGGTGTTAGACAGGTGATTAGCTGTGCCTGTCTTTTTCCAGACATAGCGCTTTGCATTCAGTCCAAAGATTTCAATTTTTGTCTCATCCGACCACATAATCTTTTTCCTTATGATCTCAGAGTCTTTCACGTGCCTTTTTGCAAACTCCAGGTGTGCTGTAGAGACTGCAGGCATTCACCAGATTGGCGAAGTGCTGTAGAGACTGTTGTCCTTCTGGCAGGTTCTCCCATCTCAGGCAAGGAACTCTGTAGCTCTGTCAGAGTGGTCGTTGGGTTATTGGTCACCTCCCTGACCAAGGTCCTTCTTGCCCGGTTGCTCAGTTTGGTCGGATGTCCAGCTCTAGGCAGAGTCTGGGTAGTTCCATATTTTTTCAATTTCCCAATGATTGAGACCACTGTGCTCTTGGAAACTTTAAACACTCTAGAAACAGTTTTAAGCCTTATGCCTCATCACAATTCTATCTCGGAGATCTACAAGTTCCTTGGTCTTCATGTCCAACAATTGAATTGGCCACAGGTGGACTCCAATCAAGTTGTAGTGACATCTCAAGATCAAAGGGGTTTGAATACTTATGTAAATGAGATATTTCTGTATTTCATTATCAATAAATGTGTAAAATAAAAACATTAAAATTGGGGGTCATTATGGAGTATTGTGTGTAGATGGGTGAGAAAATGAAAGGCTGTAACACAACAAAATGTGGAATAAGTCAAAGGGTATGAATACTTTCTGAAGGCACTGTATGTTGGCACTGTTGTAAAGAAATATTATAACACCTCAAGGTGTACACTGCTCTTTATTGGCAATGTATATATTTATTCCCAATGTATTTATTTTTATAGAGCTTTTTTTTTTATTCATATGATTATATTCTATTGAAACACAGAGGGTCATATGTGGTGCTTTTCGTTGATTCACAAGGGTATTCCGTTTTTGTACAGGTCCTGTGTTGTTTTGTATCACTGTGGTCTTCGAGCACAATAATACACAGCTGTGTCTTCAGTCTGCAGACTCTGTCCTGTTAAAGTTACTGTGCTGCTGGACGTGTCTCTGGAGATACTGAACTTGTTTTTCATCTTATCACTATAATATATGTTACCACTGCCGCATATTTCTCCAACCCACTCCAGTGCTTTTCCTGCAGGCTGTCCTACCCAACCTGTACAGTAGCTGCTGCTGGTTAAAGAATACCCAGAGACCTTACAGGAGAGGGTCAGAGGCTGTCCAGGCTGCAGGGTCATAGAGCCTGGCTGTGTGAGCTCAGTCTGACAGAACACACCTGTAAAACAAAACAAACAAAACAGTATAGAACTTTTAGTGAATCATATTTTCCAATTATTTTACTGAATATTACTCTATTGTTTGTTCGTATGTCGCTCCCCAAAACTCACAGGAGGCCCCTGCCAGCAGCACCAGCAGGTATGCAGGAAACATGGTTTGTGTTGAAGTTAGACTGGTGGGAGCTGCACTTGTTAATTCCGACTGAATGAAACACAGAAACACACGTTTCTTTATATACAGAGAGAAAAGGGGTGGAACTTTGCATACAGTTGAGAGAGTTGGTATAAGAAGAGAGTGAATCAACTAGTATCACACTGACATATTGAGTAGATTGATTGGTATGAGCTGCAACAACCTGCATTACAAACTTTGGAATCTCACTTTGTTTAAAGCATCTTATTACTATAAAAACAATTATCATTGTCATCAATGTTTCTTGCAATAGCACAGAATATAGCAATCTAACTGTTGGTGTCCCTAAAGGATCTATACTCGGCCAATTACATTTTCATTTGTGAGATATTTATATTATTTTCAATAAGTATATGTTTTAATATTTTATTATTTTAGATATAATTGAGCATATGACCTGTATGTGAGAGTATGGTATGTGTCGACCAGTGTGTATGTTGTTGATGACATGGTGTTGATGCTGACAGAGTGGACCATAGACTCTTTTTAGAGACATACTGAGATCAGTGTTGACCAGTTTTTGTGTGGCATTGCAGCCTCTTGTGTCACTGTGTCTCTGGCACAATAATAAACAGCAGAGTCTTCAGTCTTCAAGCTGTTCAACTGGAGAAAAACCTGTTTCATGCTATTTTTTCTGGAGATGGTGAACCGACCCTGAACAGACTGGGGGTAGTAAGTGCTACCACCATCACTGTGAGTAATAGCTGCAACCCATTCTAGTCCTTTCCCAGGAGCCTGTCTGATCCAAACCATCCAGTAGCCATTTATGTCTAAACCAGAGGCTGTACAGGTCAATTGGTGGGATTCTCCAGGCTTTTTAACCACTGATCCAGACTCAATCAGCGTCTGACTCTGAACACCTGTTGAAAGAAAGTAACATTAGAGTTAATATCTGGACTCAAAATCTCACATAATAACAATCTGAAGGTTTTCTTATAGCAATATTAAAGTTTCCACCTGTCAGGCCTATTATCATCAGTAGACACACAGTAGTAAATGTCATGATGAACTCAGTATGATGTGTCTCTGTTCCTCAGTCTAGTCAGTGTGCCTTTCATCCACTCTTCAGTGAGATAAGTAGTGATGGAAGAGCTCAGAGTTTTGCATTGACTCCTCCTCACAGCATGGGAAGATCACATAGAGTTTATACAGTCCATGGATTACTTCACTACTCAAGGGGCACTGTATTGTACATCTAGATGATTGTTAAGCGTTTAACTTACTTCATAAAATGTTTATCACAATTATTTAAATATTCTTAGTATAGGGTATAGGGTTGTATAGGGTATTTTGACCAAGTACTTCTTTAGTATGTAAAATCTGGACATACTGGATTCATAATGATGCTGCCTAGTAAACACCACATGTTCTGCTAACAAGCATGCAATTATACTGTATTTCATGCCATAACAACCATCCAGATAAACCTAGCTCGCCATCTAGTGGCCTGATTAGGGATGATTAGTCAAACCAATGGAAACAAACAAATAAAACGAGAAGAATGCTACTAAATTATATCATTGCATCACTAGTTCAATATCACTAGTTCTGTGCTAATACTGTGATATTAGTATAAGTATTTCTGCCAGCTAACATTTTATGTTCATAAGGGGCTAAGGGTTTTAGTACAGGTCTGGCCCTGGTTTGTATCACTGTGGAGCCGTGCACAGTAATACACAGCTGTGTCTTCAGTCTGCAGACTTTGACCTGTTAAAGTCACTATGCTCCTAGCAGGGTCTTGAAAATGCTGAACTTGTTTTTTAGTGAATCTTTGAATCTAATCGTTCCACCACCCCAAATATGAGTACTCCAAAGAGTACTCAGAGATATTACAGGAGAGGGTCAGACTGTCCAGGCTCTATGGCGTTTGGGCCTTGCTGGGTGAGCTCAACACCACAGTTCACACCTGTGAAAAAGAAAACAATTGACGACGATCCAAAGTAACTCAGCATTACTAATTAGTTGGGCTTTTGAAATAATAATCATTAACTTCTTATTTGTGTGTTTCTATCCGCCCAAATGGAGAGAGACTCACAGGAGGCAGCTGCCAGCAGCAGCAGAGATGCAGGGAACATGATTTGTGTTGAAGCTGAACTGGTGGAAGATGCTCTTATCTACTCCAACTGAGTGAAGGACAGCTAGATACTCCTCTTTATATACAATGCATTAGGAAAGTATTCAGACCCCTTGACTTTTTCCAAATTTTGTTACGTTACTGCCTTATTCTAAAACGGATTAAATGTTTTTTTCCCCTCATAAATCTACACACAATACCCTATAATGACAAAGAAAAAACTGTTTTTTATTAGTTTTTTAAATATCACATTTACATAAGTATTCAGACCCTTTACTCAGTACTTTGTTGAAGCGCCTTTGGCAGCGATTACAGCCTCGAGTCTTCTTGGGTATGACGCTACAAGCTTGGCACAACTGTATTTGGGGAGTTTCTCCCATTCTTCTCTGCAGGTCCTCTCAACCTCTGTCAGGTGGGATGGGGAGTGTTGCTGTACAGCTATTTTCAGGTCTCTTCAGAGATGTTCAATCACGTTCAAGTCAGGGCTCTGGCTGGGCCACAGAAGGACATTCAGAGACTTGTCCCGAAGCCGCTCCTGCGATGTCTTGGCTGTGTGCTTAGGGTTGTTGTCCTGTTGGAAGGTGAACCTTCGCCCCAGTCTGAGGTCCTGAGCGCTCTGGAGCAGGTTTTCATCAAGGATCTCTCTGTACTTTGCTCCGTTCATCTTTCACTTGATCCTGACTAGTCTCCCAGTCCCTACCGCTGAAACACATCCCCACAGCATGATGCTGCCACCACTATGCTTCACCGTAGGGATGGTGCCAGGTTTCCTCCAGATGTGGCGCTTGGCATTCAGGCCAAAGAGTTCAATCTTGGTTTCATCAGACCAGAGAATCTTGTTTCTCATGGTCTGAGAGTCCTTTAGGTGCCTTTTGGCATACTCCAAGCGGGCTGTCATGTGCCTTTTACTGAGGAGTGGCTTCTGTCTGGCCACTCCACCATAAAGGCCTGATTGGTGGAGTGCTGCAGAGATGGTTGTCCTTCTGGAGGTTCTCCCATCTCCACAGAAGAACTGTAGAGCTCTGTCAGAGTGACCATCGGGTTCTTGGTCACCTCCCTGACCAAGGCCATTCTCCCCCGATTGCTCAGTTTGGCCGGTCGGCGAGCTCTAGGAAAAGTGTTGGTAGTTACACACTTCTTCCATTTAAGAATGATGGAGGCCACTGTGTTCTTGGGGACCTTCAATGCTGCAGAAATGTTTTGGTATCCTTCCCCAGATCTGTACCTCGACACAATCCTGTCTCGGAGCTCTACGGACAGTTATTTCGACCTCATGGCTTGGTTTTTGCTCTGACATGCACAGCCAACTGTGGGACCTTATATAGACAGGTGTGTGCCTTTCCAAATCATGTTCAATCAATTGAATTTACCACATGTGGACTCCAATCAAGTTGTAGAAACATCTCAAGGATGATCAATGGAAACAGGATGCACCTGAGCTCAATTTCGAGTCTAATAGCAAAGGGTCTGAATACTTATGTAAATAAGGTATCTGTTTTAAATTTTGTATACATTTGCATAAATTTCTAAAAAACTATTTTTGCTTCGTCATTATGGGGTATTGTGTGTAGATTGATGAGGATTTGTATTTCTTTAATCCATTTTTGGAATAAAGCTGCAATGTAACAAAATGTTGAAAAAGTCAAGGGGTCTGAATACTTTCCGAATGCACTGTAACAAGGTTTATGTTGAAGCTGCAACTTTTCTTCTCCAACTGAATGAAGGACACACCTCCTTATATACAGAAAATAGCTTATTTGCATAGAGGTGAGGGAGTTGGTATAAGAGGAACAAGAAGAAAAAAATCTAAATTGTGTATATTTGTTATAAACTGCATCAACCTTTATTACTGACTGAAATGAAATACAAAATTCAGTGAACTTTGTACTGTCTCTTTATTTACATTATGTTATTAAAATCAACACAATTATTATTGTCATCAGTGTGTCTTGAAATGTCACAGAATATAGTAATCTAAATGTTGGTGTCTCTCAAGGATCTATACTCGGCCCATTACATATTTAAATGTGTATTATTAAGTTTACTTCATATTCTTATCCAAGTGGCAGGTGTTATTTTAGATTGAATTGAGAGTATAACATGCGTATGACATGGTATATGTTAACCAATGTGTGTTGTTGATGCCATGAGTGGAACATAGAATCACAGGGCCAGTTTCCCAGACACAGATTAAGCCTAATCCTTGACTAAAAAGCACTTTTAAAGTTTTAAAAGCACTTTTAATTGAGCTTCTCTATTGAGAATGCTTTTCAGTCCAGGACTTGGCTTAATCTGTGTCTGAAAAACCACCCCCTAGAAACGTTCATACTAAGATCAGTGTCCACCAGTTTTTGAACAGTGCTGCAGCCTCCATGTGTCACTGTGTCTCTTGAGCACAATAAGTCTTCAGTGTTCAGACTGTTCATCTGGAGATACACCTGCTGCTTGCTATTGTCTCTGGAGATGGTGAACCAACCCGTAACTGACTGGGAGTAGTAAGTCTTGCCACCACCATCGTTAATAGCTGCAACCCACTCCAGTCCTTTCCCAGGAGCCTTTCTGATCCAATAATTCCAGTGGTTGCCACCAAATCCAGCATATGTGCAGGTCAGTTTGTGTGATTCTCCAGGTTTCATAACTACACATTCAGACTGAGTGAGGAGTGTCTGACCATGAACACCTGCGGAGACAAAGCAACATAGAGATAATACCTTGACTCAAAAACAAATTGTTTACATAAAACCAGTCTTAAAGTGTTTACCTGTCAAACCTATAATCATCAGTAGTAAAGCAATAGTATATTTCATCATGAACTGTCAGAAGTTATGGTGTGTCCCTGTTCTTCAGTCTAGTCAGTGCTTCAGTCCCTCTCCTCCACTCTGCAGTGAGATAAGTAGTGATGGAAGAGGTCCGAGTTTTGCATTGACTCCTCCTCACAGGGTGGGAAGATGGAGAGTCAGAGATTGGGAACAGGTTCATTTGAACTGAAAACTTCACTTATCGTGACAGTGAGTTAATTTACATTTTAATAAGGGTGAATGAATTACAGTATATTGATCCCTAATATAATAAAAACCATTCAGTTCACCTTAACCTAGATCGCCCTCTAGTGGTTAAAAGGAGGGGTGATTAGTTAATCTGTACTGCATACATACAGACAGAATACACCACACAATAGGCTCTATGCACGCATCACTTCCGCATTGGCGTAAGGATGCTTGGGCATTTCCGGTTACCGGAAAAAAAACATTAGACAGTGACAGTAAACCGTTATGATGGCAGAGATTAAGTTTACAAGGTGTTTGCTGGAGTTGCCTAAAGTATCTGTTAATGATATACGGAGGGTCGTCCGGACATCCAGTACGACACCACGTAGCAAACTGGATAAAGGCTTCAAATTTTAAGTTTCTTATTTTCTTTGCAACTTTGAAGGTAATATGCTAACGCTAGCTAGCCTGAGCTAGAAGCCTTGCTTTGGTGTTTTAAGTCTGCTTCAGGTTAATCATGCTTTAAATAAAGTTTAATCATGTGTATATACCTCTCACTTCATGTGTTTGTACTTTTATGAAAGTATCAGGTAAAAACAGGGCTACAAATGAGATCTCTGTGAGAGCCCACTGCTACCACTCAATGAAGAAACTAAAGCCACCACCCCAGCTGAGAGTAGGACTAGATTAAGTGACATGTTCAAAGTTCTGTTGAACTTGTTCAAGGTTCTGTTCAACACATGTTTTACTCGTTTAATGTTACCACAGCTTTGATTGCCATTGCTAAGAGAACACTTTAGAACATTTACATTTTTAAAATGTTTAGTCATTTAGCAGACGCTCTTATCCAGAGCAACTTACAGTTAGTGAGTACATACATTATTTTATACTGTCCCCCGTGGGAATTGAACCCACAACCCTGGCATTGCAAACGCCATGCTCTACCAACTGAGCTACATCCCTGCTGGCCATTCCCTCCCCTACCCTGGACGACGCTGGGCCAATTGTGCGCCGCCCCATGGGTCTCCCAGTCACAGCCAGCTACGACAGAGCCTGGATTCAAACCAGGATCTCTAGTGGCACAGCTAGCACTGCAATGCAGTGCCTTAGACCACTACGCCACTCAGGTTTTCACGACAACAGTGGTAGCCTAATACAGACCAGGGTAGCTGAGTGGGAATTGCCATGCTTTGTTCTTGGGTCTGTTGTAAACAAATTGGAGTTTGGTTTGAAATGTAAACAATAATGAGATTACTACTTTTTCCTGACTTGATGACTGCAATGACAGTAACATATTCCACTCAGCTATTCTTCAAACTGCTGATGTTCTACTCAAAACCGTCCTGTCATCTTTACTTCTTTCTTTATAAACATATGGCCCAACTTCCTTGCTTTTGTACTTGATGTTTCTACTTTTCAAGAGGAATTAGGAGCAAAACCTTCACTCTACTGTTGTTATTGGTACTAGGCTACAATGTTGCACCACTCACCTACTGCTCTGCCAATACTGTTTGAAGGTAGGTAAATGGCACAATACAATAGGTAAGTGGTGGGAGACAGTATAGCCAAGTGGTGCAAGACAGTAGGAAAGTGATGCAGAAAGCACAAAAGTGACACGAGACAGTAGATAAGTTGCTTACACCAGTAAAAAGTAGAAAGAACAAGTTTTGCTCCTACTCCTGCTGCTGTAGACCCTCGTCTTTCAAAACCCATTAAATTATGCTTCTGTGTATTTCAGATGACATTGCGTGATTCACAGCCAGTTGTGCTTGTTAAAAGCTACTGTTCCTGTGTGGCTGGGTGTTGGATATGCAATCATTTGGTTGCATTACTATATCAGACTGCCCATTACTCTGAATGTGGCATGTCTGTCGTCCCTCCTGTACTTTCGTGCACTGAAACAGAGCAGAAGTGGCATAAACCACGAACAATGGTTTGTATCATTTCAATACCAGACAGTTGTGTCACATGCATACTAGCATCTCTCCTAATACCATCTCATAAATAAATAGGGAGTGAAGCCAGGACCTGTGGATGCCATGGTTGTAGTGAAGCCCAAACCAGATGCTACTCCGGCAAGCGGAATTAGGTATGCAGAGTCCAATTAAATAGGCAGACTACAATGTGTTGCGAAAGAAATGTTATTAATCGCTGTTAGATTCTGGTGTATCATCGGATCATTCATGGTTTCTGTGTTGGGACGCTCGGTCCTTTCCCAAACTCCGGGCCGTGGGGCTGGAAGACTGAAATTGTTCCATTGAAACAGCACTGGAACAGCTCCCTTCTTCAGACGTCTGCGCTCAGCTGGAGTCGGAGGCTCTATCACATCTTCACTTAGAAAGTGTCGGCTGCAGACTCGTGTGTTTGTTGTAAGAAAGTTGACTCGTCGAATGTTAATCACCCACCGTTTATGTAATTCACTGTCTTTGAGAAAAATCAAAAAAACTAACAGAAGAATTGCATCTGGCAGACACTGTACATTGCGGCACACATCAGTGATGGCTGGAAGAGCTGTCATCCCGTTTTTGAAAGGACACTTTCGTACGTTTACACGTCATTGTGTTATAAGTCAAGACGAAGTATTAAAAGTAAAAACATTAACATAAACATTAAGATAAACAACAACAACGACGAAAATTAACAGTTTCGGATTTTTTTGACGACACGCATTCAATGCTAGCATACGGTAGCACAGCATTCTACGATAACCGGAAGTTTACATCCATCCTGAGATTTAACCGAAAATACGTCATGTGCATATCGCCTATTAAAAGGGAAACATGATGCTAATCATAGTTCAAGGCTAGGTAACATAAAAATAACCACATGTAACATATGTATTTGCATTAGCAACCACATGTAACATATGGATTTGCAAACATTTTTGAGTTATTACATGAAACAATCAGAATTCCGAAGAATGCCGAAGTCATATCAGAAAAGCTTTTTCCAGGGTGTGATATAATATGGAAGACCCAGCAAGCCAGCCTATTCCCTATAATGTAAACTCCAACAGAAATAACTTCAAATCTATAAATTCAACTTAAACCAAATTGTTTGCACTCATGACTACTGGTTTCAATTACATTTTCAGATAATTTACAAGCAAATACTTTATGAATGTATTGTTACAAAACAACTTTCAAGGTTGCTAGCCAACTATCCTGCTAATGTTAGCTCTACTAGCCCGCTAACGTTAGCCCTACCAGCCTGCTAACAACACATAGCTTACAGCTACATTCAAGTAAACGAAAGTTTTGGAAATACATAATGCCATCCAACCAGTTATCATCTAACGTAATCAAAGAATGTTAGCTACATGTATATGCAGTTATCTTAGCCAGCAAGCAAGCCAGCTAGCCAGCTAATATTAGCTATTTAGTCAACTATTAGCTTAGCCAGCCTAGCCAACCACCATTGTTATGGTTGGCAAAGCCAGAGCACAGCAACTGCAGACCAGCTAGAACACAACTAACACAACAGAAGTAAAACATAACCGCAGATCAAAAGCAAAAAGAGAGCAGAGACTTACAGATTGATGGATGGGGCCCATCCGATGGTAAAACTTTTAAAAGATTGCAGTCTGAGATAGCTACCAAAGCGAGTGGGAGGCGGGCATTTCATCGGGCCGAGGGAGAGTCAGTAAGGGAAATCCAATAGCTACAGTAGTGGTCAAACGTTTTGAGAATGACACAAATATTAATTTTCACAAAGTCTGCTGCCTCAGTTTTTATGATGGCAATTTGAATATACTCCAGAATGTTATGAAGAGTGATCAGATGAATTGCAATTAATTGCAAAGTCCCTCTTTGCCATGAAAATGAACTTAATCCCAAAAAAACATTTCCACTGCATTTCAGCCCTGCCACAAAAGGACCAGCTGACATCATGTCAGTGATTATCTCGTTAACACAGGTGAGAGTGTTGATGAGGACAAGGCTGGAGATCACTCTGTCATGCTGATTGAGTTAGAATAACAGACTGGAAGCTTTAAAAGGAGGGTGGTGCTTGAATCATTATTCTTCCTCTGTTAACCATGGTTAACTGCAAGGAAACACGTGCCGTCATCATTGCTTTGCACAAAAAGGGATTCACAGGTATGGATATTGCTGCTAGTAAGATTGCACCTAAATCAACCATTTATCGGATCATCAAGAACTTCAAGGAGAGAGGTTAAATTGTTGTGAAGGCGACTTCAGGGTGCCCAAGAAAGTCCAGCAAGCGCCAGGACCGTCTCCTAAAGTTGATTCAGCTGCGGGATCGGGACACCACCAGTGCAGAGCTTGCTCAGGAATGGCAGCAGGCAGGTGTGACTGCATCTGCACGCACAGTGAGGCGAAGACTTTTGGAGGATGGCCTGGTGTCAAGAAGGGCAGCGAGGAAGCCACTTCTCTCCAGGAAAACATCAGGGACAGACTGATCTTCTGCAAAAGGTACAGGGATTGGACTGCTGAGGACTGGGGTAAAGTCATTTTCTCTGATGAATCCCCTTTCCGATAATTTGGGGCATCCGGAAAAAAGCTTGTCCGGAAAAGACAAGGTGAGCGCTACCATCAGTCCTGTGTCATGCCAACAGTAAAGCATCCTGAGACCATTCAAGTGTGGGGTTGCTTCTCAGCCAAGGGAGTGTGCTCACTCACAATTTTGCCTAAGAACACAGCCATGAATAAAGAATGGTACCAACACATCCTCCGAGAGCAACTTCTCCCAACCATCCAAGAACAGTTTGGTGACGACCAATGCCTTTTCCAGCATGATGGAGCACCTTGCCATAAGGCAAAAGTATTAACTAAGTGGCTCGGGGAACAAAACATCGACATTTTGGGTCCATGGCCAGGAAACTCCCCAGACCTTAATCCCATTGAGAACTTGTGGTCGATCCTCAAGAGACAGGTGGACAAACAAAACCCCACAAATTCTGACAAACTCCAAGTATTGATTATGCAAGAATGGGCTGCCATCAGTCAGGATGTGGCCCATAAGTTAATTGACAGCATGCAAGGGCGGATTGCAGAGGTCTTGAAAAAGAAGGGTCAACACTGAAAAGATTGACATTTTGCATAAACTTAATGTAATTGTCAATAAAAGCCTTTGACACTTATGGAATGCTTGTAATTATACTTCAGTATACCATAGTAACATCTGACAAAAATATCTAAAAACACTGAAGCAGCAAACTTTGTGAAGACCAATACTTGTGTCATTCTCAAAACTTTTGACCACGACTGTATATAGCGAGAAAAATCAAAGAAATATAGATTCCAGACGTCAGTCAGCTAGTGTGCTAGCACTAGGCCAAGGTGGGAAAAGTTACAAAACTCCCGTAGCCAATCTTCACAGATAACATGCCGAAAAGTTGACAAAACAAAAAGGAGAACTGATGAGGTACTACACCATTAGAGCAAGCAGGAATGATTTTCTCTTTGTTTTGAGCCCATGCCAAGAAGGCACCAGAGCATGCCGTGCTAATGGGTTCCCACTAGATAAGACAACCACAAATTCAGTGAAGAGCATGAGGATGCTAAAGTTAACCAACTTGAGCTAGCTACCGAGCTAGCATACGAACTCAGTAGCACAGAGTAGATTCTCCAAATGACGTTGGAAAATAGTGCATTGTGGGTAGTTTAGAAGACATCTGGAAATAAGGTAAAAAATATATATAATAACCCCAAAACATAAAGACACTGAACAAAAATATAAACGCAACATGTAAAGTGTTGATCCTATGTCTCATGAGCTGAAATAAAATATCAAATAAATGTTCCATACGCACAAAAAGCTTATTTCTCTCAAATTTTTTGTTTACATCCCTGATAGTGAGTATTTCTCATTTTGCCAAGATAATCCATCCACTTGACAGGTGTGGCATATCAAGAAGCTGAATAAACAGAATGATCATTACGTAGGTGGACCTTGTGCTTGGGAAAATAAAAGGTAACTCTAAAATGTGCAGTTTTGTCACACAACACAGTTGTCAGAGTGGTGTAGGTGGATGATAGGAATCAGGCGCAGGAAACCAGGAGGACGTCAACAGAACTTTACTCAGTCCAAAACACCAGTATACGTCGCCAACCCAACCGGGTGGCGCGAACAATTACGCACGAAAATACACAGTGCGATAAAACAAGGAAATGCGCACACAGTGCGAGCTCTCGTAAAAAACACAACGAGAGAACAAAACTCCAAGAGGCAGGCTGACAACAACAATCACGCATAACACCTGACCCAAACAAACAAACTAAATAAGGGGAACAATCAAGACACAAATAAGGGACAGGTGTTATGAACAGACAAAACCAAAAGAACAAGAAACACAGAACGGTGGCAGCTAGTACTCCGGAGACGACGACCGCCGAAGTCCGCCCGAACAAGGAAGAGGAGCAGCCTCGGCCGAAACCGTGACAGTACCCCCCCCCTGACGCGCGGCTCCAGCCGTGCGCCGACCCGGAGCTCGAGGACGACCCGGACGACGCGGAGCAGGGCGCGCAGGATGACCCCGATGGAAATCGGTCAGTAGGGACTGGTCTAACACGTCCCTCCTTGGCACCCAGCACCGCTCCTCCGGACCGTACCCCTCCCACTCCACGAGATATTGAAGACCCCCCATCCGGCGTCTAGAGTCCAGGATGGACCTCACGGTGTACGCCGGAGCCCCCTCGATGTCCAACGGGGGCGGAGGAGTCTCCTCAATCTCAAAGTCCTGGAGTGGACCAGCTACCACCGGCCTGAGGAGAGACACATGGAACGAGGGGTTAATATTTTTGTAGTCAACAGGTAGTTCTAACCTATAACTCACCTCGTTCAATCTCCTCAGGACTTTAAACGGCCCCACAAACCGCCGACCCAGCTTCCGGCAGGGCAGGCGGAGGGGCAGGTTTCTGGTTGAGAGCCAGACTCGATCTCCAGGTGCGTACACTGGCCCCTCACTGCGGTGTAGGTCGGCGCTCGTCTTCTGTCGACGTATGGCACGCTGCAGATGGACGTGTGCAGCGTCCCACGTCTCCTCCGAGCGCCTTACCCACTCATCCACAGCGGGGGCCTCGATCTGGCTCTCATGCCATGGTGCCAGCACCGGCTGGTACCCCAACACACACTGAAACGGGGTTAGTTGGGTGGAGGAGTGGCGAAGAGAGTTCTGTGCCATCTCGGCCCAGGGCACATATCTCGCCCACTCCTCCGGCCGGCCCTGACAGTATGACCTCAGAAACCTACCCACATCCTGGTTGACACGTTCAACCTGCCCATTACTCTCCGGGTGGTAACCCGAGGTAAGGCTTACCGACACCCCCAACCGTTCCATAAATGCCCTCCACACTCTAGAGGTGAACTGGGGGCCTCGGTCAGACACTATATCCTCGGGTACCCCGTAATGCCGGAAGACATGGGTGAACAGAGCCTCAGCGGTCTGCAGGGCAGTGGGTAGACCCGGCATGGGAAGGAGACGACAGGCCTTCGAGAACCTATCCACAACGACCAGGATGGTAGTATTCCCCTGTGAGGGGGGAAGGTCGGTAACAAAATCCACCGAGAGGTGGGACCAGGGTCGTTGTGGAATAGGCAGGGGTTGTAACTTACCCCTGGGCAAATGTCTGGGCGCCTTACACTGGGCACACACCGAACAGGAGGAGACATAAATCCTCACATCCCTAGCTAACGTTGGCCACCAGTACTTCGTGCTAAGGCAGTGCACTGTCCGGCCGATACCCGGATGGCCAGAGGAGAGGGACGTATGAGCCCAACAAATGAGGCGATCGCGTATCTCGAGCGGAACGTACGTCCGACCCACTGGACACTGAGGAGGACTCGGGTCGGTGCGTAACGCCCGCTCGATCTCACCATCAACCTCCCACACCACCGGAGCAACCAGACAAGACTCCGGTAGTATGGGCGTGGACTCAACTGACCTCTCCTCTGCGTCATACCGCCGGGACAGAGCATCTGCCTTCCCGTTCTGGGACCCCGGGATGTATGTGATCTTAAACACAAACCGGGCCAGGAACATAGTCCAACGAGCCTGGCGAGGATTCAGTCTCCTAGCTGCCCGGATGTACTCCAGGTTACGATGGTCAGTTTGAATGAGGAAAGGGTGTTGAGCCCCCTCGAGCCAATGCCGCCACACCTTTAGGGCCTGTACCACGGCTAACAGCTCCCTGTCTCCTACGTCATAATTCCGCTCCGCCGGACTGAGCTTCTTCGAGTAGAACGCACAGGGACGGAGTTTAGGTGGAGTACCAGAACGCTGGGAAAGAACGGCCCCTATCCCGGCCTCTGACGCGTCCACCTCTACTTGGAACGGTAAAGAGGGATCCGGATGCGCCAACACCGGCGCCGAGGTAAACAGGTCCTTCAGTCTCCCAAATGCCCTGTCCGCCTCAGCTGACCACCGCAAGCGCACCGGACCCCCCTTTAACAGAGACGTTATGGGAGCTGCCACCTGTCCAAAACCCCGGATAAACCTCCGGTAGTAATTCGCAAAACCCAAGAACCGTTGCACCTCCTTCACAGTGGTTGGGGTCTGCCAATTACGCACAGCTGACACCCGGTCTACCTCCATCTTCACCCCTGACGCAGATAACTGGTAACCCAGAAAGGAGACCGACTTCTGAAAAAACAGACATTTCTCTGCCTTGACATATAGGTCATGCTCCAACAGCCTCCGCAATACTCGGCGCACCAGGGCTACATGCTCAGCACGGGTAGGACTATACACCAGAATGTCGTCGATGTACACAACCACTCCCTGTCCCTGCATGTCCCGGAAAATCTCATCAACGAAGGATTGGAAGACTGAGGGAGCATTCATCAACCCATATGGCATGACTAGATACTCGTAGTGCCCGGAAGTCGTGCTAAACGCTGTCTTCCATTCATCGCCCTTTCGGATGCGCACCAAGTTATATGCGCTCCTCAGATCCAATTTTGTAAAGAACTGCGCACCGTGCAGTGACTCCGTCATAGTCGCAATCAGAGGAAGTGGATAGCTGTACTTCACTGTGATCTGATTGAGACCGCGGTAATCAATACACGGCCGCAGACCTCCATCCTTCTTCTTCACAAAAAAGAAACTTGAGGAAACGGGTGAAACGGAGGGCCGTATGTATCCCTGTCCAAGAGACTCAGAGATGTATGTCTCCATAGATTTCTTCTCCTCTTGAGACAAGGGATACACATGGCTCCGCGGGAGAGCTGCGCCTGACTGGAGCTCTATCGCACAATCCCCCCGTCTATGAGGCGGCAGCTGCGCAGCCCTAGTCTTACTGAACGCCAATGCCAAATCCTCATACTCGGGGGGAATCTGCAGTGCTGGCATTAGATTCGGACTCTCCACCGAGGTCGCCCCTATGGAAACACCCAGACACCGCCCCTCACATTGAGCAGACCACCCTTTAAGAGCTTTCTCTCGCCACCCAATAATAGGGTCATGAGTCATCAACCAGGGAAGACCCAGCACCACCGGATACGCAGGAGAGTCAATCAGATAAAGCTGAATTCTCTCCTCATGACCCTCCTGCGCCATCATCTGAAGTGGCGCTGTGACCTCCCTAATCAACCCAGACCCTAACGGACGGCTATCTAGGGCATGGACGGGGAAAGGCTTATCCACTGGAAGAAGGGGAATCCCTAACTCTAAACAGAACTGGCGATCTATAAAATTCCCAGCTGCGCCTGAATCTACCAGCGCCTTATGCTGGGAACGAGGTGCAACCTGTGGGAAACAAACAGGCAAGGTTAGGTGCACGACAGAAAGCTCTGGGTAAGCAGGGCGCCTACTCACCTGGGGGGACCCCCCAATGCTAGACCTGCCATCTCCTCCCCTGGAGGACCCGCCCCAGCACCTAGCCGCAGTGTGCCCTCCACGACCACAGTTGGTGCAAGGGCCGGGTCCCCGTGGGCTCCTCCTCCTCCTTTCCCTAGCGCCAGCACCCCCGAGCTCCATAGGACTCGGCTCGGAGGCGCTGGAGAGTGGAATGGGCGAACCCCCCCCTCCGGAACGCCCACGGGTGGCGAGCAGGGTATCCAGCCGGATGGCCATGTCGACCAGTTGGTCGAATGTTAGCGACGTGTCCCTGCACGCCAACTCTCGCTGGACTTCCTCTCGGAGGCTGCAGCGGAAATGGTCAATATGGGCCCGCTCATTCCACCCTGCATCAGCCGCTAGGGTCCGGAACTCTAAGGCAAAGTCCTGTGCGCTCCTCATCCCCTGTCGGAGGTAGAACAGACGTTCCCCCGCCGCCTTCCCTTCTGGTGGATGGTCGAATACCGCACGGAAGCGGCGGGAGAACTCCGCATAGTTCGTGGTTGCGGCGTCCATTCTCCTCCACTCGGCGTTGGCCCACTCCAACGCCTTGCCGGTGAGACAGGAGATGAGGGCTGAGACGCTCTCGTGTCCCGAGGGCGCCGGGTGTACGGTGGCGAGGTAGAGCTCCACCTGCAGCAGGAACCCTTGACACCCGGCGGTGGAGCCGTCGTACGCCCTCGGGAGCGAGAGCCGAATCCCACTGGGTTCCGGAGATGAAACCGGAGGGCTGACCGCTGGAGCTGGGTCGGCGGTTGGAGGTGTGGGCACCCCGCTGGTCTCCCATCGGTGGAGAGTGTTCATCACCCTCTCTAGGGCGTGACAGACCTGGTTCATTCGGTCCTCCTGACCACGAAGACGTTCGTCCATATCGGTGGTCGGCGCGGTCGCTCCTGCTGATTCCATTTGGATGCGTGATTCTGTCAGAGTGGTGTAGGTGGATGATAGGAATCAGGCGCAGGAAACCAGGAGGACGTCAACAGAACTTTACTCAGTCCAAAACACCAGTATACGTCGCCAACCCAACCGGGTGGCGCGAACAATTACGCACGAAAATACACAGTGCGATAAAACAAGGAAATGCGCACACAGTGCGAGCTCTCGTAAAAAACACAACGAGAGAACAAAACTCCAAGAGGCAGGCTGACAACAACAATCACGCATAACACCTGACCCAAACAAACAAACTAAATAAGGGGAACAATCAAGACACAAATAAGGGACAGGTGTTATGAACAGACAAAACCAAAAGAACAAGAAACACAGAACGGTGGCAGCTAGTACTCCGGAGACGACGACCGCCGAAGTCCGCCCGAACAAGGAAGAGGAGCAGCCTCGGCCGAAACCGTGACAACAGTGCCACAGATGTCTCAAGTTTTGCGGGAGTGTGCAATTGGCATGCTGACTGCAGGAATGTCCACCAGAGCTGTTGCCAGAGAATTGAATGTTAATTTCTTTACCATAAGCTGCCTCCAACATCGTTTTAGAGAATTTGGCAATACCTCAAACCGGCCTCACAACCGCAGACCACGTGTATGGTGTTGTGCGGGCAAGTGGTTTGCTGATATCAATGTTGTAAACAGAGTTTCCCATGATGGCGGTGGGGTTATGGTATAGGCAGGCATAAGCAACTTTCAACTAACACAATTTAATTTTATCGATGGCAATTTGAATGCACAGTGATGCCGTGACGAGATCCTGAGACCCATCGACGTGCCATTCATCCGCCGCCATCACCTCATGTTTCAGCATGATAATGCACGGCCACATGTTGCAAGGATCTGTAAGCTGAAAATGTCCCAGTTCTTCCATGGCTTGCATACTCACCAGACATGTCCCCCATTGAGCATGTTTGGGATGCTCTGGATCAACGTGTATGACACCGTGTTCCAGCTCCCGCCAATATCCAGCAACTTTGCACAGCCATTGAAGAGGAGTGGGACAACATTCCACAGGCCACAATCAACAGCCTGATCAACTCTATACAGAAGGAGATGTGTCACACTACATGAGGCAAATTCTGGTCGCATCAGATACTGACTGGTTTTCTGATCCACACCCCTACCTTTTTTTTAAGGTACCTGTGACCAACAGATGCATGTCTGTATTCCCAGTCATGTTAAATCCATAGATTAGGGCAGCCTTTCTTAATCGCAGACCTGTTAATGGTGGGTCGCGACGTGTCAGAGTAAATGTATTATTATCTCATGAGTTACTGGAATTGATTTGGCCAAGTGCATCTGCGCTCTTTATTCAGTGCGCTCTCTGCTTAGCAGCTGTCTCTGCTCAGTTTGGCAGCTGCGCGAGTGGGAGAGGGAGATGCCTGTGTGCTTCGAGGTTTACCAGATCTTTTTTCTGCAGTTTTCTTGAAGATCACTCCGCGACACACACGATGCATCGTTGCCGTTCAGCAGCAGATGATGCGCTGTCAGCCACTGACTTGTCTTTCCCATTCGCCATCACTCACTGCAGTCATCAAATGGACTCATGCTAGCCACAAGTTCTGACTGAGATCAATTGTAATGAAACGCAAATACAGCGATTCGTTTCTTTCTCTTAGTTTCATACAAACTTTGAGAAATAACGAGGAGCGCCCACAATGTGTTTTTGTGCGGGGAAGTGATTAGTAATGAGTCTCTCAAAATGAACAAATTAATAAAACGACACGTCCTGACCAAACATCCACAGCATGACGGTAAACCCAGGGAGTTCTTTCAGAACAGGGCAGAATGCTTCAGGAAACAGTGCTTCGACCGTGGAAAAGTAAGTCAGCTAGCAAGGCATTGTTGTCATTTTATAACAGGTGATGATAAGCAGAAATAAGGGAGTACTAACTCTCATAGTAGTAGATGCGAGTTTCTCTTTCAAACAATCCCCTGGCCTTGTACACAGCTAATATCTAACATTAGCCAAATCAAGCTAGCTACTGATAGTGCAACCCTTAGTAACAGTACAGATGAAGATGAAACATGATCAGGCCTCCTGTACATCTTACTGTAGAAATTATTGTTGAAAATTAAAATACAAGTAATAATTTTTATTCTGAACTGGAATAAACTGATTGAAGCAAGATGCTTTTTGAGGCAAACACACTCACACAGTTCTGGGTTGCTCATCTACAGCAGGAAGCAGTCTCCTGCCTGAAAGCAGTAAATGTTCTGATCCAGTTTGGCACCACATACCAATGCGAGTCAGGGTTCTCAACTCTGACATACTTAAAAGACAAGTACAGAAACAGTCTCAATGCTTGTTGAAATTTTCAACCAGCCACACACCTCTCATTAGGACTGTGTGTGTTTTCTGGTCTACATCTGTGTGATGTGATCAATCAGTTTATTCCAGTTCAGAATAAAAAATATGTTTTGTATTTTAACAGCAACAGTTCCAACCAAGGCTTTCTTTCAACAATACTTTATACAGTAAGATGTATAGTAGGCCTGATAATTTTTCATCTGTACTGTTACTTAGGGTTGCACTATCAAATAGGCTGTGTGTGTGTTCTGTGTAATGAGTACTCAGGGAGAAAAAGGTATAGATTCACGCGCAGAGTGCGGCAGGTGTTTATTTCGCCTTCGCAGAAGGCAGGAATCGTGGTCACAGGCAGGCAATGGTCATACACAGGAAGGCAAACAGGCAGGTGAAACAAAACTAGGACTGAAGGCTAAAACTGGTTCTCACAAACGAGCTAGGAAAAGGCTTAGTAGAGTCAAAACGAACAATATCTCACAAGGCACAAACAGGATGAACTGAACTAAATAAGGAGCTGATGAGACCAGGTGAGTAACTAACACAGGTGAAATCAATGAACAAAAATGAAAGACATAGGCTACGTTCAAGAACACAAAGAAACAGGGCTACGTTCAAGAACACAAGGATGACTAAGAAAATAAATACAGAACCTTACATTCTGTTATTCATCTGTGTGACGTGATCAATAATACACAGCTGTGTCTTCAGTCTGCAGAATCTGTCCTTTTAAAATTAGTGTGCTGCTGGACGTGTCTCTTGTGATGCTAAACTTGTTATTCAGTTTATAACTGTAATATGAGCTACCATTGTGACAAATGAATCCGATCCACTCCAGTGCTTTTCCTGTAGGTTAGCGATTCACCCCTGTACAGTAGCTGGTCCTGGTTAAAGAATACCCAGATACCTTAGAGGAGAGGGTCAGAGGCTGTCCAGGCTGCAGGTTCTTAGAGCCTGGCTGTGTGAGCTCAGTCTGACAGAACACACCTGGTATTTGTTGATGTATCAGTCCCCCAAAACTCACAGGATGTAGCTGCCAGCAGCAACAGCAGAGATGCAGGGAACATTGTTTGTGTTGAAGATGAACTGATGGTAACTATAATATAAGTATGAAAAAATTTATGCACTCAGTAACTGTAAGTCGCTCTGGATAAGAGCGTCTGCTAAATGACTTAAATGTAAAATGTAAAACGTAAATGTAAAATGTAACTGCACTTATGCTAACTGAGTGAACGAGAGAGAGATATTCCTCTTTATATACAAGAGAGGAGAGTTGCTTTGCATAGAGTGAAAGAAGATGTTACTTGTATCATAGTGACATGTTATACACAGAATCAGTGTCAGAATGTAATGGCTGGTGTCCTCCAAGGATAAATACTTGGACCATTACTCTTTTTTACTTGATATTAACATTTTATTTAGATTATTACTTACAGATTTTATTCTGTTTGCTGATGATATTTTCAGTGAAGTGACGATGGTTAACTATAGATTGGTAGTATGAACTCTGTATTTACTTGAACATTGACACCTCTTATATCGCAAATAAGATACAACACACCATGTAAAGTAAAATGTACAGAGGAATGATTTCATCATTTAGTTTGTGTATTTTCGTCCTTGATTTACTATGTAGACATATATGAATGGTACAACAGTATTTCTGGTGGGGAAAATACAGTATGATTGAGTTTGTTTTCTACCCACTACTGTTGGGATTTTTGTACAGGTTTGGGGCTTGTTTGTATCACTGTGGTATCGAGAACAGTAATAGACAGCTGTGTCTTCAGTCTGCAGACTCTGTCCTATTAAAGGCACTGTGATTACCAAAGACTCTCCAGAATTTATAACCATTGAACTTGGCTGGGTGAGCTCAAGACCACAGTGTACACCTGTTAAGAAACATCATCATATCATATAGAACAATCTCAAATGTACTGCTATTTTAAAGCTATGTAAGCATGAATTACATAATATATTCCTTTAAACATGTTATAAGTCTGTTAAACACCCAAATCCTGAGAGACATGATACAGCTGCCAACATCAACAGCAGAGAATCAGGGAACATGGTTTGTGTTGAAGCTGAACTGGTGGGAGTTTACCTTCTTTACTCTCCAGGACTCAGAGATAGAGAGATGTGATTCACACAGAGAGACTGTTTTAAATAAGGCAGAGAGAGTGAGATGAAAGACTTAAAAAGTTAGAAAGCTATGTGTAATTTGCATAAGAAGGCAGGTACAATATGACAGGGTTA
This sequence comes from Coregonus lavaretus, assembly GCF_964263955.1. NCBI lineage: Eukaryota > Metazoa > Chordata > Actinopteri > Salmoniformes > Salmonidae > Coregonus > Coregonus lavaretus. Next base: position 27,118,547 of record NC_140015.1, on the reverse strand, counting down.
GGAATTTCAGAAAACACTCTGTCAACCATATTGACTTTTGACGCTTCACTTATGGGATGGGACTATAGTATGTTTAGAAAAACAACCATAGGACTATTTTTAGCAATCGTAATATTTTACCCTTATCAACAACAAATGGTTTATTCATCAGTGTTAAATTAACTATGGAGTGTTGAATTTATGACCATAGAGTGTTCCATTTAGAGTAAAATAGTTCATCAAAAACAATGTCACAATAGCAGAACAACTGACTAACACAATGGAAAACAACTCACCAATACAATAGCAAACCAACTGGCTAACACATTAGCAAAACAACTGACTAACACAATGGCAAAACAACTGACTAACACAATAGCAAAACAACTAACACAATAGCAAAACAACTGACTAACACAATGGGAAAACAACTGACTAAAACACTGGCAAATCAACTGACAAACACAATGTTTGATGTCCTCTATTCAAAGAGACTAAAATCCCCCCACTTACATTGCAGGAATGCCAGGAGGAGTAGGGGTGTAAGAAACATGTTTCTCTGTTGGATCTCTGGCAGTGTCGGTCTGGTTACTAACAAACAGGGTGGTTGCAGTGATGAAAGTTGTGTCAGAACAGGGCATTGATAAAGCAGAGGGAGGGGGTTTATTTGCATACTCTCCATCCTATAAAGAAAGGTGTCTGATACATCACTGGATGCATTATGTATGCATAATATATCATAATATATGCACATACTGTACATACAGTGCATTCGGAAAGTATTCAGACCCCTTGCCTTTTTCCACATTTTGTTATGTTACAGCCTTATTCTAAAATTGTAAACTGTCCCCATACAGACACTCACAGACAACAGCTGCCAGCAGCAGCAGCAGAGATGCAGTGAACATGGTTTGTGTTGAAGCTGAACTGGTAGGAGCTGCTCTTCTCTACTCTCCAGGACTCAGAGGGACGTACTAGGACAGACATATAGAGCTTGTTTATATAAGGGAGAGGGACAGGGAGAGAGAGAGAGAGAGAGGTAAGATTACATTTGCGTAATGAAGATAATCATGTATAAAAGGACTGGGAATATCAGTGCAAATGGGGGGAAATTATATGATAATGTGTCCGTTTCTAACACTACACTTATGGTAGATGAAACTCTAGAATGGTTAAACATTGTTTTCTTATTACTGGTAATACTATTCTGTATGAATCAAGTTATTCTTGTAAAAACAAATGTATGGCAGTGCTTGTGAACATTTAGCTATTAAAGCATTTATTGGAATGTTTTTTTTTTAAGTAAGGGGGATTATAAATGATGCTAACAATTAAATTGATTGAACCCCAAATCTATCTGCAATATTAAGCTAAGCTCCCCTCCCTCAAAAAAATGAAAAATGAAAAAGAAATGAGGTTGTCTGTGCTGAATGGGGAATTGGTTTTTGTATGGCTTCTCCCATTAGTTTAACCGCTGTGACTCTCTAGCACAGTAATACAATGCTGTGTCCTCACTCTTCAGGCTGTTCATCTGTAGGTACAGCTTACTGCTGGAGTCATCTCTGGAGATGGTGAATCTACCCTGGACTGACTGGGAGTAAGAGATGGGACTACTAGATGTGCCTATATAAGCAACCCACTCTAGTCCTTTCCCAGGATCCTGTCTGATCCAAGCCATGTAGTAGCTACTGAATGTGAACCCAGAGGCTATACAGGTCAGTTGGTAGGATTCTTCAGGCTTTTGAACTACTGGTCCAGACTCAGTCAATGTCTGACCATGAACACCTGTTGAAAGAAATCAATCTAAAACTTAATTAGTCAATTTATTCACCATAAACCTTTTTAAAAAATAGACACACAGGATGCAGCTATCAACAGTAGCAGCAGAGATGCAGGGAACATGGTTTGTGTTGAAGCTGCTCTACTCTGCAGGACTCAGAGGGACGTACTAGGACTCTCAGATACAGAGAGGTGTTTATATAAGGAGGAGGGAGAGGGAGAAAAAGGAAGTGGGGCTAGGTGAAAGAGGATATATACTGTATAATTATATAATGGGAAAATTAGTGACCTTGTTTTAAAGGTACAAATTGAACATATTTGAAACTGAAATGTGGTTACCATGATGACATAATCCTGTGGTTGAAATTATAACTTCCAATGTATTTTCCATGTAGATTCCACATCACAATACATTGACAAATTTAATTGAAACAATGTTGATGTAACTAGTATGTGCCTGGTGGATAAGTCATTTTCTCCGACATCTGCAATACATGACTGTTGTGTGTTGTTTTTAAATGTGTTACAGCACTTTTTCAACGATACATTGGTCTTACTATGCTCTGAGTGCAGGTGCATCCTGGGGTAGAAGTCATGCTTGGGTAGATTTGAATTAGTGTGCTAACACTCATTTTGATAGACACACCTGATAAAAATACATTCTTAAACTCTCTCCCCTATAAGCAGTTATAATCAAGACATACTAAAGTATTTAGGGGGAGGTGCCCAGGACAGCAATGAGAAACCACATAGAGCAATTTGCTATTTTGGAGAAGGACTCATTGTTCAATGCAATTCTTAAAAAGTGTGTTGTATTTATTACCAACACAAACCATGAATATGGTCTGTCCAAAAAAGTGTGTGTGATGAGTAGCCTGGTGGACCACGGCCTCCCAAGTGGCGCAGCGGTCTAAGGCACTGCGTTGCAGACCCGGGTTCAATCCCAGGCTGTGTTGCAGCGGGCCGCGACGCACAATTGGCCCAGCGTCGTCCGGGTTAGGGAAGGGTTTGGCTGGCCGGGGTGTCCTTGTCCCATCGCGCTCTAGCGACTCCTTGTGGCGTGCCGGGCGCATACACACTGACTTCGGTCGCCAGTTGTACGGTGTTTCCTCCGACACGTTGGTGCAGCTGGCTTCCGGGTTAAGCGAGAAGTGCGGCTTGGCAGGGTCGTGTTTCGGAGGACGCATGGCTCTCGACCTTCACTTCTCCCGAGTCCGTACAGGAGTTGCAGCAGTGGGACAAGACTGTAACTACCAATTGGATATCACGAAATTGGGGAGAAAAAGGGGTAAAAACTAAAACAAAAAGAGTGTTGGTCCAATAACCGAAAGGTTGCTGGTTCAAATCCCCGAGCTGAATAAGTGAAAAGTCTGTTCATGTGCCTTTGAGCAAGGCACTTAACACTAGTCGCTCTGGATAAGAGTGTCTACTAAAATGTAAGTGAATGGCTGAAAATAATATAATTAATACAACTGTTGTCAAGGTCTATAAAATTATTTCAATTGTCTGATTTCTTTATCCATCTCACCATCAAATCAAACGGAAATTGTTTTCATCAGTGGAGGCTCCTCAGAGGAGGAAGGGGAGGACCATACTCCTCAGTGAATTTTGTAAAAATAAAAATAGGCTTTGTATTGAAGTCAATGTACCCAGGGGAGGACAGAAGCTAGCTGTTCTCCGGCTACACCATGGTGCTACCCTACCCCGAGTGTTGCTGAGACTAGTGTAGACCATTGCAAAACAGTCTGTTTTAATCAATTATTTGGTGACATGTGACTATATTTAGTATAGTTTTATCTTAAAAGGATAACTGTTTTAATGTTTCACTATTTTAATTGTTATTAAATTCACTGAGGAGGATCGTCCTCCCTTTCTCCTCTGAGGAGACTCCACTGGCACAGACGTCAATTCAACGTCTATTCCATGTTGGTTCATCGTAATTTCAAAGTTGTTTCAACCAGTGTGTGCACAGTGCGTATTCTTTTAAAAACAGATTCATGGCGGTGCTTGTGAACATTTTACTATTAAAGCATTTTAAAAAATGAGGTTGTCTGTGCTGAATGGGGAAGTGTTTTTTTATTGCTTCTTCCATTAGTTTTACCACAATGACTCTCTAGCACAGTAATACACTGCTGTGTCCTCACTCTTCAGGCTGTTCATCTGTAGGTACAGCTTGCTGCTGGAGTCGTCTCTGGAGATGTTGAATCTACCCTGGGCTGACTGAGAGTTTGAGAGGTTGGACTACTACACTGAACACAAATATAAACGCAAAATGAAACTATTTCAAAGAGTTACAGTTCATATAAGCAAATCAGTCAATTGAAAGAAATGCATTAGGAAGATTTCACATGACTGGGAATACAGTATGCATCTGTTGGTCACAGATACCTTAAAAAAAAGTAGGTGCGTGGATCAGAAAAACAGTCAGTATCTGGTGTGACCACCATTTACCTCATGCAGCGCGACACATCTCCTTCACATAGAGTTGATCAGGCTGTTGATTGTGGGTTGTGGAATGTTGTCCAACTCCTTTTCAATGCCTGTGCGAAGTTGATGGATATTGGCGGGAACTGGAACAAACTGTCGTACACGTAGATCCAGAGCATCCCATATGAGCTCAATGGGTGACATATCTGGTGAGTATGCAGGCCATGGAAGAACTGGGACATTTTCAGCTTCCAAGAATTGTGTACAGATCCTTGCGACATGGGGCTGTGCATTATCATGCTGAAACATGAGGTAACATGTTATTTGTCAAAGCTGAACTGGTGGGGGCTGCTCTTCTCTGCTCTTCAGGACTCAGAGGGACGTACTATCTCAAGGCCATCAGACTGTTAAACAGCAATCACTAGCACATTAGAGGCTGCTGCCTATAGACATAGACTAGAAATCACTAGCCACTTTAATAATGTTTACATATCTGCATTACTCATCTGATATGTATATACTGTATTCTATGCTATTCTACTGTATCTTAGTCCATGCCGCTCTAACATCGCTCGTCCATATATGTATTCTTAATTCATTCCATACTTAGATTTGTGTGTATTGGGTATATGTTGTGAAATTGTTAGATATTACTTGTTAGATATTACTGCACTTGTTAGGGATCGGGGGTTGGCTGGTTCTAGACAGAGTCTGACACTTCCCCGATCTACAGAGAGGGGGAGTCATCAGACTCGATCTGGTTCACCTGAGTTCTGAGCACACCTGTCCGTAATTAGGGTAGGATATAAGGTGTGCTCAGAAGTTCAGTCGGTGCGAGGTGTTGTTCCATTGTGACTTGCTAAGCGTTTTGTTCAGAGAGAGAGTTTGTTGTTTTTGATTACCCGTGTATCCGACCTGTGCCTTGTTGTTTGACTCCCCGAATTGCTTAATCCTCTGCTTGTCTACCCCAGTGATTACCGTCCTCTGATCCTGTGCCTGTGCCCTCGACTACGACGAAGCCCGCTCCATTGGTACCTCTGCCTGTCTATGCCTGGCCCGGTTTTGACCACAGCCCGCCCGACCACGATTAAGCTATTCCCTCGTCTGTACTCTAATAAAGCATCGCTATTCTGCGATTGGATCTTACCACTCTGTCCGAGTATTCATTACAGCACTGTCGGAGCTAGAAGCACAAGCATTTCGCTACACCCACAATAACATCTGCTAAACACGTGTATGTGACCTATACAATTTAATTTTGATTTGATAAGATACTGTTAGATTCTAAATAAACAGAGTAAAAACTCACGGACGACTAAGAACAGCTCAAACCAAGTGTGGTATCGCGTCGAATGCTGTTGGGTATTGCTGTCGATCAAAGAATCCCCTTAGACTGTATCGTGTTCTAGAGACTTTTATTAATACCACGAGTTACAGCATAAGTACAGACCCGCGTTGTCCGGAGAACTAGTCCCAAATAAATCTTACTACGTTCTAACTCTCCGCCGTTCTTCCCCCCTTTATATAGCCTTCCAAGAGTTGAATGGCTCCCTCTACTGTTCAATCCCCGTATCTTACAACCCACTTCCTGTCTGTCATATGTGGCGTCACGCTAAAACCTTCCCCCTTGATACCAAAAATCAACATTCTTTCAGTTCCATTTAAAAACATTTAACACCATCATATTGTCAATACACTACATTCCCCCCTTTCGAGACAACCTAAACGTCTCGAAACCAAACAGAATAGGATTATAACAAGTAACAATTTATCTTATTGAGTATCTTTAACATTAAACCAAAAACATTATTCTCTAGAGTGTAAATACCTTTCTATGCAATAACTGTTTATGAAGTGGGAATACATTACTATGACATATGAAGAAATCTCTATGGAGTGTAAGAGCGAAAAACTGTCCGGCAGCCATCTTTTCAGATATCCATCCATCAATCAAGACAGTAAAATTCTCTCACGGTCCCTCTGCCCCAGGCAACCACCATTCGGTACTCCAGATAACCTCATAACTCATGTAAATGCATTTGAAAGTATGATGCAACTAAATACACATGTAAGCCCCTGCAAACAAAATCCTATCCAAAAACATCCACTCTAAAGGCTGGTCAACCCATTGGACCTCAAAAGTGGAACTCTCCCTACCTAGACTTTCTGTCCCTAAGCATTCACCGAAATAAACAAAAACATCTAAGATCCTCACATGTAGTCAATAACATCAAACATCATTCTACAAAAATTTATACCTAAAAATATGACACAATTATGTATTACACATGTCTATATTTCATTGCAAACACTGGAATGTAGTCCACTACACTTCATCTCCCTGTAGTGTCCTCTTCCAATGGATTGTTGATGATGGAATCGGCCACACCCTCCTTGTTTCATCTCCTCCAGTCATATTGTCTTTGTTTGAGTATTTCAATCTCCACATGTTCCCCCAAATGCTTCTGGAAGAAAAAGAAAAAGACCAAACAGTATCTTTTCCAAAAAAAACACTTTCAAATTAAACATCAATATCCACTAAGAATCTAAAAATGATATATAAATGATGCATGAATCACATAAACCCATTCCCCCCTTTCATTCATAAAATCATACTAAAAAATCACACTAATATTGAAAAAAAAAAATTGAAACATGATCAAATAATCAAAAAGGATATTTATCCATCAGTAGTCCATCTAGATCCCCTCGTCCATCTTCGTCCAGATCAGGAACAATCAACAACGACATCTGAGCGTTGTCTCCAGGCATCACAACACCAACCCATCTTAATATCATAGCTTTTGCAAAGGTCAGTAACAAAGTACAAAAGCAAAACATGACACACAACGCTATCAGAGCTGCGACTAAAATCTGAACCATCACTGCTCCTATTGGGCCTAACTGATCTTGCAACCACGACTTCGCTGACCATCCAGCTTTCTCAGATCTCCCAAATGCATCCCTTATATTCTTCAAGGCATCTATAACACTCGTGATATTATCGGAACTATCTGGGATCAAAGTATAACAATCATCCCCCGTCAGATTCATAGCCAAACATAATCCACCTTGTTTCGCCAAAATATAATCAAGAGCCATGTCATGTTTCAACAACGTCAGTCTGTGACTTCTTTGAGTATTTGACAGAAGGTGAAACCCTCTTATTGTTTCATTCGCAAACCCCTGCAACGTATATGTAATATTATCAATATGATCTGCTAAAAATGTTACACCATACCATGGAAAAAGACCAAGTCCCCACTTCTCTCCCAGACTTATTCTCCAATGGTAGGCTTCAAGATTAGTAAATTTAGCCATGTCTCTTTTAACCCTATTTTCAACAGTAGTTTCAGATTGATCTGTGTTCGGTGCTACTCCTCTTCTAATTGTAAAAACCTCATATGGAAGCTTCAACGTTGACATGTAACAACATCCTTTCCATCCATAGGGTAAGAATATATAGGCTTTATCCCCACAAACCCACCAAATATCTCTAAAATTCCCAATAGTTACATTCATAATGAAAAATTGATCTCTCACCATCAAAGTCCTGCCCTTCTTACTACCTGGTGCATAAAAAGTTACATTATATTGGTCAACTTTAACCTTTTGTCCATGTTTATCCAAAGTCATCATATAACTATCACAATCTGATATTCCCATGAACATACCATTTACCTCCTCTGTATTATTAGAACAAACACAACTTTTAGCCCTCACTGCTCTCACCTCAAATGCTTCAGGGATCGCTGTCACCTGACTTTCTTTACCATCCAACATATTCACATAGGGAAATTCACTTAACCAAGAACACTTATACCTAGGCTTATACAAATGTTGTGACAACGACATGTCTTTATCTGTCAATGCTCGTTGATGATACAACAGCCATCTCAACGCATAGGCCTGACACCCACCCGACAATGGTTGCGCGACCGTCTGTAAAATTGAACCCCACGTCTCTGGTGCTGGAATTCTCAACAGACATGGACCCTCAAGATTCCTCACTGATCTTACAGCATGAGTTAATTGCTGGAACCAAAGATTTCTCCCTGCCCATTGATCTTTAATTTTCAAAACAGCCGAATCAAATCCATATGCTTTCCATTTAGCGTCTCTTTTCCCTACCGAGCGATATAGATCAGATGTATCTTCTGATGTTAGGTTGACCCCAAAGAACTCCTCCTGTACTTCCATTATATTATCATGTACTATTTCAGATGAACCTATATTGTTCTCTACCACTATTTGCTGAGTCATTTCCGTTACATCGTTTATTTTTAGAAAAGTTGTTGTCGGTGTCGGTATCATACCTCCTACATTTGTTATTGCCGTCGTACCCTTAAATCTTTTCAAAGTTACCATTAAAGTAGTTGATTTAGTTGATGTTTTTTGTTCTAAAATTGGTGCTGACACTATTGGATCCCTTGTAATCGAATGCGATATATTTATGGCTTTACCAACTGTCAATGTTGAAAGAGTTAAATTGCTTCCTACTGTTGTTATAACAGACTGACGTGTTGGTGTTATTGTTGTTACTTCATTCCTAGTTTTCGTAACGTTTTGGTCTGACTTTTCTCCTAACTGGTCTAGGCCTATTTTGTCCAACCGAATCACTAGCTTCTCCTTTAACAGAGTTGCCCTTGGTGGCCTCTGCTGCTTCACATCCCACTGAAATATTCCCTGTTGCTTCTGGGACGTATTGGAAATACATTTCTCCAAATCCTCATTCCTTTCCATCTCCTGCATAGTCATCTCTGGCATCATCAGAAGTGTCACCATTATCAACGTTACCCCCAACACTGACAATCTCTCCCTCTTCCTGTTCTCCCCTATCTCCATCCTCTCTCTCTGCGCGTGGCACCTCTTCTGTAGGTGCTTTAACACAATGTGACAAATGATACCACGTAGGAGACCCCTTAACCTGGACAGCTGTTCCAGTACTACGAACCACTTCAAATGGTCCTTCACGACGTTCGTTATACCACTTCCTTCTGAATACCTTTACGAATACTTTGTCTCCCGGTTGTACTGTATTCCTCTTATCCTCCTCAGGCGCCTTCTGCACCTCTTCTTGTCTTTGCCTGTCAGAAACATATGTGGACAACTTTTTATGAAAATTGGCCATATATGTAACGTACGCTCTCATTTCATCTTCCAACAGGGCCAAGCTTGGACCCTTTCCGCTTGTTCGCAAACAAGGCGTTGGCATCCTTCTTCCGGTTACCAACTCATGTGGTGTCATACGTAGATCACGTAACTCACTTGAGCGACACACCATTAGTGCTAAAGGAAGCGCCGCTATCCAGTTTAGACCTGTATGTTGACAAATTTTCACAATGCGATTTTTCAAGACACCGTTCATTCTTTCACACATCCCCTGACTTTGTGGGTGATAAACTGCTCCAAGACGTTGCTTAATTCCCAATTTTTGCAACATCAATTTTACTGATTTATCCACAAATTCTCTTCCATTGTCTGAGGATATTCGATCGGGTAATCCCCACCTGCTTATGACTTCTTTACATAAGTTCTTGGCAACCGACTGAGCATCCTTACGCTTGGTTGGACAAGCTTCCGTCCATCGTGAAAATCTATCTACAACCACCAACATGTATCTTTTCCCATCAACTGGTTGTATCATATCAACAAAGTCAATGACCAACTCACGCATAGGACCCCTTGGTGTAGGAATGTAACCTGGATGAACAGGTATCCCTCTTCGAACATTATTTTTAAGACAGATAGTGCATCTTCCTATCAAATAATCAATTTGTTCAAACAAATATGGAGCCCAAAAACCATATTCCTTTGTGATCTTTCTGTGAACCTCCCCCCTCGCAACATGAGCTAACCCATGTGCTTCTTGAATCATCAGACCTAAAAGGTCTAGAGGCGCTACTATCAACCCCTCATGGTTTCTCCACAGACCAGTAGCATCTTTGACCGCTCCTCGGTCTAGCCATAGCTGTTTGTCGATCATAGAAGCGGCTTCTTGCATCAAAATTACATCTCGAAGCATAATTTTGTCTTCCAAGTCCACTACATGAGTGACCAGCAAAACTTTCCCCAATTTATCCGCTCCTGCGACGGCTTTTGCAGCTTCATCAGCAGCTTTGTTCCCTTGTGTCACTCTGGACATATCTGTCTTGTGAGCTGCACACTTAGCTATCGCTATCTCTGTAGGTTTCATCATAGCATGCAACAGTTTCATTATTTGTGCATGATGTTGTATCGGAGAACCATCCGTTTTCTTGAACCCTCGACCTTTCCATACAGCCCCAAACAAATGACATACACTATGTGCATATGCTGAATCAGTGTATATGGTTACTCGCTTACCTTCTGCTAACAAACATGCTTCTGTTAGCCCCACAAGTTCAGCAAGTTGTGCCGATGCAGGCTGTGGTATAACTTCAGCCTTTTCCACAACAAATCCCGTCCCTCTGCCTCTAACTACTGCATAACCAGCACATAACTTATCTCCCACCCGATAGCAAGACCCATCAGTCCAATACTCCAGGTCTGCCTCACGTAATGGAAAGGCTTGTAAATCTGATCGAAGCCTTGAATATCTCTCTGCTTCTTGGACACAATCATGTGGCTCACCATCCTCGGAAGTTGGTAAACTCTCGGCTGGATTTACTGTATCACATCTCACAAGGGTGACATCCTCCTGCTCTAAGAGTCTATGATAGTCTCTGAGCCTAGGCATAGTCAATGTATATTTCCCATAGTTCAGAAGATTTCTGAGACTATGATGGGTAAGAATTGTCACGGGGTAGCCCATCGTGACCGATGATGCTTTGTCATACATTGAATATACCCCCACCATTGCTCTGTAGCACAGTGGTAACCCTAGTTCTACCTCTGAATAAGCAGTAGAGTAATAGGAAATAGGCTGAGGATTCGTCCCCATGCCTGTCGGTTGACAAAGAACCGCACACGCATATCTACCTCCAGTAGAAGTAGACACATATAGCAAAAAGTTCTTTGAGTAATCTGGTAGTGCCAGTGCAGGTGCCTCCTGCAACCTCTGTTTGATCGTTTCAAATGCCACATGGCCTTCCTGTGTCCAGGAAAGATTGCTATGGAGTTGACCACTCTCAGTACCCCTCACCATAGCCCTCAATGGTGCCATCAAACTAGTATAATCCTCTACCCAAGCTGAGGAATAACCAGCAATACCCAGAAATGTCATCATTTCTCTGACTGTTCTAGGCTTTGGAGCCTTACGAATAGTTTCCACCTGCTTGTCCGAAATGTTTCTGTGGCCATGAGTTATGTGTTGACCTAAATATACAACTTTCTCCTGACAATATTGCAACTTTTTCTGTGACACCTTGTGCCCCTTTTCTGCCAATACCTGTAGTAATTTAATTGAGTCCCTATGACATGTTTCCTTATTTTGTGAGCAAACCATTATATCATCCACGTACTGAATGACAGTGCTCTGCAATATCTTTTCTATCCCTACCAAATCTTCCTTCAGTACTTTATTGAAGATATGCAGCGAATGCCGGTACCCCTGTGGCATTCTATTGTACTCATAGAACTGTCCCTTATAGGTGAACCCAAATAAATCCTGACTCTCTACACTAAGTGGAACACTGAAAAATGCTCCACATAAGTCCAGTACTGTAAAATGTGTCGCATCTGGAGGAACTTGAGCTAACAAGGTATGAAGATCTGGCACTTCTGCTGGAAAGTCAATCACTATTTCATTTACTGCTCTCAAATCATGAGCTACACGATAACTTCCATCTGGTTTTTTTACAGGCCACAAAGGCGTGTTACTCCGAGGGTTTTTTGTTGTCTTTAAAACCCCTGCTGTCGAAAGTCCATCAATTTGTGGTTCAATTCCTTTGATTGCTTCCTCTTTCAATGGATACTGATTTTTCCATGGAGGTTTGGCTCCTGGTCGAAGTTCAACCTTCACAGGTTGGGCTGATTTCACAAGTCCAATATCAGTACTATGTTGAGACCACAACCCTTCTGGAACTTGTTGCAACATCTCCTCTTTCATAGGATCTGAATCAATTTTCATATGGCAAATAGATTCATGTGTCATTCCTACAGCCTGTGGCTCTCCTTGTCCTTGAGCCGAAATCATTATTTTAAGAAATTGTTGATCTTCACTTCTCCAGATCGCCAAATTGTCTTTCATTGGTCTGAAACAAAGTTTCTCTGCTTCTGTCATCATTTCTCCTATTTGCTTTTGCTCATAGCCTTCCGAAACCAACAAGGTAACATGTGGCACACTCTTCTCAATATCAAATTCTCTATTCAGATAATCGTCTGTGTTTATCTTCATAGCTGCTCCTTGTGGTCCTAAAATAATGCAACTTGAGCTAAGTTGAACATTCTTCGGTTGATGACTCAACCATTCCTCTGAGTGTGGTTGAGCAGCATTCTTGAAATATTTGAGCGTACAATGGAATGGATATTCCGGAAGCTTCGCATCCGGCATATTTGCAACAATAAATATTTCCCATATCTTAGCCTGCTTCATAAAATCTTCACTGAGATTTCCAATCCAGAATACTGAAGACGAATCCATCTCCGTCATCATCGACAACTGATAAACCTTTTCCTTTGGCATTTCTATCAGACAGCCGTCTGGTGTACATCTTATTGTACAGTTCAACTTACACAATGCATCTCTTCCCAATAATGCAACAGGTGTATGTTCTGATACCAGTATGGGTATTGTAATTTTCTGATCTTTATAGCAGAGCTCAATTGGTTCCGTAAGAGGAATCAGCTGTTTTACTCCCTCAAATCCGATTGTCCTAACAAGTTGATTGGACATAGGGAGATGTGTAGCATCTTCAGGTCGAACACAGGTGAACGCTGCTCCGCTATCCGCCATTACTTCCAATGGTCGGTTGTTTATTTTCACCTCAATTGTTGGATCTCTTTCCGATCCTGACGCTACCAGCTGACACCCCCCTTTCGGATCATCTAGGCACCTCTAGAATCCTGGCTCCGGACCCCTGTAGGGGTTCACCGGTCCTCTAGATGATTTTGACTGACCCCTGTATCTTCCTCTGAAATTCCCTCTGATGTTTCCTCCTGACCAATTGCAGTGCCTGGCATAATGACCATCCTGTCCACAATTATAACACACATCTTGAGATTGCTGGAAGGGTTGCTGAAACCTTCCTCTTTCTTCGAAGCCTTCTCGTCCTCTTCCTCTCCAATTTTGTGTCTGTCCAGAAATTGGCTGTGAATATGAATCAACTGGTGCCGTCCTTGGTGGCTGATACACTTGCGGTTGGAACTGTTCTGATTGAAGCTGTGGCAGTGATTGTTGGTTTGGTGCATACTGACTCTGCATCACCACAGCTTGTTTCTTATCCTTTTTATTCTCCCCCAATTGTAGTTGATTGAGTTTCCTGAGAGTTTCTTCGTCCTGCTCTTTCTGGTTGAGTTCCTTTTTCATGTACAGATCCACTTGATGAGCTATGTGATCGGTATAGACACCTTTTGTCATGCTTCCAAGTCCAACCACTTCTGCCAGTTTGTTTCTTACTGGTGCGGGCAGTCCCATTTGCAGTTTAGCTCTCAAAATTGACTGCTCAATTTGACTCACATCTGGATCATTTCCAGTAATATTTCTCCACACTTGATGAACTCTTGACACATAGGCTCTCGGATTTTCTTGTTGTCCTAGTGGGTCAATCAGAATATTATCAGGATGCACATTTGTTGGAAATGTATCTTTCAATGCTCTCCACAGACGATTCCTACTTGCAGCCAACAATTCAGGATCGTTCACTGCCGTCCCAACATATCTCATGAGTCCAGCCCTCTGGAAGACTTCTTCCATATCTGGAATCCCAATGAGATTAGCCAACAGTCTTTTAACGTCTCCTATGGCAGACTGTGTTCCCACCGTAATTTCTTCCAATTTCGAAATCCAAGGATAAGCCCCATTCTGAAGAATAGGCAGCTTCTCAAGTATGTTCGACATATCGGTATTTTGCAACGGCTTATATTCAAAGTTTTGACCTCGAATGATAACTGGTACCATTTTGCTCGGGGTATCTTTCCTTGACCTTAATGCATATTTTGTCTCATCTTTTTCAGATTCTCTTCTCAGCTGTCTCTCCTTCCGTATGGTCAGCGTCTGAAGTTCTTCCTGTAACTCTCTTACTTCTCCTGCAGTCCTTGCACTCTTCAGTTCTGATAAGCATTGGTCTATATCTCCGTCTATTTCTTCTGCGACAGTCTTTGCAGGACAAACTCCTTTCGAATACGCAGCACCTTCAGTCTTCTCTTTATCGCTGTCTTCATCTTTGCTTCCCTCAGCACTCGAATATATTGTATCCTTCTTCTTCGAATCTTCCTCAGCACTGTAATATCTTGTATCCTTCTTCTTCAAACCTTCCTTACCCCTTCTCTCCGTTCTGGCCAACCTCCGTTTGATGACCGGATCATATCCACCCATGATCCCCTCTAAATCACTCTGATCATCATCGTCCTTCTCCAGTTCCATCCTACTTAACCTCATACCACCCTTAGTTTTCAGACTTCTCGTTTTCTTTCCACCTTTGGTGCTTGGATGCATTTTTATGGTCGTTTCTGCTTGTCCTCTCTCTATTATTTGTTCATCTTCATCTCTGATGTAATAATCACCCTGCTGGAGGATCACTGGAAGCTGAGGATAAGCATCCCTAAGCTCGACTTCCTTCTCATAAGGTGGGGGTCTTCTCGCCGAATCCGTATGTGAGAAAGGTATACCAACCTCTACCCTCAGTTTCTCTGTCGACGTCTCTTCCTTTAGCCTTTTCTCCATACCTTTACTTCCCTTGTCGTTGGTATCTTTCATCAGTTTTTGTCCTTCATCTTCAAATAATTTAAGAACACCCAGCTCCCTTTGTCTCTTCTCTTTACGTCGTTCCTTTTGTTGTCCCTTCTTCTGATCTGCCTTGTAAATCGACAGAAGCACTTTCATGATGTTGATAACATCCGGATTAAGCGTCCCTTCCACTGGCCAGGGTTGTTCAATGTCAGGCCAACGTTTGTTCCATTTGCCGGATAATGTCGCAATACCCTTAACTAAAGGATTACTATGTTCCACTATATTAACCGGTGTAATAACTTTGATAGCCTTGCTATCCTTTCTCCCCATTGTAAGTACTCTTTTATTATTCCTTTATTGTGAACTATTTTATTTTATTTTAGCCTATATAGCCTATGGCTTCCCCCCCTTTAATTATTAATATAACCTAAACAACCCGAGAAAAAAACAGAGAGAGAAAACAATTTTTTTTCCCCCGAAAAATATGAATATATAAAAAAAATATATATAATTAAAAAAAAAAAAAAATTATGAATATAAAAAATTTAATTCTCAATAAAAAAAAAAAAATTCTAATAAAAAAAAAAATTTGTTTTAATCAATTTTATTTTATTTTATTTTTATCAAAAATAAAAAAATACCCAAAAAATCAATTAAATTATTCAAAAAATAAAAATATCAATCAGAAATATCATTTAAAAAATCAATTAAAATTTCAATTAAAACCTATGAATAATTATGAATAATTAAGACCAACTTTTACTTTTACACCTATTTTACCAATTAATCAATTAATGGCCCACTTACCTTAACCCCTCCGGAAAGTGAATACCAGTAGTCAACTCCACAGTAATCCAAACAACATGGAATTCCAATCTACAACATTATCACCCCAATAAATTCCATTGTTTAATATGCACCCAAGTATTTTAATATCACAGAATAAAGAACTCCCAATCTACAACAATACCACACCAATAAATTCCCTTGTTTAATATGAACCCAAATATTTCAATATCACAGAATAATGTCAGTACCTGCTTTCCAACCGAACCCTCCAGTCAGGCCCAGTAATGCACAGAGACCCAAAACTGTAACTTTTATTCACTGATCAGTCCGTTGCCAAGCGTCTAAGAGAGTGTCATTGCATCCAACATCCTAGGGAAAGATTTTGTAGACAAAAAAGCACTAGCCTGATTTTGAATGATCCTCTGCCTGCGTCACACCTTGTCACGTCACGTCACGCACACGTTAGCCCCCCTCTCTCTCCTTTGGTCCGTTCTATAGCCTCATATAACAAGGGAAGAAAACAATACAGACAAGCATTTAAAGTTTACACTTAACCAAGTTATTCACATTCAATATTCCCCACGCATATTTGCTACCAAACTGAACCCAGGAATAAATAGATCGCTCAAAACATTTTAATTTTATTTTAATCCGTCATTCAATTCAATGCATTATACTTCGTCAACATATATTTAATTTATAAATGTACTACATCTCAACAAATAGTTTAACGTTCAAATAACAGTTACTTTAACGATTTTAAAAGATTCGTGTCCCCCTTTCCTTCTTGGTAGCTATTAAACCCCTGCAAGGAAACCCCAAAGCCACCATTTTGTTTTGTAGGCTCAGCGCGACCGCATGTCGTAGTTTTAGCCCTGTAAAATCAAGCGCAGGCGCACATCCATTCAAGCCCATGCTTACCACACAATAGAACGCCAATAGAACGCCAGCATCCTACCTCAGTTTCTCTATTTTACACTTACAATCAGACAATTACACAACAGACCTTACATTTGCGTAGAACTCTGAATTCCACCCAAATGCAAACAAATTTAAGAGGCTTGAATCCATCGCAATGGCCCTCCAAGGATACGTTAGCATGTAGCACACAACACAATTAGCATTAGCATTAACCTCAGCCACCATGTAGAATGTAGCATGATTCACACTCTAGCATTAAAAAAATTAGCCTTAGCAACGATGTACCACGTGGCCTGAAACAATCAAGCATTAGCCACGAGGTACCACATGGCCCAAAACAATCCAGCATTAGCCTTAGCCTCTAGCTAACTGCGGCCTACTACACAATCACACATCCTGCGCTTCAACCTATCATTGTCTATCGTTACCAATGAAATATAAACCTATAAACCTATCATTGTCTATCGTTACCAATGAAATATAAACCTATAAACCTATCATTGTCTATCGTTACCAATGAAATATAAACCTATAAACCTATCATTGTCTATCGTTACCAATGAAATATAAACCTATAAACCTATCATTGTCTATCGTTACCAATGAAATATAAACCTATAAACCTATCATTGTCTATCGTTACCAATGAAATATAAACGTATCATTCCTTTTGCTCTAAATTTGTCATTGCCACCCGTTACCAATGAAATATATTTTAGAATATTTTTAAAGACCCGTAATCGACCGCAACACCCCACATCAACAACGATCCAAGTATTTTTAATCTGTACACCTTCACTGTCCTCTCCCCAATCAACGAAATCACTAATGCCCAAATTTTGTGAGTAATCTCACCTTTAGCCGGCTTGGACAGTAGTCACCTCGCGTCTCAGGCAGGAAACAGCACAATGCAATCAGAATCTCGGTAGGACCTCCATTTGTGGTATCGCGTCGAATGCTGTTGGGTATTGCTGTCGATCAAAGAATCCCCTTAGACTGTATCGTGTTCTAGAGACTTTTATTAATACCACGAGTTACAGCATAAGTACAGACCCGCGTTGTCCGGAGAACTAGTCCCAAATAAATCTTACTACGTTCTAACTCTCCGCCGTTCTTCCCCCCTTTATATAGCCTTCCAAGAGTTGAATGGCTCCCTCTACTGTTCAATCCCCGTATCTTACAACCCACTTCCTGTCTGTCATATGTGGCGTCACGCTAAAACCTTCCCCCTTGATACCAAAAATCAACATTCTTTCAGTTCCATTTAAAAACATTTAACACCATCATATTGTCAATACACTACACAAGTTTATTCACCCAATGGGTCAAACAGCTGCAAGACAAAGACATGTTCCCACCAGCACAAGTATATATACCCCACTTTAGGTGGTCTCCTCCTTTTTTCTACACATTACATCTTTGTTGCTAGGCAGGAAGTTAAGTGATGTGGGTAATAAACTATTCCTTTCATTCCCTTCATGTGACCTAGGCCCCCATTCCACACCAATCCACCCTTATCTGACCCAACCATATACATTCATTTACATTTTAGTCATTTAGCAGACGCTCTTATCCAGAGCGACTTACATGAGCAATTAGGGTTAAGTGCCTTGCTCAAGGGCACATCAACAGATTATTCACCTAGTCGGCTCGGGGATTAGAACCAGCGACCTTTCGGTTACTGGCACAACGCTCTTAACGACTAAGCTACCTGCCGCCCCGACATTCCTACTTGATATAACCATTAACTTCTGGTGTAGCAAGTATTTCAAATTACAACCCAACAACTGAAACCAGACTTCGGCCCTTCTCCTATCCATAGGCTACCTGATGTCTAACAATAACATGATCTGACAGAATGTAAATGTTCTGCATTCCCCTCTCTCCCTCTGTAACATGAATAAGGATATTCATATATCCAGTTTAGAAGTCAGAACCCATCAGTCCCCCCTTTTGAACAATAACTCCATACTGTTCAAAATTATATAAACTTGGAAATTACTTATAAAACATGATTAACATTCGCAGTTCAGACTTATGGCCTCTGTTCTATAAACACACTATGTACACTCCTATTTCCATCTCTCGTCGGACAACTGAGAATCACATTTCAGCTGGAGCTTTTGACTTTCTATATTTCCTCCTTTTGGTTCCTATGAGAGTGATAGCACAAGACTTGAAAAGCAAAAAGAAACACAAAACATAAGAAGTCTTAATAATGTGTTAAGCTATGCATAATTATATATGCAAAGAAAAACCAAAGTTTGATAACATGACGATTCCCACTCTCTCTTCGCCTGACTCTATGCCTTCGGGATACTTTTTCTGCTGGGTTCCACACAAATGAAGGCCCTAAAAAACCTCCTCATGCTTTCACCCAGACTTCTCCCTGTCAGGCCACAGGCTCCAAGAGGTGTTCCCAATCCATGATAATCCTTCCATCTAACCCATAACACGTTAGTCACTACTAAAACATACTCAAGTCATTTAGTCAATTTCCAACAATCCCTCCTCTGGAACAATGATCACTCTCATGTTCCACGACACCTAGAAAACATAGTGACTTGAACACGGAAGAGAGAAAATACATGTTTAATAATTTCACACCACCCTTGAAGTGAATAAGACTGGGGAAAGAACCGTCCATCCGTTCTATGCCAATGGAATGCTAGTCTCCTTCAGCCTCATCCTCGGGTGTCAAAACAAGACACACACTATGAGTCTTGTACGTAATTAATTATAGTGTATCCTCCAGCAAGCCATATGTATTGATGCACTTTAACATTAGGATTCTGGTTATATGGTAAAACGAAACCCTACTCTCATGGTTAGCCCAAGCTATCATCTAGTGGGTTCTCTAATAACCTCCCTCTCGTAGGAGACGAGAAGATAAGGTTTCCTAGGAGGAAACCCTCCCTAGACTCAATAGATTCGAGCAGTGCACCCTCCCCCCTTACTTTGTGCACCCTCCTGTAGCTCAGTTGCTATAGCATGGCGCTTGCAACGCCAGGGTTGTGGGTTAGATTCCCACGAGGGGCCAGTATGAAAAATCAGTATGTACTCACTAACTGTAAGTCGCTCTGGATAAGAGTGTCTGCTAAATGACTAAAATGTGCTCTCCTCACAGCTTAGGGTAGTGCTCTTTATCTCCTTTACGAAACACTTGATTCATTATCCAAACCAATTTTACAATGACAGTCCTTAGTGCTTCAGGTTGAGTCTATCACTCGAATTCGAGACTCTCAACTTACACTTTTAGAATGTACTTTTACAAACAGGGAAAATATATAAACAATATGTACTACTTATATTACAGATATTATATTGTCTCATTACGGCCCCTGTTTGTCCCTGTTTTACTGTAGCGAGTGGCATGTTAATGACAGATCGGTATCTCAATGCATTTTAACCTAAATTACCATGAATTTCCTAGTGTGTAGACCGCCACAATCAACCTGATACCCCAAATAAACAGTTTAGGGCAACCCTAAATCACAGTTGACCACCCCCCCCCCCTTCTTCCCGGCACTCATCTTCTGGCGTATCTGCATGTTCTTCTTCAGATAGCGTTACAGTTCATCTTCCCAACGGCACGTATGTAACTCATGCCTGTTACAATTGATGCCCATGATAATGTCCCGATTTCAATATCTGGGGAATAATCGGATTTTCCAGAGCCCACGAATCTCTCACCTGAGCCGCCACCACCATTCTGTAAGAGTCCATTCTGTCTGGTCCATTTTCCCACCAGTGCACCAGCAGCATGAGAGGAGTTTGAACGTGATCTCTCTCCATGCTAACCCCACATGCACGGTCTCAGGACTCATGCCGCGCTCCTACCACTCGTACACAGGTTGCTAGCTCGGACTCAGGTCTCAGATAGGAGTGGTGAAAGACAAGGTTGTAGTGAACGCCTTTGACGGTATTTCTTCAGCAGTTTAGGGGGGGTTGAGGTTCACACTGTTCTTGGTCAAATTATCACTTCCATGCATCAAGACACCATCTGTGTTCACCTTCGCCATAACTCGAGAGAGGACACAGCAAAACAACAGTTTAAGACATTTCTGATTCTGTAAATCCAGACCATCTATTCACCGTATGACAAATTATTACATTCCCAATTTTCTTAATACCAAAATCTCTAAGACAAATGTCCAAGAGCATAACAACACACTGTTGAAACCATTTTCCGAATTGCCTTATACTCCCTTATCATACTGGCGACCTCACCGCAGAGTTACAGGGTCAGAGAGTTAGAGCGCTAACCCTTAGGGAGAAATCCCGACAGTACAGAAGAGCCAATCTGGTGAGATTTGTATCGAAACAAAGACAAAAACAAGAACTAAAACAACAACAGCAATACACATATATCACTCAAGGTGGGGGAAACCTCAAAACCATTTGGAGTAACTGTCAACCATTATCAACATATATTTTCCTTTTATATGCATACTGAATAAAATCAATTTGCATATTTACCAAAGGCCCAGGGCCCCAGGGAACTGGTAATTTCCCCTTTGGATATATGACTCACATCGTGATTCATGCGTATAAAAAAACAAAAACAACATTGCCTGTTAAATAAAAAATAAACAAATCAGAATAACAAATAGAATTAGAATTACACCCCTTGATAACTCCATAAGGAAATAATTGTATCCCATAAGGTAATGGTAAAATAGACTAGAGACTGGTGTCCCTCATTCATATTATTCTTAAATCTCACCTAATGTCTCTATCATTTCTAGTGAGGTTGATCAGGCCTCACCAGAAAATCAGGACAAAGGTCATTCAACACCATTAAGTATTTTCTTTCCCTTTTCTTTCCCTGTTCTTCAGAAACCATTTAAAACCATTTAAAACATTTCATCATTCAGCGTTCCCAGTTTATAACCAAATAAAAAAGATCCCACACAATAAATGAAACACGGTATTAACACCACTAACAACTATTCATAACCGGTGAGTTGTGTGTGCCTGCTGGTGTGTGTGGTAAAATGTAGGGCAAAAAGACACAAATGGCCAGGCCTTACTTATCTAGGATCTCCCTTTACGGCCGGCTCCGGATACCTTTATACTTTATAAAACTGCAGAATTTCACTAACTGCTCTCCCAAGACAACAGCCTCTGGAAACATTTAAAAGAGAGAGATAATGACATTTCATCCTCTCCTGGAAGAGACAGTGTACTTTACATTAGTATTCACTATGCTACATCTTAATCAGCAACCCAAAAGTTTGAATTACAAACAAAACATGATAATGATAAGTCCACTGTCCTCCCTTCAATCATTAGTCGTTTGTTTTAATCCATCACAACGCTTATGTACCCTTTATTCAGCATGTACTACCCTTAGACACGGCGCCATTTCTCTCACCACTGAGTCTAACGATTTACTCCCATATATGACTGGTCTCTCTTTTCTCCATGATTTACCTTATCCACCGCACCATAATGCCCTTCATGTCCATGACAAAAATGTTAAAAGGTCATTTTAAGTTTGTTAACCCCAATGCTGTCGCTTGAAAGAGTTGCTTCTTTCAAAACTCAACTAACAATTACTCACAATACTAACAGCAATCTAATTTCTCGTGACCCCTCCTCCCTTTCGTCAATTCTATAAATCTATGTCAGAATAAGACAAAATAAAATGTAAATATATTTCATCCCAATGAAAATGTTGGTCAACCATCCCCGCAAAAGCCGTTTTGATAACAGGTTTCAAATCTGCCATCAAAGCAGACGTACACATTCTATCAGTGTACTCACGTACCCCCTAATTTTGACACTGAGTGCATTTACTAATTTGTAAATGTTAGGGCAGAACAAAATATTTCCATGTCGCTGGGTCACATGCCTCACAAGAGGACGACCAGGCAGGAGTACGATAGTTTCCGACTAATGTGCCAATA
Organism: Coregonus lavaretus; assembly: GCF_964263955.1. Lineage (NCBI taxonomy): Eukaryota > Metazoa > Chordata > Actinopteri > Salmoniformes > Salmonidae > Coregonus > Coregonus lavaretus. Next base: position 27,095,930 of record NC_140015.1, on the reverse strand, counting down.
TTGCTCTCGGCAATATTGGCACATAACGTACAACATTATCATCTTTAATTATGCTGCGCATTTCACCAATACTAAGCAGTTGGTGTTGAATTTGGAATCGTGTTATATTTTGGCCATCAGCAGGAATTGGATTCCCTCCCTCTGTGAGTTTCTGCATTAGTGGTGCTAGCTGTGCCACTAGAGATCCTGGTTCGAATCCAGGCTCTGTCGTAGCCGGCCGCGAACGGGAGACCCATGGGGCGGCGCACAATTGGCCCAGCGTCGTCCAGGGTAGGGGAGGGAATGGCCGGCAGGGATGTAGCTCAATTGGTAGAGCATGTCGTTTGCAACGCCAGGGTTGTGGGTTCGATTCCCACGGGGGGCCAGTATGGAAAAATAATAATGTATGCACTCACTAACTGTAAGTCGCTCTGGATAAGAGTGTCTGCTAAATGACTAAAAATGTAAATTGTAAAATGTACTAACCAGGCGCACCTCTCTATGGTTTCTGAAATCCCTTGGATCTATGATTCAGTACGGAACTGCTTTAGTCTGGAATTGTGATACATGCCTCTCTATACCCGTAACGCTTTTTTCCTCTATATGAGAGGAATATGGCAGAGACATTATCTGTTTAGCCTGGGATACATGATATCTCGGGGCGAACGGTGGGGAAGTGGCAAGATTATATACCCCCACCCCCCCAGAGGTGCTCTGACTCTGCTGGAGGACAGCCTTAAGTTGTTGGACTTTATTTAGATTATTTTACAGAGCCCTCGTGAGGTCCTGGTTCTTTTCATGTAATTCATGAGCCCACCCATCTGCTATTTCTAATTGTTTTATTAGTTGCCTCATACTTGTCAGTCACCTGGACAAGATGACCCTGCATTTATTTAATTTCAGCTTAATTGGTTATACTCTTTTGTTGATAAACGCCGAAATCAAAACGCTTGTATATTGAGTTTGCGATTTCTCACTGATGTCATTGTGCCAGACCACAACAGCATCTCTGAGTTCTTTATTTGATTGGAATTTTCCGTCAGCACGAAAAATGCTGAGCAATTTTATCCAGTTTGCTGAAGTTTTCCCCTATCCGAGCCGAATTGGTAGAATGCTTGTGCGCTTCTTTTAGCGCATCCATTACTTTATTAAACTTTTCTTCTTCCTGTAACCCCCTTTACAGGAAGAATCAGGGCCGCCGGCCGCCATTTCAATAGTTATTATTCCGACGCCTCTCTCGACTGTGTCCAGAGTGTTTAGATTTCTTCACCCACTGCTGTAATACTCGGGGCAATTTTAATCTCTCTCTCTCTCTCTCTCTCTCTCTCCTCTCTCTCTCTCTCTCTCTCCTCTCTCTCTCTCTCTCTCTATATATATATATATATATATATATATATATATATATATATATATATATATTATAGTTATCCCACTTCCCAGAGATATAGTTACGGTTTCGGTACCTAATAATTTGGTCACTGGACCTGATACCTTGTATTAGAAACAATACTGAAGCTTCTGCCAATTTACTACTGGAGAATACGGGTGACCTAATGTCTTATACCAGTGGTACGCCTCAAATATCACTGTTGTTAAAAACACACATTACCAAAATGATCCACAGTTGTCTTCCTATTTCCACATAATCTGTCATGGTTCCCCGCCCCAATAGGGCATAAACCAACCTCTCTCTTTATCACTACTGCTAATACACTCAAATCATGTTCAAACAATGTTTGAATATCTTTGTAATTTTCTAACCATGGATGAGGCTCTTCTCCAAAACGTATACGCAACCTTTTATACTAGTACACAAGCATGACAATTTATCCATCCACACACACTCTACTGCCTCACGGCAACCGTGGCTGGGCTTTCACCCTCCTTACGGGTCTGGCCGATAAACCGCTACACTAGGGATTTACCCTCCACAGGACCACCCTGTTCAGGACTTACCCTCTCGGGATTTACCCTCCACAGTGACTACCCTGTTCGGGACTGACCCTTTATCTACGACTGGTCGTAACACAATGGGACTTCTGAATAAGCTCAGGCTTTCTAGGTCGGTATTCTATTATTGTTCAGCCTACAATTCTCATCTCCCCAAGATGTCAGAATGAGTGGTAACAGGTGTAGGAACTGTGCCTGCCTTGTTTTTGGTGCCAGCTCCTGTTTCACTGATTCAGACTCTGTAGTTTGACTGTAAATCATGGTGAACCCTGCTCACAGCGCCAACTATTAGATTCTAAATAAACAAAGTAAAAACTCACGGACGACTAAGAAAAGCTCAAACCAAGTTTATTCACCCAATGGGTCAAACAGCTGCAAGACAAAGACATGTTCCCACCAGCACAAGTATATATACACTACTTTAGGTGGAGTCTCCTCCTTTTCTCTAAACATGACATCTTTGTTGCTAGGCAGGAAGTTAAGTGATGTGGGTAATAAACTGTTCCTTCCCCTTCATGTGACCTAACCTGACTGGGAATATCAGTGCAAAATGGGGGGAAATTATGCGATAATATGGCAGTTTTTATCGCTACACTTATTGGAGATGAAACTGTAAAATGGTTAAACGTTGTTTTCTTATTGACAAAAATTGACAAAACTACACTGCATTTTATCTCTGGGACACTTAGGATGACAAATCAGAGCAAGATTACTGAATGTTAGTACATTATTTACCTTTAGAGGTGAATGTATCAAACCAGTTGCCGTGATACGTTTTTTGTTGTTGTGCACTCTCCTCAAACAATAGCATGGTATTTTTTCACTGTAATAGCTACTTTAAATTGGACAGTGCAGTTAGATTAACAAGAATTTAAGCTTTCTGCCCGTATAAGACATGTCTATGTCCTGGAAAGTTTGCTGTTACTTACAACAGTCATGCTAATTACATTAGCGCACGTTAGCTCAACCGTCCTGTATACAGGACACCGATTCCGTAGAGGTTAATATTAAGTTGCATATATTTTTATTTATACTGTATCACAATATTAAATATTTTTTTCTTTTAGATAGTAAAGAGCTTAGACCTTCTTGTTCGGTATTGGCCACCTTTATCACATGAATTATTACAATATAAAATAATGGATCATGAATTACTTCATTGAATGTTTGATAGACAATTAGAATACCATCAAGGTCTGTAGTCTTATCAGGCTGGAAGAAGTATAATTGGCAAACAATTCAGATATACATTTACTGCACAGCCAGTGATAAGTAGGGCTTATTTTAATTTACAAATTTGATATTGAGAAGCATCTCTGTTCTATTTTAATTGTAATGAGTCCTATTATACAATGAATCCCTGGAGGATGGGTTTGTAAACAGCTCTGGTCATGGTTTGTATCACTGTATCTCACGGACACAGTAATAAACAGTTGTCTCTTCATCTGGAAGTTGTTCCCTTGTAGAAACACTGTACTGCTGGAGCTGTCATATCTAGAACTGATCTTGCTCTTTAGTGAGTTTACAGTGTATGTACTACTAGTGCACGTATAACCAACATTTATTTGATAACTTTGCAAGCTATACATACTCTGTGTTGTCCATGTAAAAAGCCAGACAGCTACTGGAGGATAATGTTAGGCAGGACTGTGATACAATGAGTTTTACAATCTGCCATTTCATTTTTATTATAACCCAGAAGTGTTAATGGGTTTTGAATGGGTGGTACACAGCTACTGACTTTTTCATAGCAGGTTAGGAGAACTTATGCAGCAGGCTAGGATAATTAACGTAGCAATTAATTAACATTTGCATAATGACAATCAGGTATAAAGGACATGGAATATCAGTGCAAAACGGGGGGAAATGATGTGATAATGTGTCAGTTTTTAACACTACACTTACTGGAGATGAAACTGTAAAAAGGATAAACTTTGTTTTCTTATTATTGGTAATCCTATACTGTAGAATCAAGTTATTCTTTTAAAGACTCATGTATATTGGTGATTGTGAACATTTAGCTATTAAAACATTCATCAGAAAGAAATGAAGTTGTCTGTGTTGAATGTGGAAGTGGTTTTTGTACAGCTACTCCCATTAGTTTTACCACTGGAACTCTCAAGCACAGTAATACACGGCTGTGTCCTCACTCTTCAGGTTGTTCATCTGTAGGTACAGCTTACTGCTGGAGTCATCTCTGGAGATAGTGAATCTACCCTGGACTGACTGGGAGTAAGAGATTGGATTACTCTGTGTGCTAATATATGCAATCCACTCCAGTTATTTTCCAGGAGCTTGTCTGATCCAGCTCATCTCAAAGCTACCAAATGTGAACCCAGAAGCTGTACAGGTCAGTTGGTGGGATTCTCCAGGCTTTTTAACCACTGGTTCAGACTCAGTCAGTGTCTTACCATGAACACCTGTTGAAACAAATTACAGATGTTGTCGGAACAGAACAGAACCCCCCCCCCCCCCCCCTCCTCCTCTCTCTCTGTAGATGACTTCGTCAACCACTTTGAAAAGAAGGTTGACGACATCCGATCCTCGTTTGTTAAGTCTAATGACACTGCTGGTCCTGCTCACACTGCCCTACCCTATGCTTTGACTTCTTTCTCCCCTCTCTCTCCAGATAAAATCCTGCGACTTGTGACTGCAGGCCGCCCAACAACCTGCCCGCTTGACCCCATCCCCTCCTCCCTTCTCCAGACCATCTCCGGTGACCTTCTCCCCTACCTCACCTCGCTGATCAACTCATCCTTGACCGCTGGCCATGTCCCTTCCGTCTTCAAGAGAGCGAGAGTTGCTCCCCTTCTCAAAAAACCAACACTCGACCCCACTGATGTCAACAACTACAGACCAGTATCCCTTCTTTCTTTTCTTTCCAAAACTATTGAGCGTGCCGTCTTTAGCCAACTCTCTTGCTATCTCTCTCAGAATGACCTTCTTGATCCAAACCAATCAGGTTTCAGGACTGGTCATTCAACTGAGACTGCTCTTCTCTGTGTCACGGAGACTCTCCGCACTGCTAAAGCTAACTCTCTCTCCTCTGCTCTTGTCCTTCTAGACCTGTCTGCTGCCTTTGATACTGTGAACCATCAGATCCTCCTCTCCACCCTCTCCGAGCTGGGCATCTCCGGCGCGGCTCACTCCTGGATTGCGTCCTACCTGACCGGTCGCTCCTACCAAGTGGCGTGGCGAGAAGCTGTCTCCGCACCACGTGCTCTCACCACTGGTGTCCCCCAGGGCTCAGTTCTAGGCCCTCTCCTTTTCTCCCTATACACCAAGTCACTTGGCTCTGTCATATCCTCACATGGCCTTTCCTATCATTGCTACGCTGACGATACACAACTAATCTTCTCCTTTCCCCCTTCTGATAACCAGGTGGCGAATCGCATCTCTGCATGTCTGGCAGACATATCAGTATGGATGACGGATCACCACCTCAAGCTGAACCCTGGCAAGACGGAGCTGCTCTTCCTCCCGGGGAAGGACTGCCCGTTCCATGATCTCGCCATCACGGTTGACAACTCCGCTGTGTCCTCCTCCCAGAGTGCGAAGAGCCTAGGCGTGACCCTGGACAACACCCTGTCGTTCTCCGCCAACATCAAGGTGGTGACCCGCTCCTGCAGGTTCATGCTCTACAACAGGGGTGTCAAAGTCAAATGGACGGAGGGCCAAATAAAAAATTTAGCTACAAGCCGAGGGCCGGACTGTTCGAATGTTCATTGAAAAATTTTTAAATGACGCATATAGTCTAGTGAACCTAATTGAACCTACTGAAAACCTAACAAATATATTCCAATATGATCAGATAAATAAAGCAATATTTTCTTATGGCTCTGTCAGTAATCTTTAATTTTCAACAGACACAAAAGACAAATTTCCTTTATATAAAAATCCCCATAACATGAACATTAAATGAAAGAAACCGGTATTCAAGGCACCATCAGTAGCCTATATTTTCTATTTTAGCAAAAGTGGGCTAAATTTACTTCAAAGAAAAAAACAATAATAGCAATTTTCTATCATCCACTCAACTGAAATATTTTTAAAATATAATTGGATTGAAATACAATAAAATAAAGTGCAAAAATCTATTAATCAAAAACAACACTTTGTTTAAGGAGAAGTAACATGCGGTGATTCAAACCTTTGGCTCTGATAAAGTTAACTGTGCGCGTGATGATGCTCATTACATGCTCCATTTTCAAGGCTTTACCGCACAACGCTTCCTGGTGTATGATACAATGATAAGCTGTCAGCTCACCTGTCGCGTTTTCCTCTTGCATCTTTTCCCGTATCTTCGCCACCAGTCCGCTCCTGTGTCCACACATCGCAGGTGCTCCGTCGGTTGTCAAACCCACGAGTTTTTCCCAAGGCAGCTCCATCTCATTTACACATCTTGACACCTCTTCATACAAATCATGCCCCGTAGTTGTGCCATGCATAGGACGTAAAGCCAAAAACTCCTCTGTCACGCTTAGGCTGGAGTCCACTCCGCGGATGAAAATTGACAACTGGGCAATGTCAGAAATGTCGGTGCTCTCATCCACAGCCAAGGAATATGCAATGAAATCTTTTCCCTTTTTCACAAGCTGCTCTTTTAGATTGATGGACAACTGGTCTACTCTCTCGGCAATGGTGTTTCTGCTCAGACTCACATTTAAAAAGAGTTGCCTTTTTTCTGGGCAAACTTCGTCACAAACTTTAATCATGCAGTTTTTGATGAAATCCCCCTCCGTAAATGGCCGGGCTGATTTAGCGATCTCTTCTGCCAAAATAAAACTGGCCTTGACAGCAGCCTGGCCTTGTGATTTGGCTTTTTTGAACAGAGCCTGTCGAGATTTGAGGCCTCGTTTTAATTCCTCTGCCTTTTGTAGCCTTTGTTCCATGTCCATATTCTTGTTTTTGTCCGCGTGTTTCGTTTCATAATGTCGTCTCAGATTATACTCTTTCAGTACCGCCACACTTTCTCCACACAGAAGACACACAGGTTTTCCAGCTACCTCCGTGAACATATACTCCGACTCCCACCTTGTTTGAAACCCCCGGTTCTCAGTGTCCACCTTCCGTTTTGCCATTTTTGATGGGTATCTGAAAGTTAATTTTACTGTGATGCTGACGACTGCTGTGCCAATAAATATTGAAATGAAGCAGCCTACTGCTCGGTGCGTCACCGTTGCATTGTGGGAAATGTAGTATTGGTGCGTGTAAAAGATCTGCGGGCTGCCGGCTTGCTGCGGTCTGCGGGCCGGTTCTAATAATAAATCAAGATCATCCCAGGGGCCGTAAAAAACCTTCTCGCGGGCCGGATGTGGCCCGCGGGCCTTGACTCTGACATATGTGCTCTACAACATTCGGAGAGTACGACCCTGCCTTACACAGGAAGCGGCACAGGTCCTAATCCAGGCACTTGTCATCTCCCGTCTGGACTACTGCAACTCGCTGTTGGCTGGCCTCCCTGCCTGTGCCATTAAACCCCTACAACTCATCCAGAATGCCGCAGCCCGTCTGGTGTTCAACCTTCCCAAGTTCTCTCACGTCACCCCCCTCCTCCGCACACTCCACTGGCTTCCAGTTGAAGCTCGCATCCGCTACAAGACCATGGTGCTTGCCTATGGAGCAGTGAGGGGAACGGCACCTCTGTACCTTCAGGCTCTGATCAGTCCCTACACCCAAACGAGGGCATTGCGTTCATCCACCTCTGGCCTGCTGGCTCCCCTTCCTCTGCGGAAGCATAGCTCCCGCTCAGCCCAGTCAAAACTGTTCGCTGCTCTGGCACCCCAATGGTGGAACAAGCTCCCTCACGACGCCAGGACAGCGGAGTCACTCACCACCTTCCGGAGACATTTGAAACCCCACCTCTTTAAGGAATACCTGGGATAGGATAAAGTGTTCCTTCTAACCCCCCCCCCCAAATTGTAAAGTGGTTATCCCACTGGCTATAGGGTGAACGCACCAATTTGCGAGTCGCTCTGGCTAAGAGCGTCTGCTAAATGACGTTAATGTGCCCTTGAGCAAGGCACTTAACCCTGATTGCTCCTGTAAGTCGCTCTGGATAAGAGCGTCTGCTAAATGACTAAAATGTAAATGTAAATGTAAATGTAAAACGAATGGGTTGATTTGTTTAAAAAATCCAAAAAAACTGAGTAATGCATCCTCCGAAACATGACCCCTCAAACCACGCTTTTTAACACCCGCTAGCTTAACCATGAGGCCAGCCACACCAATGTGTCGGAGGAAACACCATTCAACTGACGACAGCCTGCAGTCACCCGGCCCGCCACAAGGAGTTGCTAGAGCGCGAAGAGCCAAGTAAAGCCAAAGCCTCCCCTAACCCAGATGATGCTGGGCCAATTGTGCACTGCCCTATGGGATTCCCGATCACGGCCGGTTGTGATACAGCCTGGGATCGAACACAGGTCTGTAGTGATGCCTCTAGCACTGCGATGCAGTGCCTTAGAACGCTAAATTCAAAATAGATTTTGTCTTGATGTTCTGGTGCACTTTTGGACAATTGAAATAATTAATTAGGGACTTATTGGTTGAGGAATGTAACTGTTTTTCTGGGTGATTTGTGATGTTTGATTTGTGCTTCCCATGTCTGTGTTTTTGTATTTTAATGTGTACATACACTACAAGTCAAACGTTTGGACACACCTACTGATTCAAGGGTTTTTCTTTTTTTTAAATTATTTTTTACATTGTAGAATAATAGTGAAGACATCAAAACTATGAAATAACACATATGGAATGATGTAGTAATCTACTGACAACGAACACAATTGCATTTTATCGACGGCAATTTGAATTCACAGAGATTCCGTGACGAGATCCTGTGGCCCATTGTCGTACCATTCATCCACCGCCATCACCTCATGTTTCAGAATGATAATGCACGGTCCAATCTGTACAGAATTCCTGGAAGCTGAAAACACAGATAGAACAATGAAACAAATCTTTGCTGAAAATGTCCCAGTTCTTCAATGGCCTGCATGCTCCCCAGACATGTCAGCCGTTGAGAATGTTTGAGATGCTCTGGATCTACGTTTACGACAGCGTGTTCCAGTTCCGCCCAAATTTCCAGCAAATTCTCACAGCCATTGAAGAGGAGTGGGACAACATTCCACAGGCCACAATCAACAGCCTAATCAAGAAGGAGATGTGACGTGCTGCATGAGGCAAATGGTGGTCACACCAGATACTAACTGGTTATCTGATTCACGCCCCTACCTTTTTTGTAAGGTACAGTATCTGTGACCAACAGATGCATGTCTGTATTCCCAGTCATGTGAAATCCATACATTAGGGCCTAATGAATTTATTGAAATTGACTGATTTCTTTATATGAACTGTAACTCAGTTAAATCTTTGAAATTGTTGTATGTTGCGGTTATATTTTTGTTCAGGATATATACCTTTAATGTGGATAAGTGTATTTCGTTATCTTTGATGACAGGAGTTACAGTAAATGTAAGTTGACAATCACCTTCAATAAGCTGTTTTCCGCTGTGACAGTTTCTGAGGTTATATGATAATGAAGTGGAGGTTTGTGTTTCTTGTTTTCTTGTTTTATATACCATGCTTATCATATGTTATCTCATGAACAAACTTCATGTAGTCATTAGATCATGGGAGGTTTGAGATTCAGACTCAGATCGCCCCCTCCTGTGTAGATACATTTCACTTCAACTGTACAAGTTAGGAGGGAGTTTTAGTACAGGTCTAGTGTTGGTTTGTATCACTCTGGAGACGAGCACAGTAATACACAGCTGTGTCTTCAGTCTGCAGACTCTGCCCTGTTAAAATCACTGTATTGCTGGAGGAGTCTACTGTGAGGCTGAACTTGTTCTTCAGGGAGTCTTTGTGGTGCGTGCCTCCAGTATATTTAATTCCAATCCACTCCAGTGTTTTCCCTCCATACTGTCGAATCCAAGCTGTCCAAGTGCCAGTAACTAAGTACAGTGTCCCCCGACCCCCCAGCAGCATCAGAGATGCAGGGAGCATGGTTTGTGTTGAAGCTGCTCTTCTCTACTCTCCAACTAGGACAGACAGACAGACACTGTTTAAGTAGGGAAAGAAGGGAGGGTTTGTATTGAGGTAGAGAGATGGAGGGGGTGGGGAGAGAGGAGAGGGGGTTTACTGTAGAGGTGGGCATACTGAAGCTCGTATCATGTCTTAATGAGAGGGTCCATGTCCACAGTTTGGAACTTTTCAATATATAGTATATTATGGAGAAATAACAGGTTGGAGCTTTACAATGACAGACAAGGTTGGGTAGGTTACTTTCTAAATGGAATCCGTTACAGTTACGAGTCACCTGCCCAAAATTGTAATCAGTAATGTAACTTTTGCATTACCCAAACTCAGTAACGTAATCTGATTACTTTCAGTTACTTAAGCATTACTTTCCCCTTAAGAGGTATTAGAAGAAGACAAAAAGGATCCATCAAACACATTTGGTGTGTCATCATAGTGGTCTCTGACTTGTGGTCAGACTCACTCAGGTGGAACAAACTTCAACTTGCGTGTTTTTTTCAATGATTAATTGAATGTCATTGAGAAAACAGAAAGGTGCCACAATGTATTGTTTTGCAAACATCATTTTTTAATTTAAAAGTAATCCAATAATGAATGATTTGACTTGTGTTTATTAACATTTTACATTTTACATTTTAGTCATTTAGCAGACGCTCTTAACCAGAGCGACTTACAGGAGCAATTAGGGTTAAGTGCCTTGCTCAAGGGCACATTAACGTCATTTAGCAGACGCTCTTAGCCAGAGCGACTCACAAATTGGTGCGTTCACCCTATAGCCAGTGGGATAACCACTTTACAATTTGGGGGGGGGGGGGGGGGGGGGGGGGGTTAGAAGGAATACTTTAGCCTATCCCAGGTATTCCTTAAAGAGGTGGGGTTTCAAATGTCTCCGGAAGGTGGTGAGTGACTCCGCTGTCCTGGCGTCTTGAGGGAGCTTGTTCCACCATTGGGGTGCCAGAGCAGCGAACAGTTTTGACTGGGCTGAGCGGGAGCTGTGCTTCCGCAGAGGAAGGGGAGCCAGCAGGCCAGAGGTGGATGAACGCAATGTCCTCGTTTGGGTGTAGGGACTGATCAGAGCCTGAAGGTACAGGGGTGCCGTTCCCCTCACTGCTCCAAAGGCAAGCACCATGGTCTTGTAGCGGATGCGAGCTTCAATTGGAAGCCAGTGGAGTGTGCGGAGGAGGGGGGTGACGTGAGAGAACTTGGGAAGGTTGAACACCAGACGGGCTGCGGCATTCTGGATGAGTTGTAGGGGTTTAATGGCACAGGCAGGGAGCCCAGCCAACAGCGAGTTGCAGTAGTCCAGACGGGAGATGACAAGTGCCTGGACCAGGACCTGCGCCGCTTCCTGTGTAAGGCAGGGTCGCACTCTCCGAATGTTGTAGAGCATGAACCTGCAGGAGCGGGTCACCGCCTTGATGTTGGCGGAGAACGACAGGGTGTTGTCCAGGGTCACGCCTAGGCTCTTCGCACTCTGGGAGGAGGACACAGCGGAGTTGTCTACCGTGATGGCGAGATCATGGAACGGGCAGTCCTTCCCCGGGAGGAAGAGCAGCTCCGTCTTGCCAGGGTTCAGCTTGAGGTGGTGATCCGTCATCCATACTGATATGTCTGCCAGACATGCAGAGATGCGATTCGCCACCTGGTTATCAGAAGGGGGAAAGGAGAAGATTAGTTGTGTATCGTCAGCGTAGCAATGATAGGAAAGGCCATGTGAGGATATGACAGAGCCAAGTGACTTGGTGTAAAGGGAGAAAAGGAGAGGGCCCAAAACCGATCCCTGGGGGACACCAGTGGTGAGAGCACGTGGTGCGGAGACAGCTTCCCGCCACGCCACTTGGTAGGAGCGACCGGTCAGGTAGGACGCAATCCAGGAGTGAGCCGCGCCGGAGATGCCCATTTCGGAGAGGGTGGAGAGGAGGATCTGATGGTTCACAGTATCAAAGGCAGCAGACAGGTCTAGAAGGACAAGAGCAGAGGAGAGAGAGTTAGCTTTAGCAGTGCGGAGAGTCTCTGTGACACAGAGAAGAGCAGTCTCAGTTGAATGACCAGTCCTGAAACCTGATTGGTTTGGATCAAGAAGGTCATTCTGAGAGAGATAGCAAGAGAGTTGGCTAAAGACGGCACGCTCAATAGTTTTGGAAAGAAAAGAAAGAAGGGATACTGGTCTGTAGTTGTTGACATCAGTGGGGTCGAGTGTTGGTTTTTTGAGAAGGGGAGTAACTCTCGCTCTCTTGAAGACGGAAGGGACATGGCCAGCGGTCAAGGATGAGTTGATCAGCGAGGTGAGGTAGGGGAGAAGGTCACCGGAGATGGTCTGGAGAAGGGAGGAGGGGATGGGGTCAAGCGGGCAGGTTGTTGGGCGGCCTGCAGTCACAAGTCGCAGGATCTTATCTGGAGAGAGAGGGGAGAAAGAAGTCAAAGCATAGGGTAGGGCAGTGTGAGCAGGACCAGCAGTGTCATTAGACTTAACAAACAAGGATCGGATGTCGTCAACCTTCTTTTCAAAGTGGTTGACGAAGTCATCCACAGAGAGAGAGGAGGGGGGGGGGGGGGAGGGAGGATTCAGGAGGGAGGAAAATGTGGCAAAGAGCTTCCTAGGGTTAGAGGCAGATGCTTGGAATTTAGAGTGGTAGAAGGTGGCCTTAGCAGCAGAAACAGATGAAGAAAATGTAGAGAGGAGGGAGTGAAAAGATGCCAGGTCGGCAGGGAATTTAGTTTTCTTCCATTTCCGCTCCGCTGCCCGGAGCTCTGTTCTGTGAGCTCGCAATGAGTCATCAAGCCACGGAGCTGGAGGGGAGGACCGAGCCGGCCGGGAGGATAGGGGACACAGAGAGTCAAAGGATGCAGAAAGGGAGGAGAGGAGGGTTGAGGAGGCAGAATCAGGAGATTGGAGGGAGAAGGATTGAGCAGAGGGAAGAGATGATAGGATGGAAGAGGAGAGAGTAGTGGGAGAGAGAGAGCGAAGGTTGCGGCGGCGCATTACCATCTGTGTAGGGGCAGAGTGAGTAGTGTGGGAGGAGAGTGAGAGAGAAAAGGAAACAAAGTAGTGGTCGGAGACTTGGAGGGGAGTTGCAGTGAGATTAGTGGAGGAGCAGCATCTAGTGAAGATGAGGTCAAGCGTATTGCCTGCCTTGTGAGTAGGGGGGTGAGAGGGTGAGGTCAAAAGAGGAGAGGAGTGGAAAGAAGGAGGCAGAGAGAAATGAGTCAAATGTGGACATAGGGAGGTTGAAATCCCCCAAAACTGTGAGGGGTGAGCCATCCTCAGGGAAGGAACTTATCAAGGCGTCAAGCTCATTGATGAACTCTCCAAGGGAACCTGGAGGGCGATAGATGACAAGGATATTAAGCTTAAATGGGCTAGTGACTGTGACAGCATGGAATTCAAATGAGGAGATAGACAGATGGGTTAGGGGAAAAATTGAGAATGTCCACTTGGGAGAGATGAGGATTCCTGTACCACCACCCCTCTGACCAGATGCTCTCGGGGTATGCGAGAACACATGGTCAGACGAGGAGAGAGCAGTAGGAGTAGCGGTGTTTTCAGTGGTGATCCATGTTTCCGTCAGCGCCAGGAAGTCGAGGGACTGGAGGTTGGCATAGGCTGGGATGAAGTCAGCTTTGTTGGCAGCAGAACGGCAGTTCCAGAGGCTGCCTGCGACCTGGAACTCCACGTGGGTGGTGCGTGCAGGGACCACCAGATTGGAGAGGCAGCAGCCACGCGGTGTGGTGCGTTTGTGTAGCCTGTGCAGAGAGGAGAGAACAGGGATAGGCAGAGGCATAGTTGACAGGCTGTAGCAAATGGCTACAAAAATGCAGAGGAGATCGGAATGAAATGGGCTAAGCATCTGGGAGTGGAGAGAGCAGGGCCTCCCTCACCAAAACTTCTACCTCGGAAACTAAAATTGTTTCACTGAACCACCCGAAGAAAAAACTCTCCCAACTTCCGCCTTTGGAAATCAGAATTGTTGTGAACCACAGCGGTTCAATGTTTAAAGGAGTAGACTCAACCCACTTTGTTCAGCTAGCCAACTATGACTCCATAGCCAACTAGCAGACTAGCATCCAATAACAATAACACACCGTTTAGCGCCAACACTTGGTCACAACAAACCACCAATATTGTGATAACACACTAAACAGATCATTCGTGTCTGTGTCAAGTTCCTTACATGACGCAGCAATGATTAGACGTTGGCTAGCTAGGACAAGTAAATTGTGGTTAGCTACTTCAGTACAGCCAAATGGTCATGTTGGGTAGCTAGCAATGGCCACTGTGTCGACTCTGTTTGAAGAACGGCTAGCTAGCTAGCTTCGTGCTACAGCTGGCACGGCCGAGGACACTGCCAAGACACAGTAACTACCCACAACAACCCACGAAGCCTAGCTATGACGCCGTAGCCAACCTGCAAGCTAGCATCCATTAACACACAACTTAGCATCAACACCTGGCCACAACAAACTGCCAAGAGTGTGTCAGCACACCAAACAGACAATTCAAGTCCGTGTCGAGTTCCCTTCACAACGCAGCAAAAAAAAAAAAAAAAAAAATTAAAAAAAAATAAAATAAATAATAATAATAATTAAACGTTGGAACCAGCTCTCCAGCGTTGCTAATCGTTACCAATAGCTACCCGCTAGCTAGCTAGCTTCGTGCCTCAATTCTAACCCACAATTACCCACGGAAAGCTACAATAACAACAATACTAACCTACAATAAATACAATACCTAACTACAGCTAACTACCTACTTACGATCTAGTACATGGTTAAGCAAAAGTTAAACGTTGGGTAGGAGTACATTACCGTTGGAGCCAGCTCTCCAGCGTTGCTAATCGTTACCAATAGCTACCCGCTAGCTAGCTAGCCTCGTGCCTCGATACTAATCCACAATTACCTATGGAAAGCTACTACAACCACAATACTAACCTACAATAAATTCAATACCTAACTACAGCTAGCTACCTACCTACGATCTAATACATGGTTAAGCAAAAGTTAAACGTTGGGTAGGAGTACATTACCGTTGGAACCAGCTCTCCAGCGTTGCTAATCGTTACCAATAGCTACCCGCTAGCTAGCTAGCCTCATGCCTCGATACTAACCCACAAATTACCCACGGAAAGCTACAATAACAACAATACTAACCTACAATAAATACAATACCTAACTACAGCTAACTACCTACCTACGATCTAATACATGGTTAAGCTTTACTCAACACTACATGTAGCTAACCCCTACTTACCTCCAGCCAGAAGGTTAATATCGCCCCCTCCTGATTGATACACATAACTCCAGCTGTTTAAGGGATGAGTGAGTTTTTGTACATGTCTGGCCCTGGTTTGTATCACTGTGAGTCTCGGGCACAATAATACACAGCTGTGTCTTCAGTCTGTAGGTTCTGCCCTGTTAAAGTCACAGTATTGCTGGAGGAGTCTAAAGTGAGGCTGAACTTGTTCTTCAGGGAGTCTTTGTAGGAAGTGTCTCCAGTATATATGCTTCCAATCCACTCCAGTGTTTTCCCTGCAGGTTGTCGAATCCAAGCTGTGTAATGGCTACCTACAGAGTACGAAACCTTACAGGAGATTGTCAGTGGTTTACCTGGCTGGACAGTCATAGAGGCTGGCTGAGTGAGCTCTTCACAGTGAACACCTGTGGACAAAGCATTTAAAACATTACCCATTGCAATAGACATTTACATTTTAGTCATTTAGCAGACGCTCTTATCCAGAGCGACTTACAGTTAGTGAATACATTTTTTTATTTATTTTTCATACTGGTCCCCCACGGGAATCGAACCCACAACCCTGGCGTTGCAAACGCCATGCTCTATCAACTGAGCTACATCCCTGCCGGCCATTTCCTCCCCTACCCTGGACGACGCTAGGCCAATTGTGCGCCGCCCAATAGCATCATAGAGTTTTAACAAAACTAAAGCCATCACTAATTATTTTGTTGTTCCCCCCAAATTCAGAGACTCACAGGAGGCAGCAGCCAGCAGCAGCAGCAGAGATGCAGGGAACATGGTTTATGTTGAAGCTGAACTGGAGGGAGCTGCTCTTCTCTACTCTCCAGAGACGTCACTTACTAGGACCAACAGACAGAGTGAGGCTGTTTATAAGGGAGAGGGAGTGAAAGGAATAGAGGTGAACATTTGCATAAGGAAAGGAAACACATACGGTATGAAAGTGGGAATAAAAAAATTATAATGAAAAAGCTTTGACAATAACACTTGAATATATTACTCTTGTAAATGATTGGTGGTGGATAATATTAGATTAGAGGCTTTTGACTGATACTATGTTTCATACAGTTTTCCAATATGTATCACAACAATGAATTGTGAGAAGGCCCCTGTATATTTTGTTATACAGAGAACTATACAGAGAGGTAGTGAACCATAGCATAGCATTAGGATTTAGAATACTTGAATGGACATTAACCTTCTGATGATGGGCCACAGGTCAGCCATGTTGGTCAAGGACTTTGTCAACTTTGTTTTGCCAGTGCTGTGATAAGATATTTTGTAAAACAATGAATGTGAATAATTTATCTGCACTGTATGTGTGTTAGCTTGGAACCAGCCAGTTTTAGAGGAAGGATTTCATTAATTTTTCAAATTAACTGCCAATATGCCAACATTCCATTCAAACATTGCTGTCAATCCACAGCCATACACTGGCTCAAATCAGTTAATGATAGGATTTAGACAAGTTGGAAATGCAACAACTACTGATATTGTATCATATAATAGCACTCACAGCTTTCCAAGAAAACAAAAACTGAGACATTTATGTTCTGTTTATATATATTTTTAGAGGCTATTTATACAGACAGTTCGTATAAACCCCATATAAACTATATTTATGATAATATGACAATATTTTAGGTTGACTATAATTCCATTACACAATTTATGATACATCACATGCCTTACTTATATTTTCCTGCATAAGTAAAAGCAGAAAATGCATCACCTATGCCTCTACTGCCATTCATTCCAATTAGACTGGTTTTGGATTTCTCCCTGACCAAGAAGGTTGCCATTTTCTCCCCATTATTGAACTTTTAGGATATCTGATATAACCCCTCTAGTGATTTAATAGGATCTGTATGTAGTGAACCTACTCTTATAGGAGAAGGAACTCTTTAATACTGTTAGGAAAAACACCCTATGGGAATAACATGATATGGATATGTGCTTGCATTTTTCTATTCCTAATATCCAACAAGGGATTATGGAAAGTGTATATCCATGGCTGACCATTTTGTGCTCAAAACTTTTGAACTGAGATCGCTTGTGCTGAATGGGGAAGTGGATTTTGTACAGCTCTCCCACCGCTCTCTCTCACTGTGTGCATCGGGCACAGGAATACACTGCTGTGTCCTCACTCTTCAGGCTGTTCATCTGAAGGTACAGCTTACTGCTGGAGTCGTCTCTGGAGAGGGTGAATCTACCCTGGACTGACTGGGAGTAGTAAGCAGTAGTACCATGTATACAATCAATCCATTCCAGTCCTTGCCCAGGAGCCAGTTTTATCCAACCCATCCAGTAGTCCTTGAATGTGAACCCAGAAGCTGTACAGGTCAGTTTGTGTGATTCTCCAGGCGTTTTAACTACTGGTCCAGACTCAGTCAATGTCTGACCCTGAACACCTGTTGAAAGAAAGCACACATGTTGTCAAAACAAAATCATTAACCTAATGGGCCAATTTATTAATCATAAACTTGCTTTAAATCCAGAGAGACTCACAGGAGGCAGCTGCCAGCAGCAGCAGGGATGCATGGAACATGGTTTGTGTTGAAGCTGAAGTTTACCTTCTTTACTCTCCAGGACTCAGAGAGAGAGATGTGATTCACACAGAGAGACTGTTTATATAAGGCAGAGGAAGAGAGATGAAAGAGAGGAGCTATAGGTAATTTGCATAAGAAGGCAGGTACAGTATGACAGGGTTGGGAATTTCAGAAATCTCTGGGAACCATATTGACTTTTGACGCTTCACTTATGGGATGGAACTCTATACTATAGAATGTTTAGAAAAACAGCCATAGGACATTTAAATAGTATATCATAATAACTTAGCCCTCTCAATAAAACATTTCAGAAAACTCTGTGAACCATATTGACTTTTGACACTTCAATTATATCAAACAAAACACAACCAAAACGAACACACCCTGGCTCAAAATACAAAGTCCCGGAGCCAGAGCGTGACAGTACCCCCCCCTAAAGGCGCGGACTGCGACCGCGCCTCAAAACCCCAAATAGGGGAGGGCTGGGTGGGTGTTGCTCCTCGGAGGCGGCTCCGGCTCCGGGCTTGACCACCACCCTACTTCAATCCCCGCATAACGGCCCCGATCCGATCTGACCCAGCTGGCTGGATCAGGACTGACGACGCGCACCCCTGGCTTAGCGCGTGAGGCAGGAACGGACCGGACCTGGCTGACGATACGCACCCTAGGCTTGGTGCGTGGAGCCGGAACGGACCTCACCAGGCTGACGCCTCGCACCCCTGGCTTGGTGCGAGTAGCAGGAATGGGCTGGACCGGGCTGACGACTCGCACCCTTGGCTTGGTGCGAGTAGCAGGAACAGACCGGACCAGGCTGACGACTCGCACCCTTGGCTTGGTGCGAGTAGCAGGAACAGACCGGACCAGGCTGACGACTCGCACCCTTGGCTTGGTGCGAGTAGCAGGAACGGGCTGGACCAGGCCGACGACTCGCTTCCCTGGTTTGGTGCGAGTAGCAGGAACGGGCTGGACCAGGCTGACGACTCGCACCCCTGGTTTGGTGCGAGTGGCAGGAACAGACCGGGTCGGGCTGACGACGCACACCGTAGGCTTTGTGCGTGGAGCAGGGACAGGCCGGGCTGGGCTGGCGACGCACACCGCAGGTCTGGTGCGTGGAGCAGGAAGAGGCCGGGCTGGCGAAGCGCACCTCAGACTCGGTGCGGAGCGCAGGAACGTGCCGGGCTGGGCTGGCGACGCGCACCACAGACTCGGTGCGGAGCGCAGGAACGGACCGGGCTGGGCTGTCGACGCACACCGTAGGTTTGGTGCGGGGAGCAGGAATAGACCGGACCGTACTGGGGACACACACCACTGGCTCTACACCGGGATCTGGAACGGGCCGGACCGGACTGGCAACACACGCCAGTACTTCTCGCCGTGCCTCTACACCTACCATCCCCTCTTCTACCAGTGGCCCCCGTAACCTGGCGGCCTCCTCTGCAACCCCGCTGGACCACTCCATAGCGGCCTCCTGCTGTCCCGACGTCGTGAGCCCCCCCCCTAAAAATTTTCTGGGGGTCTCTCCAGGCCTCCAACATTCTCTCCCATCTCTCGCTCCTCTGTCTCCAACCCTCTTCACTCAGCTCCTCCATGGGCTTGACCCAATCGAAGCTGCCACGGAGATCTATTAGCGATGGCTCTTGGACACGCTGCTTGGTCTGGTCTTGGTGGGATTTTCTGTCACGATCGTCGATGAGAGAGGACCAAGGCGCAGCGTTACGAGCGAACATATTTATTATTTAAACGTACACACGAACAAAACAACGAAAACGTGACGTCTATGGTACACCATGAAACCACACGAACAAAATCCCACAAACACAAGGTGAACACAGACAGTTTAAATATGGCTCCCAATCAGAGATAACGAGCCGACAGCTGACACTCGTTACCTCCGATTGGGAGTCATTGACCAAATAAGGGAAACACAAAACCAATGACCACCCAACCAAAACAAAACACAACCAAAACGAACACACCCTGGCTCAAAATACAAAGTCCCGGAGCCAGAGCGTGACAATATTTAGATTTTTTAAACACTTTTTGTTTACTAAGTGATTCCATATGTGTTATTTCATAGTTTTAATGTCTTCACTATTATTCTGCAATGTAGGAAATAGTAAAAATTAAGAAAAACCCTTGAATGAGTAGGTAGTGTACGTAAAATATGTGTGTTTTAAAGTTTGTGTGGTTATAAACAGCTTCTTATACAGTTTATCCCCAGATAATGGGTTTTTGTACAGGTCTGGTGCTGCATTGTATCACTGTGGCCACCAGCACAATAAAACACAGCTGTGTCTTCTGTCTGAAGGTTATTTCCAAGAGAGATCTTGGTAGAACCCTGCTTGGTGGTCTCTGAGTTTGGAATCCCCCACTGTTTTTACTGTTTCCAGGATCACCCTGTTAAAAACCTTTCTGTAGAATCCATGCTCAGCAAATACTTCTGTGTGATTTTATAGAATCGTAGCACTCTTCTTTCAATTCGAGTATCACAACTAATTATGAAAAAGTCTTACATTATCTTCAGTTAGGAATGTTGTCAAATGTCATTTTGTTATTAAATAAAATTGATTTTCACAATTCAGAGGTTGTCACTGGGTTCCATCCTGTTAAGTCAAGGTTGGCCAACCCTCTTCCAGGAGAGCTACTGGGTGTGCAGGCTTTTACAAATCTGATTTGGACAGTCAAGGTCCTTATGGGCAGCTGATTTGATTAATTGAGTTAGATTGGGGCTAGAGCAAAATCCTTGCCATTGTAAAAGATGACTCACAAGGAAGGGACACAACAGTCTGACCATTTAAACCTGAAGGAGAGAAAGAGAGAGAGGAAACAAGGTGAGGGGAGAAAGGAGAAGTGTTGAATATTGAGGAAAAACATGAAGGAGATAGAGGTTACAATGGAAAATCGTATGTCTTTGCTCAGCATAGGAACAGTTGATACGGAGTAAAACCAAACAGAACTCACAGGGCAGACAGAGAGAGAGCAGCAGAAGGTAGAGTTTTCCCATCATACTGAGGGTGGAGATATGAACTCAGCTGCTCCACACAAGACAACAAGACAACAAGGCAGCAGCAGAACATAAGTATATATGAACTCTGAGAGATCTAGATTTACATGATGTCATGGGGGAGGAACCCCTTGTGCCCACCAATCACCAGGTTAATAGTTGCTCACTGACACGTTTCATCTAGCTTGAAGTACCATGAAAACGTGTTTTGGGTCTGATGACCGATTCCACTTATGATAATGTCCCTCTCTTTACAACAACTCTCCAGGAAAATGTACTCCTTGCGTTGATGTTGTTCAGTTGATGGTGTAGTGTACTGGTTGTTTTGGGTCTCAGGGGAAGGTGTGCAGTTTGTGTGTGGAGGGGGGATGGAACACACTGATCCTCTACTACCCTCTGTTGGCTCTACTTCTCTGAGGGGATTTGTACAGATCCTCCACTCACTCACACCACTGGGTCTCTCGCACAGTAATACACAGCAGAGTCCTCTGCTCTCAGACCAGACAGCTTCAAGTGTGTCATGCCGTTAGAATGATCTTTGGTGACTTCTATCCGTCCTTCAACACTTTTTGCATATGCAGTTCTACTAGCACCACTCCATATAGCGCCAATCCATTCTAGAGCTTTTCCTGCTGGTTGTCTTATCCAGCGCATGCCATGGCCACTAAAGGTATACCCAGATCCTTTACAAGAGATACTGACAATTTATCAAGGCTTTTTTAGGACTGGACCAGAGGGAATGGACTCCAGACTCTGGCCATTTAAACCTGATGGAGAGAAAGAGATATTAAAGAAATTGAGGTTATAACAAAATAATGTCAATGTTCAGTCATTCCTCATAGTAAAAGTAGTTGATAAAGGAGTAGGTGACTGCAGAACTCACAGGGCAGACAGAGAGAGAGCAGCAGAAGGTAGAGTTTGCCCGTCATACTGAGGGTGGAGATATGAACTCAGCTGCTCCACACAAGACAACAAGACAACAAGTCAGCAGCAGAACATAAGTATATATGAACTCTGAGGGATCTGGATTTACATCATGATGTCATGGGGGAGGGGCTGATTACTCTGAGGTCAGAGGTCAATTTATGGCTCATCAGTAGTGCCAGGAGTTTTTCCTGGTCAGGTCACTTAGTCAGAAAAACCTCCAGGGCCTACTCACCACACACATAACTGACTCAAGGACTAGAGGAACTGTGGGGAACATGATAATTTTCTAAATATTGAGAACCTTCATGATTTCAATTTATTGCGGGTTCAATTAAATGGCATATACTGTATAAACATCCATTTGTCAAGGAAATAATTAAAGTATTGAAAATCATATACATAAAAGGCATGGGTGACAAAAACAGTACACTAGTATTCACACGACATGTCTCCAAGGAGGCAGTTAAGCAAAATCAATCATTACAAAAAAAGATTATGTTTTACATTTATACATTATGTCATGAATGAACACAGCTTAATAAGATGCATCACCTCACATAGCCTGTACTTTGTTTTGTTTCTGCATACATGTGTATAGATGATGTAATGAAGCAGTAAGGGACTTGTTGTCTGTGCTATGTGCTACCTTCAGTCACAGTTAAATGGCGTTGTTTGGCCCGAAGCGATAGCCCAGGCGTTGCTGACGCCTACCAAATCTTACAACACCTGGATAGGTATTTTACCTATCAGCTAACCACATTGTGTGTTATTGCAATCTGCATAGAACTAGGAATTAGAAATGTGATAGAATCTCTATGGCAATCTGTCAGTCGATGACACAGTCAATGATGTGGCACGCAACCATTGGTTGATGCATGCAACGTCTGAGCAGGGGAACGCGACCATTCTCTCTACAGGGGAGTTTGCATTTCAAAAGTAAAACAAATCTTCTGAGGTCTGATAGGCAGAAAGTTAGGCTTATATTAACTATACCAAACTAAATGCTAGGCTGGAAGCAAGGGGAAATAATGTGCAAGTTGAAATAAATACAAGAGACGATTCGGACAGCAACATGAACATGATATTCTTATGGAGGTGCAGTGATCATTTTCAGATGGAACTGTCAGCAGGCATTGATCAATTAATATATCAGTATATATTGTGGAGTGACACTTTAATCATTTTTTCTAACTTCTAACTTTCTACTCTTGCCTATAGGACAATGCTCAGTTTAATAGTAGTTTAGTTGATGGTTTACTGGTTGCTATGTTCTCAGTTGAATATGTGCAGTTTTTACAGGCTGTTGTACTGATGCTCTACTGCCCTCTGTTGACTCTGCTGGCAGTTAGATTCTCTGAGGGTTTTTTGTACAGATCCTCCTCTCACTCACACCACTGTGTCTCTTGCACAGTAATACAGAGCAGAGTCCTCTGCTCTCAGACCAGACAGCTTCAGATACACCATGCTGTTAGAATTGTCTCTGGTGACTTCAATCCGTCCTTCAACACTTTTTGCATATGCAGTTCCACTAGCATCATTCCATATAATGCCTATCCATTCAAGTCCTCGTCCTGCAGGTTGACGTATCCAGGCCATGTTGTAGCTACTAAATGTAAATCCAGATCCCTTACAGGAGAGGCTGAGAGGTTCTGCAGGCTTTTTCAGGACTGGACTGGAGGGAATGGCCTCCAGACTCTGACCATACACCCCTAATAGAGAAAAGAGAATGAAGACAATAGATCACTAATATGTTAACTCAATGGATATGATCATTATCTCTATACGTAAAATACTTTGTTCCAATAAATTGCTAGATTATTGAGTACATACTACAGAGGCCCAGCAAGACCAGGAGGAGGTGTAGTTTGCCTGTCATCTTTTCAGGTTGGAAGACAATTCACCCATTGTAGAAAACATCATATAAGTACACAGACTTGGGAGACATAATTTGCATGACAACCGTGGTTGGGTGGTATTATGTCACATGCATATAAAAGAGGTTTCAAAGTAAATATTCAATTCTAAGACAACGCCAGACATCAGCGTTTACTGTCGATCAGCAAACATTTTCTGTATTGCTCAGACAGTAAAGTCGTAGTTTTTTTGTGTATTTTTCAACAATTAACATCAAGAACAGTCATTAAATAATTTATATTTAATAATATTGCACTTTAATATTATCACAACAATATCACAAACACATTCATACAAGTGGTGCCTTAAAGAAATTGCGGTATCTTGTCACGTTATCAGCATAGGTTTGAATCCGGCCTACTGCCCTTTGACACAACCTCTCTCTGTCTTTTATCACTGTCATTCTCTCTCTCTATCTATTCAATAGTCAGAAAATACCTGAAAATGTTTAAACTTTTTATTAAACACATAAAACAAGACAAAAAAAAGTACAATTTACATCCTGATGCAATGTCCCCTGAAATGTGTTCCTATTGTTTCAACGTCACATGGTCAGCAACTGTCACCAAACTACTTGCCTTAGATGGCTAAACTGAACCGACTGGGCGCACTACGTCATTTCAACGTGCAGAATTGGGTAATATTTGGTTGAGACGTTGATCAATGAGATTACAACATATATTCACCCTCTGAAAAAGACAGCCAAAAGTTAGTTGAATTTCCAATGTGTAATCACTATGCTTTCAACCATCTAAAAGCATAGCGAAGTTCAAATGGGAATACAATGTCAGATATTTTGCTTATTTATACAACAGATTAATGTGATATTACTGTGCTTCATTGCAGTTGAGATTACATAAAAAATACATGGTGCAAGTGATCAATGCTGGTGCAATTGTGAAGATCTCCACAGACCTGCAGATGGCCTATGCATGTTATCTCTTATCAAAAATACAAATCATACACATACAAACAACGTCACACCTGCTCAGACCCACTAGCCCTCACCCCTATCTCCAGCTCCCGGATCACTTTCTCCCACAGGGCCTCAAACTTCACGATTCTGTTTCTCCCCGTCGCTCCCACGCACTTTCAATTTTATGATTGTAAAGCATTTTACCTTTCCATTGCGTGAACGACGGACAATTGGTTGATTTCCAGTTTTTAAGTATACAGTTGTTTTAAGGTGATTGATGGGTAAAGTATTGTCCAACCCATCGGGTCTCTCACTGCACCCTCATTTTCCATGTCTTGAAATAAGTAGACTTAATTACATTTAGAGTGTAATACTTCTGACAGCCATCTTTCCAACTCTGCCCATAACTTTTGGACTTTTTAACATTCCTAAAAGGCATGAATAATTAGTTTTACACTTCAGACATGACTCTGCCCTTGTGCTGTAAAATTAGTGATTTTTGTACATTCTATACATTAATGTATACTTGATTAAGCCTACATTTGAGTTAACTGTAATCTCGTTAGTTATGTTCCAACATTCCCTCCATCTTGTGAAAATATCTGTTATTTTTAAATCTTGGTTCCAATGATTTATATATTTTTCTAAGAGAAAGGCTCTCTGCAACGTTTTGATTAGCTTCCCTATCATATGAAAGTATGGTCACATATCATTTGCGCTGTTAAACCTACCATTTGGAATGAGTTCGATAGCAACAGTGAATCTATTTAGTTTTTAAATGTGTTACTGCACTTTTACAATGATACATTGGTCCATTTTTAGGGTTAATCAATATACTATATCAGGGAAATTGATTTATCAGAGTACAGGTGCATCATGGGGTAGAAGTCATGCTTGGGTAGCTTTGAACTACTGCGCTCAACACTCATTTTGATAGATGCCTTATAAAAACACATTCTTAAACTCTCTCCCCTATAAACAATTATAATCAAGACATACTAAAGTATTTAGGGGGAGGTGCCCAGGACAGCTATGAGAAACCACATAGAGGAATTTGTTATTTTAGAGAAGGACTCATTGTTTAATGCAATTCTTGAAAAGTGTGTTATATTTATTACAAACACAAACCATGAATATGGTCTGTCAATAAAGTTGTGTGTGATGAGTAGCGGTGAATGACTGAGAATATTAAATAATATAATTAATACAACTGTTGACAATGGCCTATAATATAAATGAAATAGTGATTAAATTATTAATCTCACCATTTATTCAAACCAAATGCAAATCGTGTTCATGTGGTTGAAACATTTTATGGTTACCAGCCACCAGCTGGTTTATGCAAAAGGATGTTTCTCCTCAACTGAAACAAGGTAGTGAGAATTAGATCTTGAAAGTTTATAGGGACAGTCCCTGCAGTCCCTGGGCTACTTAACTGCTTTAACTGTCTATCTGAATCATCAGAGATGCTAAACTGGGTCCCTGAAATGCTCAGGTGACAGATTGGAGTTCACCAGGCGTGGTGCCACACAGCTGTGAGGGTCACAGAGGGGAAGAGTGAGGGGTGGGGTGTGTGAGAGAAACAGACACAACTGATAAAAGGAGAGCAGGGCCTGTGTGTGTCACGATCGTCATAATGAGCGGACCAAGGCGCAGCGTGATATGAGTACATACTTTAATAGGTACTTTCAACAAATAACAAAAACGATACGTGAAGTCCTCAGTCATAACACAAACCAACACGGAACAAGATCCCACGAATCACAAGTGCACAAAAGGCTGCCTAAGTATGGTTCCCAATCAGAGACAACAAGCAACAGCTGATTCTCGTTGCCTCTGATTGAGAACCACCCCGGCCAACATAGAAACACATAACCTAGAACAGAACATAGAAAACGAAACATAGACACTACACAAAGAAACTAACACCCTGGCTCAACATACAAGAGTCCCTAGAGCCAGGGCGTGACAGTACCCCCCCCCCCCCCCCCCCCCAAAGGCGCGGACTGCGACCGCGCCAACATAAACCCAACAGGGGAGGGGCCGGGTGGGCATTCCGCCTCAGAGGCGGATCCGGCTCCGGGCGTGACCACCACCCTCTAACAACCCCTGCATAGCGCCCCTGGTCTGGTCCCGCTGGCTGGAGCTGGACTGGACATCGGTGGAGCGGATTGCTTAGGCTCCGGTGTGGAGCAGCTGACCGGTACCTGACCAGGCACCGGTGAAACAGGCACGGGCTGTGCCGGACTGACGACGCGCACCACAGGCTTCGTGTGGGGAGCAGGGACGGGCCGGACCGGGCTGACGATGCGCACCACAGGCTTGGTGCGGGAGCCGGAATGGGCCGGAATGGGCCGGACCGGGCTGACGACTCGCACCACAGGCTTGGTGCGGGGAGCAGGAACAGGCGGGGCCGGGCTGGCGACGCGCACCATTGGCTTGGTGCGGGGAGCAGGAACGGGCCGGACCGGGCTGACGATGCGCACCACTGGCTTGGTGCGGGGAGCAGGAACGGGCCAGTCCGGGCTGACGACGCGCACCACAGGCTTGGTGCGGGGAGCATGAACAGGCCGGGCCGGGCTGGCGACGCGCACCATTGGCTTGGTGCGAGGGGCAGGAACAGGCGGGGCCGGGCTGGCGACGCGCACCATTGGCTTGGTGCGGGGAGCAGGAACAGGCCGGGCCGGGCTGGCGACGCGCACCACTGGCTTGGTGCGAGGATCAGGAACAGGCCGGGCCGGGCTGGCGACGCGCACCATTGGCTTGGTGCGAGGGGCAGGAACAGGCCGGGCCGGGCTGGCGACGCGCACCATAGGCTTGGTGCGGGGAGCAGGAACAGGCCGGGCCGGGCTGGCGACGCGCACCATTGGCTTGGTGCGGGGAGAAGGAACAGGCCGGGCCGGGCTGGCGACGCGCACCATTGGCTTGGTGCGGGGAGCAGGAACAGGCCGGGCCGGGCTGGCGACGCGCACCATTGGCTTGGTGCGAGGAGCAGGAACAGGCCGGGCCGGGCTGGCGACGCGCACCATTGGCTTGGTGAGAGTGGCAGGAACAGGCCGGGCTGGGCTGGCGACCCGCACCATAGGCTTGGTGCGGGGAGCAGGAAGAGGCCGGGCCGGGCTGGCGACATGCACCATTGGCTTGGTGCGGGGAGCAGGAACAGGCCGGGCCGGGCTGGCGACGTGCACCATAGGCTTGGTGCGAGGGGCAGGAACAGGCCGGGCCGGGCTGGCGACGTGCATCACAGGCTTGGTGCGAGGGACAGGAACAGGCCGGACCGCACTGGGAACACACTTCAGTACCTCTCGCCGTGCCTCTACACTTTCCTTCCCTCTAATGACCAATGGCCCCCGTAACCTGGTGGCCTTCTCTCCATGTCCACAAACTCGCCCTTTATCTGCCTCCAGCAGCCCCATCGTCCATGCCATGTGCCCCCCCCCCAACATTTTTTATTGGGGGTGCCTCTCGCCTGTCCGACGACGGCCCGGTTGGCGCCGCTTCTCCTCTCCTGCCTGGGTCTCCCCCTTCATAGCCCTCAGGTAACGGACGGCCTCCTCCTCCGTGATCTGCCCCCAACCGAGGAGGACATCCACTAATGTTAGCTCCTGCGTGTGCTCCTGGACACGCTGCTTGGTCCTGTATTGGTGGGATCTTCTGTCACGATCGTCATAATGAGCGGACCAAGGCGCAGCGTGATATGAGTACATACTTTAATAGGTACTTTCAACAAATAACAAAAACGATACGTGAAGTCCTCGGTCATAACACAAACCAACACGGAACAAGATCCCACGAATCACAAGTGCACAAAAGGCTGCCTAAGTATGGTTCCCAATCAGAGACAACAAGCAACAGCTGATTCTCGTTGCCTCTGATTGAGAAAACGAAACATAGACACTACACAAAGAAACGAACGCCCTGGATCAACATACAAGAGTCCCTAGAGCCAGGGCGTGACAGTGTGGAACGGAATGGATTATCAAACATAAACCCTTAGACTATGGAATGGATGCAATAATAGTTACTTCTCATACAGTTTGACCAAAATAATGGAAATGATGCTGTTTCTCTGACTTAAAGCATAATAATTACGACATAAGTAGCTATAAATATGTTTATTCCATACTCTAAGTATGTACGAATAAATAGTCAGTTTATTTTGATATGTTCAGTAAATTTGGTCAGAATCTGTGACTATTTGGCTACTTGTACATTTTACCTCTTAAATATGACATTACAGTTTCAATATCTCAGGTCCAGAAAATCTGATTCTTACAAGGTAATGTTCTCCTGGTTGAGTTTTCTCAGAGGGTCTACGTCATTGAATAGTCCTTGGTGGTGCTACAGACCACAACTGTAGCTGAAACTATCTGCATTTTCATATTTTCTGTATATTTGCATGTCTTAAAGCATAATAACGGTTTGAAAAGTAACAGTCCACTGAAGATGGAGTGCTCTGTCCATAATAAATCTGGCACCTGAGACAGGATAGACTGGGCCTTAAGTTTAGTTAACAAGTCTCTACATGTTCACAATTCATTGGTTCTACTTAACAGGGCATGGGTTTTGTTCCAAAATGTCAATACCTCCTGTAAATTAAGCTATATGTCTGGCAACATGATAACCTTGATTGTTACATATTTAATGTCAGGATAGACCACCTTGAAAGGGTGCTAGACTAAATATTTATGTTGACAGGAATGTCAGAAAAATAAACATGATTGTCATTCAATAATTTGGCTAAAAACAGCACAGTAGAAATCAGTATGAAATCAGAAACATAGGACACAATAGCAGAATAGCAACCAATAATGGAATGGAGATGAGAATATGAACATTCAGATTCATAGCAGTGAAATTATCTCCCATATGGGTCCAGAGTGCAGTCAGTGTGCAGTGTGCAGAGAGTAAAATCCTGTCAACCCTCATGTCCATGGAGAGGTTTTTGTATTGATGTTTATCACTGTGGCCACTCAGGTACACAGTGACTCATGCCATTACAAAAACCGATGTATTTGTATTTGTATTTATTAAGGATCCCCATTAGTTCCTGCCAAGGCAGCAGCTACTTTTCCTGGGGTCCAAACACATTAAGGCACTTACATTACATATAAAACAAAAGATAAAGCAGTACATCATATAGCATTATTACACCACTACATATCTACAAAACAAAATGTATAATACCACCATCCAACAATATTACACTGTACGTATGTGTAGAGTGTGTGTGCTAGCGCTTGTGTGTCACACACAGCCACGGTATCCTCTCAGTAAAACTCACTGAAACCTCCAATGTCTCCATGTGGACCATGCATTTTCCAATCCTGTGTCATTTACAACAACCATTGAAGTTCAATTCAAGCTAATTTGTAGATCACATGATTTACAGTGTACCGAAAATAGTTGTTCCCCAGTGTGTCTGTTTTAAAGTTTTTAATGATGAGAGTTCTTTCTCTGAAACAGGCCTAAAGAGTATGGACATTTGTTTGAGTTGATAATGTGTAGAAACGTACAAGCACATTTAGGTTAGCTACCTGTAGACAATCAGAATGTATATGCCTGTGTGCCTTTGGTGTCAGCACTCTCACACTCTGTGCTTGGTAGAGGTGGTAGGTTTTTGTCATGGACTGTATCATTGTGACCTGCTATATGGCACAGTGGTTTAACCCTGTACAAAAACCTCCCCACCACTCTGTGCAGGGCCAAAGCTGGAATAAACATGTGCAACTTTTCACAACAACCATAACATTATCTATTGATTTTAATCTGATGAACATTATGTTTTACTACTTATTAATAACTCTTTGATTAGTTTGGGCTTTCAGCTTTTCACCTGTCAGGCATTTTGACCATGACAATGATTGAAGAACCTTGCTGCGGACAGTTTTATACACAGTAATTAAGTTAATTTTTTGTTCTTATTTAAAGTGAAAAATATATGTATATATATTTTTAACAAATACATTCTGTTGTCAGAATCCAATAATTGGAGTAGCTGTTTAAATGTTTTCTCTTGTAATTGCGTTTGAGACTAAGTATGTAGCCATATTCCACCACAGTGGTTTTTGTTATGGCGTTTACCACTGTGCGCCCTTAGTTATCACGATGACGCACACCCATACAAAAACCTCTCCACACACCAGAGACCAGTACATCTATCAGGGACCTGTCATATTTCCCTGGAGTCATCACAAGTCTCTCTGATTCAATGAATGATCTTATTTTTACCTTGGAAATGTGTCTTTAGCCAGTAGAGTTGATCTTGCCAGATTTTATAATCCGAGTGTATATGAAAAAATGCCAATCCATTCCATTCTCACAGGCCGTTGCGTTTGAAGGAGAGAGTGCACAGATGAGCATGGATAATAATACATCTTATAGTGAGTTATGCAGCATCTCTTTAGGTTGTCAAATAAATGCTCTTTGCACTACAGGAATATGAATGGAATTTGTAAGAATGTGGAGAGTGTTACATATTATGGTACAGTATTGGGACATCATACTGTAGAACAGTGGTATTTTAAGACGGGGCAGTGACCCCTAGGTGGGCCACAGAGGTATTGCGTGTGCGTATGTGGCATAGTTTTGGCTGGGTAGTTTTGGTGCAGCTGCCCCAGCAATTTCAGTCAAGTTGTCTCTCAAGCACAATAACAATCAAAGTGGTCCTCTGTAGCTCAGCTGGTAGAGCACGGCGCTTGTAACGCCAAGGTAGTGGGTTCGATCCCCGGGACCACCCATACACAAAAACGTATGCACGCATGACTGTAAGTCGCTTTGGATAAAAGTGTCTGCTAAATGGCATATTATTATTATTATTAAACAGCAGAGTCTTCTGATCTCAGACTCTTGGCCTCTAAGAACTGTGTGCTTGTGGAGACAATCTCAGTCAGGGTGAACTGGCCTTTCAGGGAGTCTGAGTAGTCTGGAGCATCTGTTGAACCAGAGTCAACTCTCCCAATCCACTCCAGAGCTTTGCCTGGTTTCTGCCTTATCCAGTTCATGTAGTAAATTATTAATTCAACAGATGTAACTTTTCTGGTGAAAATGTACTGGCTTCATACTCACCCTATATGCATGCTAGTGTGAAAATAACAAACCTACAGCTGTTCAAAATTATTCTGGTTTCTGAAATGTCATATAACTCTAATAACTATTGTATGAGTTGAGTGATGAGTTGGCAACATGCTGCTTTATATACAGAGGGGAAGGGAAGTATGTTAGCATAGCTCTCCCTCTGGAGGTTGGCCACAACTGGCACTGGGCTATTTAACTTATCTCCTGTAGGTTCTACACCTGTCACTGAATAGACTTACCATTTATTACCAAATGCTGCATAGGATAGACCTTTTCCATATTTTCCATCATTTCATTCCATATTCAAAAATAATGATGTTGAATAGCACTAGAGATCAAATCAAAGTTGCCATAACACCTGCGAATCATATACACGACCAATAAACTTTGATTTGGTTTGATCTCCAGCACTATTCAACATCATTCTCTCTGAAAAATACTTATTGTATTATATATAGCTGAGATGAGGGCCCGTCTCTTATTACAGTAAAAAAGACTTCCTTCATGGTGTGACTTCAGATTTCCACTACATTTTACATTTTTTTTTACATTTTAGTCATTTAGCAGACGCTCTTATCCAGAGCGACTTACAGTTAATGAGGTAATACACTTTTATTTTTATTTTTTCATACTAAATGATTTTCTTACTCATTATGGTTAATTTGTCCTTAAACGTTGATTAGTCCCGTGTAAACGTAACTAAAATAATAACAAAAATCTAAATCTAAATCTGTCAGTTTAAGCTAGGGATATATCTGTTTTGTGTATGGGCTGCCTTCAACATCCGCGGTGGAAAGTGGCAGAGCTACAGCGCTGTTTGCCAGACCAGGGGACATCTCGAAAATCGGTCTTCTCATGAAATTCTGTAGTGTCTGAATGGATTGGCCAACAGGATGAGACTCTCACAAACACAATGGTGTTCTCTGTTTTGTCCTACAACCCCCAGTGGTATCATAAACCCGGTACCGGTTTGTAAATAAAATATCCTGAGCTTTCTCATATCTTTAGATATAGGATAGACAGTTAAAAACCGTATTACTTTTGATAGATTTGTCTGTTTTGCCATTTATAAATGTTTATAAAGGCCAAATTTACTATTTTATGAAATACAGTAATTTGTTTATTTATTTTTGTTGATACCAGAAGGGGTCCTCAAATTCCAAATCAAATAGATAAATGATCCATGTTATGACCATCTTAAAACAATTCCATATGTTAGTGGAACCCCCCCCACTCCCACCCCCACCCTCCCTAAGGCTTAAACTTTTAGGGTGAAGAGTGTCCACGAATCTGCTCCTGA
Source organism: Coregonus lavaretus (assembly GCF_964263955.1). Classification (NCBI taxonomy): domain Eukaryota; kingdom Metazoa; phylum Chordata; class Actinopteri; order Salmoniformes; family Salmonidae; genus Coregonus; species Coregonus lavaretus. The sequence goes on along the minus strand of NC_140015.1, from coordinate 27,063,026 downwards.
AATATATGTTTTTAGCTCCAGTAAAATAGGTTTTGAATGGTTTGAGCTAGAGACAAGCGGTTTTCTGCATTGTAAAGGCACAACCACGTACCTAAAGCCATGCTCCATTTTTATCTATGGCAGAGGCTGTGGTATAGTTAAGCCCAGAGCCATATAGAAATAAAATACTCTGGCTAAACCTAATCATACTTTCCTGTGCTTAAATGGTTTTCACAGACAAAGTGAAATGATTCAAATGACTTTGCCCTTGTTGGTTGCCCCTCAATAGCCAGAGGGCACTGGACTTGAAACAACGATACAGATGTAACCCTGTGCCATTTAATGTATTATCTGACCGCCACTAGTGCTCCTAAGTCCAAATTATGTATTTATTCATTTATTGAGTGTTTCATTTAAAAAAAACTAGATTAGGAAAAGTTTCTAAGCATACCTGAGAGTTCCTCAACTCACACCAGTGTGTGGCGGCACATCGATTGGGAACCACTGATCTAAGTTACCAAATAATCAACAACTTAGAAAAGAAACCTACATTTGAACGAAATTAATGACTTTTATGACATAAGATAATATATATTGTGTGCGTGGTAGCCCAATTATAGAAATACAAAGCAACACACCCATGTTCACGCGACCATACGACATACATAGGAAAATCAAAGCACAAAAATACTTTGGGTTTTGTTTATATATATATTTATATACTGTAGATGGGTGTGTGCTTGTGTGGGTGTGTGCGTGCATGCGTTGCTTTCATACAAGCAGTGTTTCTCTTCTTTCAAGGAAGTGTATTTGTGTTCCTGGCAGTTGCTGGACAGTTTCAGTTCCACAGGTGTGGTATCAAGGGGATAGAGAGAGAGGAAGCTGCTTTTGCACGACACTATTATTAGACAAGTTAGAGAACCAAGAAACCACCTCAGATCAACTGATAACAGAATGTTGAAGTTTTAGTTGAGTATTACAGATATAGCCCAACGTTGTTTTCATCTGTCCTGGGAGGGACAACAGCCGTAAATTGGCTCCATAGATAACTCTGCCAAGCAGAAACACTCAAATCAGTAATGTCTTTGGATATAGGATGTGTCCTTCAATTACAATCCAGTCGATGTCTCGGTAAAAACACAACAACTAAAAGTTAGACTTTATTAAAGTGAAAAAGGACACACAAACATCACAGGATACACAGGATACAATATAAATCAATGAATGAAAAATAACATATTACCACAATGCTTGTATAATATCGAGAACAACAATACTAATCAATCATAATCAATAACGTATTGGATATATACATAACATTATTACTAAAGAACACTATGCTATAACCATTCTAGACCATTTCCTTTCTAATCTAGACACGTCTATCTCTGCAGTCCATCATGTGTTCTTCACTGCTTCATCTGAAAAGAGGCAGAGACAGACACAGGTTATTACAATAAACAGACAGCGAAGTGGAAAAACGCAGGTTACCTTTAGCCCACAAAGAGTTTCTCACCTCTCCTCCGTGTATATAATCATATTTGGAAGAGAAAGGAGCAACCCTCGCTCACAATAAAATAAAATAAAATCAAATGTTATTGGTCACATACACATATTTAGCAGATGTTATTAAGGGTGTAGCGAAATGCTTGTGTTCAATTAAACACTTGATACCTTATTTTTCATTTAAAATCGTGACGTTTCAGCTGCCAATGGCCTTCATCAGAAGTCTACAATCACATGAAATAAGCGGTGTCAGTACCTTGACCAGGCTGAGCACTGTGCTGTAGGTGAGGGAGAGAAGGAAGAGGATGATGAAGGAGGAGGTGGTGGACCACAGGCTGCTAAACTCATCCTCATCGTTGTCCGTGCAGCTCAGAGCGAAGCCCGCCTCAGGCTCAGTCAGTAGGATGTTCTCTGAGAAGAGGGAGAGAGACAGGTGGTGAAGAACGGACATACGCTTGTGTCTGCGTGTGTGTGTGTGTTCATGTGTGTCTGCGTGTGTGTGTGTGTGTGTGTGTTCATGTGTATCTGCGTATGTGTGTGTGTGTGTGTTCATGTGTGTCTGCGTGTTTGCGTGTGTGTGTGTGTTCATGTTTGTATGTGTATTGTACACCTGTATTAGTCTTTATCATATTCTAACAAATACAGCTACATGAGTTCAAATTATATGGACACACACAGACACACACATCAACACACAAAGAACACATGAAACTGAGCTGTGCAGACTTCTATCTTGGCCTAATGTTAACATGCACATCCTCTCACATTTATGTCAAACTACACCTATACACAAAATAGTACATCCATGACCACCTTACTGGAAGCACAGTACTACTATGTAGGCTATTCAGTACTGTTGTGTCTTTTCATGCCAAAACAATTGTCTTCATTCTGTTTTATATGTACAATAGACCAGTATATTTTCTAAGACTTGAAGTAATTGATATAGGAACACGGAACCATGTGATCTCATATGCGATATTGTTTATTAGCCAGCCTCCACATTAGGAAGGCACATTGAACAATGACAAAGGACAACAATGGCAACACAAGACTGTGCAATAGGACTGACATCTTACAACACAATAGACTGGACAATATCACATTAAACAATATACATGTCTACAGTCAACAAAACAATGACAACACTAACATGTTAACTTTAACTCAACAAGGACAACAAAGATGACATTAGTGGACACACCTAGTAATTGGCTATTCTGACCCACAGAGGAGTCAATAAGGAGACACAACGACACAACACACACAGATTAAAATCACTTGTCTTCACATGAGTTACCCATGGACTTCGACACACTCCTCTCCTTAGGTGCGGTGTTGTTGTCCGAGCCGGCGTACTTGACGGCGCATGTGAAATGCAAGTTTCTCTGCCACTCATTCTTGGTGGTGGTGAAGACGCTGGTAACAGAGTCGTTGCCTTCCGGGGTTTTCTGAGGACGGCTGGTGAGCCCCTCCTGGTACTCGCCGCTTTCCACCTTCCACATGATGAAGACGTCACAGAGAGACGGGCTGACCACCAGGCACACCAGAGTCACTTCCCCCTCCTCCTTCGTGAGAGTCACTTCCACCTCCTCCTTCGTGTCTTCCTCCGGGAGAAGGTGGACGGACACTGAAGGGGCTCGACCTGCAAGAGGATTGATTTTAAGGAGAAACGTTACACTCATGTACGTGTAGGCACCTATGAAAACCAGTGTGTGAATATCAGTTTAAAATCCAACCTAGTGGTCCTTAACCCTAGTTCTGGAGCACCACAGGGGTGTGCAGGTTTCTGTTCTAGCCCAGCACTAACACACCGGATTCAACTAAGCAAAGGTGATGATTAGTTAATGATTAGTTGATTTGCTGACTCAGGTGTGTTAGCGCTGGGCTGGAGCAAAAGTCTGCACATCCTGTGGCTTCCACTCCAGAACCTGGAGCATGTGACCACTTATCACAACCACATTGAGATGTCTCAGTGACCTACATCCTTTGGTGAAGCTGAGGTCCTGAATGACCGGTGTGACTTCACCGCTCTTCATGACAGAACACTGGACTTTGTTCACATTGGTCCACTTCGGCTGGTCTATGGTCAGAGTGCTGACCCTGCTGTTCAGGTTGCCCTTTGATTCAATAGGTTTCAGATGGATGCCATTCGTCGTGGCCTGTCCGTTGACCTGCCAGGTGATAGTGGTACCAGACACTGTGTCCTTGTCTGTACCAGTGATGACACAGTCCAGCATTGCTTGGTTGTCCAAGAAAAACTTTTTCACACTCGGTGGGTTCAGAGTCACCGTCAGTGGTTCTGAAAGGGGAGGGAAGCAGTGGGAAAGCATGACATGTTAATGTTACTGATGAGGAACTACACTAAATAATAGAGATCCTGTGTGTGTGCATGACATCAATTGTAGTACAGTCTACTCCTATGTACAGACCTGTTTTGGAGATCGTCTTGGTGATGTTTTGTTCCTGGTCCTGCACCACACAGCTGTACTGGACCTTGTTGTTCCAGTCAGTGTTGATGACCTTCAGCAGACTGCTGGCTGAGAAGAGGCCTGACTGCTGTTGGCCTACAGTAGGGGTCGGGCCCTCCACCTCCTTGTCATTCTTCTTCCAGGTGACAGTGACGTTCGTTGTGGCGAAATGTTCAATCATACACATCAGGTACTGGGTGGTTCCAATGGGCGCCGACAGCAAAGACACTGTTGGAAGTAAGACTGAGAGGTGGGAGGTAAAAGAAATGGGCACATGTTAGTTTAACCCCTTATTGAAATAATACTGATATTTTCAAAGAAATCCAGGGTAAAAACCAATAATCATTCTATAGCAGGTTTTCTAAACATTAATAGTTTACATCACAAACATTCAAATGCAATCTTTAGAAAAATAGAGCCAACTTCAATATAATATAATGACCACATCTTACCTGGTTTTTTGATGTCTGCTGTCTTTTCACCTCCAGGATGTTCCACGGAACATGTGAAAGTCGTTGAGGTTTTCCAGACATTCTTATCCACGCGGAGCTGACTGACTCCTGTGTAGGTTTCCCCGCTCTGGACCGCCGGGTACTGGATGAAGTCCGTCAGCGCACTCCCGCTGGCGTCTGTCCATTTGAAGGTGAGTGAGGAAGGCGAAAACCCGGTAGCGACACAACCGATGCTGTAGACGTTGTTAGTAGGGGTTCCACAGTTCATAAGAGTGAGCAGAGCAGAGGGGGCTGTGGTTGCTGCAATAAAGAAAGAAAGAAAGAAAGAAAGAAAGAAAGAAAGAAAGAAAGAAAGAAAGAAAGAAAGAAAGAAAGAAAGAAAGAAAGAAAGAAAGAAAGAAAGAAAGAAAGAAAGAAAGAAAGAAAGAAATGTAACACTTTATTTGAATGTACAGAAATGACATGGTAACTACTAGGAATTACCGTGGTAAAATGGTCATTACACAGTTATAACCTAAGAACTACATGTTCATTTAATCTTGCACTATAAGGCACCATTTAGTTCTATGTAGTTGGTTGTCTTGTATTCTTTGATATATAACTACCACTAAGTTTAATATTTTATTAGTCGTATGTACAGGATACACATCGTGTGCACCGTCTAATGTAATGCTTACTTGCAGGTTCCTTCTCAACAATGCAACAACAATAAGAAATAATAAAATATAAGAATACAAACATTAAGTAACTGGCTCAGTAGAATAGAAAAAACATTTTTGAAAAGGTATAATACAGGAAGGAACAATTAAGTACACATTAACTCATTCAATTGCAGACACATTTACCAGTGAAAACAACCATAAAATAAAACATGCTGTTCCTCTAATACCAATTAATTGAAATCATTTTAATTAAATGATTTATATGGACTAAGGTGATGCCAATTAACACTCAATTCAATATGGGCTAAGATGAACTCTGCTCATATTATCTTACCCTTCATTTGGTTTATGTGTTTGACTCCCACATTTTCATTTTCATAGGGTCATTTTTGACTTAAAGCAAAGCCTACATAATTAACCAATTCAACACCAATCGCAAACAGTGAAAGAAGTATGTGAGGAGATGAACAAACAATACTGCCCTACCTAGGTGTACTACGCTAATAACAATATCCAAGTCATAATTTTAACTTTCCTCCATAAAACAATGATTTATCTACAAACTATAGCAATTTAACTGCGTAAAAAAGACACAAAACAATGGCTTACCTGATGATACTGTGACCATTGTCCCTTTCCCCCAATAGTCAAAGTAGCTGAACACAGTGTGACAAGGGCGTATGCCAAGCAATACAAAAACTACCCTCTTTACAGCAATTGGTTTCAACTAATCTTGATAACTTCATCACTAAACCAAAGTAATTTGGTTTGTAAAAAAAAATCTAAATAGATACTACATTCTAACATAGTCACACTTGGTCAACAATATATTTCCACAATATGGATCATTTTCTCTTAGACTGTCATTTTTTTCTAAGGAACGAAGGGTTTTCTATTTATAAGACTTTAGGAAACAAACTTCTGCATTATTCTACAACAGCAGAACCTAGAAATTTAGGAACTATTTGACTTTCAAGGAAATAAGTAAACAATTTCTTTAGTGGACCATGAACAGGTCTATTCAATGACGTTTTGCATCTGAAAAACGCACAAGACTACATATGTTATTTCTACACAGAAAATAGAATGGGAAAATTAAACATTTGATGGAAGTAATAAATGTAAGTTTGCTTACCTGTTGAGACGGTGACTTGTGTCCCTTTACCCCAGTAGTCAAAAGCATCACAGTGCTATGTCTCCATTCACTGCCTGTACAAAAACCCTGCACCTCAATAGGCAGCTTTAAAGTCATGACACTGAATCCAACAGACATGAAGATATAACGCAATATCGTAATATAATTATACACCTGATTTCTTAAGGACATACGTTGTGAATTCAGTTTTGTATACCTTTTAAAAACTGATGCTCAGGTCCATGTCATGACATCACTTACTCCATCAAAACATACTTTAAAAAATTTAAAACAATTTACAATGGGGTTATATCAATATCAGACGATCATTTGAAGAATATTGTATGGTTTCTCCCCATTTTCCCTATCCTCAGGCAGATATAATGCAAGTTCTGTCTCTGAGGTTTTTGTTCAGCCTCATTTCACTGTGTACCCCACCCCATATCACAGTGATATACCCCAGCACAAAAACACCTCCTTCACATCTCCATAGGGATTCCATATGACTCTGTCTGCTCTCAGTCAGGTATAAGAAACATAAAACCATGGCTAAAACTATACATTGTAGCATTACTACAGATTCTTACAGTATTATATTCTCCATGAGTTGGTGGATTAATCTTCAATGTTTGTTATTATTGTTTGTGACTAAAGGTGTATCCATTGTCAGTTTGTGACAGTTGTTTGCAAATGTATGGATTTATGTCACAGTACAAAATCCAATATCATGGCTATGGCCAAATCATGTTTATGGTGAGGTTTCATTAGGTTTACATTGGTACCATTGTCGTGGGGGGTGTTTATTTGACCTGTTCAGTGTTGATGTGTCCATACAGGAGCAAAGGGGTTTTTGTACGGCGTAATATCACTGTGGCCCCCGTAGACCCAAACCATAACTGTATAGTCACAGTGATACACACCATAGCAAAAACCTCCCACCAGTACCACACACCTGCTCTATGAGGATAGCAACACATTCAGATGGTTGTGGATAGGTAATAACACACATATCTATTATTTCTTCAAATATTTTTGAATATTTTAAAATATTATATATTATAACATGATTTAAGTATTCTTTAAAATTAGAACATTTTACCTAAATCCTGCAGGTACAGTGCTTTACAACCTTTAAAAACATCTATGAGACTTTTTATTAATGAGCTTTATAATATTTTAATTTTCAACTCACTCAAAATAATTTAGTCAAAATTTGTATAAATGGTTTAACCTTTATTAATATTTGTTACAAAGTCAGCATCAATATGAATGATTTAACCTTTAATAGTTGTTATTTAGTCAGCATCATTATGAACGGTTTAACATTTAATAGTTGTAATTCAGTCAGCATCATTATGAATGGTTTAACCTTTAATATAGTTGTTATTTAGTCAGCATCACTATTAATGGTTTAACCATTAATAGTTGTTATTTAGTCAGCATCATTATGAATGGTTTAACCTTATAATAGTTGTTATTTAGTCAGAATCATTATGAATGGTTTAACTTTAATAGTTGTTATTTAGTCAGCATCATTATGGATGGTTTAACCATGAATAGTTGTTATTTAGTCATTATCATTATGAATGGTTTAACCTTTAATAATTGATATTTAATCGTCATCATTATGAACTGTTTTACATTTAATAGTTGTAATTTAGTCAGCATAATTACGAATGGTTTAACCTTTAATAGTTGTTATTTAGTCAGTATTATTATGAATGGTTCAACCTTTAATAGTTGTTATTTAGTCAGCATCATCATGAATGGTTTAACCTATAATAGTTGTTATTTTGTCAGCATCATTATGAATGGTTTAACCATTAATAGTTGTTATTTAGTCAGCGTCATCATGAATGGTTTAAGATTTAATAGTTGTTATTTAGTCAGCGTCATCATGAATGGTTTAAGATTTAATAGTTGTTATTTATTCAGCATCATTATGAATGGTTTAACCTTTAATAGTTATTTAGTCAGCATCATTATGAATGGTTTAATCTTTAATAGTTGTTATTTAGTCAGCATCATTATGAATGGTTTAACCTTTAATAGTTGTTATTTAGTCAGCATCATTATGAATGAATGGTTTAACCTTTCTGTTTAATACTAGGCACTCCAGCCCCTTTGGTGCATTTGGATATTCATTATTTCTATCACTAAAATAACGAAGAAAACACATAGTATCACTTTATAAGAAAAACCTGCTTATAACCTGCTTATAAACATTAAACAGTATTGAACTTACATGTACAAGTCTGTTAATCATTACATTTACATTTACGTCATTTAGCAGACGCTCTTATCCAGAGCGACTTACAAATTGGTGCATTCACCTTATAGCCAGTGGGATAACCACTTTACAATGTTGTTGTTTTTTTTTTTTTTTTTTTGGTGGGGGCTAGAAGGATTACTTTATCCTATCCCAGGTATTCCTTAAAGAGGTGGGGTTTCAAATGTCTCCGGAAGGTGGTGAGTGACTCCGCTGTCCTGGCGTCGTGAGGGAGCTTGTTCCACTATTGGGGTGCCAGAGCAGCGAACAGTTTTGACTGGGCTGAGCGGGAACTATGCTTCCGCAGAGGAAGGGGAGCCAGCAGGCCAGAGGTGGATGAACGCAATGCCCTCGTTTGGGTGTAGGGACTGATCAGAGCCTGAAGGTACGGAGGTGCCGTTCCCCTCACAGCTCCATAGGCAAGCACCATGGTCTTGTAACAGATGCGAGCTTCAACTGGAAGCCAGTAGAGTGTGCAGAGGAGCGGGGTGACGTGAGAGAACTTGGGAAGGTTGAACACCACACGGGCTGCGGCATTCTGGATGAGTTGTAGGGGTTTAATGGTACAGGCAGGGAGCCCAGCTAACAGCGAGTTGCAGTAATCCAGACGGGAGATGACAAGTGCCTGGATTAGGACCTGTGCCGCTTCCTGTGTAAGGCAGGGTCGTACTCTCCGAATGTTGTAGAGCATGAACCTACAGGATCGGGTCACCGCCTTGATGTTAGCGGAGAACGACAGGGTGTTGTCCAGGGTCACGCCAAGGCTCTTCGCACTCTGGGAGGAGGACACAACGGAGTTGTCAACCGTGATGGCGAGATCATGGAACAGGCAGTCCTTCCCCGGGAGGAAGAGCAGCTCCGTCTTGCCAAGGTTCAGCTTGAGGTGGTGATCCGTCATCCATACTGATATGTCTGCCAGACATGCAGAGATGCGATTCGCCACCTGGTTATCAGAAGGGGGAAAGGAGAAGATTAGTTGTGGGTCGTCAGTGTAGCAATGATAGGAGAGGCCATGTGAGGATATGACAGAGCCAAGTGACTTGGTGTATAGCGAGAATAGGAGAGGGCCTAGAACTGAGCCCTGGGGGACACCAGTGGTGAGAGCACGTGGTGCGGAGACAGCTTCTCGCCACGCCACTCGGTAGGAGCGACCGGTTAGGTAGGACGCAATCGAAGAGTGAGCCGCGCCGGAGATGCCCAGCTCGGAGAGGGTGGAGAGGAGGATCTGATGGTTCACAGTATCAAAGGCAGCAGACAGGTCTAGAAGGACAAGAGCAGAGGAGAGAGAGTTAGCTTTAGCAGTGCGGAGAGCCTCCGTGACACAGAGAAGAGCAGTCTCAGTTGAATGACCAGTCTTGAAACCTGACTGGTTTGGATCAAGAAGGTCATTCTGAGAGAGATAGCAAGAGAGTTGGCTAAAGACGGCACGCTCAATAGTTTTGGAGAGAAAAGAAAGAAGGGATACTGGTCTGTAGTTGTTGACATCAGAGGGATCGAGTGTTGGTTTTTTGAGAAGGGGTGCAACTCTCTCTCTCTTGAAGATGGAAGGGACATAGCCAGCGGTCAAGGATGAGTTGATCAGCGTGGTGAGGTAGGGGAGAAGGTCACCGGAGATGGTCTGGAGAAGAGAGGAGGGGATAGGGTCAAGCGGGCAGGTTGTTGGGCGGCCTGCAGTCACAAGTAGCAAGATTTTATCTGGAGAGAGAGGGGAGAAAAAAGTCAAAGCATAGGGTAGGGCAGTGTGAGCAGGACCAGCAGTGTCACTTGACAAACGAGGATCGGATGTCGTCAACCTTCTTTTCAAAGTGGTTGACGAAGTCATCCACAGAGAGGGAGGGGGGGGGGGGATTCAGCAGGGAGGAGAATGTGGCAAAGATCTTCCTAGGGTTAGAGGCAGATGCTTGGAATTTAGCGTGGTAGAAAGGGGCCTTAGCAGCAGAAACAGATGAAGAAAATGTAGAGAGGAGGGAGTGAAAAGATGCCAGGTCCGCAGGGAGTCTAGTTTTCTTCCATTTCCGCTCAGCTGCCCGGAGCTCTGTTCTGTGAGCTCGCAATGAGTCATCAAGCCACGGAGCTGGAGGGGAGGACCGAGCCGGCCGGGAGGATAGGGGACATAGAGAGTCAAAGGATGCAGAAAGGGAGGAGAGGAGGGTTGAGGAGGCAGAATCAGGAGATTGGTGGGAGAAGGATTGAGCAGAGGGAAGAGATGATAGGATGGAAGAGGAGAGAGTAGCGGGAGAAAGAGAGCGAAGGTTGCGACGGCGCATTACCATCTGTGTAGGGGCAGAGTGAGTAGTGTTGGAGGAGAGCGAGAGAGAAAAGGATACAAAGTAGTGGTCGGAGACATGGAGGGGAGTTGCAGTGAGATTAGTAGAAGAACAGCATCTAGTAAAGATGAGGTCAAGCGTATTGCCTGCCTTGTGAGTAGGGGGGGACGGTGAGAGGGTGAGGTCAAAAGAGGAGAGGAGTGGAAAGAAGGAGGCAGAGAGAAATGAGTCAAATGTAGACATAGGGAGGTTGAAATCCCCCAGAACTGTGAGGGGTGAGCCATCCTCAGGAAAGGAACTTATCAAGGCGTCAAGCTCATTGATGAACTCTCCAAGGGAACCTGGAGGGCGATAGATGACAAGGATATTAAGCTTAAATGGGCTAGTGACTGTGACAGCATGGAATTCAAATGAGGAGATAGACAGATGGGTTAGGGGAAAAATTGAGAATGTCCACGGGAGAGATGAGGATTCCTGTGCCACCACCCCGCTGACCAGATGCTCTCGGGGTATGCGAGAACACATGGTCAGACGAGGAGAGAGCAGTAGGAGTAGCAGTGTTTTCAGTGGTAATCCATGTTTCCGTCAGCGCCAAGAAGTCGAGGGACGGGAGGGTAGCATAGGCTGGGATGAAGTCTGCCTTGTTGGCAGCAGAACGGCAGTTGCAGAGGCTGCCTGAGACCTGGAACTCCAGGTGGGTGGTGCGTGCAGGGACCACCAGGTTAGAGAGGCAGCAGCCACGCGATGTGAGGCGTTTGTGTAGCCTGTGCGGAGAGGAGAGAACAGGGATAGGCAGAGGCATAGTTGACAGGCTGCAGCAAATGGCTACAATAATGCAGAGGAGATCGGAATGAAATGAACTAAACATCTGGGAAAGGAGAGAGCGGGGCCTCCCTCAGCACAACTCCCAAATATAACTCTCCCAACTTCCACCTCAGAAACTATAATTGTTGTAAACTACAGCGGTTCAATGTTTCTAGGAATAGACTTACTCAGTTTATTCAGCTAGCTAACTAGGTGCAGTATTATTCCGTGAAAATCGTCCGGGAATCAAGTCATATGACGCCACAGCCAGCTAGCATGCCGGACTCCAGCAACACGGTTTAGCGCCAATACTCTGCCACAACAAACCACCAGTGTATCAACACGCAAGCAGATCGTCCGTGTCCGTGTCTAACGTTGTGGGTTAGTCCCGACAGCTTGAGCGAGTCCGTCGTCAACTTATTCAGCCAGTTAGTTAGCTAGAATAGTTAGCAAACTAGCTAGCCATTGCTTTCAGACAAAGAAGAACCCCTCCTTTCACGGCACGAACACACAGAGAGAGCCAAACTAACGTTAACTAGTCACCCATGTCCCAAATTCCTTGAACGACTTGGGCTATCAATATGTAAAAAACTAAACAAATGTAGGTTATGACTTACCCCTAGCAGCTACTGTTAGCTAGCCAAGTGCAAAGCTAGCCACTGAATTGACTCAGCCAGTTCGCGTCTGTTCACACGGTCGTTCCAGCTATTGTTTACTAGTAGCTATCCAGGTAGCAACAAGCTAGCTAATATTTCAAGCACAGTAGCCACTTGCTACCTAACGTTAACGGTTCAGACAATGAGGTTAGGAAACAGCTGAATGGTAGGCAATTATTGTATGTAATTATTGTAGGCAGCCAGCTGGCGTAATTACAGGCACTCTCAGGCGTGACATAACTATACCGTTGCTAATAGCTACTCGCCAGCTAGTCCCGGTGGTGGGTTAGCTAGCTAGCTTAGACAGTTTATCTCACATTCCCAGGAAGTGTCAATTTTGACTGTGACAATATGAACTGTGTTGTCCTTAAGGAACGATGGTTTCCTGCAATATACATTTTTGTTGTTTTTGTACAGGTCATGCTTTGCTTCACACCACTGTGTGTAATTATATCTGACACAGTGATAGACAGTTGTGTCTTCAGTTTAACTTCTCTGCCCTTCTAAAGTGACTATGTTGTTGGAAACATCTTTGGAGATGCTGAACCTGCTTTTGAAAGAATATTTGCAATTTCCATCTGAACCATTCCATAGCTTTATCTACAGGATATCTAATCCAGTCTGTGGTATAGCTATCATCACTGATAGAATACCCAGAGACCTTACAAGTGATGCTCAAAGATTATCTTGGCTTTACAACCATTGAGCTTGGCTGCTGAGTTCTGGGTCAACAATACCATGCATACCTGTCAGGGGAAAAATCTAGATATTTGAAAATGGTCTAACATTAGGTACATGATACATTTATACAGTTTGATTATGTTATAGTAAAATGTATTAAAAAAAGAAACAGGAGGCAGCTGCCAGCAGCAGCAGGAGAAATGCAGGGAACATGGTTTGTGAGGAAGCTGAACTGATGGGAATAATACTTATTTACTCCGAGTGAAAGAGAAACAGACTCTTCTTTAATACAAAGAGGATAATTGATTTGCATCAAAGTCAGAGATTTAGGATTAAAGGAGAACTACAGTAAAATTACTAGAATCACAGTGACATGTTGAGTAGAACAATTATGTATCATAATACTATTAATAATAATACAATGATCTATTGTGGGATGCAATGACTTGCATTATGAATAGTGAGATAGTGAGAATCTAACTATTGTTGTCCCCAAAGATACAGTATATGCTTGACCCATTACTCTTTTTAGATAACAGTAAAAGTCTGTTATCAGTAATTAAAACTCTTAATTGGATTAGACTGATATACAGGTGAATGTAAATAAGATGTCATCAAGATGATGTTTACTGACTAAAATGGCCTGAAGAGTGGATTAAGCTGTGTTGAGCTTGATAAGGAATGGTATGCTTTGAATAAACTTGGAATTTATGCTGGATCCTTATTTTGTCTGTCTCACATCACATTTGACTTTGCTTTGATTTGATTTGATTTGCTAGTGAGAGAAGTGCTTGATCAGTTTTTGTACAGGGCTGCAGCCTCCTGTGTCACTGTGTCTCTGGCACAATAATAAACAGCAGAGACTGTTCATCTGGAGATACACCTGTTTCATGCTATTGTCTCTGGAGATGGTTTACTGACCCTAAACAGAGTGGGGGTAGTAAGTGCCAATGCTGTCACAGGTAATAGTTGCAACCCACTCCAGTCCTTTCCCAGGAGTATGTCTGATCCAAGCCATCCAGTATCTATTCATGTCCAAACCAGAGGCTGTGCAGGTCAGTTTGTGTGGATCTCAAGGCTTTTTAACAACTGGTCCAGACTCAGTCAGTGTCTGACCCTGAACACCTGTGGAAACAAAGTAACATTAGAGAAAATCCCTGGACTCAAAATCTCTGTGATTATTCTTTATCAAACAATAAACGGTCTAAAAGTGTTCACCTGTCAAGCCTATTGTCATCAGTAGAACCACAATATTAAATGTCATGATTAACTATTAGTAGTTATGGTGTGTCCCTGTTCCTCAGTCTAGTCAGAGCTTCAGTCCCTCTCCTCCACTCTGCAGTGAGATAAGTAGTGATGGAAGAGGTCAGAGTTTTGAATTGACTCCTCCTCACTGGGTGGGAAGATCACACTGAGATTAAATAGAGAATTCAGAGATGGGGAACAGATTCATACGTTCTGAATAGTTTGTTAATTACTTGTTTGTGTGACAAGAAGAAAGCTTGACCAGACTGGGCAAGAGATAATTTGATTGTGTAGTTTGAATGTAAGAAGCTGGAGTCTTTTATTGTGTAGTGCTTTGTGATATTGATGTTGTATTATTTACAGTAATGATACCCATAACTATTCTAGTGTGACACTGTGGTATCTGAACAATTTATGACTTTGCTAATGGTTGCAAATTGTTTTAGAGGATGTTGACTCAGCTTAAGGGAAGCATCTGGGGAGTAGTTCTAGAGGGGCACCCTAAAGCAGAGGAAGTCTGTTAGGTGGAGTCCTGGGATTGGTCTGTAGGGAAAACACCCATATCAGGTTACATAGGATATATACTATGGTTTGGGACAAAGGACAGGGAGAATAACATATTTAGAGTTTGGGTCAGGTTATTCTCCAGATGTCTGCAGATGTCTGTAAATTGGCGCTGAGATCTTCAACTGTAATAAGTAATTATAATCGAGGACAGTGTCAGTGGATTTCCTTGTTCTCACAGCATAATTAGCATCGGTTTCTCGAAACCACATAATGGCGACGAGGTATTGGTCGTGTTGCGTCTTTTCTCAGCGTTCCATTCATGGGCGCCGAGCTGACTCTCGCTCCAGAGTCCGGCAGATAAGGGTGAGTTTTCTCACTACTTTGGGCACTGGTTAGTTCGTGTGTCTGTGTGTGTGCGTTGAATGAATGCACCGTTAAGAACTTGCGTGTGTGCTTTGCTGGTTATTTGCTGTGGGATAGGAGTCCGTTCTAAATTTCTAAATTTGTTTGCGCTGTTAACAACGCAAACAGGGTGGAGTTTATATAACTATTGAAGAATAGAATGAAGGAATAAGGCCAAGGAAATGTATACAAATTAGAACATTGCGAATCTATGGAAGCCCTCAAACGAGGCGATCATTAGGATGGGCCGAAAATCCTAAAAGCACATTAGGTGAATTTGGGTCAGTCCCGGGGACTGGATTTTGTGGTATATACATTCGATTGCAAGTTACCGCTCAACTTATAGTTGACGAAGTATATGTTTGATGTAACCGCTCATTGAATATCCGCGAACTCGAGGTAGCAGAAATTTAGGAACAAGGGAAAAAATGGCGCGATGGTAGTAGCATGCTTAGGGGTCCGTAGGAACGGAAATAAGCCTCTTAAACTGTATGTGTGTGTGTAGAAGAGAGTAGGATTTGTGTTCTATGTTTTCTGTTGGTTTGTGAGCTCTGTTAAGTGTTACTGTTTGTATATGGGGGGAAAGAACGGAGGTGAAGTTGGTCTGTCTACTTTCTGTTTAGCAGGAGAGAGCTCCCTCCACTCTGAAATCGCATTGGTGAATGAACTACGCATGCGTGTGATTTTATGAGTTTAGAGTTACGTAGAGCAAATATGCCACTCCCCTGCCTGCACTGAGCTGCTGGGAGACGCAGACTCAGAGCAGTTTCAGAGACAGAGAGGGAGATTTAGACACAAATAGAGGGTTCTGTTTGTTAAATCGGCTGTTGCTTAACGATGAAACCATTTGATTGAGATCTAAGGAATTGATAAATGAGAGAGATATGTTGACGGATTAAAAATAAAAAAATAACTAATTAAATAAATAAAATAAAATGTTATTGAGCTATTTATACTATTCCTGAGTTAAGTTGTTTGCTTATTTCTTAGAGCGAATGTGAACGGAGGAATATTGAATGGTTGAAATAACCCAGTGAGTGCATAAAATACTAAATTCTTGTCTGTTCTTTGTTCTTCTGTGATATGAGAGACGATAAGAAGGAGGAGACAGAGAGAGAGAGGAAGTGCTGACGAGTGCATCATGCGACAGAGTGTGCTGCAACGGATCAAGTCAAATCAAGGCTAGTACTGTTCTATTCACAAAACGTACCTTCCCATAGAGGATATTTTGGCTGCCTAGCATATTTGATGTTATGACAATTTGACAAGGACTTGGCAACAGACTGATCAATTGATGTAATTAAGAATTGCTTCTTGGAGTTTTTGTGCATGAGTGGGATTGATTAGAGTTGAGTGGGGTAATCGAGTACTGACATTATTCTGTAAAATTAAGGTAATTGGGTGCTTATTAAGCAATGGGGTTTGTGAGTCAGTAGTGTTGCTGTATTAGAGGTCTTTCTTTTTTGGATTGCTCTGAAGTTGACTACTTTCATTTATTTTCCTGATTGGATGTGGTAAGATTGCCACTAATCAATAATTTGGTAAAATAAAATAAAATAAAATGAATAAATAAGTAAATTGATGAATAAATGAATAGATTAATTAATTAATTAATTTGGGGAAGAAAAAGAAAGAAAGAGGGAACTATAAGCTATATAGTCTAAAATAATTCACAATAAAGGAATATAAAAGAGTTGTTACAAGGGGGGAAAGGACATAAAAACTATGAAAGTAATTACTCCTGTTGATGTAGTAGAAAATAGTAATCATTTAGTTAATGGTATTGCAAGGTTATCTGGGAAAGGAATTTTACGTTGGTCTGACATTGAACAACCATGGCTAGTGGAAGGGATTCTTAACCCTGACGTCATCAACATGATGAAAGCGATTGAATAATAGAGAGAGGAGTAGCAGAAACGACCATAAAGATGAATCCAAAACTCCAAAAGTAAGAAGAAAAAGAGATGTCTGGAAACTAAGGATGGAGTGAGGTTCAGGAGGATGGAACTTGAAGAAGATGATGATGATCAGAGTGATTGAGAAGAGATCATGGGTGGATATGACTCTGTGATCAGAAGGAAGTTGGCAAGAGAGGAAAGAAGGGGTGATGGAAGTTGAAGGAAGAAGAAGGATACTAGAGATTCGATCTCTGATGAAAGTGAAGATGGAGAAAGCGATGAAGATTTGGAGATTAAAGGTGCTTTATGTTCAGGAGGATTTTATCCTACAATGACTAGTACAGAAGAAATAGAAAGAGATATAGACCGATGCGTATCATGCCTGGATAAAGGGAATAATTTAGAAGAAGTAAGAGAACTGGAAGAACAACTCAAGAAGCTGAAGATACAGAAGAGAAGAAAAAACTGCTGAGAAAAGGATCCCAAGAATTAGAGAAGAATAATACATTGAGGAAAAGGAAAGAGGGCACCAGTAAGAAGATGATATTTCGAGGACAGAAACTAGAATATATGCCTTTGAAGAATACCGATATGTCAGATATACTTGAGAAGCTGTCTACTCTTCAAGATGGAGCATATCCTTGCATTTCAAAAAATTTGAAGAAATTATGGTGGGAACATAGTCTGCCATAGGAGACATTAAGAGACTTTTGGCTAATCTCCTTGGGATTACAGGTATGGAAGAAATATTTCAGAGAGCGGGACATAATAGATATGTGGTGACTGAAGTGAATGACACTGAATTGTTGGCTGCAAGTAGAAATAGGCTGTGGAGAGCACTGAAAGATACGTTTCCAACAAATGTGCATCCTGACAACATTCTGATTGATCCACTAGGACAACAAGAAAATCTGAGAGCCTATATGTCAAGAGTTCATCAAGGGAGAAATATTGCTGGAAATGATCCAATGTGAGTCAAATTGAGAAGTCAATTTTGTGAGCTAAACTGCAGATGGGACTGCCCTCACAAGTAAGGAACAAACTGGCAGAGGTGGTTGGACTTGGAAGCATGACAAAAGGGGATTATATAGTCCATCAAAATAGAGATTATATAGTCCATCAAGTGGATCTGTAGAGGTTAAAGGAACACAACTAGAAAGAACAGGACCAAGAAACTCTCAGAAAACTTGATGAAATACAACTGGGGGAGAATAAGAAGGAGAAAGAAATAAGCTTTGGTTATGAAGAATCAGTGTGCACCAAATCAACAATGACTGCTACAGCTTCAACCGAACCAGGTCAAATGCAATTGTACCAGCCACAAAAAGTGGTACCAGTTGTTTCATATCCATAGCCAGTCTCTGGACTGACACAGAATTGGAGAGGAAGAGGACGAGAAGGCTTAGAAAGAGAAAGAGGAAGAGGAGGAAGATTTAAGCCATTCTTCCAGCAATCTTGAGAAGTGTGTTATGATTGTGGACAGGTTGGTGACTTTGGCTGTGAGTGCAATGGGCCAGAAGGAAACACAAGAGGGAATTTCAGAGGAAGATACAGGAGCAAGTGAAGATCATCTGGAGGACAGGTGAACCCTTTTAGGGGCAAGGAGCAAGGATTCTAGGGGTGCCTAGAAGATCCGAAAGTGGGGTGTCAGCTGGTAGCACCAGTTAGGGGAAAAAGATCCAACAATTGAGGTGAAAATAAACAACTGACCATGGGAAGTGATGATGGATAGTGGAACGGCTTTTATCTGTGTTCAGCCTGAAGAGGTTACACATATCACTATGTCACCTCAACTAATTAGGATAGGGATTTGAGGGAGTGAAACAGTTGATTACTCTTAAGGAACCAATTGAGCTCTGCTATGAAAATGAGAAAATTACAATACCCATACTGGTATCAGAACGTACAGTGGGGAAAAAAAAGTATTTAGTCAGCCACCAATTGTGCAAGTTCTCCCACTTAAAAAGATGAGAGAGGCCTGTAATTTTCATCATAGGTACATGTCAACTATGACAGACAAAATGAGAAAAAAAAATCAAGAAAATCACATTGTAGGATTTTTAATGAATTTATTTGCAAATTATGGTGGAAAATAAGTATTTGGACAATAACAAAAGTTTCTCAATACTTTGTTATATACCCTCTGTTGGCAATGACACAGGTCAAATGTTTTCTGTAAGTCTTCACAAGGTTTTCACACACTGTTGCTGGTATTTTGGCCCATTCCTCCATGCAGATCTCCTCTAGAGCAGTGATGTTTTGGGGCTGTCGCTGGGCAACACGGACTTTCAACTCCCTCCAAAGATTTTCTATGGGGTTGAGATCTGGAGACTGGCTAGGTTGTGGACATGTGTCTTTTATACTGATAATAAGTTCAAACAGGTGCCATTAATACAGGTAACGAGTGGAGGACAGAGGAGCCTCTTAAAGAAGAAGTTACAGGTCTGTGAGAGCCAGAAATCTTGCTTGTTTGTAGGTGACCAAATACTTATTTTCCACCATAATTTGCACAAAAAAATTCATAAAAAATCCTACAATGTGATTTTTGGGATATTTTTTTCTCAATTTGTCTGTCAGAGTTGACGTGTACCTATGATGAAAATTACAGGCCTCTCTCATCTTTTTAAGTGGGAGAACTTGCACAATTGGTGGCTGACTAAATACTTTTTCCCCCCACTGTATACCTATTGCATTGTTGGGAAGAGATGCATTGTGTAAGTTGAACTGTACAATAAGATGTACACGGTAGAAGTGCAAAAGGAAAAGGTTTACCAATTGTTGATGATGACAGAGATGGATTTGTCTATAGTATTCTGGATTGGAAATCTTAGTGAAGATTTTTGAAGCAGGCTAAGATATGGAAGAAATTAAGGGGGAAAATATGCCAGATGAGAGGCTTCTGGAATATCCATTTCAATTCAGCTGAAGTATTTCAAGAATGCTGTCTGATTGAACTCAGAGGAATGGTTGAGTAATCAACTAAAGAAAGTTCAACTCAGCTTATGTTGCATTATTTTAGGACCACAAGGAGCAGCTAGGGGTTTAGCTAATGTTGCAAGGGGGGAGGTTAGGAGAAAGATTACAAAGGAGTAGGGTTTTTGGGAAACATATTTGCTTGAACAGATTGACTATGTCATAGGCAGGTGGACAATCTGTCTGAAAAATGATGTTTACAGGGGGTGACTGTTATTCTTGGTTACATTCCTACACCAAGGGGTGCATAATATGTCAAACTAGGCTAAAAGATGCTCAATCATTTGCCAAGTTTTTGTGTAAAGAAGTCATAAGCAGGTGGGGTCTTCCGGATCAAATATCCTAAAATTAGTGGGAAAGGAATTTGTGGATAAATCAGTGAAATTGTTTTTGAAAAATTAAGGAAAAAGTCAGACTAAAAAGTTAAGAAAACTAGGGTTGAAGGAACTCTAGGACAGTCAGCTAAGCTTCAATGTTAGTAAGAGAGAGAGAACAGGGGTGAAGGGGAAATTTAGAGTTCAGTGGGAAGATAGATATGGCAGGAGTTTAGATTTGTTAGGAGCAGTTGCATTGAAAAAGTATGCGTTGCTGAATGATAAGAGAAGAATGAAGATTGAGGGTGATTGTAGTATCTATTTACAATTCCCAACAGGAAGATCAAGGTGATTGTAAATGTATTTTTTATAATAAACAGTTTGTAAGTGAGGGATTAGAGTTGGGACTGAGAGTTAATGTAGTGACACTAGTGGTGATAGATGGAAATACAAGTAAAGAGTTCAAAGCTTTAGGGAGAATGGATGAATCAACAACAATGACATCAATACTTCAGCCTATTAAAACAACAGTGAGAAGCAATTCAACTCTTTCAACATTGACAGTTATTAAAGCTATAAATATATCACATTTGATTACAAGGGAGCCAATCGCTCCAGCACCAATTTTAGAGGAAAATACTGTCGTTAGGGTTAGGATGGGTGGTACAGCTCATCTTCCTTGTAGATGTGGGAGAAGGAATGTGTAGAGGTGACATTCCTCTCATGTGGAGAGATAATTATGGAGAAGAAGAGTTGTTATGAGGATAAGAAGTAGAAGCTGTTTCACCTAGTGAAAGGAAGTATATTTTGTACAACGATATGAAGTGGAAGAGGGTTATGAGTGATTGCGACCGGGAGACCCATGGGGCGGCGCACAATTGGCCCAGCGTCGTCCAGGGTAGGGGAGGGAATGGCCGGCAGGGATGTAGCTCAGTTGATAGAGCATGGCGTTTGCAACGCCAGGGTTGTGGGTTTGATTCCCACGGGGGGCCAGTATAAAAAAAAAAAAAAAAGATCTATTCGCTAACTGTAAGTCGCTCTGGATAAGAGCGTCTGCTAAATGACTAAAATGTAAATGTTATTTTGAGTAATGTTAGAGGGAAGATAAGGGAGAATACTATCATGGAGGTACAGGATGAGTTGTTTGATTTTAATGGAAGACAAGAAGATATATCTGATCAATACTGCTAGTTAGGGAAGAGAGAAACTAAATGGAAGGCATATGGATTTGATTCTTCTGTTTGGAAATTAAAGATGGATGGGCAGGTAGGAATCTTTAGTTCAAGAAGTTACCTCATTCTGTAAGATCAGTGAGGAATCTTGAGGGTCCATGTCTGTTGAGAATTCCAGCACAAGGAACATGGGATTGAATCTTAGAGAAGGTAGCTCAACCTCTATCAAGTATGTGTAAATCTTATGCTTTATCATGGCTGTTGTATCAGCAACAATCATTAACAAATACAATAATGTAGTTGTGGAAGCATTTGTTTAGGCCTAGGTTTAAGTGTTATTGGTTAAATGAATTAACCTATGTGAATTTGTTAGATAGGAAGGAAAATCAGTTAACAGCACTTCATGAAGCATTGGAGGGGAAACCCGTGAGGGCTAAAAGCTGTTTTTGTTAAAATAAAACATATGATGGAAAGGGGATGTTTAGGGGAATATCAGATGGTGATGATTATATGATGACTTTGGGGTAAGCATGAACATAAGGTTAGTAATGAGAAATATAATGTAACTTTTGATGTTTCATTTAGTAAGAAGAGAAGGACTTTGAGGGTGAGAGAAGTTTTTGCATGGTAATGTGACGATTGGGAATTTTAGAAACATCTGGGGTTTGTGGTGAGAAAGAATATATCCTTACCCTATGGATGGAAAGGATGTTGTTACATGTTGAAGTTGAAGCTTCCATATGAGGTTTTTACAATTAAAAGAGGGGAAGCAGGGGAAAGAGATAAATCTGATTCTGAAAGAGAGACATTTCATAGTCCTACCATTGGAGGATAAGTCTAGGAGAGAAGTGGGGACTTTTACCATGGTATGGTGTAAAATTTGGGAAGATAACATAGATAATATTACCTATACTTTGAAGGGTTTTGCAAATGAAACGATAAGAGGGTTTAACCTTTTGTCAAGACTCAAAGGAGTATTGATGGATAGATATCAATTTTTCACATGTTTTTAAATATTAGTGTGATTTTAGTATTTTGTGATGAATCAAAGGGGGAAATGGAATGTGATTCATTTTTATATTTTTAGTTGATATTGATGTTTTAATTTGAATGTGTTGTTTTGCAAAATATACTGTTTGGTCTTTTCTTTTCTTCCAGAAGCATATGGGGGAATGTATAGAGGGGACAATATGAAGGGACACTATGAATGGACTGGAGGAAGTGGAACAAGGAAAGTGTGGAAAGGTTCAGATTCCATCATCGAAGTTGCATTGGAAGTCGACACTGCTGAGGAGATGAAGTGTAGTGGACTACATTCCAGTGTCTGCAATGATATATAGACATATTTGCATGTGTAATACATAATTTGTGTCATATTCTTTCTGTATTAATTTTTGAAGAATGATATTTGCTGTTATTGGGTACATGTGGGGATCTCAGAGGTTTTTGTTTATTTCGTGGATGCTTAGGGATATTGGGTCTAGGCAGGGATAGAGAGAATCCACAGGAGGGTCCGACGGGTCGACCAGCCTGAATGTGGACAAATTTGATTATATTTTGTTTGCTGAGGCTTTCATGTGTATTTAATTACATCATAGTTTAAAATGCATTGATAAAGATGTATGAATTGATCTGGAATACTTAAGTGGTTGCCTGGGGCAGAGGGGCCGTGAGAGAATTTTACTGTCTTGATTGATTGATGGATATTTGGAAAGAAAGCTGCCAGACAGGTTTTTCGCTCTCACACTCCATAGAGATTTGTTCATATTTAATAGAAATGTATTCACACTCCATAAAGATTTGTTCATATTTAATAGAAATGTATTTACACTCCATAAAGGTTTGTTCATATTTCATAGACATTTATTTACACTCCATAGAAAAAGGTGTTTACTCTCCATACAATTTGGTTTATTGTTAAAGTTACTGAATAAGAGAGAAAATGTTATTTGTCATAATCCTATTCTTTTTGTTTTCGAGACTTAGTTAGTCTCGAAGGGGGGAAATGTGGTATCTGAACAATTTATGACTTTGCTAAGGGTTGCAAATGGTTTTAGAGGATGTTGACTCAGCTTAAGGGAAGCATCGAGGGAGTAGTTCTGGTTACATAGGAAATATACTATTGTTTGGGACAAAGGACGGGGAGAATAACATATTTAGAGTTTGGGTCAGGTTATTCTCCAGATGTCTGCAGATGTCTGTAAATTGGCGCTGAGATCTTCAACTGTAATAAATAATTATAATTGAGGACAGTGTCAGCGGATTTCCTTGTTCTCACAGCATAATTAGCATCGGTTTCTCGACACCAAAACACAAAGAGAGGAGTAGTACACCAGCTAGCCATGTTGTTAGGTGGGGTGTGGGTTTCTGTACAGCTGATTCACCAGCTTCAATCAGTGTGTCTCTCGAGCACAATAATAAACAGCAGAGTCCTCTGATCTCAGACTCTTGGCCATTAAGAACTGTGTGCTGGTGGAGACGTCCTCAGTCAGGGTGAACTGGCCTTTCAGGGAGTCTGAGTAGTCTGGAGCATCTGTTGAACCAGAGTCAACTCTCCCAATCCACTCCAGACCTTTGCCTGGTTTCTGCCTTATCCAGTTCATGTAGTAGCTTGTCATATCAAACCCAGAGATTTTACATGACAATTTAACAGTGTCTCCAGGTCTTTTCACCTGAGAAGGTGACTGATCCATCTCATCACAGAAAACACCTGCAAAACAAAAATGTTGACGCTCAGTTGAAGATCTGGTATTAACAGACATTTTGAGTTTTACCATGATACTCACACATTCTTCAGTCACCATGTAATGCTTTACTTACTGTGTATGGACATCACTATGAGAACTAAACTCCAGACAGTCATAAGCTCCATTGTTCAGTATTAGTTAATACAGGACTTGTAATGTTGTAATATCAGTCCAAGCTGCCTATAATGAGAAGCCAGAGCTCAGTGTCTGATTATAAAGGGATGAAGGGGAGGGAGACTTTGCATAGACCACCCTCTAGAGGTTTAAATATCCTGACAGGGAGAGATCTTCTATTCTAGTCCTTGATTCTCTTCTCCCTGTCCTTTATTCTACTCTCTGTAGTTCAGATTTTACTGATGAGACGTGTTGACTATATATAATGGCTTTAGTATGATGTGTTGACTATATATAATGGCTTTAGTATGATGTGTTGACTATATATAATGGCTTTAGTATGATGTGTTGACTATATATAATGGCTTTAGCATGATGTGTTGACTATATATAATGGCTTTAGTATGATGTGTTGACTATATATAATGGCTTTAGGATGATGTCTTGACTATATATAATGGCTTTATTATGATCTGTTGACTATATATAATGGCTTTACTATGACGTGTTGACTATATATAATGGCTTTAGTATGATGTTTTGACTATATATAATGGCTTTAGTATGATGTGTTGAAGATCAGCAACATGGGAACATACGTTCAGGATTTTTATTTGGGTTTACATTTCTTTAATGCTAACGATTTTTGTAAGGTTAACTTATCAAATTATAATTTAACAGTTTTTGAGACTGAGCATTAATCTGAAATATCTTGATATATTGGTGTTGTGCTTGCACCATTCTCCCATGGGTACATGGGTATTTGTACAGGTCTGGTGCTGGTTTGTATCACTGTGGAGGGTAGCGAGCACAGTAATACACAGCTGTGTCTTCAGGTTGCAGGCTCTGCCCTTGTAAAGACACAGAGTTGCTGGAGGCATCTCTTGAAATGCTGAACTTGTTTTTCAGTGCATCATTTTTGTAGATATCTCCATCATCCCATATATGGGAAATCCACTCCATTGCTTTCCCTGTAAGCTTTCGAACCCAACCTGTGGCAAAGCTTACGCTGCTATCACTAACAGAATACCCAGAGACCTTACAGGTGATGCTCAGAGACTCTCCAGGCTTTACAACCATTAAACTTGGCTGGCTGAGTTCAAGACCACCACAGTACACATCTATGGGGAAAAAAACACATAATTAGTCATATGGTAATTAGAATGAGTGTTAAGGCTATTGTTAAAAATATATTTTCTCAATGTATTTTATTGAGCATCAACCCATTCCTTCCCCCAAATCCCAAGAGACTCACGGGAGGCAGCTGCCAGCAGGAGCAGCAGCAGAGATGTAGGGAACATGGTCGGAAGCTGAAGCTGAACTGGTGGGAGCTCTTCTCTACTCCAACTGACTCTGAGACAGACAGTCCACTTTTTATTCAGAGAGAGAGGTTGTGTGTTAGGCTCCTTTGCATATAGAGTTGGTATAAAAGGATAAGACTGTTATTAACTGTGTTGACCTGCATTATGAACGGTCAAAATGAAATACAAAATGTAGTCAACTTCGGATGATCAGTTTCTTTACAGTACAGTATATTATTACTATTATCGCTTCCATTGTTTTAGTCATCACAGAACAGCTGTGTCAGAAAATAATAATTACATTTTGGGTGTTTCTCAAGGATCTCTCCTTGGTCCATCACTGATTTTAGTTTACATTAATTACTTTCATCTGGTATCTAAAAGTATATTTGAAAAGTTTCATTCAAAAACTCTATACATCCATTTTCAGAAATATTGGTAAATTAGCTTTTATTGTTTAAAGAAATTATGACAGAGATTGTGTGTTGTTCAATGACATTCATGTTTTTGTTTCATATCTAGCACTTGATGGTTTCATTTCAGAAAGACAAATAATCA
The DNA here is from genome assembly GCF_964263955.1 of Coregonus lavaretus. Taxonomy (NCBI): domain Eukaryota; kingdom Metazoa; phylum Chordata; class Actinopteri; order Salmoniformes; family Salmonidae; genus Coregonus; species Coregonus lavaretus. The sequence goes on along the minus strand of NC_140015.1, from coordinate 27,036,913 downwards.
TGTTTTTTTGCAAAACGCTATATATATTCGCCTGACTCTCAGATAAATAAGTAGGACTGCTAGTTTTTACACAGTCAAATGAAACAAATAACTATTTTTATAAATAACTGTAGAGAAACAAGAAGAAACCCACACACTGCTCTTGTTAGTATCACTGCTCTTTATTCAGCTTTACGTATTGGCCTCAAGGCCTTCATCAGAGCTTTTGTGAGTGTTTTTCATTTGCACCCTTGTCTAGACATTGCTCTACACACATCCGTTCAATGCAACGAATGGGGTTGGATTCGAGGGAAAATAAACACGTGTTACCAAATATAACAATTTGCATTTCATAGGTATTCTAATAAAGTGTGTACATAAGACGTATTAAACATGTCTGTAAAACCACAATGAGGACATCACCTATCAAGTAAGTTTTCATAAATCATTGGGTACAGAGAAAGAAAAAACGTCAGAGTAGGCTGAAGTGGTGGCATTAGTTCATGTTCACAGTTACAACATAACATGCATGGGCATAATTAAATGTTTTTGTTTTTGGTCATTAAAATGTACTGCGACTGGATCATCCCTGTCGTTTCTCCTGATTGAACTTTTATGTTCACTAATTCTCTGTTTGAGAGAACGAGAGGTTTTACCAGCATAACACAGCCCACATGGGCATTTAATCATGTAGATAACATGGGTGGTGGAGCACGTAATAATGTCATTTATTTGGAACCGTTTTCCTGTATGTGGGTGGGAGAAATATCGGCACTTAATCATAATGCAGCGCTTTGCGCAGCCTCTGCATTTATACCTACCATTCAGAAGAGGGCGGAAAATAGCATGGCTCATTTTATTTTGTGGCTGTCAGTTGGCATGGACCAATTTGTCACCTAAATTGCGACCTCTCCTATATACAATAAGTGGTGGGTTCTTAAATTCAGCTGGCAAAGCTGGGTCTGATGATAAAACATGCCAGTGTTTCCCACTTTGCGCGAGTTCAATGCATATGTGGTGGTGAACAATACAAAGTGTTCTTTCGCTCTAGTGGGTCTGTTTTGTAGAGGTTCATCTCATGTTTTCCCTAATGCCAAATTAAGAGCTTCATCCACACATTGTGGAGAGTAGCCTCATAGAAATCTATTACGCATCTCCGCTGATTTTTCTAGATAGTCCTCTCTGGAGTGGCATATATGGCGCAGTCTGAAAAACTGGCTTCTTGGAAGTCCTATTTTTAATGGCTCAGGGTGGAAGCTTCCCCGTAATAGAGTATTTCTGTCTGTTTATTTTCTGTACAGAGCTTTAAACAGGGTTCCGTTGGATTTCAATCCACATATCGAGGTAATGAACACGTTTAGTGTCACATTCAATAGTGCATTTTAGATTAGGGTCCATGTCATTGAGTAATGCCATAAAGGTTGACAGCTCTTCTCCCGTTCCTCCCCATATGCAAAACATTTCATAAATATATCCATACCACTTCCATTTTTTTTTTTCAATCATGGAAATAAGTAGTACTGCTACTACATTTTTAATAAAGAACTGTTCAAATTATACGTTTCTGACATTGCCATTTAAAAGAAAGTTTAAAAAAATAATTCAATACAGTAATGAGATCTGTATGTAAAACATTTACATTTGACAAAATTAACATTTACATTTGACATTTTAGTCATTTAGCAGATGCTCTTATCCAGAGATCGACTTACAGTAAGAGCATTCATTTTAAGATAGCTAGGTGAGATGTTCCAGTATAAAACCCAATATCATGGCTATGGCCAAAATCATGTTTATGGTGAGGTTTCATTAGGGTTACAATGTCGTGGGGGGTCTTTATTTGACCTGTTCAGTGTTAATGTGTCCACACAGGAGCAAAGGGGTTTTGTATGACATAATATTACTGTGGCCCTCCAATAGACCCCAACCATAACTGTATAGTCACAGTGATACACACCATAACAAACACTTCCCACCAGTACCACACACCTGCTCAATGAGGATAGCAACACATGCAGATGTTGATAATGCACATTTCTATTATTTCTTCAAATATTTTAGAATATTTTTTACCATCGGTTAACTGTTTTGTAAACTATTATACAGTATATTATAAAGTGGTTTAATTCACCTTTACATTTGTGGGTAACATTTTTCCTAAATCCTGCAGGTACCATGCTTTATAACTTGTTATAAACATGTATGATCCTTTATAATGTCTTACAATGAGGTTTATAATATTTTCATTTTCAACTGACACAAAATAGTTGTTATTTAGTCTGCATCATTAGGAATGTTTTAACCTTTAATAATGTTTATGTAGTCAGCATCATTATGAATGGTTTAACCTTTAAAAAACACTAGATTCAATTGAAGCACCGGTGTGTCAATCTAAGTTACATAACAAATAAATCCCCATCAAAAGCTGTCCGTTTGCATTGGATGCGTCTCAATCCGCCACATCTGCCCATGTCTCACTTTCGCATCTGTGGTGAAAGGTGGCAGAGCTAGAGCGGTGTTTGTCAAGACCATTAGACATCCCGACAGTCTGTCTTTTCACAAAAACGTCTGTAGTGTCTGAATGGTTAAATATACAGTGCGTTCGGAAACTATTCAGACCCCTACACCTTTTCCACATTTTGTTACATTACATCCTTAATCTAAAATATATATATATATTTAAATCTCATCAATCTACACACAAAACCCCATAACGACAAAGCAAAAACCAGTTAGTAAAAATGTTTGCAAATGTACAAAAAAATATTAACGGAAATATTACATTTACATAAGTATTCAGACCCTTTACTCAGTACTTTGTTGAAGCACCTTTGGCAGCGATTACAGCCTCGAGTCTCCTTGGGTATGTCACGCCCTGGCCGTTGGTTTGGTCAGGGCGTGAGTTTCTATGTTATATTTTCTATATTGCAGTTCTAGCTTGTGTGTCTATGTTTGGCCGGGCGTGATTCCCAATCAGAGACAGCTGTCGCTCGTTGTCTCTGATTGGGGATCATACTTAAGTAGCCTGTTTGCCTACCTTAGTTGTGGGATCTTGTTCCGTGTTAGGCTTGTATGTGTATAGCCTGAGGACTTCACGTTACGTTGTTTCTTGTTTTGTTTATGTTTATTGAGTTAAATAAACATGTACGCTTTTCACGCTCCACCTTGGTCTGACCCGTCTCTCAACGATCGTGACAGAAGATCCCACCAACAACGGACCAAGCAGCGTACCCAGGAGCAGCAGACACCCTGGACACAGGTGGGGAAGAGTTTTTGAACATGGGAGGAGATTTTGGCAGGTAAAGGATCCTGGGCGAAGGAGGAGGCCCAGGCAGGAGAGGAACACAGAAGGCGCCGGCCGAGGAGGAAGCCCGAGAGACAGCCTCAAGACATTTTTTTGGGGGGGCTAAAAGGGTGGTAGGGGATCGATAGAGAAGAGCCCAGACCACTGCACTCGTGGGGGCTCAAGGAGGAGTCCTCACTGGAGGAGGACTGGGCGTGGAGAGTAAAGGACTGGTACAGTCGTAGACCTCCAGCGCCGGTTCCCAGTCCGGTACGCCTCGTGCCTGCTCCTCGCACCAAGCCAGTGGTGCGTGTTCCCAGTCCGGTACGGCCTGTGCCTGCTCCCCGCACCAAACCAGTGGTGCGTGTCTCCAGTCCGGCACGCCCCGTACCTGCTCCCCGCACCAGGCCAGTGATGCGTGTCTCCAGTCCGGCCCGGCCCGTGCCTGAACTTCACACCAAGCCAGTGGTGCGTGTTCCAGTCCGGTACGGCACGTGCCTGCTCCTCGCACCAGACCAGTGGTGCGTGTCGCCAGTCCGGCCCGGCCTGTTGCTGCTCCTCGCACCAGACGAGTGGTGCGTGTTCCCAGTCCGGCCCGGCCCGTGCCTGCTCCTCGCACCAAGCCAGTGGTGCGTGTTCCCAGTCCGGCACGGCCCGTGCCCGTTCCACTGGTGCCCAGTCCAGCTCCGGTCAGCAGCTCCACTCCGGAGCCAGAGCAGTCCGCTCCACCGGTGCCTAGTCCAGCTCCGGTCAGCGGCTCCACTCCGGAGAAAGAGCAGTCCGCTCCACCGGTGCCTAGTCCAGCTCCGGTCAGCGGTTCCACTCCGGAGCAGTCCGTTCCACCGGTGCCTAGTCCAGTCCATTACCCCTATACATACAGTGCGTTGCAAAAGTATTCATCCCCCTTGGCATTTTTCCTATTTTGTTGCATTACAACCTGTAATTTAAATGGATATTTATTTGTATTTCATGTAATGGACGTACACAAAATAGTCCAAATTGGTGAAGTGAAATGAAAAAAATAACTAGTTTCAAAAAATTCAAATAAATAAATAACGGAAAAGTGGTTTGATATGAAGCCCCTAAATAAGATCTGGTGTACCCAATTACCTTCAGAAGTCACATAGTTAGTTAAATAAAGTCCACCTGTGTGCAATCTAAGTGTCATATGATCTGTCACATGATGCAATACCACTAAGCAAGGGCCACCGCCAAGCAAGCGGCAAGGAGCTCACCAAACAGGTCGGGGACAAAGTTGTGGAGAAGTACAGATCAGGGTTGGGTTATAAAAAAATATCAGAAACTTAGAACATCCCACGGAGCACCATTAAATCCACTATAAAATGTTTAAAGAATATGGCACCACAACAAACCTGCCAAGAGAGGGCCGCCCACCAAAACACACGGACCAGGCAAGGAGAGCATTAATCAGAGAGGTAACAAAGAGACCAAAGATAACCCTGAAGGAGCTGCAAAGCTCCACAACAGAGATTGGAGTATCTCTCCATAGGACCACTTTAAGCCGTACACTCCACAGAGCTGGGCTTTACGGTAGTGGCCAGAAAAAAGCCATTGCTTAAAGAAAAAAATAAGCAAACATGTTTGGTGTTCGCCAAAAGGCATGTGGGAGACTACCCAAACATATGGAAGAAGGTAGTATTGTCACGGTTCAGACAGACGACCAGAGGACCACAATTGCGTCACACCAGAAAGTTTATTAAAACTTAAGGGAAAAGGGAAGTAGGGAGTGAATGAAGGCTCCAGGGGTAACAGGGATCCCGTCCAATGTGCTGGGTCTGTGCCCCCCCCAGTGGCAGCGATGCGTCCTATGAAGCCGGTGGTGGGTGGTCCAGAAGTCCTGGGGGGGGGAGACACAGACACAACAGGGCGGAATGAAACAAGGCAGCAGTACAGTTCAAGGGAAATCCAAAATACGTAGTAGCAAGGCAGAAGGCTGGTCAGAGTTACCGGGATTGAAGAGTAGTCAGGAGTCGTAATGGCAGAAGCAGGTCTGGATCTCCTGAGGCAGAAGAGTATCCAAAAATCAGGCAGGTCCGGGGTCACAAAACCAGGGTGAGCCAGAAGCGCGAGCAAACAGGTTCCGGGTGTGAGCTTTGCAGACGATCTGACACCGGAGAGCTGAAAGACAGGGCCTTAAATACTGGGAGAGGTAGTGGGTAATGCAGCGCAGCTGGCAGAGTAATTAGAGCAGAGCAGAGCAGGGACAGGTGGAGCTAGTTAGGCTGAGTAGAGAGAGTGGTGAGCAGAGTGGAAGAAAATTAAGGTGGTAACCCGGTGGAGTGAGAGGCCCATGACAGAACCCCCCCCCCAAGGGACGGCCCCAGAAGTCCCAAGAGCAACACCACGCCGGGCGGGAGGAGGGGAGCCGGAGGAGGGCTAGAACTCCTCCGAACGGTCCGAGTGAACGTCCTCATCCTCGGAGGAAGCCGGAGGGCCGTGGTCGGGAGATGGGACAGGTCCCGAGACAGGATCAGGCACAGGACAGGAAGCCGAGCGGGCAGGACGGTTAGGGACCCCTCTGGGGCGGCCCCTACGGATTGCAGGTTGATCAGGATGCCGTTGGTGGAAAGCGGTGATGAGAGTCCTATCCACAATCCGACTAGCTGGCACCCAGGTCCTTTCCTCAGGTCCATAGCCCTCCCAGTCAATGAGGTACTGGAGACCCCTACCCCTCCGTCTGGACCGAAGCAGGCGGCGGACGGTGTAAACCAGACCACCATCGACGAGCCGTGGAGGAGGAGGACAAGGCGCAGCAGGGACCAGCGGACTCTCATGGATGGGCTTAATCTTAGACACATGGAAAGTGGGGTGCACCCTCAGGGAATTAGGCAGTTGGAGCCGGACAGCAGTTGGGCTAATCACTCTTATGATAGGGAATGGGCCAATGAACCGAGGTGCCAGCTTCTGCGACTCCACCCTGAGTGGCAGGTTCTTCGATGACAACCACACCCTTTGACCAACATGGTAGGTGGGAGCAGGAATTCTCCGACGGTTGGCCCCGGTAGTGTAGCTGGCAACGGATCTGAGGAGTGTGGCTCGGGCTTGTGACCAGGTGCGGCGACATCGACGGGCAAAAGCAAGTGCAGATGGGCAAGTAACCTCCTCTTCCTGGCTGGCAAATAGAGGAGGCTGGTATCCATAAACACATTGGAAAGGGGACATACCGATGGCAGAGCAGGTCAGAGAATTGTGTGCGTACTCCACCCATGTCAATTGCTGCGACCAGGAGTGGGGGTTGCGTGAAGTCATGCATCGCAGTGCCTTCTCGAGCTCCTGATTAGCCCGCTCTGACTGCCCATTGGATTGGGGATGGAATCCGGAAGTCAGACTGACTGTGGCTCCCAGCAGGTGACAGAACTCCTTCCAAAAAGCGGAGGAGAATTGTGGACCACGGTCAGAAACTACATCCTTTGGCAGTCCGTGGATCCGGAAGACGTGTTCCAGGACCACCTGGGCGGTCTCCTTGGCGGTTGGGAGCTTGGGGAGGGGAATGAAGTGTGCCATCTTGCTGAAACGGTCAACGATGGTGAGAATGACGGTCATGCCACTTGAAGGGGGCAGCCCCGTGACAAAGTCAAGGGCGATGTGAGACCAGGGACGTCTGGGCACAGGCAGGGGCTGCAGCAATCCGGCTGGGGGCTGGCAGGACGACTTGTGTTGGTTGCAGATGGGGCAGGCTTGGACGAATTCCCGTACATCCTTCCTCAGAGAGGGCCACCAGAACCTCTGGGCGAGCAGGTTGTAAGTGCGGGTGGAGCCAGGGTGACAAGCTAGGCGGGAGTCATGTCCCCACTGAACGACCTGGGACCTCAGGTCTTCGGGGACAAAAAGGCGGTCAGCTGGGCAAGTGCTGGGACCTGGCTGGTTACGGAGAGCCTCCAGCACCTGTTCCTCAACAGCCCAGGTCAGAGCTGCAACGATGCAGGGACTTGGCAGAATCGACACAGGGTCCTTGGAGGGGGTGTCATCCTTCTGGAATTGACGGGAGAGGGCGTCTGGCTTGGTGTTGCGTGATCCAGGCCGGTATGACAGAGTGAAATTAAACCTGGTGAAGAACAGGGCCCAGCGGGACTGCCTGGAGTTCAACCGTTTGGCCGTGCGGATGTACTCCAAGTTCTTATGATCGGTCCAAACGAGAAATGGAATGGTGGACCCCTCCAGCCAGTGACGCCACTCCTCCAAAGCAAGCTTCACAGCCAGCAGCTCACGGTTCCCTATGTCGTAATTGCACTCAGAGGGGGACAACCGACGTGAGAAAAAGGCACAGGGATGGAGCTTCCTATCCTCCGCAGCCCACTGAGAAATCACAGCACCAACTCCCACATCCGAGGCGTCCACCTCCACAATGAATTGCCGGTCCACATCAGGCATCTGGAGGATGGGAGCGGAGGTGAACCTCACCTTGAGGGTACTGAAGGCTTTGTCGGCTGCTGGGGTCCAGGTGAAGGGTTGCTTGGTGCTGGTTAGAGCAGTGAGAGGGGCAGCAACGGTACTGTAGTTCCGGATAAACTTCCTATAGAAGTTAGCAAACCCCAGAAACTGTTGCAGCTTCTTTCTGTTCTCCGGAACTGGCCATGAAGTGACTGCTGACACTTTGGCAGGATCCATTTGGATACTTCCCTCTGCCACTATGTACCCCAGGAAGGCCACTGTCTTGACGTGAAACTCACATTTCTCTGCCTTGGCGTAGAGGGAATTCTCCAGAAGACGATGAAGGACTTGCTGGACATGGCGGGTGTGTTCAGACAGGTTTCTGGAGTAGATTAAGATGTCATCCAGGTAAACGAAGACAAACTTGTTTAACATGTCCCGCAGTACATCATTCACTAGAGCCTGGAACACAGCAGGAGCATTGGTGAGGCCAAAAGGCATAACCAGATACTCGTAGTGGCCTGTTGGTGTATTGAATGCGGTTTTCCATTCATCTCCCTCCCGGATCCGCACTAGGTGGTAAGCGTTTCTGAGATCCAACTTGGTAAAAACAGTGGCTCCCTGGAGCAACTCAAAAGCAGAGGTGAGCAGAGGCAGAGGGTAACGGTTTTTCACTGTGATGTCGTTGAGTCCCCTGTAGTCGATGCAGGGGCGAAGAGATCCGTCCTTCTTCCCCACAAAGAAGAAGCCAGCATCAGCAGGAGATGAAGATGAACGGATTAATCCTGCGGACAGAGAGCCATTGATGTAGTCCTCCATGGACTTTCTTTCAGGAGCAGACAACGAATAAAGACGACCCTTTGGAGGGGCTGTTCCAGGGAGGAGGTCGATGGCACAGTCGTACGGTCGGTGAGGGGGCAGAGATGTGGCTCTTGCTTTGTTAAACACCTCTCTGAGACCATGGTAGCATTCTGGGACATTGGAGAGGTCAGGAGCGGAGTTAGTAGGTACTGGCCGAGGGGGTAGTGCAGCAGCAAGCAGGCAGGTTCGGTGGCAGTCCTCTCCCCACTCCCTGATCACCCCGGTCACCCAGTCGAGCTGAGGGTTGTGCCGGCGGAGCCATGGGTAACCCAGGATGAGGGGTTGGCCTGGAGAGGGGAGCAGGTGAAACTGGATAGTTTCTTGATGGTTTCCGGACAGACCCATCGAGACCGGGGCCGTGACATGAGTGACCGATCCGAGTAAGTGTCCGTCCAGTGCCCGGGCAGGAATAGGAGGTGTCAAACGGAGGTTCTCCAGTCCCAGTTGGCGTGCCAGCTTGATGTCCATTATGTTGGCTTCGGCGCCAGAATCCACCAGAGCAGCCAGGGTGTGAGTTGAGTCAGAGAGGCGGAGGTGAACTTGCAGCAGGGGTTTGCGGTCGGAGGACTGGATGGTCATTGAACTCAACCGGACTCCCCCTATTCCCGGTGAGCTTCGGCCCTTTAAAGGGCAGGTTACCACACGATGTCCATCACCTCCACAATAGAGGCAGAGGTTTGAGGTGAAGCGGCGCTGGCGCTCTGCAGGAGTGAGAGAGGCTCGCCCAATCTCCATAGGCTCAGACTGATCAAGCTGACCTGGGTGAGTGGCAGTAGATGACAGGAGCCCAGTCGGATCTCTCCGAATGCCGGTAGTAGGTGGACCTTGGCGCCCCCTCTCACGACGACGGGTCTGTATCCTTCTGTCGATCCTGACAGTCAGTGCGATGGCTTCATCAAGAGTGGAAGGCAGTTCATGGGAGACCAACTCGTCCTTGATATAGTCAGCCAAACTATGGAAGAACGCGTCCACCAACGATGGTGTGTTCCAAGAACTTCGTCTAGCCAGGGTTCGGAAGTCGATGGAATGGTCTGCGACTGTACGTCTGCCTTGTCGAATACTGAACAGTTCACGAGACGCCTCTGCGGTTGGTGAATCCAGGTCAAACACCTTCAGCATCTCCTCAGCAAACAGGTCGAAGGTTGCACATGCGGGGGTTTGACGTTCGAACTCTGCTGTTCCCCAGAGTCGAGCTCGGCCCGTCAGGTGAGTGATGGCATACCCAACTTTAGCCCCCTCCGTGGCGAAGGTCCTTGGCTGCAAGGAGAACTGAAGTCGGCAGCTAGTCAGGAATGGCCGGACCTGGGTTGAATCGCCGTTGAACCGCTCGGGGTTTCCAATCTTGGGTTCCGGAGCAGCGGCTGCAATGACCGGGGCAGGTAACTCGGGGGCAGGGCTGGTGGGCAGACTGGCTGGGGTAAGGTTGGTGAGGAGTTGAATGATCATGGCGAGTTGTTGTTGCTGCTGCTGGAACTGCTGCTCATGCTCATCGGTTTCCATGTCGGGGAAAGTGTGCGCTGAGTCCATAATGGTCAGATCGTACTGTCACGGTTCAGACAGACGACCAGAGGACCACAATTGCGTCACACCAGAAAGTTTATTAAAACTTAAGGGAAAAGGGAAGTAGGGAGTGAATGAAGGCTCCAGGGGTAACAGGGATCCCGTCCAATGTGCTGGGTCTGTGCCCCCCCCAGTGGCAGCGATGCGTCCTATGAAGCCGGTGGTGGGTGGTCCAGAAGTCCTGGGGGGGGGAGACACAGACACAACAGGGCGGAATGAAACAAGGCAGCAGTACAGTTCAAGGGAAATCCAAAATACGTAGTAGCAAGGCAGAAGGCTGGTCAGAGTTACCGGGATTGAAGAGTAGTCAGGAGTCGTAATGGCAGAAGCAGGTCTGGATCTCCTGAGGCAGAAGAGTATCCAAAAATCAGGCAGGTCCGGGGTCACAAAACCAGGGTGAGCCAGAAGCGCGAGCAAACAGGTTCCGGGTGTGAGCTTTGCAGACGATCTGACACCGGAGAGCTGAAAGACAGGGCCTTAAATACTGGGAGAGGTAGTGGGTAATGCAGCGCAGCTGGCAGAGTAATTAGAGCAGAGCAGAGCAGGGACAGGTGGAGCTAGTTAGGCTGAGTAGAGAGAGTGGTGAGCAGAGTGGAAGAAAATTAAGGTGGTAACCCGGTGGAGTGAGAGGCCCATGACAAGTATGTTCAGATGAGACTAAAATTGGCCATCAAGGAAAACGCTATGTCTGGCGCAATCCCAACACCTCTCATCAACCCGAGAACACCATCCCCACAGTGAAGCATGGTGGTGGCAGCATCATGCTGTGGGGATGTTTTTCATGGGCAGGGACTGGGAAACTGGTCAGAATATAAGGAATGATGGATGGCGCTAAATACAGGGACATTCTTGAGGGAAACCTGTTTCAGTCTTCCAGAGATTTGAGTCTGGGATGGAGGGTCACCTTCCAGCAGGACAATGACCCTAAGCATACTGCTAAAGCAACACTCGAGTGGTTTAAGGAGAAACATTTAAATGTCTTGGAATGGCCTAGTCAAAGCCCAGACCTCAATCCAAAATCCCTTTTAATTCCAGGTTGTAAGGCAATAAAATAGGAAAAATGCCAAGGGGGTGAATACTTTAACAAGCCACTGTATCTGCCTCTATCACTCAAGTATCCCTGAACACTGTAAATGATATGGGAAGTTACGCTGTATACAGCTTCTTACTTTCTTATTTTTATTTCTTAGGTGTTTTTGTTCTACCTTTTGTTATTTTTTGTATTACATTGATATTGATTACTGCATTGTTGGGTTTGGAGCTTGCAATAAATACATTTCACTGTACTAGTGCATGTGACATTCAAACTTAAAACTGAATTCTGTTTGCTGAAATTTGACATTTGGTTTCATGCAAATAAGTTCCCCAAATTGAAAAATATTACCCAAAAAATGGTTTTAGCTGCTAGATAGTGATAATTAATTTGACTGAATGACTGCATAAATTATTGAAACTGTTTGGAGTTATTTGCCATTGTCAACTGACTTTGAATGGCTATATAGTTTTCAGTTGAAGTTTCATGAGGATATTCATAATGTTATGTTGACAGGTTGTCAGGTACAGTGGGGAAAAAAAAGTATTTAGTCAGCCACCAATTGTGCAAGTTCTCCAACTTAAAAAGATGAGAGAGGCCTGTAATTTTCATCATAGGTACACGTCAACTATGACAGACAAATTGAGAAAAAGAAATCCAGAAAATCCCATTGTAGGATTTTTAATGAATTTATTTGCAAATTATGGTGGAAAATAAGTATTTGGTCACCTACAAACAAGCAAGATTTCTGGCTCTCACAGACCTGTAACTTCTTCTTTAAGAGGCTCCTCTGTCCTCCACTCGTTACCTGTATTAATGGCACCTGTTTGAACTTGTTATCACCTGTCCACAACCTCAAACAGTCACACTCCAAACTCCACTATGGCCAAGACCAAAGAGCTGTCAAAGGACACCAGAAACAAAATTGTAGACCTGCACCAGGCTGGGAAGACTGAATCTGCAATAGGTAAGCAGCTTGGTTTGAAGAAATCAACTGTGGGAGCAATTATTAGGAAATGGAAGACATACAAGACCACTGATAATCTCCCTCGATCTGGGGCTCCACGCAAGATCTCACCCTGTGGGGTCAAAAAGATCACAAGAACGGTGAGCAAAAATCCCAGAACCACACGGGGGGACCTAGTGAATGACCTGCAGAGAGCTGGGACCAAAGTAACAAAGCCTACCATCAGTAACACACTACGCCGCCAGGGACTCAAATGCTGCAGTGACAGACGTGTCCCCCTGCGTAAGCCAGTACATGTCCAGGCCCGTCTGAAGTTTGCTAGAGTGCATTTGGATGATCCAGAAGAGGATTGGGAGAATGTCATATGGTCAGATGAAACCAAAATAGAACTTTTTGGTAAAAACTCAACTCGTCGTGTTTGGAGGACAAAGAATGCTGAGTTGCATCCAAAGAACATTATACCTACTGTGAAGCATGGGGGTGGAAACATCATGCTTTGGGGCTGTTTTTCTGCAAAGGGACCAGGACGACTGATCCGTGTAAAGGAAAGAATGAATGGGGCCATGTATCGTGAGATTTTGAGTGAAAACCTCCTTCCATCAGCAAGGGCATTGAAGATGAAACGTGGCTGGGTCTTTCAGCATGACAATGATCCCAAACACGCCGCCCGGGCAACGAAGGAGTGGCTTTGTAAGAAGCATTTCAAGGTCCTGGAGTGGCCTAGCCAGTCTCCAGATCTCAACCCCATAGAACATCTTTGGAGGGAGTTGAAAGTCTGTGTTGCCCAGCGACAGCCCCAAAACATCATTGCTCTAGAGGAGATCTGCATGGAGGAATGGGCCAAAATACCAGCAACAGTGTGTGAAAACCTTGTGAAGACTTACAAAAAACGTTTGACCTGTGTCATTGCCAACAAAGGGTATATAACAAAGTATTGAGAAACTTTTGTTATTGTCCAAATACTTATTTTCCACCATAATTTGCAAATAAATTCATTAAAAATCCTACAATGTGAATTTCAGGATTTTTTTTTCTCATTTTGTCTGTCATAGTTGACGTGTACCTATGATGAAAATTACAGGCCTCTCTCATCTTTTTAAGTGGGAGAACTTGCACAATTGGTGGCTGACTAAATACTTTTTTTCCCCACTGTATATTTTATGGATTTGGATGATAATTTAGAATATGATGTGTCTACCCTCTCCTAGTGTTGGTGGGGTGATGGGATTGATGTTGACAGAAACTGGAGCTCAGAATTGTCTCACTGAGTCTCACAGTAAAATAAGTGCTTGCTCAGTTTTTGTACGGTGCTGCAGCCTCCTGTGTCACTGTGTCTCTGGCACAATAATAAACAGCAGAGTCTTCAGTCTTCAGGCTGTTCATCTGGAGATACACTTGCTGCTTGCTGTTGTCTCTGGAGATGGTGAACCGACCCTGAAATGACTGGGACTAGTAGATGCTACTATCACTTGGACCATGAATGTAAACTATCCATTCCAACCCTTTACCAGAAGCCTGTCTGATCTAGTTAAAGTCAGAGCTAGTTGAGATTCCAGAATATGTACAGGTTAGTTTGTGGGATTCTCCAGACATTTTAGCCACTGGTTCAGACTCAGTCAGGGTTTGGCCATGAAAACCTGCGAAAATTCAAAATGGCAAACAATGTTTAACAAACGATCAAATTAAAAAATAACTTTGAAGTTTGAACACATCCCGTTTTATTAATCTGTAGGGCATAATTCTGTTGTTATTGAGTTATAACAGTCACAATGAAAACTATTTGAAAAAGCCTGTCTGAGAATGATTCTAGTGGACACAACAGACTCACACACATACCTTGAATGAACACCACCATAAGTATTAAACTATAGAGAGTCCTCATTGTTCAGAATTAGTTAGTTCAGGGCTCGCTGTAATGTCAGTCCAAGCTTCCTATAATGAGAAGGCCAGAGCTTAGTGTCTGATTATAAAGGGATGAATGGGAGGGAGACTTTGCATAGACTGCCCTCTAGAGGTTTAAATACAGACTGAGAGGGAGAGATCTTGTGCTCTATTCATTGATTCTCTCCTCCCTGTCCTTCATTCTTCTCTCTGTTATTATCAGATGTTTCATATGGGATGCTCAGACTAGATATGTTTAGTCTTTTATACAATGTTGGATTATTTTGTCAGGATAATATTGATATCAGTGTTTTTTCCACTACTGTTGAGTAGTTCTGCTCTCTCATAGAGTGTGTTTGTGTGTTTAAAGAATAGACACGCCTCTTTGCCTCGCACACTGAGATCAGTATTACTCCGTTTTTGTACGGTGCTTCAGGCTTTTCGCCTCTAAGTACAGCTGGTTTTTGGAGCTGTATTTGGTGATGATGAACTGGCCCTGGAGAGACTGGGCAAATATAGTGCCAGTGCTCGCATCAAATGGCCCATTTCACTCAAGTCCTTTCCATGGTTTCTGATGGATCCAGTGCATCCAGTAGCTATCCATTGAGAATCCAGACACAGTACAGGACAGTGTTACTGACTCTCCAGGTCTGTTCACCACTGGCTCAGAGGAGGTGATTAACTGCCCCTGAACAGCTGAAAAACAGACAGAGTTTAGATGATTGTTACCCTCCAGCCAAGTAGCACAGCTCCTCTCCTCTCTCCTACACTAGACATAAATACATCCAGTTAACTCACCTGAGATGAGAGACAGAAGGAACACACATTCTAGAACTGTCATTGTGGGGAAGATCTACAATTCTGGAATCAAAGGATGAGACTAGAAGGGGTTGTCGTGACTGAGGGAGATGGTCTTGGGACATGGTCTAAATTTAAAGCTGAAATGTCATGAGTCAATAAGTATTCAATCCCTTTGTTATGGCAAGCCTAAATAAGTTCAGGAGTCAACATGTGCTTAACAAATCGCATAATAAGTTGCACCCACTCATTCCATGTTCAATAATAGTGGTTAACATGATTTCTGAATAACTACCCCATCTCTGTACCCTACACATTCAATTATCTGTAAGGTCCCTCAATCGAGTAGTGAATTTCAAGCACAGATTCAAGTACAAAGACCAGGGAGGTTTTTCAATGCCTCGCAAAAAAGGGCACCCATTGGTAAACGTGAAAATAAATAAAAATCAAGCAGATGCTGAATATCCCTTTGAGCATGTGAAGCTATTAATTAGGTTTTAGATGATGTATCAATACACCCAGTCACTACAAAGATACAGGCGTCCTTCCTAACTCAGTTGCCGGAGACGAAGGAAACTGCTCAGGGTTTTCACCATGAGGCCAATGGTGATTTTAAAACAGTTACAGAGTTTAATGGTTGTGATACAGTATGAGAAAACTGAGGATGGATCAGCAACATTGTAGTTACTTCACAATACTAATCTAAATGACAGTGTAAAAAAAAGGAAGCCTGAACAGAATAAAAACATTCCAAAACATGCATCCTGTTGGGAACAAGGCACTTAATTAACACTGCAAAAAATGTGGTAAAGAAATTAACTTTTTGTCCTGAGTACAAAGCGTTGTTTGGGGCATATCCAACACAACACATCACTAAGTGCCACTCTTCATATTTTCAAGAGTGGTGGTGGATGCATCATGTTAACTGTATGCTTGTCATCGGCAAGGACTAGGGAGTTTTTTGGGATAAAAAAAAAACAGAATACAGCTGTAAGCACTGGCAAAATCCTAGAGGAAAATGTGATTCAGTCTGCTTTCCATCAGATACTGGGAGACAAATTCACCTTTCAGCAAGACAATAACCTAAAACACAAGGTATAATATACACTGGAGTTGTTTTCCAAGATGACATTGAATGTTGCTGAGTGGCCTAGTTACAGTTTTAACTTAATCGGCTTGGAAATCTATGGCAAGACTTGAAAATGGCTGTCAAGCAATGATAAACAATTAACTTGACAGAGCTTGAATAATTTTTTTAAGAATAATGGGAAAATAATGTACAATCCAGGTGTGCAAAGCTCTTAGAGACTTACCCAAAAAGACTTACAGCTGTAATCGCCGCCAAAGGTATTGACTCAGGGGTGTGAATACTTATGTAAATGAGATATGTCTGTATTTCATTATCAATACATTTCAAATAATGTCTAAAAACATGTTTTCACTTTGTCTTTATGGGATATTGTGTGTCGATGGGTGAGATCAGTTTTTGTATTGTGCTGCAGCACACGGTGTCACTGTGTCTCTGGCACAATAATAAACAGCAGAGTCTTCAGTCTTCAGACTGTTCATCTGGAGATACACCTGCAGCTTTCTATTGTTTCTGGAGGTGGTGAACCGACCCTGAACAGACTGGGAGTAGGCAATATTGCTACTGTCATAATGTGCTGCCATAAATTCTAGTCCTTTCCCAGGAGCCTGTCTGATCCAAGCCATCCAGTAGCTACTGAAAGTGAACCCAGAGGCTGTACAGGTCAGTTTGGGTGATTCTCTTGGCTTTTTAACAACTGGTCCAGACTCAGTCAATGTCTGACTCTGAACACCTGTGGAGACAAAGTAACATTTAATGAAATACCTTGAATCAAAACCTCTGTGATAAGTCTGTATCAAATAAAAACTGTCTAGTAGTGTTCACCTGTCAAGCCTATTGTCATCAGTAGAACCACAATAGTAAATGTCATGATGAACTATTAGTACTTATGGTGTGTCTCTGTTCCTCAGTCTAGTCAGAGCTTCAGTCCCTCCCCTCCACTCTGCAGAGAGATAAGTAGTGATGGATGACCTCAGAGTTTTGCATTAACTCCTCCTCACAGGGAAGATCACACAGAGATTAAATAGAGAATTCAGAGATGGGGAACAGATTCATATGTTCTGAATAGTTTGTTAAATACTTGTTCAAGTGTTAACAAGAAAGCTTGACCAGACAGGGCAAGAGTTCGTCTGATTGTTAGAGGCTGGACTCTTTAATTATGTAGTGCTTTGTGATATTCTGCCTCATCCAGTGTATCCAGTAGCCACTCATTGAGAAACCAGATATTTTACAGGACAATTTAACATTGTCTCCAGGTCATTTCACTTGAGGAAGAGACTGATACAGCCTGATATATCAACAAACACCTGCGAAACAAAAACGTTTCAAGATTCAGTTGAAGATGTGATATTTACATTGATTTCGGGTTTAACCATGATTCATTCTTCAGTCACCATGTAATGATTTATTTACTATGTATGGACATCACCATGAGAACTAAACTCCAGACAGTCATCAGTTCCATTGTTCAGTCATAGTTAGTGCTGACTATAATGAAAAGGCCAGAGCTGAGTTTCTGATTATGAAGGGATAAAGGGGTGAGACTTTGCATAGACCTCCCTCTATAGGCTAAAATATAGCCTGAGATGGAGATGTTCTTTGAGAGTTCATATTGGTAGCATTGTTTCTCAGAACAGTACAGGATTAAATAATCTATTAGGATTAATACAATAAACTTGTTCCATCTAAACTTGTTCAATCTATACTTGTTCCATCTATACTTGTGTCATCTATACTTGTTTCATCTATACTTTAACATTATTGACCTTCATGGTTCTGTATTACATATTGTACTAATTCTGTTTGCTGAAATTTGACATTTGGTTTCATTCAAATAAACTCACCAAATTGAAAGACATTATGAAGTAAATGATTTTAGCTGCTAGAGATTGATAATTATTTTGACTGAATGACTGCACACATTATCGAATGGCTGTAAAGACATTTATGTATTTATCTTTCAAAAAATGACAAGTATGTTTTATGCTTTCAAATAATGATGGTTATAATTTAGAGTAGTATGTGTCTACTCTCTCCTAGTGTTGGTGGGGCGATGGGATTGATGTTGACAGAGACTAGAGCTCAGAATTGTTTCACAGACTCTCACAGCAAGAGAAATGCTTGCTTGATCAGTTTTTGTACAGCGCTGCAGCCTCCTGCTTCACTGTGTCTCTCGAGCACAATAATAAACAGCAGAGTCTTCAGTCTTCAGACTATTCATCTGGAGATACACCTGCTGCTTGCTGTTGTCTCTGGAGATGGTGAACTGACCCTGAACTGACTGGGAGTAGTAAGTGCGGACACCACCATCACTAATAGTTGCAACCCACTCCAGTCCTTTCCCAGGAGCCTGTCTGATCCAAGCATTCCAAAAGTTGCTACTAAACCCAGAATATGTACAGGTCAGTTTGTGGGATTCTCCAGGCTTTTTAACCACGGATTCAGACTCAGTCAGTGTCTGACCCTGAACACCTTTGGAAATAAAATTACAAAAAATCCATCAATGTTTCAAGCAGTTCATAAAACATTTTTAAAAAACATTAAAATGACGGTACATTAATTTTACTTGACACATAATATTGTCACTTACTTTTTACAGACACCAACATGAGTACTAAACTCCAGACAGTCCTCATTGTTCAGTATTAGTTAGTACAGAACTTGCTGTAATATGACTCCAAGCTGATTATAATGAGAAGGCCAGAATTGAGTGTCTGATTATAAAGGGATGAATTGGAGGGAGACTTTGCATAGACCGCCCTCTAGAGGTTTAAATACAGACTGAGAGGGAGAGATTGTCTGCTCTATGCCTTAGTACTCCACCCTGTCCATCATTCTTCTCCCTGTTATTATCAGATGTTTCATATGAGATGTTCAGACTGGATATGTTTTGTATTTTATGCAATGCTGAACAGCACAAAAACAAGAATATTTCCATTAGTATTGAATTGGATTTATCTCTTAGTCCCCAAATCCAGAACAAATTCAAGAATGCATACAGTATTATATTGAGCCATTATTGCATGGAACTCCCTTCCATCTCATATTGCTCAAATGAAAAGCAAACCTGGTTTGAAAAAACAGATAAAGCAACTCCTGCCGGCACAACACCTCTCCCCTATTTGACCTAGATATTGTGTGTATGTACTGATATGTAGGCTATGTGTGCCTTTTTTAAAATGTATGTACAGTGGGGAAAAAATGTATTTAGTCAGCCACCAATTGTGCAAGTTCTCCCACTTAAAAAGATGAGAGAGGCCTGTAATTCTCATCATAGGTACACGTCAACTATGACAGACAAATTGAGAAAAAAAAATCCGGAAAATCACATTGTAGGATTTTTAATGAATTTATTTGCCAATTATGGTGGAAAATAAGTATTTGGTCACCTACAAACAAGCAAGATTTCTGGCTCTCACAGACCTGTAACTTCTTCTTTAAGAGGCTCCTCTGTCCTCCACTCGTTACCTGTATTAATGGCACCTGTTTGAACTTGTTATCAGTATAAAAGACACCTGTCCACAACCTCAAACAGTCACACTCCAAACTCCACTATGGCCAAGACCAAAGAGCTGTCAAAGGACACCAGAAACAAAATTGTAGACCTGCACCAGGCTGGGAAGACTGAATCTGCAATAGGTAAGCAGCTTGGTTTGAAGAAATCAACTGTGGGAGCAATTATTAGGAAATGGAAGACATACAAGACCACTGATAATCTCCCTCGATCTGGGGCTCCACGCAAGATCTCACCCCGTGGGGTCAAAATGATCACAAGAACGGTGAGCAAAAATCCCAGAACCACACGGGGGGACCTAGTGAATGACCTGCAGAGAGCTGAGACCAAAGTAACAAAGCCTACCATCAGTAACACACTACGCCGCCAGGGACTCAAATCCTGCAGTGCGAGACGTGTCCCCCTGCTTAAGCCAGTACATGTCCAGGCCCGTCTGAAGTTTGCTAGAGTGCATTTGGATGATCCAGAAGAGGATTGGGAGAATGTCATATGGTCAGATGAAAGCAAAATATAACTTTTTGGTAAAAACTCAACTCGTCGTGTTTGGAGGACAAAGAATGCTGAGTTGCATCCAAAGAACACCATACCTACTGTGAAGCATGGGGGTGGAAACATCATGCTTTGGGGCTGTTTTTCTGCAAAGGGACCAGGACGACTGATCCATGTAAAGGAAAGAATGAATGGGGCCATGTATTGTGAGATTTTGAGTGAAAACCTCCTTCCATCAGCAAGGGCATTGAAGATTAAAACGTGGCTGGGTCTTTCAGTATGACAATGATCCCAAACACACCACCCGGGCAATGAAGGAGTGGCTTCGTAAGAAGCATTTCAAGGTCCTGGAGTGGCCTAGCCAGTCTCCAGATCTCAACCCCATAGAAAATCTTTGGAGGGAGTTGAAAGTCCGTGTTGCCCAGCGACAGCCCCAAAACATCACTGCTCTAGAGGAGATCTGCATGGAGGAATGGGCCAAAATACCAGCAACAGTGTGTGAAAACCTTGTGAAGACTTACAGAAAACGTTTGACCTGTGTCATTGCCAACAAAGGGTATATAACAAAGTATTGAGAAACTTTTGTTATTGACCAAATACTTATTTTCCTCCATAATTTGCAAATAAATTCATAAAAAATCCTACAATGTGATTATCTGGATTTTTTTCCCTCATTTTGTCTGTCATAGTTGACGTGTACCTATGATGAAAATTACAGGCCTCTCTCATCTTTTTAAGTGGGAGAACTTGCACAATTGGTGGCTGACTAAATACTTTTTTTCCCCACTGTAGTTCTGTTCTTGAGCTGTTCTTGTTGTGAACGGATCTGCTTGTCCGAAGCACCCTAACACAAGTGGGAGGCATAAAATGAACAGACCAGAGGCAGTGGTTGTGGTTCCTTTTCTTTTGTATTGTTACTGAACAGGTTTTCATTCACCCAACAAAATAATTCCAATACAGGGTAATGTCCAACGCAGCGTAACAAAACAAATAAACATAAACTAAGCCGTTGACCAAAAGGCCGTGGCCCAAAAAGGGAAAGCAAAAAAACAAACGTCTACTCCTGTCTTTAGACTATCGTCTACATATAATAGTTACAGGAGGAGCGTTTCTCTCTATCTATAATCTGCCTTAGTTAACAGAGAGACTAGGTGCCCCAGACGAAGAAGCTTTCTCTGAGGTAGGTCAATACGATGTCCTCACAGGTCCCCGTCTCTACACCCAATCCTCCCAATCCTCCCTCAGCTCCTCTCCTGGCACACCTATATAGAGGAAGACACCAAGCAATTAGTGGGCCCAGCTGTGTGCTAATTGGCTTTACACTAGTACCTATAACCCTGAGGAGGGTACTGTCGTGTTGTCTTCCTCCGTCTGGTCACTGAACTCTCACATTGTTTATTAATGTTCTGTACTATGTCATGTTTCATGTTTTGTGTGGACCCCAGGAAGAGTAGCTATTGCTTTCGCAACACTTAATGGGGATCCTAATAAAATAACATAAATACTGCTTATCCCCTCTTGGGAACCTACAGTTGAAGTCGGAAGTTTACATACACATTAGCCAACTACATTTAAACTCAGTTTTTCACAATTCCTGTCATTTAATCCTAGTAAAAATTCCATGTCTTAGGTCAGTTAGGATCACCACTTTATTTTAAGAATGTGAAATGTCAGAATAATAGTAGAAAGAATGAT
This sequence comes from Coregonus lavaretus, assembly GCF_964263955.1. Lineage (NCBI taxonomy): Eukaryota > Metazoa > Chordata > Actinopteri > Salmoniformes > Salmonidae > Coregonus > Coregonus lavaretus. Next base: position 27,015,374 of record NC_140015.1, on the reverse strand, counting down.
TTATTTCAGCTTTTATTTCTTTCATCACATTCCCAGTGGGTCAGAAGTTTACATACACTCAATTAGTATTTGGTAGCATTGCCTTTAAATTGTTTAACTTGGGTCAAACGTTTCGGGTAGCCTTCCACAACCTTCCCACATAAAGTTGGGTGAATTTTGGCCCATTCCTCCTGACAGAGCTGGTGTAACTGAGTCAGGTTTGTAGGCCTCCTTGCTCGCACACGCTTTTTCAGTTCTGCCCACACATTTTCTATTGGATTGAGGTCAGGGCTTTGTGATGGCCACTCCAATATCTTGACTTTGTTATCTTTAAGCCATTTTCCCACAACTTTGGAAGTATGCTTTCGGTCATTTTCCATTTGGAAGACCCTTTTGCGACCAAGCTTTAACTTCCTGACTGATGTCTTGAGTTGTTGCATCAATATATCCACATAATTTTCCTTTCTCACGATGCCATCTATTTTGTGAAGTGCACCAGTCCCTCCTCCAGCAAAGCACCCCCACAGCATGATGCTGCCACCCCCATGCTTCACGGTTGGGATGGTGTTCTTCGGCTTGCAAGCCACCCTCTTTTTCCTCCAAACATAACGATGGTCATTATGGCCAAACAGTTCTATTTTTGTTTCATCAAACCAGAGGACATTTCTCCAAAAAGTAAGATCTTTGTCCCCAAGTGCAGTTGCAAACCGTAGTCTGGCTTTTTTATGGCGGCTTTGGAGCAGTGGCTTCTTCCTTGCTGAGCGGCCTTTCAGGTGAATGTCGATATAGGACTCGTTTTAGTGTGGATATACAGTGGGGAAAAAAATATTTAGTCAGCCACCAATTGTGCAAGTTCTCCCACTTAAAAAGATGAGAGAGGCCTGTAATTTTCATCATAGGTACACGTCAACTATGACAGACAAAATGAGAATTTTTTTTCCAGAAAATCACATTGTAGGATTTTTAATGAATTTATTTGCAAATTATGGTGGAAAATAAGTATTTGGTCAATAACAAACGTTTCTCAATACTTTGTTATATACCCTTTGTTGGCAATGACACAGGTCAAACGTTTTCTGTAAGTCTTCACAAGGTTTTCACACACTGTTGCTGGTATTTTGGCCCATTCCTCCATGCAGATCTCCTCTAGAGCAGTGATGTTTTGGGGCTGTCGCTGGGCAACACGGACTTTCAACTCCCTCCAAAGATTTTCTATGGGGTTGAGATCTGGAGACTGGCTAGGCCACTCCAGGACCTTGAAATGCTTCTTACGAAGCCACTCCTTCGTTGCCCGGGCGGTGTGTTTGAGATCATTGTCATGCTGAAAGACCCAGCCACGTTTCATCTTCAATGCCCTTGCTGATGGAAGGAGGTTTTCACTCAAAATCTCACGATACATGGCCCCATTCATTCTTTCCTTTACACGGATCAGTCGTCCTGGTCCCTTTGCAGAAAACAGCCCCAAAGCATGATGTTTCCACCCCCATGCTTCACAGTAGGTATGGTGTTCTTTGGATGCAACTCAGCATTCTTTGTCCTCCAAACACGACGAGTTGAGTTTTTACCAAAAAGTTATATTTTGGTTTCATCTGACCATATGACATTCTCCCAATCCTCTTCTGGATCATCCAAATGCACTCTAGCAAACTTCAGACGGGCCTGGACATGTACTGGCTTAAGCAGGGGGACACGTCTTGCACTGCAGGATTTGAGTCCCTGGCGGCATAGTGTGTTACTGATGGTAGGCTTTGTTACTTTGGTCCCAGCTCTCTGCAGGTCATTCACTAGGTCCCCCCGTGTGGTTCTGGGATTTTTGCTCACCGTTCTTGTGATCATTTTGACCCCATGGTTTGAGATCTTGCGTGGAGCCCCAGATCGAGGGAGATTATCAGTGGTCTTGTATGTCTTCCATTTCCTAATAATTGATCCCACAGTTGATTTCTTCAAACCAAGCTGCTTACCTATTGCAGATTCAGTCTTCCCAGCCTGGTGCAGGTTTACAATTTTGTTTCTGGTGTCCTTTGACACCTCTTTGGTCTTGGCCATAGTGGAGTTTGGAGTGTGACTGTTTGAGGCTGTGGACAGGTGTCTTTTATACTGATAACAAGTTCAAACAGGTGTCATTAATACAGGTAACGAGTGGGGGACATAGGAGCCTCTTAATGAAGAAGTTACAGGTCTGTGAGAGCCAGAAATCTTGCTTGTTTGTAGGTGACCAAATACTTATTTTCCACCATAATTTGCAAATAAATTCATTAAAAATCCTACAATGTGATTTTCTGGATTTTTTTTTCTCAATTTGTCTGTCATAGTTGACGTGTACCTATGATGAAAATTACAGGCCTCTCTCATCTTTATAAGTGGGAGAACTTGCACAATTGGTGGCTGACTAAATACTTTTTATCCCCACTGTAGATACTTTTGTACCTGTTTCCTCCAGCATCTTCACAAGGTCCTTTGCTGTTGTTCTGGGATTGATTTGCACTTTTCGCACCGAGGTACGTTCATCTCTAGGAGACAGAACGCGTCTCCTTCCTGAGCGGTATGACGGCTGCGTGGTCCCATTGTGTTTATACTTGTGTACTATTGTTTGTACAGATGGACGTGGTACATTCAGGCGTTTGGAAATTGCTCCCAAGAATTAACCAGACTTGTGGAGGTCTACAGCTTTTTTTCTGAGGTCTTGGCTGATTTCTTTTGACTTTCCCATAATGTCAAGCAAAGAGGCACTGAGTTTGAAGGTAGGCCTTGAAATACATCCACAGGTACACCTCCAATTGACTCAAATGATGTCAATTAGCCTATCAGAAGCTTCTAAAGCCATGACATAATTTTCTGGGATTTTCCAAGCTGTTTAAAGGCACAATCAACTTAGTGAATGTAATCTTCTGACCCACTGGAATTGTGATACAGTGAATTATAAGTGAAATAATCTGTCTGTAAACAATTGTTGGAAGAATTACTTGTGTCATGCACAAAGTAGATGTCCTAACCGACTTGCCAAAACTATAGTTTGTTAACAAAAAATGTGTGGAGTGGTTGAAAAACAAGTTTTTAATGACTCCAACCTAAGTGTATGTAAACTTCCTTCTTCAACTGTATTGTGGAGTTCAGACCTGGGCAGAAAATAGTTGTATGTTGTAGTTTATTTTAAAATACTCAAGGTAGTCAAATACTGTTTGTAAAGAGTTATATAGAGTTTCAACTAAAAGGCAACTATTTTCTAAGGGTTCTAAGATGACATATGGAATTGTTTTAAGCTGGTTGTACCATGGATTATTTAGCTATTTGTTTTTGAATTGTAGGACACCTTTAGGTATCTACTATAGCCCATAGAAACACATTGAATAAAACATTCATGCATTGCAAAAAAGACAGTAAAAGAAATCATAAGGAATAAGGTTTTGAAGTGTCTGTCCTATATCTAGGAGATATAAGAAAGCTCAGGAAATAGATATATTTTTGGACACATATTTAACCCCTTTTTTTGTGTAGGCACAAAACTACCTTCATACTTCCATTTATTTTTTTAACTGGTACCGGTGACCTTCAGACAAGTCACGTGACACTTCTGGGGGGTCATAGAGCAAAACGGAGAACAGCATCGTGTTCATGTGAATCTCCCCCTTCCACAGTGGAGTAACATTCCAAACAGTTGGCACATCGACGGTACCGGTTACCTTCAGACGAGTCCTGTGGGGCTTGTGGGAGTCAGTGATCATATTAGTTATAGGCCAAACCGTTTGGACACTGCAGACCATGTCTCATGGTCTGACAAACACCACTTTAGCTCGGCCACCTTCCACGGCAGATGCAGAAGGCTGCCATAGGCGGGTGCATTTTTTATTATTTCTGTCCTGCTACTCATTCAAAATGTAACGAGTACTTTTGGGTGTCAGGGAAAATCTATGGAGTAAAAAGTACATAATTTTCTTTAGAAATGTAGTGGAGTAAAAGTTAAAGTTGTCAAAAATATAAATAGTAAAGTAAAGTACAGATACCCCAAAAAACTACTTAAGTAGTACTTTAAAGTACACTGCTCAAAAAATTAAAGGGAACACTAAAATAACACATCCTAGATCTGAATGAATGAAATAATCTTATTAAATACTTTTTTCTTTACATAGTTGAATGTGCTGACAACAAAATCACACAAAAATTATCAATGGAAATCAAATTTATCAACCCATGGAGGTCTGGATTTGGAGTCACTCTCAAAATTAAAGTGGAAAACCACACTACAGGCTGATCCAACTTTGATGTAATGTCCTTAAAACAAGTCAAAATGAGGCTCAGTAGTGTGTGTGGCCTCCACGTGCCTGTATGACCTCCCTACAACGCCTGGGCATGCTCCTGATGAGGTGGCGGATGGTCTCCTGAGGGATCTCCTCCCAGACCTGGACTTTTGCATCCGCCAACTCCTGGACAGTCTGTGGTGCAACGTGGCGTTGGTGGATGGAGCGAGACATGATGTCCCAGATGTGCTCAATTGGATTCAGGTCTGGGGAACGGGCGGGCCAGTCCATAGCATCAATGCCTTCCTCTTGCAGGAACTGCTGACACACTCCAGCCACATGAGGTCTAGCATTGTCTTGCATTAGGAGGAACCCAGGGCTAACCGCACCAGCATATGGTCTCACAAGGGGTCTGAGGATCTCATCTCGGTACCTAATGGCAGTCAGGCTACCTCTGGCGAGCACATGGAGGGCTGTGCGGCCCCCCAAAGAAATGCCACCCCACACCATGACTGACCCACCGCCAAACCGGTCATGCTGGAGGATGTTGCAGGCAGCAGAACGTTCTCCACAGCGTCTCCAGACTCTGTCACGTCTGTCACATGTGCTCAGTGTGAACCTGCTTTCATCTGTGAAGAGCACAGGGCGCCAGTGGCGAATTTGCCAATCTTGGTGTTCTCTGGCAAATGCCAAACGTCCTGCACGGTGTTGGGCTGTAAGCACAACCCCCACCTGTGGACGTCAGGCCCTCATACCACCCTCATGGAGTCTGTTTCTGACCGTTTGAGCAGACACATGCACATTTGTGGCCTGCTGGAGGTCATTTTGCAGGGCTCTGGCAGTGCTCCTCCTGCTCCTCCTTGCACAAAGGCGGAGGTAGCAGTCCTGCTGCTGGGTTGTTGCCCTCCTACGGCCTCCTCCACGTCTCCTGATGTACTGGCCTGTCTCCTGGTAGCGCCTCCATCCTCTGGACACTACGCTGACAGACACAGCAAACCTTCTTGCCACAGCTCGCATTGATGTGCCATCCTGGATGAGCTGCACTACCTGAGCCACTTGTGTGGATTGTAGACTCCGTCTCATGCTACCACTAGAGTGAAAGCACTGCCAGCATTCAAAAGTGACCAAAACATAAGCCAGGAAGCATAGGAACTGAGAAGTGGTCTGTGGTCACCACCTGCAAAACCAGTCATTTGTTGGGGGTGTCTTGCTAATTGCCTATAATTCCCACCTGTTGTCTATTCCATTTGCACAACAGCATGTGACATTTATTGTCAATCAGTGCTGCTTCCTAAGTGGACAGTTTGATTTCACAGAAGTGTGATTGACTTGGAGTTACATTGTGTTGTTTAAGTGTTCCCTTTATTTTTTTTGAGCAGTGTATTTTTACTTAAGTACTTTACACCACTGCATGGGGGACATGGAATCACCTCAACATTAGAGGTGACCACTTTTGCAGCTTCAAGATGACTAACAAATATATTTTCATAATTTACATTTTAGTCATTTAGCAGACGCTCTTATCCAGAGCGACTTACAGTTAGTGAATACATATATATTTTTTTTTATACTGCCCCTCCGTGGGAATCGAACCCACAACCCTGGCGTTGCAAACGCCATGCTCTATCAACTGAGCTACATCCCTGCCGGCCATTCCCTCCCCTACCCTGGACGACGCTGGGCCAATTGTGCGCCGCCCATGAGTCTCCCGGTCGCGGCCGGCGGCGACAGAGCCTGGATTCGAACCAGGATCTCTAGTGACACAGTTAGCACTGCGATGCAGTGCCTTAGACCACTGCGCCACTCAGGAGTTTGAGTGAGACATAAGGTAATACAGTAACACTTGACACCAAGTTATTATACATGTGTGGTAACTTCGTGATTATTACAATAGCAACATTGTTGTTACATAAGACTTTGCATAATTCTTTCAGATAAAGATGCTCAAAATATAATAGCTAATGAAGTGCATAAAACTGACTTCGGAAAGTATTCAGACCCCTTTACTTTTTCCACATTTTGTTACATTACAGCCTTATTCTTGAATTGATTTTGTTTTTTAATCACTCCTCAATCTACACACAATGCCCCATAATGGCGAAGGAAAAACAGGTTTGTAGAAATGTTTGCCCCCAATTATTTATTTTTTTAGCTCATTTACGTAAGTATTCATACCATTTACTCAGTACTTTGTTGAAGCACCTTTGGCAGCGATTACAGCCTCCAGTATTCTTGGGTATGCCTCTACAACATGGGCGGTGTGTTCAATAGGGCGATATGGGCGACGCACTGCCAAACGGGAAAAGGAAGGGATTTTTTTTCTAATCAATTATATCATGGCAACAGTAGTTCAGTGTTCACGTCTGATCTGCCAGCCACTAAATGTCCAATCAGGCTAAAGTCGTGCTTCAAATGGCCCCGCCCGTTTTGGGGCGATTTCAGTCAGGTTGAAAATCGCCCAGAAGTCTCTCATAGCCTCTAATGTAAAATATTTTTTTTTCAAATTTCTGAGCTTTCAATACATTCTCTATGGGTGTCTGAGGGCTTGCACTTACGCGCTTTCGTCATACGTAACGTAACGTAACCATGAACGGCAGACAGCAACGCTTGGACAGCGACTGGTGTAACCGACATGCACCATCTTTCAGAAAAGATTAAGGAAAATGAGCTGTCAAAGACCCACATTGATAGCTGTTTGAGATTGTCTGCTTTGGTGAGAGTGAATATTGCCACTCAACTGGATGAGGGATACAGGCTAGCTGTCCGCCGCCACAACGATGAGGTTAGCAACAGCAGAGTCGTGAACACTGTCTACGAGAATCGAGACGACCTCATAGAATGTTTTGAAGCCATCCGGACGGGTTCATTGGGTTCATTTGACCAGCCCACCGTACCAGAAGCTACAGAATAAGGACATCGATGCTGTCTTTATCAAACGTGCCCTCGACAGCTTCGCAAGCAGTGTGCAGGCCATAAGGTAAGATAAAGATTAAACAATATCATTCGATCTTTCTCAAAGCAGAGCTTTATTTGAAAATGTATGCATGAAAGGAGACTGCATTTGTGTTTGAAATTACATTATTGTCATTATATATGGCCAGTGGTGTAATCTATCTTATTTTATATACTATGTGTACTGTACAGTGGTGCTCATAAGTGTATGAACACATTCTAAAGCTGACTAAAAAGAGGAATAAAAAAATAAAAAAATCATCTTTTGGAAATTGATCTTAATGACTTAATTAAAAAAGTTGGAAAATCCAACCTTTAAGGACACCAATTTTCTTTTCTTTTTTATTCCTCTTTTTAGTCAACTTTAGCATGGGATCATAAGCTTATGAGCACCACTGTATACTGTGCTGAACATCCAGGCTATGTGAGACACAAAGGCTAACTTAAACACTAAAGACTTTATGCATCCCTGCCCATTTTAAGTGGAACTGAAGTATTTGTACTATACATGGATACATTGCATATACCTGTGCATCACATAGACAACAATACTGTACAAAGCCAACAAACACATTGGTCTGTTTGCCTTCAGGGACTCCTCTCAACAGCAGCTGCAAGAAGCAACAGGAGCCAAAAGACCCAGAACAGCTTTGAGAGAAGAGGAGAAGCAGAGGCTGTCTGAAGAGGTCTGCAACACCATCCTGGATCACACCAAAGAAAGGTTCTCTTTCTCTGGCCACCTTGTGAGTGCTACCTTACTGCAAGCAGACATGTTTGAAAGGTACTGCCATTCAAAAAAATAAAAAATCTGTTCATGTTCATTTTTACAAATCTATACAATTGGCCAGAATATGGTTGTTCATATTTACAAATCTATACAATTGGCCAGAATATGGTTGTTCATTTTTACAAAGCCATACATATTGTTTATGCAGTGTTGAGGAATGTGAAAGAACACCCTTGATTATTTTTACTGTGATAACTTATTTTGCTTTTGTAAGCCAACACTTTTGAGATCAGTCAATAAATGCTTCTGGTATTGACTTATATGCTGCCCCTGTCTTCATGTTGTTGCTGGACATATCTTTTTAAAAATGTGTGTAGGTCACCTAAATCATCAGAAAAATTGCCCCTCCTGAGAATTTTTTCAGGAGCCGCCACTGCTCTACAAGCTTGGCACACCTGTATTTGAGGAGTTTCTCAGATTCTTCTCTGCAAATCCTCTCAAGCTCTGTCAGGTTGGATGGGGAGCGTTGCTGCACAGCTATTTTCAGGTCTCTCCAGAGATGTTCGATTGGGTTCAAATCCGGGCTCTGGCTGGGCCACTCAAAGACATTCAGAGACTTGTCCCGAAGCCACTCCTGCATTGTCTTGGCTGTGTGCTTAGGGTCGTTGTCCTGTTGGAAGGTGAACCTTCACCCCAGTCTGAGGTCTTGAGTGCTCTGGAGCAGGTTTCCATCAAGGAACTCTCTGAACTTTGCTCCGTTCAACTTTGCCTCGATCCTGACTGGTCTCCCAGTCCCTGTCGCTGAAGAACATCCCCACAGCATGATGCTGCCACCACCATGCTTCACCGTAGGGATGGTGCCAGGTTTCCTCCAGCCATGATACTTGGCATTCAGGCCAAAGAGTTAAATCTTGGTTTCATCAGACCAGAGAATCTTGCTTCTCATGGTCTGAGAGTCTTTAGGTGCCTTTTGGCAAACTCCAAGCGGGCTGTAATATGTATTTTACTGAGGAGTGGCTTCCGTCTGGCCACTCTACAATAAAGGCCTGATTGGTGGAGTGTTGCAGAGATGGTTGTCCTTCTGGAAGGTTCTCCCATCTCCACAGAGGAACAAGAGCTCTGTCAGAGTGACCATCGGGTTCTTGGTCACACCCTGAGGAGACACACAGACTGGGAGTGGTTGTCGTGACTGAGGGATATGTGGAGGGCAACTACAGTATATCAGACTCTAATGAAATGGGAGATCTTGGGTCTATGATCACAGAAATACATTTGCATCTCTATGGTGTTAAATGTCTCTCCCTGTCATGTTTTTGGTCTAAATACTACTGTCACGCTCTGGCTCCGGGACTGTGTATTCTGAGCCAGGGTGTGTTCATTTGGTTGTGTTTGGTATTGGTTGTGTTGTATTTGGTTGTGTTTCCTTGTTTGGTCGTGTGACTCCCAATCAGTGGTAACGAGTGTCAGCTGTCGGCTCGTTATCTCTGATTGGGAGCCATATTTAAACTGTCAGTGTTCACCTTAGTGTTGTGGGTTTTTGTTCCTTGTCAGTCATTGTAACTGAGGACTTCACGATTCGTCATTGTTTGTTGTTTTTTTGTAGTGAGTACTTTAATTTAATAAAGTCATGTTCGCTCAACGCGCTGCGCTTTGGTCTCCCTCATTAGACGATCGTGACAGAAAAACCCACCTTAACCAGATCAAGCAGCGTGAAGAAGAGAGAGGATGGACTTGGGAGCAGTTGAGTAGGAGTCTCGACTGGGCCAAGCCAAGAGAAGAGGAGAGAGGTTGGACTTTGGAGCAGTGGGGTGAGAGTCTGGCGAGAACGATGGAGGCCTGGTCCACGAAGAGGAGAGAACCCCAGAACATTTTTAGGGGGGGGCTCACGACGTCGGACCAGCAGGAGGCCGCGATAGAGCGGTCCAGTGGGTTGCCGGAGGAGGCCGCCGGGTTACGGGGGCCACTGGTCGAAGAGGGGATGGAGGAAGTAGAGGCATGGCGAGAGGTACTGGCGTGTGTTGCCAGTCCGGTCCGGCCCGTTCCAGATCCCGGTGTAGGGCCAGTGGTGTGTGTCCCCAGTACAGTCCGGCCCATCCAAGCTCCCCGCACCAAGCCAGTGGTGTGCGTCGTCAGCCCTGTCCGGCCCGTTCCTGCTCTCCGCGCCAAGTCTGTGGTGCGCGTCGCCAGCCCTGTCAGGCCCGTGCCTGCTCTCCGCACCAAGTCTATGGTGCGTTTCGTCAGCCCTGTCCGGCCCGTTCCTGCTCTCCGCACCAAGTCTGTGGTGCGCGTCGCCAGCCCAGTCCGGCCCATCCAAGCTCCCCGCACCAGGTCAGTGGTGCGCGTTGTCAGCCCGGTCCGGCTCAGTCCTGCCACTCGCACCAAGTCAAGGGTGCGAGTCGTCAGCCGGATTCAGCCCATTCCTGCTACTCGCACCAAGCCAAGGGTGCGAGTCGTCAGCCGGATTCAGCCCATTCCTGCTACTCGCACCAAGCCAAGGGTGCGAGTCGTCAGCCGGATTCAGCCCATTCCTGCTACTCGCACCAAGCCAGGGATGCGAGTCTTCAGCCTGGTGAGGCCTGTTCCGGCTCCACGCACCATGCAAAGGGTGCGTATCGTCTGCCAGGTCCGGTCCATTCCTGCCTCACGCGCCAAGCCAGGGGTGCGCGTCGGCAGTCCTGATCCAGCTAACTGGGTCAGATCGGACTGGGGGCACTACGGGGGGATTGTAGTAGGGTGGTGGTCAAGCCCGGAGCCGGAGCCGCCTCCGAGGAGCAATACCCACCCAGCCCTTCCCTATTTGGGGTGTAGGCGCGGTCGGAGTCCGCGCCTTTAGGGGGGGGTACTGTCACGCTCTGGCTCCGGGACTGTGTATTTTGAGCCAGGGTGTGTTCATTTGGTTGTGTTTGGTATTGGTTGTGTTGTATTTGGTTGTGTTTCCTTGTTTGGTCGTGTGACTCCCAATCAGTGGTAACGAGTGTCAGCTGTCGGCTCGTTATCTCTGATTGGGAGCCATATTTAAACTGTCAGTGTTCACCTTAGTGTTGTGGGTTTTTGTTCCTTGTCAGTCATTGTAACTGAGGACTTCACGATTCGTCATTGTTTTTTTTTTTTTTGTAGTGAGTACTTTAATTTAATAAAGTCATGTTCGCTCAACGCGCTGTGCTTTGGTCTCCCTCATTAGACGATCGTGACAACTACATATCTTGGCACTGTTGTGTAATGTTTTGGTGAAGAATTAAGTTGAACATGTTATAGTAACAGTGTATCAATTAGACATTTTATTTTACAGAGCAGTTCTTCGATTGATATTATTATATTATATTGAATCAATGAGGGCCATATGTTGCACTTGTGCTTGATTCACATGGGTATTCCGTTTTTGTAGTCCTGTCCTGGTTTGTATCACTGTGGTCTTCAAGCACAATAATACATAGCTGTGTCTTCAGTCTGCAGACTCTGTCCTGTTAAAGTTACTGTGTTGTTGGAAGGGTCTCTGGAGATAATGAACTTGTTTTTCAGCTTATCACTGTAATATAAAAATAACATATGCCATTTAGCAGACGCTTTTTTCAAAAGCGACTTAGAGTCATGAGTGCATACATTTTACATATGGGTAGTCCTGGGAATCAAACCCACTATCCTGGCGTTGCAAACTCCATGCTCTAGCAACTGAGCTACAGAGGACTATATATACAGTGCATTCAGACCCCTTTACTTTTTTCCACATTTTGTTAAGATACAGCCTTTTTCTAAACTGGATTAAATTGGGTTTTATCCTCATCAATCTACAGACAATACCTCATAATGACAAAGCAAAAACAGGTTTTTAGAAATATCACATTTACAAAAGTATTCATACCCTTTACTCAGGACTTTATTGAACCACCTTTGGCAGAAATTAAAGCCTCCAGTCTTCTTGGGTATGAAGCTACAAGCTTGGCACACCTGTATTTGGGGAGTTTCTCCCATTCTTCTCTGCAGATCCTCTCAAGCTGTGTCAGGTTGGATGGGGAGTATCGCTGCACAGCTTATTTTGGGTCATTCTAGAGATGTTCAATCGGACAAAGAGTTCAATCTTGGTTTCATCAGATCAGAGAATTTTGTTTCTCATTGTCTGACAGTCTTTAGGTGCCTTTTGGCAAACTCCAGGCGGGCTGTCATGTGCCTTTTACTGCAGAGTGGCTTCCGTCTGGCCACTCTACCATAAAGGCCTGATTGGAGTGATGCAGAGATGGTTGTCCTTCTGGAAGGTTCTCCATTCTCCACAGAGAAACTCTGGAGCTCTGTCAGAGTGACCATCGGGTTCTTGGTCACCTCCCTGACCAAGGCTCAGTTTGGCTGGTCGGCCAGCTCTAGGAAGAGTCTTGGTGGTCTTCAATGGAGGACACTGTGTTCTTGGTGACCTTCAATGCTGCAGAAATATTTCTGTACCCTTCCCAAGATCTGTGCCTCGACACAATCATGTCTCGGAGCTCTACGGACAATTTATTCAACCTCATGGCTTGTTTTTTGCTCTGACTTGCACTGTCAACTGTGGGACCTTATATAGACAGGTGTGTGTCTTTCCAAATCATGTCCAATCAATTGAATTTACCACAGGTGGACTCCAATAAAGTTGCAGTGTCACGACTTCCTCCGAAGCTGCCTCCTCTCCTTGTTCGGGCAGGCTTCGGCGTTTGTCGTCACCGGCCTTCAAGCCACTGCCGCATCACATCTCATCATTCCATTTGTTTTGTCTTGTCTATTACACACACCTGGTTCATATCCCCTCATTAGTACGTGCATAAGTGTTCCCTCTGCCCCCTTGTCCTTGTGGGTGATTGTTTAATGTGAGGAGAGAGTAGCTCGGTTGAGCTCCGTGTAAATTGTATTGCCGGGGTATATTTTCCCTGTGTGCCTGTTTTGTTCCAGTGCGCCTGTTTTGCACACTGGACTGTTTGACGCTATCCTGCGTAACTCTGTATTCCGGAATAAACTCTGTATTCTGTGATTTACCCTCCTGCGCCTGACTCTTTCAAATCACCCATCACATGTAGAAACATCTCAAGGAGGATCAATGGAAACAGTATGCAACTGAGCTCAATTTAGAGTCTCATAGCAAAGGGTCTGAATACTTGTGTAAATAAGGTATTTTACTCCTGAGTGGCGCAGTGGTCTAAGGCCACTAGAGATCCTGGTTCGAATCCAGGCTCTGTCGCCGCCGGCCGCGACCGGGAGACTCATGGGCGGCGCACAATTGGCACAGCGTCGTCCAGGGTAGGGGAGGGAATGGCCGGCAGGGATGTAGCTCAGTTGATAGAGCATGGCGTTTGCAACGCCAGGGTTGTGGGTTCGATTCCCACGGGGGGCCAGTATAAAAAAAATATGTATTCACTAACTGTAAGTCGCTCTGGATAAGAGCCTGTATTTGGCTTCATGCATTGTTACCTCTATCCTTACCAGTCTCCCAGTCCCTGCCGCTGAAAAGCATCCCCATAGCATGATGCTGTCATCACCATGCTTCACGGTAGGGATGGTGATTAGCTGTGCCTGGTGTTTTCCAGACATCGCGCTTTGCATTCAGTCCAAAGATTTCAATTTTTGTCTCATCCGACCACAGAATATTTTGCCTTATGATCTCAGAGTGCCTTTTTGCAAACTCCAGGTGTGCTGTAGAGACTCCAGGCATTCACCAGATTGGTGAAGTGCTGTAGAGACTGTTGTCCTTCTGGCAGGTTCTCCCATCTCAGGCAAGGAACTCTGTAGCTCTGTCAGAGTGGTAATTGGGTTATTGGTCACCTCCCTGACCAAGGTCTTTCTTGCCCGGTTGCTCAGTTTGGTCGGATGTACAGCTCTAGGCAGAGTCTGGGTAGTTCCATATTTTTTCAATTTCCCAATGATTGAGACCACTGTGCTCTTGGAAACTTTAAACACTCTAGAAACAGTTTTATGCCTTATGCCTCATCACAATTCTATCTCGGAGATCTACGGACAGTTCCTTGGACTTGACATGCACTGTCAACTGTGGGACCGGTACCGCTTATAGACAAGTTTGTTTGTTTCTAAATCATGTCCAACAATTGAATTGGCCACAGGTGGACTCCAATCAAGTTGTAGTGACATCTCAAGATCAAAGGAAATTGGATGCACCTGAGCTCAATTTGGAGTGTCATAGCAAAGGGGTTTGAATACTTACGTAAATGAGATATTTCTGTATTTCATTTTCAATAAATGTGTAAAATAAAAACATTAAAATTGGGGGTCATTATGGAGTATTGTGTGTAGATGGGTGAGAAAATGAAAGGCTGTAACACAACAAAATGTGGAATAAGTCAAAGGGTATGAATACTTTCTGAAGGCACTGTATCTTTGCACTGTTATAAAGAAAATTATAACACCTCAAGGTGTACACTGCTGTTTATTGGCAATGTATATATTTATTCCCAATGTATTTATTTTTATAGAGCATTTTTTTTTATTCATATGATTATATTCTATTGAAACACAGAGGGTCATATGTGGTGCTTTTCGTTGATTCACAAGGGTATTCCGTTTTTGTACAGGTCCTGTGCTGGTTTGTATCACTGTGGGTAGCGAGCACAATAATACACAGCTGTGTATTCAGTCTGCAGACTCTGTCCTGTTAAAGTTACTGTGCTACTGGACGTGTCTCTGGAGATACTGAACTTGTTTTTCATCTTATCACTATAATATGTGCTACCACTGCCACATATAAATCCAACCCACTCCAGTGCTTTTCCTGCAGGCTGTCCTACCCAACCTGTACAGTAGCTGGTGCTGGTTAAAGAATACCCAGAGACCTTACAGGAGAGGGTCAGAGGCTGTCCAGGCTGCAGGGTCATAGAGCCTGGCTGTGTGAGCTCAGTCTGACAGAACACACCTGTAAAACAAAACAAACAAAACAATATAGAACTTTTAGTGAATCATATTTTCCAATTATTTTACTGAATATTACTCTATTGTTTGTTCGTATATCGCTCCCCAAAACTCACAGGAGGCCCCTGCCAGCAGCACCAGCAGGTATGCAGGAAACATGGTTTGTGTTGAAGTTAGACTGGTGGGAGATGCACTTGTTAATTCCGACTGAATGAAACACAGAAACACATGTTTCTTTATATACAGAGAGAAAAGGGGTGGAACTTTGCATACAGTTGAGAGAGTTGGTATAAGAAGAGAGTGAATCAACTAGTACCACACTAACATATTGAGTAGATTGATTGGTATGAGCTGCAACAACCTGCATTACAAACTTTGGAATCTCACGTTGTTTACAGCATCTTATTACTATAAAAACAATTATCATTGTCATCAATGTTTCTTGCAATAGCACAGAATTTAGTAATCTAACTGTTGGTGTCCCTAAAGGATCTATACTCGGCCAATTACATTTTCATTTGTGAGATATATACATTATTTTCAATAAGTATATGTTTTTAATATTTTATTATTTTAGATATAATTGAGCATATGACCTGTATGTGAGAGTATGGTATGTGTCGAACAGTGTGTGTTGTTGATGACATGGTGTTGATGCTGACAGAGTGGACCATAGACTCTTTTTAGAGACATACTGAGATCAGTGTTGACCAGTTTTTGTATGGCATTGCAGCCTCTTGTGTCACTGTGTCTCTGGCACAATAATAAACAGCAGAGTCTTCAGTCTTCAAGCTGTTCAACTGGAGAAACACCTGTTTCATGCTATTTTTTCTGGAGATGGTGAACCGACCCTGAACGGACTGGGGGTAGTAAGTGCTACCACCATCACTGCCAGTAATAGCTGCAACCCATTCTAGTCCTTTCCCAGGAGCCTGTCTGATCCAAGCCATCCAGTAGCCATTTATGTCTAAACCAGAGGCTGTACAGGTCAGTTGGTGGGATTCTCCAGTCTTTTTAACCACTGATCCAGACTCAATCAGCATCTGACTCTGAACACCTGTTGAAAAAAAGTAACATTAGAGTTAATAGCTGGACTCAAAATCTCACATAATAACAATCTAAAGGTTTTCTTATAGCAATATTAAAGTTTCCACCTGTCAGGCCTATTATCATCAGTAGACACACAGTAGTAAATGTCATGATGAACTCAGTATGATGTGTCTCTGTTCCTCAGTCTAGTCAGTGTGACTTTCATCCTCTCTGCAGTGAGATAAGTAGTGATGGAAGAGCTCAGAGTTTTGCATTGACTCCTCCTCACAGCATGGGAAGATCACATAGAGTTTATACAGTCCATGGATTACTTCACTACTCAAGGGGCACTGTTTTGTACATCTAGATGATTGTTAAGTGTTTAACTTACTTCATAAAATGTTTATCACAATTATTTAAATATTCTTAGTATAGGGTATAGGGTAGTATAGGGTATTTTGACCAAGTACTTCTTTAGTATGTAAAAAATAAGACATACTGGATTCATAATGATGCTTCCTAGTAAACACCACATGTTCTGCTAACAAACATGCAATTATACTGTATTTCATGCCATAACAACCATCCAGTTAACCTAGCTCGCCCTCTAGTGGCCTGATTAGGGCTGATTAGTCAAACCAATGGAAACAAACAAATATAACGAGAAGAATGCTACTAAATTATATCATTGCATCACTAGTTCAATATCACTAGTTCTGTGCTAATACTGTGATATTAGTATAAGTATTTCTGCCAGCTAACATTTTATGTTCATAAGGGGCTAAGGATTTTAGTACAGGTCTGGCCCTGGTTTGTATCACTGTGGAGCCGTGCACAGTAATACACAGCAGCGTCTACAGTCTGCAGACTTTGACCTGTTAAAGTCACTATTACATTTACATTTACATTTACATCATTTAGCAGACGCTCTTATCCAGAGCGACTTACAAATTGGTGCATTCACCTTATAGCCAGTGGGATAACCACTTTACAATGTATTATTTTTTTTTTGTATATATTTTTTTGTATGTTTTATTTAAAAAAACTTAAATAAAATGTTTTTTTTAAATATTTTATTTTAAAAAACATTGTGTTATTTTTTTTTTTTTGGGGGGGGGGGGGTGGGTTGGGGTAAGGGGGGGTAGAAGGATTACTTTATCCTATCCCAGGTATTCCTTAAAGAGGTGGGGTTTCAAATGTCTCCGGAAGGTGGTGAGTGACTCCGCTGTCCTGGCGTCGTGAGGGAGCTTGTTCCACCATTGGGGTGCCAGAGCAGCGAACAGTTTTGACTGGGCTGAGCGGGAACTATGCTTCCGCAGAGGTAGGGGAGCCAGCAGGCCAGAGGTGGATGAACGCAATGCCCTCGTTTGGGTGTAGGGACTGATCAGAGCCTGAAGGTACGGAGGTGCCGTTCCCCTCAAAGCTCCGTAGGCAAGCACCATGGTCTTGTAGCAGATGCGAGCTTCAACTGGAAGCCAGTGGAGTGTGCGGAGGAGCGGAGTGACGTGAGAGAACTTGGGAAGGTTGAACACCAGACGGGCTGCGGCATTCTGGATGAGTTGTAGGGGTTTAATGGCACAGGCAGGGAGCCCAGCCAACAGCGAGTTGCAGTAATCCAGACGGGAGATGACAAGTGCCTGGATTAGGACCTGTGCCGCTTCCTGTGTAAGGCAGGGTCGTACTCTCCGAATGTTGTAGAGCATGAACCTACAGGATCGGGTCACCGCCTTGATGTTAGCGGAGAACCACAGGGTGTTGTCCAGGGTCACGCCAAGGCTCTTCGCACTCTGGGAGGAGGACACAACGGAGTTGTCAACCGTGATGGCGAGATGATGGAACAGGCAGTCCTTCCCCGGGAGGAAGAGCAGCTCCGTCTTGCCAAGGTTCAGCTTGAGGTGGTGATCCGTCATGCTCCTAGCAGGGTCTTTGAAAATGCTGAACTTGTTTTTTAGTGAATCTTTGAATCTAATCGTTCCACCACCCCAAATATGAGTACTCCAAAGAGTACTCAGAGATATTACAGGAGAGGGTCAGACTGTCCAGGCTCTATGGCCATTGGGCCTTGCTGGGTGAGCTCAACACCACAGTGCACACTTGTGAAAAAGAAAACAATTGACGACGATCCAAAGTAACTCAGCATTACTAATTAGTTGGGCTTTTGAAATAATAATCCTTAACTTCTTATTTGTGTGTTTCTATCCTTCCAAATGGAGAGAGACTCACAGGAGGCAGCTGCCAGCAGCAGCAGAGATGCAGGGAACATGATTTGTGTTGAAGCTGAACTGGTGGAAGATGCTCTTATCTACTCCAACTGAGTGAAGGACAGCTAGATACTCCTCTTTATATACAATGCATTAGGAAAGTATTCAGACCCCTTGACTTTTTCCAAATTTTGTTACGTTACTGCCTTATTCTAAAACGAATTAAATGTTTTTTCCCCTCATAAATCTACACACAATACCCTATAATGACAAAGAAAAAACTGTTTTTTATTAGTTTTTGAAATATCACATTTACATAAGTATTCAGACCCTTTACTCAGTACTTTGTTGAAGCGCCTTTGGCAGCGATTACAGCCTCGAGTCTTCTTGGGTATGACGCTACAAGCTTGGCACAACTGTATTTGGGGAGTTTCTCCCATTCTTCTCTGCAGATCCTCTCAACCGCTGTCAGGTGGGATGGGGAGTGTTGCTGTACAGCTATTTTCTGGTCTCTTCAGAGATGTTCAATCACGTTCAAATCAGGGCTCTGGCTGGGCCACAGAAGGACATTCATAGACCCCTACGATGTCTTGGCCTTGTGCTTAGGGTCGTTGTCCTGTTGGAAGGTGAACCTTCGCCCCAGTCTGAGGTCCTGAGCGCTCTGGAGCAGGTTTTCATCAAGGATCTCTCTGTACTTTGCTCCGTTCATCTTTCACTTGATCCTGACTAGTCTCCCAGTCCCTACCGCTGAAACACATCCCCACAGCATGATGCTGCCACCACCATGCTTCACCGTAGGGATGGTGCCAGGTTTCCTCCAGATGTGGCGCTTGGCATTCAGGCCAAAGAGTTCAATCTTGGTTTCATCAGACCAGAGAAACTTGTTTCTCATGGTCTGAGAGTCCTTTAGGTGCCTTTTGGCATACTCCAAGCGGGCTGTCATGTTCCTTTTACTGAGGAGTAGATTCTGTCTGGCCACTCCACCATAAAGGCCTGATTGGTGGAGTGCTGCAGAGATGGTTGTCCTTCTGGAAGGTTCTCCCATCTCCACAGAGGAACTGTGGAGCTCTGTCAGAGTGACCATCGGGTTCTTGGTCAACTCCCTGACCAAGGCCATTCTCCCCCGATTGCTCAGTTTGGCCGATCGGCGAGCTCTAGGAAAAGTGTTGGTAGTTCCAAACTTCTTCCATTTAAGAATGATGGAGGCCACTGTGTTCTTGGGGACCTTCAATGCTGCAGAAATGTTTTTGTACCCTTCCCCAGATCTGTGCCTCGACACAATCCTGTCTCGGAGCTCTACGGACAATTCTTTCGACCTCATGGCTTGGTTTTTGCTCTGACATGCACAGCCAACTGTGGGACCTTATATAGACAGGTGTGTGCCTTTCCAAATCATGTTCAATCAATTGAATTTACCACATGTGGACTCCAATCAAGTTGTAGAGACATCTCAAGGATGATCAATGGAAACAGGATGCACCTGAGCTCAATTTCGAGTCTAATAGCAAAGGGTCTGAATACTTATGTAAATAAGGTATCTGTTTTAAATTTTTTATACATTTGCAAAAATGTCTAAAAAACTATTTTTTGCTTCGTCATTATGGGGTAGTGTGTGTAGATTGATGAGGATTTGTATTTATTTAATCCATTTTAGAATAAGGCTGCAATGTAACAAAATGTTGAAAAAGTCAAGGGGTGTGAATACTTTCCGAATGCACTGTAACAAGGTTTATGTTGAAGCTGCAACTTTTCTTCACCAACTGAGTGAAGGACAAATAGACACACCTCCTTATATACAGAAAATAGCTTATTTGCATAGAGGTGAGGGAGTTGGTATAAGAGGAACATGAAGAAAAAAATCTAAATTGTGTATATTTGTTATAAACTGCATCAACCTTTATTACTGACTCAAATGAAATACAAAATTCTGTGAACTTTGTACTGTCTCTTTATTTACATTATGTTATTAAAATCAACACAATTATTATTGTCATCAATGTGTCTTGAAATGTCACAGAATATAGTAATCTAAATGTTGGTGTCTCTCAAGGATCTATACTCGGCCCATTACATATTTAAATGTGTATTATTAAGTTGACTTCATATTCTTATCCAAGTGGCAGGTGTTATTTTAGATTGAATTGAGAGTAAAACATGTGTATGACATGGTATATGTTAACCAATGTGTGTTATTGATGCCATGAGTGGAACATAGAATCATAGGGCCAGTTTCCCAGACACAGATTAAGCCTAATCCTTGACTAAAAAGCACTTTTAAAGTTTTAAAAGCACTTTTAATTTAGATTCTCTATTGAGAATGCTTTTCAGTCCAGGACTTGGCTTAATCTGTGTCTGAAAAACCACCCCCTAGAAACTTTCATACTAAGATCAGTGTCCACCAGTTTTTGAACAGTGCTGCAGCCTCCATGTGTCACTGTGTCTCTTGAGCACAATAAGTCTTCAGTGTTCAGACTGTTCATCTGGAGATACACCTGCTGCTTGCTATTGTCTCTGGAGATGGTGAACCAACCCGTAACTGACTGGGAGTAGTAAGTCTTGCCACCACCATCGTTAATAGCTGCAACCCACTCCAGTCCTTTCCCAGGAGCCTTTCTGATCCAATAATTCCAGTTGTTGCCACCAAATCCAGCATATGTGCAGGTCAGTTTGTGTGATTCTCCAGGTTTCATAACTACACATTCAGACTGAGTGAGTGTCTGACCATGAACACCAGTGGAGACAAAGCAACATAGAGATAATACCTTGACTCAAAAACAAATTGTTTACATAAAACCAGTCTTAAAGTGTTTACCTGTCAAACCTATAATCATCAGTAGTAAAGCAATAGTATATTTCATCATGAACTGTCAGAAGTTATGGTGTGTCCCTGTTCTTCAGTCTACAGTAGTCAGTGCTTCAGTCCCTCTCCTCCACTCTGCAGTGAGATAAGTAGTGATGGAAGAGGTCAGAGTTTTGCATTGACTCCTCCTCACAGGGTGGGAAGATGGAGAGTCAGAGATTGGGAACAGGTTCATTTGAACTGAAAACTTCACTTATCGTGACAGTGAGTTAATTTACATTTTAATAAGGGGGAATGAATTACAGTATATTGATCCCTCATATAATAAAAACCATTCAGTTCACCTTAATATAATAATAATAATAATAATAATAATAATAATAATAATAATAATAATAATAATAAAATAAATAATATGCTATTTAGCAGACCTTAACCTAGATCGCCCTCTAGTGGTTAAAAGGAGGGGTGATTAGTTAATCTGTACTGCATACATATAGACAGAATACACCACACAATAGGCACTATGCACGCATCACTTCCGCATTGGCGTAAGGATGCTTGGGCATTTCCGGTTACCGGAAAAAAACATTAGACAGTGACAGTACACCGTTATGATGGCAGAGATTAAGTTTACAAGGTGTTTGCTGGAGTTGCCTAAAGTATCTGTTAATGATATACGGAGGGTCGACACCACGTAGCAAACTGGATAAAGGCTTCAAATTTTAAGTTTCTTATTTTCTTTGCAACTTTGAAGGTAATATGCTAACGCTAGCTAGCCTGAGCTAGAAGCCTTGCTTTGGTGTTTTAAGTCATGACTCCGTCCTGCTTCAGGTTAATCATGCTTTAAATAAAGTTTAATCATGTGTATATACCTCTCACTTCATGTGTTTGTACTTTTATGAAAGTATCAGGTAAAAACAGGGCTACAAATGAGATCTCTGTGAGAGCCCACTGCTACCACTCAATGAAGAAACTAAAGCCACCACACCAGCTGAGAGTAGGACTAGATTAAGTGACACGTTCAAAGTTCTGTTGAACTTGTTCAAGGTTCTGTTCAACACATGTTTTACTCGTTTAATGTTACCACAGCTTTGATTGCCATTGCTAAGAGAACACTTTAGAACTTTAGTGGTTTTCACGACAACAGTGGTAGCCTAATACAGACCAGGGTAGCTGAGTGGGAATTGCCATGCTTTGTTCTTGGGTCTGTTGTAAACAAATTGGAGTTTGGTTTGAAATGTAACCAATAATGAGATTACTACTTTTTCCTGACTTGATGACTGCAATGACAGTAACATATTCCACTCAGCTATTCTTCAAACTGCTGATGTTCTACTCAAAACTGTCCTGTCATCTTTACTTCTTTCTTTATAAACATATGGCCCAACTTCCTTGCTTTTGTACTTGATGTTTCTACTTTTCAAGAGGAATTAGGAGCAAAACCTTCACTCTACTGTTGTTATTGGTACTAGGCTACAATGTTGCAACACTCACCTACTGCTCTGCCAATACTGTTTGAAGGTAGGTAAATGGCACAAGACAATAGGTAAGTGGTTGGAGACAGTATAGCCAAGTGGTGCAAGACAGTAGGAAAGTGATGCAGAAAGCACCAAAGTGACACGAGACAGTAGATAAGTTGCTTACACCAGTAAAAAGTAGAAAGAACAAGTTTTGCTCCTACCCCTGCTGCTGTAGACCCTCGTCTTTCAAAACCCATTAAATTATGCTTCTGTGTATTTCAGATGACATTGCGTGATTCACAGCCAGTTGTGCTTGTTAAAAGCTACTGTTCCTGTGTGGCTGGGTGTGGGATATGCAATCATTTGGTTGCATTACTATATCAGACTGCCCATTACTCTGAATGTGGCATGTCTGTTGTCCCTCCTGTACTTTCGTGCACTGAAACAGAGCAGAAGTGGCATAAACCACGAACAATGGTTTGTATCATTTCAATACCAGACAGTTGTGTCACATGCATACTAGCATCTCTCCTAATACCATCTCATAAATAAATAGGGAGTGAAGCCAGGACCTGTGGATGCCATGGTTGTAGTGAAGCCCAAACCAGATGCTACTCCGGCAAGCGGAATTAGGTATGCAGAGTCCAATTAAATAGGCAGACTACAATGTGTTAATAAATAAATGTTATTAATCGCTGTTAGATTCTGGTGTATCATCGGATCATTCATGGTTTCTGTGTTGGGACGCTCGGTCCTTTCCCAAACTCCGGGCCGTGGGGCTGGAAGACTGAAATTGTTCCATTGAAACAGCACTGGAACAGCTCCCTTCTTCAGACGTCTGCGCCCAGCTGGAGTCGGAGGCTCTATCACATCTTCACTTAGAAAGTGTCGGCTGCAGACTCGTGTGTTTGTTGTAAGAAAGTTGACTCGTCGAATGTTAATCACCCACCGTTTATGTAATTCACTGTCTTTGAGAAAAATTTAAAAATAAAACAGAAGAATTGCATCTGGCAGACACTGTAAATTGCTGCACACAGCAGTGATGGCTGGAAGAGCTGTCATCCCATTTTTGAAAGGACACTTTCGTACGTTTACACGTCATCGTGTTATAAGTCAAGACGAAGTATTACAAGTAAAAACATTAACATAAACATTAAGATAAACAACAACAACAACGAAAATTCACAGTTTCGGATGTTTTTGACGACAAGCATTCAATGCTAGCATACGGTAGCACAGCATTCTACGATAACCAGAAGTTAAATCTCAGGATGGATGTAATATAATAATAATAATAATATAATATAATAATATATAATATATATGCCATTTAGCAGACGCTTTTATCCAAAGCGACTTACAGTCATGCGTGCATACATTTTTTTTTTTTTGTGTATGGGTGGTCCTCTGTAGCTCAGCTGGTAGAGCACGGCACTTGTAACGCCAAGGTAGTGGGTTCGATCCCCGGGACCACCCATACACAAAAAAAAAAAAATGTATGCACGCATGACTGTAAGTCGCTTTGGATAAAAGCGTCTGCTAAATGGCATATATATTATATATTATTATATTATATTATTATTATTATTATATTACATCCATCCTGAGATTTAACCGAAAATACGTCATGTGCATATCGCCTATTAAAAGGGAAAAATTATACTAATCATACTTCAAGGCTAGGTAACATAAACATAACCACATGTAACATATGGATTTGCATTAGCAACCACATGTAACATATGGATTTGCAAACATTTTTGAGTTATTACATGAAACAATCAGAATTCCGAAGAATGCCGAAGTCATGTCGGAAAAGCTTTTTCCAGGGTGTGATATAATATGGAAGACCCAGCAAGCCAGCCTATTCCCTATAATGTAAACTCCAACAGAAATAACTTCAAATCTATAAATTCAACTTAAACCAAATTGTTTGCACTCATGACTACTGGTTTCAATTACATTTTCAGGTAATTTACAAGCAAATACTTTATGAATGTATTGTTACAAAACAACTTTCAAGGTTGCTAGCCAACTATCCTGCTAATGTTAGTTCTACTAGCCTGCTAACGTTAGCCCTACCAGCCTGCTAACAACACATAGCTTAAAGCTACATTCAAGTAAACGAAAGTTTTGGAAATACATAACGCCATCCAACCAGTTATCATCTAACGTAATCAAAGAATGTTAGCTACATGTATATGCAGTTATCTTAGCCAGCAAGCAAGCCAGCCAGCCAGCTAATATTAGCTATTTTGTCAACTATTAGCTTAGCCAGCCTAGCCAACCACCATTGTTATGGTTGGCAAAGCCAGAGCACAGCAACTGCAGACCAGCTAGAACACAACTAACACAACAGAAGTAAAACATAACCGCAGATCAAAAGCAAAAAGAGAGCAGAGACTTACAGATTGATGGATGGGGCCCATCCGATGGTAAAACGTTTAAAAGAGTGCAGGCTGAGATAGCTACCAAAGCGAGTGAGAGGCGGGCATTTCATCGGGCCGAGGGAGAGTCAGTAAGGGAAATCCAATAGCTACAGTCGTGGTCAAAAGTTTTGAGAATGACACAAATATTAATTTTCACAAAGTCTGCTGCCTCAGTTTTTATGATGGCAATTTGCATATACTCCAGAATGTTATGAAGAGTGATCAGATGAATTGCAATTAATTGCAAAGTCCCTCTTTGCCATGAAAATGAACTTAATCCCAAAAAAACATTTCCACTGCATTTCAGCCCTGACACAAAAGGACCAGCTGACATCATGTCAGTGATTCTCTCGTTAACACAGGTGAGAGTGTTGATGAGGACAAGGCTGGAGATCACTCTGTCATGCTGATTGAGTTAGAATAACAGACTGGAAGCTTTAAAAGGAGGGTGGTGCTTGAAATCATTGTTCTTCCTCTGTTAACCATGGTTAACTGCAAGGAAACACGTGCCGTCATCATTGCTTTGCACAAAAAGGGATTCACAGGTAAGGATATTGCTGATAGTAAGATTGCACCTAAATCAACCATTTATCGGATCATCAAGAACTTCAAGGAGAGAGGTTAAATTGTTGTGAAGGCGACTTCAGGGTGCCCAAGAAAGTCCAGCAAGCGCCAGGACCGTATCCTAAAGTTGATACAGCTGCGGGATCGGGACACCACCAGTGCAGAGCTTGCTCAGGAATGGCAGCAGGCAGGTGTGAGTGCATCTGCACGCACAGTGAGGCGAAGACTTTTGGAGGATGGCCTGGTGTCAAGAAGGGCAGCGAGGAAGCCACTTCTCTCAAGGAAAACATCAGGGACAGACTGATGTCCCTTTGGGTCCATGGCCAGGAAACTCCCCAGACCTTAATCCCATTGAGAACTTGTGGTCGATCCTCAAGAGGCAGGTGGACAAACAAAACCCCACAAATTCTGACAAACTCCAAGTATTGATTATGCAAGAATGGGCTGCCATCAGTCAAGATGTGGCCCAGAAGTTAATTGACAGCATGCCAGGACGGATTGCAGAGGTCTTGATAAAGAAGGGTCAACACTGAAAAGATTGACTCTTTGCATAAACTTAATGTAATTGTCAATAAAAGTATTTGACACTTATGGAATGCTTGTAATTATACTTCAGTATACCATAGTAACATCTGTCAAAAATATCTAAAAACACTGAAGCAGCAGACTTTGTGAAGACCAATACTTGTGTCATTCTCAAAACTTTTGACCACGACTGTATATAGCGAGAAAAATCAAAGAAATATAGATTCCAGACGTCAGTCAGCTAGTGTGCTAGCACCAGGCCAAGGTGGGAAAAGTTACAAAACTCCCGTAGCCTAACTTCACAAATAACATGCCGAAAAGTTGACAAAACAAAAAGGAGAACTGATGAGGTACTACACCATTAGAGCAAGCAGGAATGATTTTCTCTTTGTTTTGAGCCCATGCCAAGAAGGCACCAGAGCATGCCGTGCTAATGGGTTCCCACTAGATAAGACAACCACAAATTCCGTGAAGAGCATAAGGATGCTAAAGTTAACCAACTTGAGCTAGCTACCGAGCTAGCATACGAACTCAGTAGCACAGAGTAGATTCTCCAAATGACGTTGGAAAATAGTGCATTGTGGGTCGTTTAGAAGACATCTGGAAATAAGGTAAAAAATATATAATAACCCCAAAACGTAACGACACTGAACAAAAATATAAACACAACATGTAAAGTGTTGATCCTATGTCTCATGAGCTGAAATATAATATCACATAAATGTTCCATACGCACAAAAAGCTTATTTCTCTCAAATTTTTTGTTTACATCCCTGATAGTGAGTATTTCTCATTTTGCCAAGATAATCCATCCACCTGACAGGTGTGGCATATCAAGAAGCTGATTAAACAGAATGATCATTACGCAGGTGGACCTTGTGCTGGGGAAAATAAAAGGTAACTCTAAAATGTGCAGTTTGGTCACACAACACAGTGCCACAGATGTCTCAAGTTTTGCGGGAGTGTGCAATTGGCATGCTGACTGCAGGAATGTCCACCAGAGCTGTTGCCAGAGAATTGAATGTTAATTTCTTTACCATAAGCTGCCTCCAACGTTGTTTTAGAGAATTTGGCAATACCTCAAACCGGCCTCACAACCGCAGACCACGTGTATGGTGTTGTGCGGGCAAGTGGTTTGCTGATATCAATGTTGTGAACAGAGTTTCCCATGATGGCGGTGGGGTTATGGTATAGGCAGGCATAAGCAACTTTCAACTAACACAATTTCATTTTATCGATGGCATTTTGAATGCACAGTGATGCCGTGACGAGATCCTGAGAACCATCGACGTGCCATTCATCCGCCGCCATCACCTCATGTTTCAGCATGATAATGCACGGCCACATGTTGCAAGGATCTGTAAGCTGAAAATGTCCCAGTTCTTCCATGACTTGCAAACTCACCAAACATGTCCCCCATTGAGCATGTTTGGGATGCTCTGGATCAACGTGTATGACACCGTGTTCCAGTTCCCGCCAATATCCAGCAACTTTGCACAGCCATTGAAGAGGAGTGGGACAACATTCCACAGGCCACAATCAACAGCCTGATCAACTCTATACAGAAGGAGATGTGTCACACTACATGAGGCAAATTCTGGTCGCATCAGATACTGACTGGTTTTCTGATCCACACACCTACCTTTTTTTTAAGGTACCTGTGACCAACATATGCATGTCTGTATTCCCAGTCATGTGAAATCCATAGATTAGGGCAGCCTTCCTTAATCGCAGACCTGTTAATGGTGGGTCGTGGCATGTCAGAGTAAATGTATTATTATCTCATTAATTACTGGAATTGTTTTGGCCAAGTGCATCTGCACTCTTTATTCAGTGCGCTCTCTGCTTAGCAGCTGTCTCTGCTCAGTTTGGTGGGAGAGGGAGATGCCTGTGTGCTTCGAAGTTTACCAGATATTTTTTCTGCAGTTTTCATGAAGATCACTCCGCGACACACACGATGCATCGTTGTCGTTCAGCAGCAGATGATGCGCTGTCAGCCACTGACTTGTCTTTCCCATACGCCATCACTCACCGCTGTCATCAAATGGACTCATGCTAGCCACAAGTTCTGACTGAGATCAATCGTAATGAAACGCAAATACAGCAATGAGTTTCTTTCTCTTAGTTTCATACAAACTTTGAGAAATAACGAGGAGTGCCCACAATGTGTTTTGTGCGGGGAAGTGATTAGTAATGAGTCTCTCAAAATGAACAAATTAATAAAACGACACGTCCTGACCAAACATCCACAGCATGACGGTAAACCCAGGGAGTTCTTTCAGAACAGGGCAGAATGCTTCAGGAAACAGTGCTTCGACCGTGGAAAAGTAAGTCAGCTAGCAAGGCATTGTTGTCATTTTATAACAGGTGATGATAAGCAGAAATAAGGGAGTACTAACTCTCATAGTAGTAGATGTGAGTTTGTCTTTCAAACAATCCCCTGGCCTTGTACACAGCTAATATCTAACATTAGCCAAATCAAGCTAGCTACTGATAGTGCAACCCTTAGTAAGAGTACAGATGAAGATGAAAAATGATCAGGCCTCCTGTACATCTTACTGTAGAAATTATTGTTGAAAAATATGCTTTTTGAGGCAAACACACTCACACAGTTCTGGGTTGCTCATCTACAGCAGTAAGCGGTCTCCTGCCTGAAAGCAGTAAATGTTCTGATCCAGTTTGGCACCACATACGAATGCGAGTCAGGGTTCTCAACTCTGACATACTTAAAAAACAAGTACAGAAACAGTCTCAATGCTGAGCATGAGCCCAGAATACACATGCTTGTTGAAATCTTCAACCAGCCACACACCTCTCATTAGGACTGTGTGTGTTTTCTGGTCTACATCTGTGTGATGTGATCAATCCGTTTATTCCAGTTCAGAATAAAAAAATATGTTTTGTATTTTAACAGCAACAGTTCCAACCAAGGCTTTCTTTCAACAATAATTTATACAGTAAGATGTACAGTAGGCCTGATCATTTTTCATCTGTACTGTTACTTAGGGTTGCACTATCAAATAGGCTGTGTGTGTGTTCTGTGTAATGAGTACTCAGGGAGAAAAAGGTATAGATTCACGCGCAGAGTGAGGCAGGTGTTTATTTCGCCTTCGCAGAAGGCAGGAATCGTGGTCACAGGCAGGCAATGGTCATACACAGGAAGACAAACAGGCAGGTGAAAGAAAACTAGGACTGAGGGCTAAATCTGGTTCTTACAAACGAGCTAGGAAAAGGCTTAGTAGAGTCAAAATGAACAATATCTCACAAAGCACAAACAGAATGAACTGAACTAAATAAGGAGCTGATGAGACCAGGTGAGTAACTAACACAGGTGAAATCAATGAACAAAAATGAAAGACAGGGCTGCGTTCAAGAACACAAAGAAACAGGGCTACGTTCAAGAACACAAGGATGACTAAGAAAATAAATACAGAACCTTACATTCTGTTATTCATCTGTGTGACGTGATCAATAATACACAGCTGTTTCTTCAGTCTGCAGAATCTGTCCTTTTAAAGGTAGTGTGCTGCTGGACGTATCTCTTGTGATGCTAAACTTGTTTTTCAGTTTATAGCTGCAATATGTGCTACCATTGTGACAAATGAATCCGATCCACTCCAGTGCTTTTCCTGTAGGTTAGCGATTCACCCCTGTACAGTAGCTGGTTCTGGTTAAAGAATACCAAGAGACCTTACAGGAGAAGGTCAGAGGCTGTCCAGGCTGCAGGGTCATAGAGCCTGGCTGTGTGAGCTCAGTCTGACAGAACACCAATGGTATTTGATGATGTATCAGTCCCCCAAAACTCACAGGATGTAGCTGCCAGTGTCGTAGAAATATTTGACTCAAAAGTAGTCAACTCAAAAATATCTCTCAAGAGACTGGAGCTTGTGAATCCAAAAATGTGACATTATTATTTGCATAACAAAGCCGAGCTTGCTCCATGGAGCAACTGTCTCTCTGTGGCTCAGAGATCTCTTTTATACACACACAAATGCACAGTCATGTTTACATAGCATACAAAGCTACTCCCCTTAAGATAACTGATTAACATATTTAACTGCCACGCCACCAATAACACATGTTGTTTACTCCAAAAGGCCATGGGCGCTTTTGCCTCTTTCCCTTATCTCATTATATTGGTGGCATGGCTCAGACACTTTAAAAATAATATACATACATTCATTAAAGCATGTTTACATACTGTATTGGCTATATTCCTTATTTAGACATGCATCTGGATTATAAAATGTCAATCATGTTTACTATATTTTACCTTTGACATTTCCCAACATTTTCCTTAATGATACATAAAATATTACCATACCAGCAGCAACAGCAGAGATGCAGGGAACATTGTGTTGAAGATGAACTGATGCTAACTGCACTTATGCTAACTGAGTGAACGAGAGAGAGATATTCCTCTTTATCCACAACAGAGGAGAGTTGCTTTGCATAGAGTGAAAGCGTTATACAAAGGAGGAAGTGACTTGTATCATAGTGACATGTTATTCAGAGAATCAGTATCAGAATGTAATGACTGGTGTCCTCCAAGGATAAATACTTGGTCCAGTACTATTTTTTTAACTTTATATTATCATTTTCTTTGATTATTACTTTCAGTTTTTATTCTGTTTGCTGATGATATTTACAGTGAAATGACGATGGTTATCTATAGATAGCTAGTATGAACTCTGTATTTACTTGAACATTGACACCTCTTATATCGCAAATAAGATACAACACACCATGTAAAGTAAAATGTACAGAGGAATGATGTCATCATTTTGTTTGTGTATTTTCGTACTTGATTTACTATGTAGACATATATGAATGGTACAACAGTATATTTGTTGGGGAAAATACAATATGATTGAGTTTGTTTTCTACTCACTACTGTTGGGATATTTGTACAGGTTTGGGGCTTGTTTGTATCACTGTGGTATTGAGAACAGTAATAGACAGCTGTGTCTTCAGTCTGCAGACTCTGTCCTATTAAAGTCACTGTGATTACCAAAGAATCTCCAGAATTTATAACCATTGAACTTGGCTGGGTGAGCTCAAGACCACAGTGTACACCTGTTAAGAAACATCATCATATCATATAGAACAATCTCAAATGTACTGCTATTTTAAAGCAATACAGGCATGAATTACATAATGTATTCCTTTGAACATGTTATAAGTCTGTTAAACACCCAAATCCTGAGAGACAGGATATAGCTGCCAACAACAACAGCAGAGAATCAGGGAACATGGTTTGTGTTGAAGCTGAACTGGTGGGAGTTTACCTTCTTCACTCTCCAGGACTCAGAGAGAGAGAGAGATGTGAGTCACACAGATAGACTGTATTAAATAAGGCAGAGAGAGTGAGATGAAAGAGTTAAAAAGTTAGAAAGCTATGTGTAATTTGTATAAGAAGGCAGGTACAATATGACAGGGTTAGGAATTTCAGAAAACCCTCTGTGAACCATATTGACTTTTGACGCTTCACTTATGGGATGGGACTATATTATGTTTAGAAAAACAGCCCTAGGACTATTTTTAGCAATCGTAATATTTTAACCTTATCAACAAAAAATGATGTATTCATCAGGGTTAAATTAACTATGGAGTGTTGAATTTATGACCATAGAGTGTTCCATTTAAAGTCAAATAGTTATGAAATCAACACTCTGCAACTTTTAAACAGAAAGAAAATCTACACCCAATTTGCTGTGTATTTTTGAATATTGAATTTCACTGAATGTGCTTTTGAACATTTTGCTCTTAAAACTGTCATCCTATCATACTCTGTTGTTCTTACAGTAATCTGTGTGTTAGCATTTTGTTTTTCTACAGGTCTTCCATTGAGCTGTTGCACTGTGCCTCTAGTTTTTGCACAATGATACACAGCTGTGTTCTCAGCCTGCAGACTGGTGATGTCTAAGTACAGTACATTACTACTGTCTCTGGAGATGGTGAATCTGCTCTTAAAAGAGGCTCCAGAGTTGATGGATCCACTGGCCCAGATGATCCCAATCCACTCCAGTGTTTTCCCTGGCTGATGTCGTATCCAAGCTGTACCATAGTCTGTCAGGGCATAGCCAGAGACTTGGCAAGATAGTTTCACTTACTGTCCAGGAGCTTTGAGTTGAGCAGGGAAGGAGGTCAAACTAATGCTGTGTATATCTGAATAAGAGCAGGGAGAAGAGAGAGAGAGATGAGAGGCATTCATCAAAAACAATGTCACAATAGCAGAACAACTGACTAACACAATGGGAAAACAACTGACTAACACAGTGGGAAAACAACTGACTACCACAATAGCAAACCAACTGACTAACACAATAGCAAAACAACTGGCTAACACAATGGTAAAACAACTGACTAACACAATGGCAAAACAACTGACTAACACAGTGGGAAAGCAACTGACTAAAACAATGGCAAATCAACTGACAAACACAATGTTTGATGTTGTCTATTCAAAAAGACTAAAATCCCCCCACTTACATGGCAGGAATGCCAGGAGGAATAGGGGTGTAAGAAACATATTTCTCTGTTGTATGGCAGACAGTGTCTGTCTGGTTACTAACAAACAGGGTGGTTACAGTGATGAAGGTTGTGTCAGAATATGTCTTTGATATAGCAGAGGGATGGGGTTTATTTGCATACTGTCTGTCCTACAAAGACATGTGTCTGATGCATTACTGGATGCATTATGTATGCGTAATATATCATAATATATGCACATACTGTACATACAGTGCATTCGGAAAGTATTCAGACCCCTTACCTTTTTCCACATTTTGTTATGTTACAGCCTTATTCTAAAATTGATTCAATAAAACATGTTTATCATCAATCTACACACAATACCCCATAATGAAAAATAGAGAGAACAGGTTTTTAGAAAAAAAAATTCAGTGGCAGGGACTGGGAGACTCGTCAGGATCGAGGGAAAGATGAACGGAGCAAAGTACAGAGAGATCGTTGATGAAAACCTGCTGCAGAGCGCTCAAGACCTCAGACTGGGACAAAAGTTCACCTTCCAACAGGACAACGACCCTAAGCACACAGCCAAGACAACGCAGGATCGGCTTCGGGACAAGTCTCTGAATGTCCTTGAGTGGCCCAGCCAGAGCCCGGACTTGAACCCGATCGAATATCTCTGGAGACGTGAAAATAGCTGTACAGCGACGCTCCCCATCCAACCTGACAGAGCTTAATAGGATCTGCTGAGAAGAATGGGAGAAACTAAAAAAAATACCTGTGTGCCAAGCTTTTCTCATGCTTAACCTGTTTTATGTCATGTAAGTATTGTAGAAATATTGTATCACAGGAAGTTTGAGTTTTATATTGACTCAGATCGCCCCCTTCTGGTAGATATACAGTTTATAATTTTAACTGTTCAGGGAGGAGTGAGTTTTAATACAGGTCTGCTGCTGGTTTGTGTAACTGTGGAGGCGAGCACAGTAATAGACAGCTGTGTCTTCAGTCTGCAGACTCTGAACTTTTAAAAACAATGTGCTGCTGGAAGTGTCTCTGGTGATGCTGAACTTGTTTTTCAGTGAATCTTTATAAACTGTGCTTCCACCACTTTCAATATATCTAATCCACTCCAGTTCTTTCTGTGCAGGCTGTCGAATCCAAGCTGTATAAAAGTTAGTAACTGAATAAGAGACCTTACAGGAGATGGTCAGTGGTTGACCGGGCTGGACAGTAATAGAGGCTGGCTGAGTGAGTTCATAACTCTGTACACCTGTTGAAAGGAAAAAATGATCAATATTGCAAATCCAAATAACATGATTTTTGCATTACATTAAAGTCTGATCCAGTTTTCTTTATTGTGCCTGTCCCCATATAGACACTCACACACAACAGCTACAAGCAGCAGCAGCAGATATGCAGGGAACATGGTTTGTGTTGAAGCTGAACTGGGGGGAGCTGCTCTTCTCTACTCTCCAGGACTCAGAGGGACATACTAGGTCTAACATACATAGAGAGACTGTTTATATAATGGAGAGGGAGAGAGAGGGTTAAGATAACATTTGCATAATGATAATCAGGTATAAAATATCAGTGCAAAATGGGGGGAAATTATGTGATAATGTGTCAGTTTTTAATACTACACTTATGGAAGGTGAAACTGTAAAATGGTTAAACTTTATTTTCTTATTATTGCTAATCCTATACTGTATGAATCAAGTTATTATTTTAAAAACAAATGTAAGGTGGTGCTTGTGAACATGTTGCTATTAAATCATTCATCAAAAATAAATGAGGTTGTCTGTGCTGAATGTGGAAGTGGTTTTTGTACAGCTACTCCCATTAGTTTAACCACTGTGACTCTTTAGCACAGTAATACACTGCTGTGTCCTCACTCTTCAGACTGTTCATCTGTAGGTACAGCTTACTGCTGGAGTCATCTCTGGAGAGGGTAAATCTACCCTGGACTGACTGTGAGTAATATGTAGCAGTACTATAACTATAAGCAATCCACTCCAGTCCTTTCCCAGGAGCCTGTCTGATCCAGCTCATCTCATAGCTACTGAATGTGAAGCCAGAGGCTGTACAAGTCAGTTTGTGGGATTCTCTAGGATTTTTAACCACTGGTCCAGACTCAGTCAGTGTCTGACCATGAACACCTGTTGAAAGATCATAACACATATTGTCGAAACAGAATCTAAAACCTAATGGGGCAATTTATTCACCAGAACTTAAGTACATAAACTTTTAAAAATCCAAAAAGACTCACAGGAGGTAGCAGCAGCAGAGATGCAGGGAACATTATTTATGTTGAAGCTGAACTGGTGGGAGCTGCTCTTCTCTACTTTCCAGGGCTCAGAGGGACATACTAGGACACACATATAGAGAATGTTTATATAAGGGATTGGTAGAGGGAGAGTGAGAGAGAGAGGTAAGATCACATTTGAGTAATGAAGATAATCATGTATAAAAGGACTGGGAAAATCAGTGCAAAATGGGGGGAAAGTATGTGATAATGTGTCCGTTTCTAACACTACACTGAAGGGAGATGAAACTCTAGAATGGTTAAACATTGTTTTCTTATTATTGGTAATCCTATACTGTATGAATCAAGTTATTCTTGTAAATAAAAAATGTATGGCGGTGCTTGTGAACATTTAGCTATTAAAACATTTATTGGACTTTTTTTTTTAAGTAAGGGGGATTAGAAATGATGCAAACAATTAAATTGATAGAACCCAAAATCTATCTGCAATATTAAAGCCAAGCTATAGTTACTGAATGTGAACCCAGAGGCTGTACAGGTCAGTTGGTGGGATTCTCCAGGCTTTTGAGCTACCGGTCCAGACTCATTCAATTTCTGACCATGAACACCTGTTGAAAGAAATCATAGATGTTGTTAAAACGGAATCTAAAACTTAATTAGTCAATCTATTCACCATAAACCTTTTTACAAAATAAACTCACAGGATGCAGCTATCAACAGCAGCAACAGAGATGCAGGGAACATGGTTTGTGTTGAAGCTGAACTGATGGGAGCTGTTCTTCTCTACTCTCCAGGACTCAGGGGGACGTACTAGAACTCTCAGATACAAATAGGTTTTATATAAGGAGGAGGTAGAGGGAGAAGGGGGCTAGGTGAAATTTGTATGAGGAGAGGATATATACTGTATAATTAATGGGGATATCAGTGGGGGATTTGTTTTTAAATAACTGTGCAAGCTATAAATACTCTAATTTATAGCCTGTGTCGAGGCAAAGATCTGGGCAAGGGTACCAAAAAATTTCTGCAGCATTGAAGGTCCCCAAGAACACAGTGGCCTCCATCATTCCTAAATGGAAGAAGTTTGGAACCACCAAGACTCTTCCTAGAGCTGGCTGCCAAACTGAGCAATCGGGGGAGAAGGGCCTTCATCAGGGAGGTGATCAAGAACCCGATGGTCACTCTGATAGAGCTCTAAAGTTCCTGTGGAGATGGGAGAACCTTACAGAAGGACAACCATCTCTGCAGCACTCCACCAATCAGGCCTTTATGGTATAGTGGCCAGAAGGAAGCCTCTCCTCAGTAAAAGGGACATGACAGCCCACTTGTAGTTTGCCAAAAGGCACCTAAAGAGTCTCAGACCATGAGAAACAATATTCTCTGATCTGATGAAACCAAGATTGAACTCTTTGGCCTGAATGCCAAGCGTCACGTCTGGAGGAAACCTGGCACCATCCCTACGGTGAAGCATGGTGGTGGCAGCATCATGCTGTGGGGATGTGTTTCAGCGGCAAGGACTGGGAGACTCGTCAGGCTTGATGCAAAGATGAATGGCGCAAAGTACAGAGAGATTCTTGATGAAAACCTGCTCCAGAGCGCTCAGGACCTCAGACTGGGGCGAAGGTTCACCTTCCAACAGGACAACGACCCTAAGCACACAGCCAAGACAACACAGGAGTGGCTTCGTGACAAGTGTCTAAATGTCCTTGAGTGGCACTGCCAGAGCCCGAACCCGATCTAACATCTCTGGAGAGCACTGAAAATAGCTGTACAGCAACGCTCCCCATCCAACCTGACAGAACTTGAGAGGATCTGCAGAGAGGAATGGGAGAAACTCCCCAAATACAGGTGTGCCAAGCTTGTAGTGTCATACCCAAGAAGACTCGAGGCTGTAATGGCTGTCAAAGGTGCTTCAACAAAGTACTGAATAAAGTGTCTGAATAGTTTTGTAAATGTGATATTTCCGTTGTTTATTTTAATAAATGTTCAAAATTGTCTTTAAAATCTGTTTTTGCTTTGTGATTATGGGGTATTGTGTGTAGATTGATGAGAAAAAAACTAAGCAATTTAATCAAGTTTAGAATAAAGCTGTAACCTAACAAAATGTGGATAAGGTCAAGGGGTCTGAATACTTTGAGAAGGCACTGTATACATATATACAGTACCAGTCAAAAGTTTGGACACACCTGCTCATTCCAGTGGTTATTATTTTTACTATTTTCTACATTGTAGAATAATAGTGAAGACATCAAAACTATGAAATAACACATATGGAATCATGTAGTAACGAAAAAAGTGTTACTTTTTTGGGTACTACATGATTCCATATGTGTTATTTCATAGTTTTGATGTCTTAACGGATGTTGGTAAAACTGCAGGGAATCTTGGAGGATGATTTTCAAAATATTTATAGAGATCCTTCTCGATTGGGATTAATTTACTGTAAATGTCAGATAAGGGATCAATCTATCAAGGACAGTCCCCTTGTTCAACAGGAATGAACACAGCTATGTAGGCCTGTATGTGATTCCTCTACTTTATATCCTCCTCAGGGAAATACAATAACCAAAAGTATGTGGACACCCCTTCAAATGAGTAGATTCGGCTATTTCAGCACCATCCGTTGCTGAAAGGTGTATAGAATCGAGCGCACAGCCATGCAATCTCCATAGCTAAACAGTAGAATGGGCTTACTGAAGAGCTCAGTGACTTTCAACGTGGCACCGTCATAGGATGCCTCGTTTCCAACAAGTCAGTTCTTCAAATATCTGCCCTGCTTGAGCTGCCCCCGTTAACTGTAAGTGCTGTTATTGTGAAGTGGAAACGTCTAGGAGCAACAACGGCTCAGCCGAAAAGTGGTAGGCCACACAAGCTCAGAGAATGGAACCACCGAGTGTTGAAGCGCGTTGCGCGTAAAAATCGTCTGTCCTCGGTTGCAACATCACTACCTAGTTCCAAACTGCCTCTGGAAGCAATGTCAGCACACAGTCCTTGGAGAGTGCTGACTTATTTTCTGGCAGTGGCATGCCGGCTGGGCTGGGAGGAGCACTTTATATTGGAGTGGAGAAGGGCAGGAACAGCGTTAGACATATGCTGCCTGTCTGACATTAAGCTGATGCAACATCTCCTGAAATGCTAGACTGCAATGCATCATTATTTGGATTACTCAATGGAGTCCATGCCCCCCTGTTTGTTAACCAGCTATTTGCACTAGACTAATAGACAAACAGGTGTAGGCAATTACGTCACATGTGACGCCCAGCCTTTAATAAGGGTAACAAGGTTTTAACCATTTGATTTATTGTTTGTAGATATTGTTGATGTCAATACTGTAGCAGCAACTGTGACAAGAAACAATTAATGAAGTTGCATGGTCAATCATTTAGTTTGTCCTTTGTCACTATTCGCAAAGTTAAGAGAAGCAAACATTAAAGGCTATTTTTCACACCTGTGGCACGACCGCTTAGTACGAATGAGCCATAAACGATTTATTAAGGCTTGTTTGCATTTGAGCATGTTTTCAACTCAGTCCACACTGGCAGAATAGCTTTATGTCTGGAGCTTCATGAAATGGGTTTCCATGGCCGAGCAGATGCGCACAAGCCTAAGATCACAATGCACAATGCCAAGCGTTGGCTGGAGTGGTGTAAAGCTCGCTGCCATTGGACTCTGGAGCAGTGGAAACATGTTCTCTGGAGTGATGAATCACGCTTCACCATCTGGCAGTCCGACGGACAAATCTGGGTTTTGCGGAGGCCAGGAGAATGCTACCTGCCCGGATGCATAGTGCTCACTGTAAAGTTTGGTGGAGGAGGATTAATGGTATGAGGCTGTTTTTCATGGATCGGGCTAGGCCCGTTAGTTCCAGTGAAGGGAAATCTTAACGCTACAGCATATAATGACATTTTAGACGATTCTGTACTTCCAACTTTGTAGCAACAGT
Organism: Coregonus lavaretus; assembly: GCF_964263955.1. Classification (NCBI taxonomy): domain Eukaryota; kingdom Metazoa; phylum Chordata; class Actinopteri; order Salmoniformes; family Salmonidae; genus Coregonus; species Coregonus lavaretus. Next base: position 26,976,920 of record NC_140015.1, on the reverse strand, counting down.
TTGGGGAAGGCCCTTTCCTGTTTCAGCATGACAATGCCCCCATGCACAAAGCGAGGTCCATACAGAAATGATTTGTCGAGATCGGTGTGTAAGAACTTGACTGACCTGCACAGAGCCCTGACCTCAACCCCATCGAACACCTTTGGGATGAATTGGAACACTGACTGTGAACCAGGCCTAACCGCCCAACATCAGTGCCCAACAACACTTACACTCTTGTGGCTGAATGGTTGCAAGCAGCAGCAGAAGCCTTCCCAGAAGAGTGGTTGCTGTTATAGCAGCAAAGGGAGGACCAACTCCAAATTAATGCCCATGATTTTGGAATGAGATGTTTGACAAATGTGTCCACATACTTTTGGTCATATAGTCTATGTACCTTGTCTTGATGTACAAGTAGTTCTGTTATTTTGGCTCTCAGGGGAATATTATACTTCAGTAGACGTGATGCTGTTGTACTGATGCTCTACTGCCCTCTGTTGACTCTGCTGCCAGTTAGATTCTCTGAGGGTTTTTGTACAGATCCTCCACTCACTCACACCACTGTGTCTCTCGTGCACAGTAATACACAGCAGTGTCCTCTGCTCTCAGACCAGACAGTGTCAGAGTCATCATGCTGTTGGAATTATCTTTAGTCGTTTCCATACGTCCTTCAAAGCGTTTAGCATGGTTACCTAGGCCTAATCCAGAATAACCCATCCATTCCAAAGATTTTCCAGCTGGCTGTCGTATCCAGTGTGTGTAGTGGCTGTCAACGGTGAATCCAGATATCTTACAGGACAGAGTGATAGTTTCTCCAAGCTTTTTCAGGACTGAACTGGAGGGAATGGACTCCAAACTCTGGCCATTTAAACCTGATGGAGAGAGAGAAAGAAATATGAAGAATGTGTTAGAGGAAAGGAAAGCAGCAAAAAAATTAAGGAAAGCAAGAGAAGAGAGTTTACAAAAAACATTGTCCATGTTCAGTCATTCCACGAAGAACAGCTGATTAAGTACTGCAGAACTCACAGGGCAGACAGAGAGAGAGCAGCAGAAGGTAAAGTTTTCCCATCATACTGAGGGTGGATAAATGAACTCAGCTGCTCCACACAAGACAACAAGACAACAAGTCAGCAGCAGAACATAAATATATATGAACTCTGAGGGATCTGGATTTACATCATGATGTCATGGGGGAGGGGCTGATAAGTAAGTTAATTTATGGCTCATAAGTAGGGCCAGGAGTTGTCCTCTATCACATGAACTGACCAGGAACAGAGTTATTCCTGATCAGGTCACTTATTCAAAAAAACTTCAGGCCCTACTCACCACACACATAACTGACTCAAGGTCTGAAGGAATTGTGAGGAACATGATAACCTTCATGATTTCATGAAATATTGATAACTTTCATGATTTCATTTAATTGTAACGTTCATTTAAATGGCATATACTGTATAGACATCAATTTGTCAAGGAAACAATTAACATGTATTGAAAATTATATACATAAAAGGCATGGGTGACAAAAACAGTACACTAGTATTCACAGGACATGTTTCCAAGGGGGCAGTTAAGCAAAATCAATAATAAAAAATAAAAAAGAGTCTGTTTTACATTTATACTTTCTCTCATGAATGAACACAGCTTAATGAGATTCAACACCTCACATAGCCTGTACTTTGTTTTGTTTCTGCATACATGTGTATAGATGATGTAATTACGCGATAAGCCAAAAGAGGCTGTGCTATGTGCTGAATACAGTCACAGATAAATGGTGTTGTACAGTCCGACGCCATAGCCAATGCGTTGCTGACGCCTGCCAAATCTTACAACACCTGGATAGATATTTTACCTATCAGCTAACCACATTCTATGTTATAGCAATCTACATAGAAGTAGGAATTTGTAATTTAATAGGATCTCTATGGCAATCTGTCAGTCAATGACACAGTCGATGACGTGGCACGCAACCATTGGTTGACACATGCAACGTTTTAGCAGGGGAATGCGACCATTCGCTCTACAGGGGAGTTCGCATTTCAAAAGTGAAACAAATCTTCAGAGGTCTGATAGGCAGACAGCTAGGCTTATATTAACCAACGCTATACCAGACTAAATGCTTGACTGGAAGCAAGGGGAAATAATGTGCAAGTTGAGATAAATACAAGACGTGATGCAGACAGCATAATATTATTATGGAGGTGCAGTGATCATTTTCAGGTGGAACTGTCAGCAGGCATTGGTATGTCTGTGACGGCCAACACAGCACGGCTTGGAACGCTGCTTGTCCAATCAGCATCCAAGATCCAAACAACCGTTTTATAATTTATTATAGCTGATACCGAATTACATACTGTACTATGTTTGCATATGATTGCCTACAATGTCTCAAAACTCTCAGTAGTCCACAATTTGGTTGTTAACTCTGCAGTTTGTATTGTCAATTAATGTATTAGTATGTATTGTGGAGTGATACTTTTATCAATTTTTTTAACTTCTAACTTTCTACTCTTACCTATAGGGCAATGCTCATGTTAATAGTAGTTCAGTTGATGGTTTACTGGTTGTTTTGTGTGCAGTTTCTAGTCTACTGTACTGACACCCTACTGCCCTCTGTTGACTCTGCTGCCAGTTAGATTCTCTGAGGGGTTTTTGTACAGATCCTCCTCTCACTCACACCACTGTGTCTGTCCTGCACAGTAATACACAGCAGAGTCCTCTGCTCTCAGACCAGATGGCTTCAGATACACCATGCTGTTAGAATTCTCTATGGTGACTTCTATACAGTGGGGAGAACAAGCATTTGATACACTATTTTGCAGGTTTTCCTACTTACAAAGCATGTAGAGGTCTGTAATTTTCAAAAATTCAAAAATCCAGAAAATCACATTGTATGATTTTTAAGTAATTAATTTGCATGTTATTGCATGACATAAGTATTTGATACATCAGAAAAGCATAACTTAATATTTGGTACAGAAACCTTTGTTTGCAATTACAGAGATCATACGTTTCCTGTAGGTCTTGACTAGGTTTGCACACACTGCAGCAGGGATTTTGGCCCACTCCTACATTCAGACCTTCTCCAGATCCTTCAGGTTTTGGGGCTGTCGCTGGGCAATACGGACTTTCAGCTCCCTCCAAAGATTTTCTATTGGGTTCAGGTCTGAAGACTGGCTAGGCCACTCCAGGACCTTGAGATGCTTCTTACGGAGCCACTCCTTAATTGCCCTGGCTGTGTGTTTCGGGTCGTTGTCATGCTGGAAGACCCAGCCACGACCCATCTTCAATGCTCTTACTGAGGGAAGGAGGTTGTTGGCCAAGATCTCGCGATACATGGCCCCATCCATCCTCCCCTCAATACGGTGCAGTCGTCCTGTCCCCTTTGCAGAAAAGTATCCCCAAAGAATGTTGTTTCCACCTCCATGCTTCACGGTTGGGATGGTGTTCTTGGGGTTGTACTCATCCTTCTTCTTCCTCCAAACACGGCGAGTGGAGTTAAGACCAAAAAGCTCTATTTTCATCAGACCACATTACCTTCTCCCATTCCCCCTCTGGATCATCCAGATGGTCATTGGCTAAATTCAGACGGGCCTGGACATATGCTGGCTTGAGCAGGGGGACCTTGCATGCACTGCAGGATTTTAATCCATGACGGCGTAGTGTGTTACTAATGGTTTTCTTTGAGACTGTGGTCCCAGCTCTCTTCAGGTCATTGACCAGGTCCTGCCGTGTAGTTATGGGTTGATCCCTCACCTTCCTCTTGATCACTGATGCCCCACGAGGTGAGATCTTGCATGGAGCCCCAGACCGAGGGTGATTGACCGTCATCTTGAACTTCTTCCATTTTCTAATAATTGCGCCAACAGTTGTTGCCTTCTCACCAAGCTGCTTGCCTATTGTCCTGTAGCCCATCCCAGCCTTGTGCAGGTCTACAATTTTATCCCTGATGTCCTTACACTGCTCTCTGGTCTTGGCCATTGTGGAGAGGTTGGAGTCTGTTTGATTGAGTGTGTGGACAGGTGTATTTTATACAGGTAACGAGTTCAAACAGGTGCAGTTAATACAGGTAATGAGTGGAGAACAGGAGGGCTTCTTAAAGAAAAACTAACAGGTCTGTGAGAGCCGGAATTCTTACTGGTTGGTAGGTGATCAAATACTTATGTCATGCAATGAAATGCAAATTATTACTTAAAAATCATACAATGTGATTTTCTGGATTTTCTGGATTCCGTCTCTCACAGTTGAAGTGTACCTATGATAAAAATTACAGACCTCTACATGCTGTGTAAGTAGGAAAACCTGCAAAATCGGCAGTGTATCAAATACTTGTTCTCCCCACTGTACGTCCTTCAACACTGTTTGGATATGCAGTTCCATTAGCATCACTCCATATAATGCCTATCCATTCAAGTGCTCTTCCTGCAGGTTGACGTATCCAACCCATGTGGTAGCTACTAAATGTAAATCCAGATCTCTTACAGGAGAGGCTGAGAGTTTCTACAGGCTTTTTCAGGACAGGACCGGAGGGAATGGCCTCCAGACTCTGACCATACACCCCTAATAGAGAAAAGAGAATGAAGACAATAGATCACTAATATGTTAACTCAATGGATATTATTATTATCTCTATACGTAAAATACCTTGTTCCAATAAATTGCTAGACAAATTGGAAGACAGAATTTGCATGACAACCATGGTTGGCTGGTAGCATGTCACATGCATATAAAAGAGGTTTCAAGGTAAATATTCAATTCTAAGACAACGCCAGACATCAGCATTCACTGTCAATCAGCAAACATTTTCTGAATTGTTTAAACATTAAAGTATATATTTTTCTCGGCTCTCATACTAACATTATGTTTCATGTATTAAAAAGAGTCGTGAAATAATTTCTATTAAATTATATAAAATGTTTCTATTTCCCACAACAATATCACAAACACATTCATACAAGTGGACCCTGTAAGAAATTGTGTTATGTTGTCTCATATGTTTTCTGAAAAGTTTTGAATGAAACTGCCCTTTGACACAACCTTTCATCACTGTCATCCTCACTCTCTCTGTTCAATGAAGTCATAAAATACCATACAAATGTTTTTTGTTTTTTTTATAACACAAAACTAAATAGCTAGATAATAATAATAATGAACAATTCACATCCTGACTGTATCCTTAAATGCAACTATCAACAAACCAATAGAAGGCTAAACTTCAATCAATTACTATTTCAAATCATAATTAGTCATTTTTTCCGCATTTGCAGTACATCACTGTTGTTAGTTTTTTTTTTATGTATATACAGTTGAAGTCGGAAGTTTACATAAACCTTAGCCAAAAACATTTAAACTCCGTTTTTCACAATTCCTGACATTTAATCCTAGTAAAAATTCCCTGTCTTAGGTGAGTTAGGATCACCACTTTATTTTAAGAATGTGAAATGTCAGAATAATAGTAGAGAGAATGATTTATTTCAGCTTTTATTTATTTCATCACATTCCCAGTGGGTCAGAAGTTTACATACACTCAATTAGTATTTGGTAGCATTGCCTTTAAATTGTTTAACTTGGGTCAAACGTGTCGGGTAGCCTTCCACAAGCTTCCCACAATAAGTTGGGTGAATTTTGGCCCATTCCTCCTGACAGAGCTGGTGTAACTGAGTCAGGTTTGTAGGCCTCCTTGCTCGCACACGCTTTTTCAGTTCTGCCCACACATTTTCTATAGGATTGAGGTAAGGGCTTTGTGATGGCCACTCCAATACCTTGACTTTGTTGTCCTTAAGCCATTTTGCCACAACTTTAGAAGTATGCTTGGGGTCATTGTCCATTTGGAAGACCCATTTGTGACCAAGCTTTAACTTCCTGACTGATGTCTTGGGATGTTGTTTCAATACATCCACATAATTTTCCTTCCTCATGATGCCATCTATTTTGTGAGGTGCACCAGTCCCTCCTGCAGCAAAGCACCCCCACAGCATGATGCTGCCACCCCCGTGCTTCACGGTTGGGATGGTGTTCTTCGGCTTGCAAGCACCCCCTTTTTCCTCCAAACATAACGATGGTCATTATGGCCAAACAGTTCTATTTTTGTTTCATCAGACCAGAGGACATTTCTCCAAAAAGTAAGATCTTTGTCCCCATGTGCAGTTGCAAACCGTAGTCTGGCTTTTTAATGGCGGTTTTGGAGCAGTGGCTTCTTCCTTGCTGAGTGGCCTTTCAGGTTTTGTCGATATAGGACTTGTTTTACTGTGGATATACTGTAGATACTTTTGTACCTGTTTCCTCCAGCATCTTCACAATGTCCTTTGCTGTTGTTCTGGGACTGATTTGCACTTTTCGCACCCAAGTACGTTCATCTCTAGGAGACAGAACGCGTCTCCTTCCTGAGCGGTATGACGGCTGCGTGGTCCCATGGTGTTTATACTTGCGTACTCTTGTTTGTACAGATGAACGTGGTACCTTCAGGTGTTTGGAAATTGCTCAAGGATGAACCAGACTTGTGGAGGTCTACAATTTTTTTTCTGAGGTCTTGGCTGATTTCTTTTGACTTTCCCATAATGTCAAGCAAAGAGGCACTGAGTTTGAAGGTAGGCCTTGAAATACATCCACCGGTCCACCTCCAATTGACTCAAATGGTGTCAATTAGCCTATCAGAAGCTTCTAAAGCCATGACATCATTTTCTGGAATTTTCCAAGCTGTTTAAAGGCACAGTCAACTTAGTGTATGTAAACTTCTTACCCACTGACATTTTGATACAGTGAATTATAAGTGAAATAATCTGTCTGTAAACAATTGTTGGAAAAATTACTTGTGTCACGCACAAAGTAGATGTCGTAACCGTCTTGCCAAAACTATAGTTTGTTAACCAGAAATTTGTGGAGTGGTTGAAAAACGAGTTTTAATGACTCCAACCTAAGTGTATTGAAATGTCCGACTTCAACTGTATATATATTGTAAGACCAATGTACAAAGTGCAGTAATATATATATATATATATATATATATATATATATATATATATATATATATATATATTGTGATGTCACGAGAGGCTGTGTCCTGGAGGGACGTTACATCCCCCTGAGATGGCTGCAAACCCAGACAGCTATGGCTCCATCTGCTGGTATGGTCGGGAACTCCACCCCTCTATGGCCAAGCTTCCCACGCAGCTGAAACAAATCAGGAGCGGATGAGCTGAAGGTTTGTTGAAGGGAAGAGACACTGTGAGGAGGTGTGTGGGGGGTGAAGAAACACAGTCTCCAACCTGGGCTCTCTGGAGGACAAGAGTGCTGCACGTCCACTTCCAGGAGGAATATAAGGATTTGGAGACACTTACCTTTGGGAAATACTCACCTTTGGATATATGCACCTGTGGAAATACGTGAGAGACATTTGGAAGGACTTTTTGCTGGGTTGGCCACTAGCTGCAACGTGGACTACAGTAAGGCTGGGGAAAAGTTATCTGAGCGAGTGAGAATTATGATTTTGGATGTGGAAGAGACATCCCTGAACTGTTAACCCTTAAAGAGCCACACGAGAACAGAATTTGGTTATATTTTCGTTAATTTCCCAAGACCTTTAATAAAATCCTTGTTTTGTTTGAACCTTGTCTCCTTGCACTACTTGAGCAATCCCGCTGAAAGCTGTGTAGCCTCTCGTGACGTCACAGATGGTGGAGAACACGGGCAAGCTCAAGCGTTAATAGTGTATGTCAGAGGAGGATACCGAAGGTTTGATCACCCAGTTTTCCAAGTTGGCCGTAGGCTCCCCGCCGACTGAAATGGAGGACATATTGAAAGCCCTTGTTGCTGGCCAGCAAGCCCAGATGCAAGCAACCGTGGCTCTCTTGGAGGAGCAAAAGAAAGCCAACTTTCTGAAGGCAGAGGAATTGCAGTTGCAGAGACAGAGGGTTGTCCAAAATACCCGCCCAATAAAGGCAAGTGACTTTATATCTAAGATGGGAGCTACCGATGACATTGAGGCATACCTGCATGCATTTGAGGCCACGGCCACTAGGGAAGCCTGGCCCAAGCAACAGTGGGTTGGTCTGTTAGCCCCCTTTCTAACCGGGGAATCGCTGAATGCTGTCCGGGACCTGGGCCCTGACCAGGTTACTGACTATGATGCCCTGAAGGCTGAGATCCTCAGCAGATATGGACTCACAAAGTTTGGTATGGCCCAGCACTTTCACAGCTGGACCTTCCAACCAGACCAACCTCCTCGGGCGCAGATGCATGAACTTGTCCGAATCGCAAGGAAATGGCTGGATCCGCAGAGGAATACAGCAGCGGCGGTGGTGGAGGCCGTTGTGGTGGATCGTTACCTACGCGCCCTGCCTTATGAGGCAAAACGGTTCATCAGTCAACAGGCCTTGACCACGGCTGATCTGACCGTGGAAGCTGTGGAAAAGTACCAGGCCACAGCGGAGATGCTGAATGCTTCCCGGAAAGACCCCAGGAGTGCGGCCCCACCACAAATGGGAAGAACCCGTCCAAAGGACCCCAAGGTCTCGAACCCAGCCACGTCAGGACTTATCCCGGCTCCAGGGGGAGCCAGAAACCAGGCGGGTCCAAGAAGAGTACACCAGGAGGGGGAAACTCGACAGTGTTACCGGTGTGGGGAGATGGGACATATCTCCTGGCAGTGTGGGAAACCAGCCGATGAACCTATGCCCACTGCGGAGTCCTCCAGCTCAGCACCCACCCACCGTTTTGCCTCGCTCTTGGGAGTCGTAGATGGCGGCCCAGATCGACCCCCCACCTGCCCGGTAACTGTGAATCACCATGATGTGGAGGCCTTACTGGATTCTGGTAGCCGGGCCACCCTGGTGCGTAAGGATTTGGTGGGCCCAACGTGTCTGACCCCGGGGAAAGTCCTCCCAGTTTCCTGTGTCCATGGGGACACCAGAGAATACCCCATTACTGAACTTACAATGACCAGCACACGGGGAACCATACACACGACGGCGGGGGTGGTTGATTCCCTCCCCGTCCCTGTCCTAATTGGACGAGACTGCCCAGCCTTTTACCCACTCTGGAGAGAGTCTCAGGAGAGGATAACCCGAGTACCTCGGAAACGGAGGGGCAAGACTCATCCTGGGAAGGCTCCGGTGCAATCCTCCGAGTTACTCACTCCCGCCCGGGCTCTGATAGGGATGGCAGGTGCCCAGACCGACACAGAGACGGAGCTACAGAATCTGGACAAAGAACTGTCTGGTCTGAAGGGGACCGCTGAGAGGTATCGTTTGTTAAAGCAACAGTTAGACATGAAGACAGAAGAGTTAGATATCCTCCAGGCTGAACTCCAACAGAGCTCCTTCCCTAAGCAACAGGAGGAGCTGGAGATGCTGCGCAGGACCATCGAGGAGTGTGAGGAGACCCTGCGCAGTAGTAAGGAGGTCCAGAAGAAGGCAGAGGAGAAGTACAAGGTGTTGGAGAACAAGATGAAGAATGCGGAGGCAGAGAGAGAGAAGGAACTGAAAGCTGCTCAACAGAAGCTAAACTCTGCTAAAACCAAGGCTGATGCGTTCAGTAAGAAACTCAAGGAGAGACCCCGGAGACCGGCACTGTACAACACAGCACCAACTCACTGGATGGAGTGGAAACAGCCGAGGGCTGGCAAGCACCACGGCAATGCGGACGCCCTCTCCCGGCGTGATGCCTTCTTCGCTGCCTTTACCCCGACGAGGACGTCGGTCCCGAGGAGGGGGATGTGTGATGTCACGAGAGGCTGTGTCCTGGAGGGACGTTACATCCCCCTGAGATGGCTGCAAACCCAGACAGCTATGGCTCCATCTGCTGGTATGGTCGGGAACTCCACCCCTCTATGGCCAAGCTTCCCACGCAGCTGAAACAAATCAGGAGCGGATGAGCTGAAGGTTTGTTGAAGGGAAGAGACACTGTGAGGAGGTGTGTGGGGGGTGAAGAAACACAGTCTCCAACCTGGGCTCTCTGGAGGACAAGAGTGCTGCACGTCCACTTCCAGGAGGAATATAAGGATTTGGAGACACTTACCTTTGGGAAATACTCACCTTTGGATATATGCACCTGTGGAAATACGTGAGAGACATTTGGAAGGACTTTTTGCTGGGTTGGCCACTAGCTGCAACGTGGACTACAGTAAGGCTGGGGAAAAGTTATCTGAGCGAGTGAGAATTATGATTTTGGATGTGGAAGAGACATCCCTGAACTGTTAACCCTTAAAGAGCCACACGAGAACAGAATTTGGTTATATTTTCGTTAATTTCCCAAGACCTTTAATAAAATCCTTGTTTTGTTTGAACCTTGTCTCCTTGCACTACTTGAGCAATCCCGCTGAAAGCTGTGTAGCCTCTCGTGACGTCACAATATATAAATATATATATATATATATATATATATATATATATATATTCTGCACTTTGTACATTGGTCCTTTTTTAGGGTTAATCAAGTTACTATATCAGGGAAATGGTTTTATCAGAGTACAGGTGCATCCTGGGTAGAAGTCATGATTGGGTAGCTTTGAACTATTGCACCCAACACTCATTTTGATAGACAAGCCTTATAAAACACATTCTTAAACTCTCTACCCTATAAATAATGACAATGAAGACTTAGTAATGTATTTAGGTGGAGGTGCCCAGAACAGCTATGAGAAACCACACAGAAATGTGTTATTTTAGTTAAGGACTCATTGTTCAGTGCAATTCTTGAAAAGTGTGTTATATTTATTACCAAACACAAACCATGAATATGGTCTGTCAATAACATTGTGTGTGATGAGTAACAGTGAATGACTGAAAATATTAAATAATATAATTAATACAACTGTTGATAACTGCCTGTAATATACGTGTAATAGCGATTCAATTGTCTGATTCTTTGATCCTTCTCATCATGTATTCAAACCAAATGCAAATCGTGTTCATGTGGTTGAAACATTGTATGGTAACCAGCCACCAGCTGGCTTATGCAAAAGGCTGTTTCTCCTAAGCTGAAACAAGGTAGTGAGAATTAGATCATGAAAGTTTATAGGGACAGTCCCTGCAGTCCCTGGGCTACTTAACTGCTTTAACTGTCTATCTGAATCATCAGAGATGCTAAACTGGGACCCTGAAACACCCAGGTGACAGACTGGAGTTCACCAAGTGTGGTGCCACACAGCTGTGAGGGTCACAGATGGGAAGAGAGAGGGGTGGGGTGTGTGAGAGAAACAGACACAACTAATAAAAGGAGAGCAGGGCCTGTGTGGAAAGGAATGGATTATCAAACATAAACCCTTAGACTATGGAATGAATGCATTAATAGTTACTTCTCCTGCAGTTTGACCAAAAGGATGGAAAATATGCTGTTTCAGTGTGACTTAAAGCATAATAAAAGTAACCATAAATATGTTTATTCCATACTCTAAGTATGTACGATTAAATAGTCAGTTTATATTTTCAGTAAATTTGGTCAGAATCTGTGAGTATTTGGCTACTTGTACATTTTACCTCTTAAATATGACATTAAAGTTTCAATATCTCAGGCCCAGAAAGTCCGATTCTTACAAGGTAAAGTTCTCCTGGTTCAGTTTTCTCAGAGGGTCTACGTCATCAGAGGATAGTCCTTGATGGTGCTACAGACCACAACTGTAGCTGAAAACATCTGCATTTTCATCCTTTCTGTATATTTGCATGTCTTAAAGCATAATAACTGTTTGAAAAGTAATAGTACACTGTAGATGGAGTGATCTGTCCATAATAAGTCTGGCACCTGAGACAGGATAGACTGGGCCTTAAGTTTAGTTAACAAGTCTCTACCTGTTCAACATTCATTGGTTCTACTTAACAGGGCATGGGTTTTGTATCAGAATGTCCATCCCTCCTATAAATAAAGCTATATGTCTGGATAACCATGATCGTTACATCTTTAATGGCAGGATAGACCACCTTTAAAGGAGGCTGCACTGTATATTTATAGAGACAGGCATGTCAGAAAATTAAACATGATTGTCAATTAACAATTTGGCTAAAAACAGCACAGTAGGAATCAATATGAAATTAGAAACATAGGACACAATAGCAGAATAAGAACCAATAATGGAATGGAGAACATGCTCAAAAATGAAGATGAAAATATGACCATTCAAATTGATAGCAGTGAAATGCTCTCCCATATGGGTCCAGAATGCAGTCAGTGTTTACACAGTACAATCCTGTCAACCCTCATGTCTATGGAGATTTTGAAAAAAAATTTTAAACACTTTCAGAGACTTGTCCCGAAGCCACTCCTGCATTGTTTTGGCTGTGTCCGTAGGGTCGTTGTCCTGTTGGAAGGTGAACTTTAGCCCCAGTCTGAGGTCCTGAGCACTCTGGAGAGGTTTTCATCAAGGCTCCCTCCGTACTTTGCTCCGATCATCTTTGCCTCGATCCTGACTAGTCTCCCAGTCCCTGCCGCTGAAGAACATCCCCACAGCATGATGCTGCCACCACCATGCTTCACCGTAGGGATGGTGCCAGGTTTCCTCCAGCCATGATGCTTGGCATTCAGGCTAAAGAGTTCAATATCAGTTTCATCAGACCAGAAAATCTTGTTTATCATGGTCTGAGAGTCCAAGCGGGCTGTCATGTGCCCTGCCGCTGAAGGTATGGAGCTTGGACCTGGGGATGACAAGGTGGCCAGCTGTGGTGGAAAAGAGTAACTCAGCATTACTAATTAGCTGGGCTTTTGAAATAATAATACTTTATTTATTTGTGTATTTTTTTCCCCCCAAATGGAGAGAGAATCACAGGATGCAGCTGCCGGCAGCAGCAGCAGAGATGCAGGGAACATGGTTTATGTTTGTATTTGTATTTATTATGGATCTATGGATCTCCATTAGCGTCTGCCATGGCAGCAGCTACTCTTCCTGGGGTCCAGACACATTAAGGCACTACTTAACAAACACAATTAACGAACCAAAAAATAAAATAAAGCAGTACATCAGTACACCACTACATATCTACAACACAACATGTATCGTGGTCCTCTGTAGCTCAGCTGGTAGAGCACGGCGCTTGTAACGCCAAGGTAGTGGGTTTGATCCCCGGGACCACCCATACACAAAAATGTAGGCACGCATGACTGTAAGTCGCTTTGGATAAAAGCGTCTGCTAAATGGCATATTATATTATTATTATTATACCACCATACAACAATATTACAATGTGCGTGTGTAGAGTGTGTGTGCTAGCGTGTGTGTGAGTATGTGTGTGTATTTGCATGTGTGTGAGTGTCTCTTCACAGTCAACGTTGTTCCATAAAGTGTAGTTTTATCTGTTTTTGCATGTGCTTGCATGAGTTACTTGATGTGGGATAGAGTTCCATGTAGTCATGGCTCTGTGTAGTACTGTGCGTTTCCCAAAGTCTGTTCTGGACTTGGGGACTGTTCTGGACTTGGGGACTGTTCTGGACTTGGGGACTGTTGAAACCCCTGTTGGCATGTCTTGTGGGGTATGTATGGGTGTCTGAGCTGTGTGCTAGTTGTTTGAACAGACAGCTCAGTGCATTCAACATGTCAATACCTCTCACAAAGACAAGTAGTGATGCAGTAAATCTCTCCTCTACTTTGAGCCAAACTGCACTTGTCTACTCCGACTGACTGAAGCTGCTCTTGTCTACTCCAACTGAGTGAAGCTGCTCTTGTCTACTCCAACTGAGTGAAGGACAGATAGACACTTCTCTTTATATGCAACATATTATTTGCAGTTGAGGGGGGTTGGAATAAGAGGAACATTATAAAAAATAAATGGATGTATGATTGTTATAAACTGCATCAACCTGTAATACTGACTGAAATGAAATACAACATTGTTTGTTATTATTATCAACACAATTACTATAGTTGTCAATGTTTCTTGGAATGTCACAGCATATAGCACTGTGGTGTATATCTCTCAAGGATCTAATTTTAATTATTGAGTTTCATTCATGTTCTTATCAAAATGGCAGGAATTATTTTAATTTATAATTTAGATTATATACAACCTGTGTATGACAGTACGATATGTGTTGACCAATGTACTGTATGGTGTTGATGCGATGTGGTAGCTGATAGTGTGGAACATAGACTCCTAGGGCTAGTTTCCCAGATACAGATTACGCCTAATCTTAGACTAAAAAGCACTTTTAATGGCGATTCTCCATTGACCTTGCTTTTTAGTCCAGGGCTAGGCTTAATGTTTTTCCTGAGAATCTGGTCCCTAGAGACTTTCATACCAAGATCAGTGTCCACCAGTTTTTGTACGATTTTTATCTACAGATTCCTGGACTCAAAACCTCACATAACAATCTGTTCAAGTAAAACCAGTCTTAAAAGTGTTCACCTATCAAGCCTATAATCATCAGTAGTAAAACAATAGTATATTTCATCATGAACTGTCAGAAGTTATGGTGTGTCCCTGTTCTACAGTCTAGTCAGTGCTTCAGTCCCTCTCCTCCACTCTGCAGTGAGATAAGTAGTGATGGAAGAGGTCAGAGTTTTGCATTGACTCCTCCTCACAGAGTGGGAAGATCACATGGAGAGTCAGAGATGGGAAACGGGTTCATTTAACCTGAAAACTTCACTTATCGAGACAGTGAGTTAATTGACATTTTAATAAGGAGAATGAATAACAGTATAATGATACCTTACTATAAAAAACATTCAGTTCACCTTAACCTAGCTCGCCCTCTAGTGGCCTGAAGGAGGTTGTGATTAGTCAATCTCTCCATACAGACAGAATACACCACACAAATGAAAAGGGGTGCATGATGCTAATCATACTTTAACTTGAATATTAATGTTTATAATACATTTTTTAGCAGATTTGATGGACGGAATATCACTGTTATGCAATTGTAGTAATACTGAATTTATGTAGCCTATAAAGTATATGTGTTTTAATTGATATTTTTTATATATATATATATACAGTGGGGGAAAAAGGTACTTAGTCAGCCACCAATTGTGCAAGTTCTCCCACTTAAAAAGATGAGAGAGGCCTGTAATTTTCATCATAGGTACACGTCAACTATGACAGACAAAATGAGGAAAAAAAATCCAGAAAATCACATTGTAGGATTTTTTATGAATTTATTTGCAAATTCTATTCTAACGAACACTCCATTCAAAGACAAGCCGAGTCTCACCGAAGTGGGATAGGACACTCAACCCCTTTTTGAAAAAGTGGCTCAACAGCTACGCGTACATATGCTTTGCATTTCTTATCCGAATGAGCGGTGGTTTGCAAATGTAACAACGATAAGTTTAATCTCTGTCTCTCCCTTTTTTACATTTACATTTTTAGTCATTTAGCAGACGCTCTTATCCAGAGCGACTTACAGTTAGTGAATAAAAAAAAATTATACTGGCCCCCCGTGGGAATCGAACCCACAACCCTGGCGTTGCAAACGCCATGCTCTATCAACTGAGCGACATCCCTGCCGGCCATTCCCTCCCCTACCCTGGACCAATTGTGCGCCGCCCATGAGTCTCCCGGTCGCGGCCGGCTGCGACAGAGCCTGGATTCGAACCAGGATCTCTAGTGGCACAGCCTTAGACCACTGCGCCACTCAGGAGACTTTCACTCTCTTTCTATTGACCCCTCCCTTTTTGATAACCTATACCATGTGTGTGTGTTTATGTATTCTGTGTTATTATTTAGTTAGTTAGTAAATAAATAATTAAGCCAATTTGTGTATTGCTGATTCATCAATAAGGTTAGGGTTCATGCAGGTTCAAGGATTATGCAACGTTCAGAATGAGACTGATGAGGTAATGATTTAATAAGTGACTGTTATCGATATATAACATATATATATATATATATATATATATATATATATATATATATATTTTTTTTATGTTTTTGTAAAAATTATTCAACATTTGCAGGGAGTGCTGCAGCACCCTCAGCACCCCTACTTTCTGCGACTATGGGTGCTTTCCCTACAAATATTTTCACATGACCCTCCGCTTCTACAGTAAAAAAGAATTGCACAACCTCCCCCCTCATAGAATTAACTCAAAATAATGTTTACAACCACAAATAACAATAGCTGTCGCAACCCTGTGTTTATAAAGTGGATATTGACTTTGCCAGAGCCGGCTGCAGCCAATGAGTACCTTTACATGCACACTAATAATTCGATATTAAACTGATTACAGCATGAGGCCGAGTATGGCATTAGTCATATAAACACCTTACTCTGCTTATCTTAATCGGCGACGTTCATAATCGAGGTAAAGATTCACTGATTAAAACACCTGGTTTTCTGAACAATCTTTCTAACTATTAGGACATGTAAACAGCTTAATCAGTGTTCCAGCAGTGTATTTGATCTGTGCATGTCCCAGCACCAGTAGTGTCTTGTCTCATCTCTGCAACTTCCCTACATACTCTGGAGAGGAGAAGGTCGAGAGCCATGCGTCCTCCGAAACATGACCCACCAAGCCGCGCTGCTTCTTAGCAACTGCTCACTTAACCCGGAAGCCAGACGCACTAACTTGTCGGAGGAAACACCGTCCATCTGACGACCGAAGTCAGCTTGCAGGCACCCGGCCCGCCACAAGGAGTTACTAGAGCACAATGGGACAAGGAAATCCCGGCCGGCCAAACCCTCCCCTAACCCGGACGACGCTGGGCCAGTTATATAATTATATTTTGGACGAAGGTGCGCATGCCTACAGGAGACTTATGATGTAGCCTAATCAGATTAAAACATTGTGACTGGTTGTGTTTATGCCACATAAAAAAAGTAATACATTTTAAAAATCAAATGAAAAATATTTAGGCTATATTGAAGCGGCCTGCCAGGAGCATATGTGGCCACATTATTATAGGACAACTTGGGAAAATGATGATCTGCAACAGACAGCGCATCTCAGTATCAAAAGTAAAAATACAGCCAGACTGGCCTGCTACTGTGCCTTTCTAGACCTTTTAAAATGTCTAGAGTAGACCCAAACTGATCCAAATGGAATGAAACATTCAAATCACAAAGCTTTTGTGCAATTATTCAAAAGCTTTGAATGCTTTCATGTGTGGTATGATTGCTTGTTAGTGTATTGCAGATTTAGACAAATGATCCACCTACAACTATTGTCACAATGAATGGTGGATAGAGGGGAGGATGGACTGTTAGACTGGTAGACTATATTGACCTGTGGTATAGTAAAAGTTAGCATGCAGAAAAGTGTAGTGCATAAGGAAAGTACCAAAACACCTTTATATAGGGGAGGTGCATGCAAGCAGATGAGGAAATTTGCGATGAAATTATACAGTAAAACCTGCAAAAGACCGAATGTAAACCAGGGAAAATGTGCACTACCCTCCCCTGTACCCAATAAGAAACCACACAACCCTCCCCAAAGCCCCCCACAACGTTTGAGCAGATGGTCAGGGGCCGGAACATAATTACAAATAATTTGTAGACTGCAAATTGACCGCAAGAAGCCCAAACAGATATCATATTTGACTGAAACATAATCATTCCAAACCTTCTTACATTTGCATATGATCACATACATCTCGCTATTATGCATCTGTCTATTATGCTTGGGAAGACTTTGGAAAATATTTTCAAAATTAAAATCACTTGGAGCTGATTTGTGGGTGTTTTTAATAGTATTAAAAAGTACTATTTTTTAAATCGTTTTGTTTCGTTTTTTGCCCAGAAATCTTGGGGGGCCAAATATAATCACCCACAATTCAGGAACCCTGCTGTATAGTAAGTTTACATACTGTATGGTACAGTATTTAGCTATTTAAATTATATTGCCTATCTATCTATCACATTGTACTGTCTTCTATTGTCCTGATTATAACTGAAATGTGATGTATGAATCCCAAAAACTCACAGAAAGCAGCTGCCAGCAGCAGCAGCAGAGATGCAAAGAACATGGTTTGTGTTGAAGCTGAACCTATGGGAACTGCACTTGTTTAGTCCTACTGTGAAGAGACAAATATTCCTCTTTATATACAGGAAGAAGACATGTTGCACAAAGGTGAGAGAGTTGGTACTGTGTAAGAAGAAAAACTCAAATAACTTGTAACACAGTGTCACGATTTCGGCCGAGGCTGCTCCTCCTCCTTGCTCGGGCAGGTTTCGGCGGTCGTCGTCCCCGGAGTACTAGCTGCCACCGTTGTATGTTTCATGTTCGTTTGGTTTGGTCTTGATGTTGTACACCTGTTTCTAGTTAGTCTTCATTAGTGTCCTATTTAGTTCTCGTTGTGTGTGTCAGGTGTTGTGTGTGATTACGCTTCTGTTTGGTGTTCTGTGTTACGTGTTTCCCTCCGTTGTTTGGAGAGGTTTTTCGCACATGTTAGTGCGCCTTTTGTTTGACGCCTGTGTGCGCCTTTATTTCGCCTCCGGGCTTTTTGGGCTCGTGTACTTACTTGAATATTTCACTAAAGTCTTTTGGACTTAGTTTCTGCGTCCTGCACTTGATTCCTGCACCACACCCACCTTCAGCACCCCGTGACAGAATCACACACTATAATTAATGGAATCAGCAGGAGCAACAGCCACACCTGAGTCGCTGGAGGAGCATGTCCGCGGCCAGGATGACCAGATCAGACAACTGGGGACCGCTCTACAGGATGTCATCAACACCCTGCACCGATGGGAGTCCAGAGGGGTACCCACACCTCCACCTACCTTGCCACCCCCATCGGCCGGTCCACCAGTCCCAGGTCTGGAACCCAGTGGGATTCGGCTCTCGCTCCCGAGGGCGTATGACGGCTCAGCTGCCGGGTGTCAGGGGTTCCTCCTGCAGGTAGAGCTCTACCTGGCCACTGTACACCCGGTGCCCTCGGGACACGAGAGCATTTCCGCACTCATCTCCTGTCTCACGGGCAAGGCGTTGGAATGGGCCAACGCCGAGTGGAGGAGGATAGACGCCACCACCATCTCCTACGCAGAGTTCTCCCATCGCTTCAAGACCGTGTTCGACTATCCACCTGAGGGCAAAGCGGCGGGGGAGCGTCTATTCTACCTGAGACAGGGGAGGAGGAGCGCACAGGCGTTCACGCTGGAGTTACGGACTCTAGCGGCAGACGCAGGGTGGAATGAACGGGCCCTCATCGACCATTTTCGATGTAGCCTACGGGAGGACGTTCAACGTGAGTTGGCCTGCAGGGACACCAATTTCACCTTCGACCAGTTGGTCGACATGTCCATCCGTCTGGACACCCTGCTGGCCACCCGTGGACGTTCCGAGTGGGGTCCGGCCATTCCACCCTCCAGCACCTCCGAGCCGAGCCCTATGGAGCTCGGGGGTGCTGGCGCTAGAGAAAGGAGGAGGAGGAGCCCGAGGGGGCCTGTCCCCTGCACCAATTGTGGTCGTGGAGGGCACACTGCGGCCAGGTGCTGGGGAGGGTTCCCAGAGGGAGGAGACAACAGGCCACGCACTGGGGAGCCTTCCCAGGTGAGTAGAAGCCCCACTTACCCAGAGCTCTCTGTTGTACACTTTTGTATACCTGTTTGTTTTCCACAGGTTGCACCTCATTCCCAGCATAAGGCGCTAGTAGATTCAGGCGCAGCTGGGAATTTTGTTGATCGGAAGTTTTGTTTAGATTTAGGGATTCCTCTCCTGCCTGTTGACAAGCCTTTTCCCATTCATGCTTTAGATAGCCGCCCGTTGGGGTCGGGGTTGATTAGTGAGATCACAGCGCCACTTAGGATGTGTGCGCAGGGGGGTCATGGGGAGACTATACAGCTATATCTGATCGACTCTCCTGCGTACCCGGTGGTGCTGGGAATTCCCTGGTTAAGTACCCATAACCCTGCCATTTCGTGGCAACAGAGAGCTCTCAATGGGTGGTCTGCTCAGTGTGAGGGGCGATGTCTGGGTGTTTCCGTGGGGGCGACTTCGGTGGAGAGTCCAAACCAAGTGCCCGCACTGCACATTCCGCCTGAATATGGGGATTTGGCTATCGTGTTTAGTAAAGCTAGGGCGACGCAGTTGCCTCCTCATAGACAGGGGGATTGTGCGATTGATCTCCAGGCAGGAGCAGCGCTCCCACAGAGCCACGTGTATCCTTTGTCTCAAGAGGAGAGAAAAGCTATGGAGACTTACATAGCCGAATCTTTGAGACAGGGATACATACGGCCCTCCACTTCTCCCGCATCCTCAAGCTTATTTTTTGTGAAGAAAAAAGATGGAGGGTTGCGCCCGTGCATTGATTACCGTGGTCTCAATCAGATTACTGTGAAATACAGTTATCCACTCCCTCTGATTGCGACCATGACGGAATCATTGCACGGAGCGCGGTTCTTCACAAAACTGGATCTCAGGAGCGCGTATAACTTGGTGCGCATTAGGGAGGGCGACGAATGGAAAACAGCGTTTAGTACCACGTCGGGTCATTTCGAGTATCTCGTCATGCCATACGGGTTGATGAATGCTCCATCAGTCTTCCAATCCTTCGTGGAAGAGATTTTCCGGGATATGCAGGGGCAAGGGGTGGTCGTGTACATTGATGACATTCTATTGTACTCGTCTACCCGAGCCGAGCATATAGCCCTGGTGCGTCGTGTATTGAGGAGGCTGTTGGAGCACGACCTGTATGTCAAGGCAGAGAAATGTCTGTTTTTCCAGGAGTCGGTCTCCTTTTTGGGTTATCGGTTGTCCGCATCAGGGGTGAGAATGGAGGTGGACCGTGTGTCAGCCGTGCGTAATTGGCAAACCCCAACCACTGTCAAAGAGGTGCAGCAGTTTTTGGGCTTTGCGAATTACTACCGGAGGTTTATCCGGGGTTTTGGACAGGTGGCAGCTCCCATCACGTCCCTTCTGAAAGGGGGTCCGGTGCGCCTGCAGTGGTCAGCTAAGGCGGACAGGGCCTTTGGGAGACTGAAGGACCTGTTTACATCCGGATCCCGCCTTACCCTTTCAGGTCGAGGTGGACGCATCTGAGGCAGGTATCGGGGCCGTACTCTCTCAACGGTCCGGCACGCCACCTAAACTCCGCCCCTGTGCTTTTTACTCTAAAAAGCTCAGCCCGGCGGAGCGAAATTATGACGTCGGGGACAGGGAGCTGTTAGCTGTAGTTCAGGCCCTTAAGGTGTTGAGGAATTGGCTTGAGGGGGCTCAACACCCTTTCCTCATTTTGACTGACCATCGGAACCTGGAGTACATCCGGGCAGCGAGGAGACTGAACCCTCGCCAGGCTCGATGGAGTATGTTTCTCGCCAGGTTCGTATTTAAAATCGCGTACATCCCTGGGTCCCAGAACGGTAAGGCAGATGCGCTGTCCCGGCGGTATGACACGGAGGAGAGGTCCGTTGAGCCTACTCCCATACTACCGGCGTCTTGTCTTGTGGCACCGGTTGTGTGGGAGGTCGATGCTGAAATCGAGCGGGCGTTGCGTGCCGACCCTAGCCCTCCACAGTATCCTGTGGGTCGGAAGTACGTTCTGCTCGAGGTTCGGGATCGACTCATTTACTGGGCTCACACGTCACCCTCCTCTGGACATCCGGGTATTGGCCGGACAGTGCATTGTCTTAGCACTAAATACTGGTGGCCCACGTTAGCCAGGGATGTGAGGGTTTATGTCTCCTCCTGCTCGGTGTGTGCCCAGTGTAAGGCGCCCAGACACCTGCCCAGGGGTAAGTTACAACCCCTGCCCGTTCCACAACGACCATGGTCCCACCTCTCAGTGGATTTTGTGACAGACCTTCCCCTCTCTCAGGGGAATACCACCATCCTGGTCGTTGTGGACCGGTTCTCTAAAGCCTGTCGTCTTCTCCCTATGTCGGGTCTTCCTACTGCCCTACAGACCGCAGAGGCACTATTCTTCCGGCATTACGGGGTACCCGAGGATATAGTGTCTGATCGAGGCCCCCAGTTTACCTCCCGAGTCTGGAGAGCGTTCATGGAGCGTTTGGGGGTCTCAGTGAGCCTTACCTCGGGGTACCACCCGGAGAGCAATGGGCAGGTAGAACGAGTCAACCAGGATGTGGGTAGGTTTCTGAGATCGTATTGCCAGGACCGGCCGGAGGAGTGGGCTCGGTATATTCCCTGGGCCGAGATGGCCCAGAACTCTCTCCGCCACTCCTCTACCAACCTAACCCCCTTCCAATGTGTGTTAGGTTACCAGCCGGTTCTGGCACCTTGGCAGCAGAGCCAGATCGAGGCCCCTGCGGTGGATGATTGGATGAGGCGCTCGGAGGAGACGTGGAACGCTGCACACGTCCACCTGCAGCGGGCAATCCGTCGACACAAGGCGAGCGCCGATCTCCACCGCAGTGAGGGGCCGGTGTACGCACCCGGAGATCGAGTCTGGCTCTCAACCAGAAACCTGCCCCTCCGCCTGCCCTGCCGGAAGCTGGGTCGGCAGTTTGTGGGGCCTTTTAAAGTCCTGAGAAGACTGAACGAGGTGTGTTATAGGTTACATCTGCCTATTGAATATAAGAATATTAACCCCTCGTTCCATGTGTCTCTTCTCAGGCCGGTGGTAGCTGGTCCACTCCAGGAAGGTGAGATAGGAGAGACTCCTCCGCCCCCACTGGACATCGAGGGGGCTCCGGCGTACACCGTTCGGTCCATCATGGACTCAAGACGCCGGATGGGGGGTCTCCAGTATCTCATGGAGTGGGAGGGGTACGGCCCGGAGGAGCGGTGCTGGGTGCCGCGGAGGGACATCCTAGACCCGTCTCTCCTGTCGGAGTTCCACCGGGGCCATCCCACGCGCCCTGCTCCGCGTCCTCCTGGTCGTCCCCGAGGCCGGGGTCGGCGCACAGCTGGAGCCGCGCGTCAAGGGTGGGGTACTGTCACGATTTCGGCCGAGGCTGCTCCTCCTCCTTGCTCGGGCAGGTTTCGGCGGTCGTCGTCCCCGGAGTACTAGCTGCCACCGTTGTATGGTTCATGTTCGTTTGGTTTGGTCTTGATGTTGTACACCTGTTTCTAGTTAGTCTTCATTAGTGTCCTATTTAGTTCTCGTTGTGTGTGTCAGGTGTTGTGTGTGATTACGCTTCTGTTTGGTGTTCTGTGCTACGTGTTTCCCTCCGTTGATTGGAGAGGTTTTTCGCACATGTTAGTGCGCCTTTTGTTTGACGCCTGTGTGCGCCTTTATTTCGCCTCCGGGCTTGTTGGGCTCGTGTACTACGTGAATATTTCACTAAAGTCTTTTGGACTTAGTTTCTGCGTCCTGCGCTTGATTCCTGCACCACACCCACCTTCAGCACCCGTGACACACAGTGACACATTCAGTAGAGTGAGTAAGTATGACTGTTATAGGCTGCATTAACCTGCAACATGAACAATTAAATTAAATACAATGTTGATTGAACTTTGGATTCTCTTTTTGTTTGCTGAACGTTATTATTATTAACACAATTCTTCAATGTTTCTTTGAAATGCACAACATCAGAATAGCAATCTATCTGTTGGTGTGCCTCAAGTTTCTATAAATATTTAATATTTCAATATATATTGTTGAGTTTCATGACTTTTATTCATATTATTATATAAAAATAGCAGGTATGTCTTTAATATATTATTTTAGTTATAACTAAGCGTATCACCTGTCTATGGGAGTATGGTATGTGTCGACCAGCGTGTGTTTTGTTAATGCCATGTGGAGCACAGACTCATCTCATTGCTTATAATGCTGAGATCAGTGTGGAGCACTGCAGCCTCCTGTGTCACTGTGTCTCTGGCACAATAATAAAGAGCAGAGTCTTCAGTCTTCAGGCTGTTCATCTGGAGATACACCTGCTGCTTGCTATTGTCTCTGGAGATGGTGAACCGACCCTGAACTGACTGGGAGTAGTAGATTTCACCACTATCATATCTTATAATGGCAATCCATTCAGTCCTTTCCCAGGAGCCTGTCTGATCCAAGCCATGTAGTAGCTACTGAAGGTAAATCCAGAGGATGTACAGGTCAGTTTGTGCGATTCTCCAGGCTTTTTAACCACTGGTCCAGACTCAGTCAATGTCTGACTCTGAACACCTGTGGAAACAAAGTAACATTTGAGACATTTCCTGGACTCAAAACCTCTGTGATTATGCTGTATCAAATAAAAATTGTCTAAAAGTGTTCACCTGTCAAGCCTATTGTCATCAGTAGAACCACAATATTAAATGTCATGACGAACTGTTAGTAGTTATGGTGTGTCTCTGTTCCTCAGTCTAGTCAGAGCTTCAGTTCCTCTCCTCCACTCTGCAGTGAGATAAGTAGTGATGGAAGAGGTCAGAGTTTTGCATTGACTCCTCCTCACTGGGTGGGACGATCACACAAAGATTAACTAGAGAAGTCTGGAATGGGGAACAGGTATATATAGTTTGTTAAATAATAAATAAAATAAAAATAGATTTATAGCAAAGAGCAATTTCTCAAGCAATAATTATGCTAGGACTATCTGGGTGTGGTCTGAGGGGGGAGGGGAAAATGAAAAATGTGCTGTTATTTGCAAAGAGGTTTGGAACTATTCTTCTTATTGGTATATTAAATAATTTACTGTATGGTGATGTCATCATGGAAGAACAACACTCCCTCCCTCCAAAACAGGCTGAAATTTCAGGCTTTTCAAAAAGCTCTTAAACTAACATGGCAATATCACCGTTTTCACAATTTCAATGTATTATTCCAACCTTGCTGTGTGGAAATATATATAAAATACAGAAAAATCATGTTTTTGACAGCACTGGGCCTTTAAATACTTGTTCATGTGTCAACAAGAACGCTTGACTAGACTGGGCAAGATATAGTTGGAATGTTAGAGGCTGATCTCTTTCATAGCGTAGTGCTTTGTGATATTGTTGTTGTATTATTTACAGTAATGATACTCAGTATTATTCTAGTGTGACACAAAGAGAGGAAGTAGTACACCAGCGTGCCGTGTTGTTAGGGGGTTTCTGTACAGCTGCTTCACCAGCTCCAGTCAGTGTGTCTGTCGAGCACAATAATAAACAGCAGAGTCCTCTGATCTCAGACTCTTGGCCTCTAAGAACTGTGTGCTTGTGGAGACGTCCTCAGTCAGGGTGAACTGGCCTTTCAGGGAGTCTGAGTAGACTGGATCATCTGTTGAACCAGAGTTAACTCTCCCAATCCACTCCAGTGCTTTGCCTGGTTTCTGCCTTATCCAGTGCATGTAGAAGCTTGTCATTGTAAACCCAGAGGTTTTACATGACAATTTAACATTGTCTCCAGATCTTTTCACCTGAGGAGGAGACTGATCCAGCTTGATATCACAACAAGCACCTGCAAAACAAAAACATTTCAACATTCAGTTGAAGATATGATATTGACATTGATTTACCAGTATGAAACATGTATGCACTCACTAACTGTAAGTCGCTCTGGATAAGAGCGCCTGCTAAATGACTAAAATGTAAATGTACATTTAGAGTTTAACCATGATACTCAGACATTATTCAGTCACCATGTAATGCTTTACTTACTCTGTATGGACATCACCATGACAACTAAACTCCAGACAATCCTCAGTTCCATTGTTCAGTGATATTTAGTGCAGGACTCGCTGTAATATCAGTCCAAGCTGCCTATAATGAGAAGGCCAGAGCTGAGTGTCTGATTATATAGGGTTGAAGGGGAGGGAGACTTTGCATAGACTGCCCTCTAGAGGCTTAAACAAAGACTGAGATGGAGATGTTCTTTGAGGGTTGTTATTGGCAGCATTGTTTTTCAGAACAGCACAGGATTACAGAATCTATTGGGATTAATACAACAAACTTGTTCCATCTCAACTTGTTCCATCTATACTTGTTCCATCTATACTTGTTCCATCTATACTTGTTCCATCTCAACTTGTTCCATCTCAACTTGTTCCATCTATACTTGTTCCATCTAAACTTGTTTTAGCTATACTTTAACATTATTAACCTTCATGGTTCTGTATTACATATTGTACTAATTTGACTTATAGTTCCATTCAAATAAATGAATTAACTCGCTAAATTGAAAGACATGACCAAATAGTCTTAAATGGTTTTAGCTTCTAGAGATTGATAATGAATTTGACTGAATGACTGCATATAGTATGGATCCTGTTTGGGGTTATTTGCCATTGTCAACTCACTTTGAATGGCTGTAAGGTTTTCAGTTAAAGTTTCATGAGGATACTCATACAGTTATCTTGACAGGATGTCCTATATATTTTATGTTTTTCAAGTTATCATGTATATTATGGTTATAATTAAGAGTATGATGTGTCTACTCTCCTAGTGTTGGTGGGGCCTTGGGATTTATGTTAACAGTGACTGGAGATCAGAATCACAGACTCTCACAGTGAGAGAAGTGCTTGATCAGTTTTTGTACAGCGCTGCAGCCTCCTGTGTCACTGTGTCTCTGGCACAATAATAAACAGCAGAGTCTTCAGTCTTCAGACTGTTCATCTGGAGATACACCTACTGCTTGTTATTGTCTCTGGAGATGGTGAACCGACCCTGAATAGACTGGGAGTAGTAGATAGTACTACCACTGCTAATATAGGAAACCCACTCCAGTTCTTTTCCAGGAGGCTGTCTGATCCAAGCTGCACCAATATTTCCACCAAACCCAGAATATGCACACATCAGTTTGTGGGATTCTCCAGGCTTTTTAACCACTGGTCCAGACTCAGTCAATGTCTGACCCTGAACACCTGTGGAGAAAAAACAAAACTATTAGAGATACTACCTGGACTCAAAACCTCAGCAAGCATTCGGTTACAAATAAAAACGATCTAATAGTGTTCACCTGTCAAGCCTATTGTCATCAGTAGAACCACAATATTAAATGTCATGATGAACTATTAGTAGTTATGGTGTGTCTCTGTTCCTCAGTCTAGTCAGAGCTTCAGTTCCTCTCCTCCACTCGGCAGTCAGATAAGTAGTGATAGAAGAGGTCAGATTTTTGCATTGACTCCTCCTCACTGGGTGGGACGATCACACAGAGATTAAGTATAGAATTCAGAAATGGGGAACAGCTTCATAAGGCCTGAATAGTTTGTTAAAGGTCCAATGGAGCCGTTTTTATCTCAATATGATTATCACATTTCTGGGTAACAATTAAGTTACATACTGTGATTGCTTTCAATAAAAAAAATCTAAAATAGCTTCATAGCAAAGAGCAATTTCTCAGGCAAGAATTTTGGGAAAACAGAAAATGTGCTGTTATTGGCAGAGGTTTGGAACTTATTGGTCTATTAACTAATTTACTGCATGGTGATATCACCATGGAAGGCCACAACTCCCTCCCGCCAAAACAGGCTGAGGTTTCAGGCAGTGTTTTAAAATGGCATTATCATCATATTCACAATATCACAGTATTATTCCAACCTCATAGTGTGGAAATATATATATATATAAACACAAGAAAATCATGTTTTTGACTTGACTGGGCCTTTAAATACTTGTTCATGTGTCAACAAGAACGCTTGACTAGACTGGGCAAGATATAGTTGGAATGTTAGAGGCTGATCTCTTTCATAGCGTAGTGCTTTGTGATATTGTTGATGTATTATTTACAGTAATGATACTCAGTATTATTCTAGTGTGACACAAAGAGAGGAAGTAGTACACCACCTAGCCGTGTTGTTAGGGGGTTTCTGTACAGCTGCTTCACCAGCTCCAGTCAGTGTGTCTGTCGAGCACAATAATAAACAGCAGAGTCCTCTGATCTCAGACTCTTGGCCTCTAAGAACTGTGTGCTTGTGGAGACGTCCTCAGTCAGGGTGAACTGGCCTTTCAGGGAGTCTGAGTAGACTGGATAATTGCTATTCATTCTCCTGATCCACTCCAGGGCTTTGCCTGGGTTCTGCCTCATCCAGTGTATCCAGTATCCACTCATTGAGAAACCAGAGATTGTACAGGACAGTTTAACAGTGCTCCAGGTCTTTTCACCTGAGGAGGAGACTGATCCAGCCTTATATCACAACAAACACCTGCAAGAAAAACACTCTGTTGAAGATGTGGTATTTACACTGATTTCGAGTTTAACCACTCAGCCATTCTTCAGTCACCAATGTGTAATGTTTTACTTACTGTGTATGGACATCACAATGAGAACTAAACTGCAGATAATCATCTGTTCCATTGCTCAGTATTAGTTAATACAGGACTTGTTGTAATATCAGTCCAAGCTGCCTATAATGAGAAGGTCAGAGCTGAGTGTCTGATTATAAAGGGATGAATGGGAGGGAGACTTTGCATAGACCGTCCTCAAGAGGTTTAAATACAGACTGAGAGAGATACAGATGTAGGATCTTAATTTGAGCCAGTTTTCTACAGCAGGAAAATAATCCTGCAGCAACAGGAAATATGAATTATTATGTGGATTGCAATTAATGGACATTTTTTGTTGGGGTGATACATTTTCTGTTAGGGCAAATCAAGTCTGACATTTTAAAGTGGAAATGTAAAACTTGAAAAGCCTTTTTAAACCTTGAATACGCTACATTACATTTACATTTTTACATTTTATTCATTTAGCAGACGCTCTTATCCAGAGCGACTTACAGGAGCAATTAGGGTTAAGTGCCTTGCTCAAGGGCACATCGACAGATTTTTCACCTAGTCGGCTCGGGGATTAGAACCAGCGACCTTTCGGTTACTGGCACAACGCTCTTAACCACTAAGCTACCTGCCGCCCCTGGTTGGCATGAAAATGATCAACATCTGTATATATCTTCTGCTCTATTCATTGATACCCTCCATATCCTTCATTCTTCTCTCTGTGTTTCAGATGTTTCATATGGGATGTTCAGACTAGATATGTTTAGTCTTTTATAAAATGCTGAACAGCACAGAAACAATAATATTTGCCTATGTGGGACCATATAACTAGTATCCCCTCTTGGGAGTCTATTGTGGAGTTCCTCAAGGGTCTATAATTGGTTTATTACTGTTTTTAGTTTAAGTGTATTTCTGTTTACTGATCACATTAATATATTTCTGTCTGATAAAGATGTTCAAAACATAATAGCTAATATGAAGTCTGAATTGCAAAAAAAATTACTTCTTTGTTAATGTTAATTGTGTGCTTTTCACTGTTTATAATGTTTGTGGATGTTTTATGTGGATAACATTGATATCAGTGGACAGTGTGTTTTCCACTACTGTTGAGTAGTGTGTGTGTGTGTTTAAAGAACAGACATGCCTCATTGCCTCTCATTCTGGGATCAGTGTTGATCAGTTTTTGTACTGTGCTGCAGCATCCTGTGTTACTGTGTCTCTGGCACAATAATAAACAGCAGAGTATTCAGTCTTCAGGCTTTTCACCTCTAAGTACAGCTGGTTTTTGGAGTTGTCTTTGGTGATGGTGAACTGACCCTGGAGAGACTGGGCATAATAAGTAGAGGTTCCACCGTCAATGTATCCAATTTCCTTTCCCTGGTTTCTGACGGATCCATTGCATGTAGTAGCTATCCATTGAGAATCCAGACACAGTACAGGACAGTGTTACTGACTCTCCAGGTCTCTTCACCACTGGCTCAGAGGAGGTGAGTGACTGCCCCTGAACAGCTGAAAAACAGACAGAGTTTAGATGACTGTGAGCCACCAGTCAAGAAGCACAGCTCCTCTCCTCTCTCCTACACTGGACAGAAATAACTCCAGTTAACTCAACTGAGATGAGAGCCAGGAGGAACACATATTCTAGAAGTTTCATTGTGGGGAATTTCTAAGATTCTGGAAGCAAATTAGTAGACTGGGAGTGGCAGTTGTGACTAGGGTAGATGGTCTGTGGAGTTCAGTTATTATAGCAGACTATTGGATTGGGAGGAGACATTCGATCTTGGTACACAGAACACATTTGCATCTCTATGGTGTTAAATGGTTCTTCCCTTAGAATTGGTCTAAATACTACATGCAGTGCCTTCAGAAAGTAGTCATACCCCTTGACTTATTATACATTTTGTTGTGCTATAGCCTGAATTCAAAATGTATTAAATCAACAACAAAAAATTACACACAATACCTCATAATGACATTGTGAAAACATGTTTTTAGATAATCTTGCAAATGTATTGAGAATGAAATACAGAAATCTCATTTACATAAGCGTTCACACTGAGTCAAAACTTTGTAGAAGCACATTTATCCGCGATTATATCTTTTGAGTTGTCTTGGGTATGTCTGTATCAGCTTTGCACATCTGGATTTGGGGATTTTCTCCCATTCTTCCTTCCAGATTTTCTCAAGCTCTGTTACGTTAGATGGACAGCGGCGGTGAACAGCAATCTTCCAGTTATTCCCTAGTTTGTCAATTCGTTTCAAGTCTGGGCTTTGGCTGGGCCACTCAAGGACTTTCACATTCTTGTTCTGAAGCCTTTCCAGCATTGCTTTGGCTAAATGATTGGGGTCATTGTCCTGTTGGGATGGATATCTTTGCCCCAGTCTGAGGTCGTTTGTACTCTGAAGCAGGTTCTCATCAAGGATTTGCCTGTATTTGGCTTCATGCATTGTTACCTCTATCCTTACCAGTCTCCCAGTCCCTGCCGCTGAAAAGCATCCCCATAGCATGATGCTGCCATCACCATGCTTCACGGTAGGGATGGTGTTAGACAGGTGATTAGCTGTGCCTGTTTTTTTCCAGACATCGCGCTTTGCATTCAGTCCAAAGATTTCAATTTTTGTCTCATCCGACAACAGAATATTTTGCCTTATGATCTCAGAGTCTTTCACGTGCCTTTTTGCAAACTCCAGGTGTGCTGTAGAGACTCCAGGCATTCACCAGATTGGCGAAGTGCTGTAGAGACTGTTGTCCTTCTGGCAGGTTCTCCCATCTCAGGCAAGGAACTCTGTAGCTCTGTCAGAGTGGTCATTGGGTTATTGGTCACCTCCCTGACCAAGGTCTTTCTTGCCCGGTTGCTCAGTTTGGTCGGATGTCCAGCTCTAGGCAGAGTCTGGGTAGTTCCATATTTTTTCAATTTCCCAATGATTGAGACCACTGTGCTCTTGGAAACTTTAAACACTCTAGAAACAGTTTTAAGCCTTATGCCTCATCACAATTCTATCTCTGAGATCTACAGACAGTTCCTTGGACTTCATGTCCAACAATTGAATTGGCCACAGGTGGACTCCAATCAAGTTGTAGTGACATCTCAAGATCAAAGGAAATTGGATGCACCTGAGCTCAATTTGGAGTGTCATAGCAAAGGGGTTTGAATACTTATGTTAATGAGATATTTCTGTATTTCATTTTCAATAAATGTGTAAAATAAAAACATTAAAATTGGGGGTCATTATGGAGTATTGTGTGTAGATGGGTGAGAAAATGAAAGGCTGTAACACAACAAAATGTGGAATAAGTCAAAGGGTATGAATACTTTCTGAAGGCACTGTATGTTGGCACTGTTGTAAAGAATACCCAGAGACCTTACAGGAGAGGGTCAGAGGCTGTCCAGGCTGCAGGGTCATAGAGCCTGGTGTGTGAGCTCAGTCTGACAGAACACACCTGTAAAACAAAACAAACAAAACAGTATAGAACTTTTAGTGAATCATATTTTCCAATTATTTTATTGAATATTACTCTATTGTTTGTTCGTATGTCGCTCCCCAAAACTCACAGGAGGCCCCTGCCAGCAGTACCAGCAGGTATGCAGGAAACATGGTTTGTGTTGAAGTTAGACTGGTGGGAGATGCACTTGTTAATTCCGACTGAATGAAACACAGATACACACGTTTCTTTATATACAGAGAGAAAAGGGGTGGAACTTTGCATACAGTTGAGAGAGTTGGTATAAGAAGAGAGTGAATCAACTAGTATCACACTGACATATTGAGTAGATTGATTGGTATGAGCTGCAACAACCTGCATTACAAACTTTGGAATCTCACTTTGTTTAAAGCATCTTATTACTATAAAAACAATTATCATTGTCATCAATGTTTCTTGCAATAGCACAGAATATAGCAATCTAATTGTTGGTGTCCCTAAAGGATCTATACTCGGCCAATTACATTTTCATTTGTGAGATATTTATATTATTTTCAATAAGTATATGTTTTTAATATTTTATTATTTTAGATATAATTGAGCATATGACCTGTATGTGAGAGTATGGTATGTGTCGAACTGTGTGTTGTTGATGACATGGTGTTGATGCTGACAGAGTGGACCATAGACTCTTTTTAGAGACATACTGAGATCAGTGTTGACCAGTTTTTGTATGGCATTGCAGCCTCTTGTGTCACTGTGTCTCTGGCACAATAATAAACAGCAGAGTCTTCAGTCTTCAAGCTGTTCAACTGGAGAAACACCTGTTTCATGCTATTTTTTCTGGAGATGGTGAACTGACCCTGAACAGACTGGGGGTAGTAAGTGCTACCACCATCACTGCCAGTAATAGCTGCAACCCATTCTAGTCCTTTCCCAGGAGCCTGTCTGATCCAAGCCATCCAGTAGCCATTTATGTCTAAACCAGAGGCTGTACAGGTCAGTTGGTGGGATTCTCCAGGCTTTTTAACCACTGATCCAGACTCAATCAGCGTCTGACTCTGAACACCTGTTGAAAGAAAGTAACATTAGAGTTAATAGCTGGACTCAAAATCTCACATAATAACAATCTGAAGGTTTTCTTATAGCAATATTAAAGTTTCCACCTGTCAGGCCTATTATCATCAGTAGACACACAGTAGTAAATGTCATGATGAACTCAGTATGATGTGTCTCTGTTCCTCAGTCTAGTCAGTGTGCCTTTCATCCTCTCTGCAGTGAGATAAGTAGTGATGGAAGAGCTCAGAGTTTTGCATTGACTCCTCCTCACAGCATGGGAAGATCACATAGAGTTTATACAGTCCATGGATTACTTCACTACTCAAGGGGCACTGTATTGTACATCTAGATGATTGTTAAGCATTTAACTTACTTCATAAAATGTTTATCACAATTATTTAAATATTCTTAGTATAGGGTATAGGGTTGTATAGGGTATTTTGACCAAGTACTTCTTTAGTATGTAAAATCTGGACATACTGGATTCATAATGATGCTGCCTAGTAAACACCACATGTTCTGCTAACAAGCATGCAATTATACTGTATTTCATGCCATAACAACCATCCAGTTAACCTAGCTCTCCCTCTAGTGGCCTGATTAGGGATGATTAGTCAAACCAATGGAAACAAAGAAATACAACGAGAAGAATGCTACTAAATTATATCATTGCATCACTAGTTCAATATCACTAGTTATGTGCTAATAGTGTGATATTAGTATAAGTATTTCTGCCAGCTAACATTTTATGTTCATAAGGGGCTAAGGGTTTTAGTACAGGTCTGGCCCTGGTTTGTATCACTGTGGAGCCGTGCACAGTAATACACAGCTGTGTCTTCAGTCTGCAGACTTTGACCTGTTAAAGTCACTATGCTCCTAGCAGGGTCTTTGAAAATGCTGAACTTGTTTTTTAGTGAATCTTTGAATCTAATCGTTCCACCACCCCAAATATGAGTACTCCGAAGAGTACTCAGAGATATTACAGGAGAGGGTCAGACTGTCCAGGCTCTATGGCCATTGGGCCTTGCTGGGTGAGCTCAACACCACAGTGCACACCTGTGAAAAAGAAAACAATTGACGACGATCCAAAGTAACTCAGCATTACTAATTACTTGGGCTTTTGAAATAATAATCCTTAACTTCTTATTTGTGTGTTTCTATCCGCCCAAATGGAGAGAGACTCACAGGAGGCAGCTGCCAGCAGCAGCAGAGATGCAGGGAACATGGTTAGTGTTGAAGCTGAACTGGTGGAAGATGCTCTTATCTACTCCAACTGAGTGAAGGACAGCTAGATACTCCTCTTTATATACAATGCATTAGGAAAGTATTCAGACCCCTTGACTTTTTCAAAATTTTGTTACGTTACTGCCTTATTCTAAAACTGATTAAATGTTTTTTTCCCCTCATAAATCTACACACAATACCCCATAATGACAAAGAAAAAAATTGTTTTTTATTAGTTTTTTAAATATCACATTTACATAAGTATTCAGACCCTTTACTCAGTACTTTGTTGAAGTGCCTTTGGCAGCGATTACAGCCTCGAGTCTTCTTGGGTATGACGCTACAAGCTTGGCACAACTGTATTTGGGGAGTTTCTCCCATTCTTCTCTGCAGATCCTCTCAACCTCTGTCAGGTGGGATGGGGAGTGTTGCTGAACAGCTATTTTCAGGTCTCTTCAGAGATGTTCAATCACATTCAAGTCAGGGCTCTGGCTGGGCCACAGAAGGACATTCAGAGACTTGTCCCGAAGCCGCTCCTGCGATGTCTTGGCTGTGTGCTTAGGGTCGTTGTCCTGTTGGAAGGTGAACCTTCGCCCCAGTCTGAGGTCCTGAGCGCTCTGGAGCAGGTTTTCATCAAGGATCTCTCTGTACTTTGCTCCGTTCATCTTTCACTTGATCCTGACTAGTCTCCCAGTCCCTACCGCTGAAACACATCCACACAGCATGATGCTGCCACCACCATGCTTCACCGTAGGGATGGTGCCAGGTTTCCTCCAGATGTGGCTCTTGGCATTCAGGCCAAAGAGTTCAATCTTGGTTTCATCAGACCAGAGAATCTTGTTTCTCATGGTCTGAGAGTCCTTTAGGTGCCTTTTGGCATACTCCAAGCGGGCTGTCATGTGCCTTTTACTGAGGAGTGGCTTCTGTCTGGCCACTCCACCATAAAGGCCTGATTGGTGGAGTGCTGCAGAGATGGTTGTCCTTCTGGAAGGTTCTCCCATCTCCAAAGAGGAACTGTGGAGCTCTGTCAGAGTGACCATCGGGTTCTTGGTCACCTCCCTGACCAAGGCCATTCTCCCCCGATTGCTCAGTTTGGCCGGCCGGCGAGCTCTAGGAAAAGTGTTGGTAGTTCCAAACTTCTTCCATTTAAGAATGATGGAGGCCACTGTGTTCTTGGGGACCTTCAATGCTGCAGAAATGTTTTGGTACCCTTCCCCAGATCTGTGCCTCGACACAATCCTGTCTCGGAGCTCTACGGACAATTATTTCGAACTCATGGCTTGGTTTTTGCTCTGACATGCACAGCCAACTGTGGGACCTTATATAGACAGGTGTGTGCCTTTCCAAATCATGTTCAATCAATTGAATTTACCACATGTGGACTCCAATCAAGTTGTAGAAACATCTCAAGGATGATCAATGGAAACAGGATGCACCTGAGCTCAATTTCGAGTCTAATAGCAAAGTGTCTGAATACTTATATAAATAAGGTATGTTTTTTATTTTTTATACATTTGTAAAAATGTCTAAAAACCTATTTTTGCTTCGTCATTATGGTGTATTGTGTGTATATTGATGAGGATTTGTATTTATTTAATCCATTTTTTAATAAGGCTGCAATGTAACAAAAATGTTGAAAAAGTCAAGGGGTCTGAATACTTTCCAAATGCACTGTAACAAGGTTTATGTTGAAGCTGCAACTTTTCTTCTCCAATTGAGTGAAGGACAAATAGACACACCTCCTTATATACAGAAAATAGCTTATTTGCATAGAGGTGAGGGAGTTGGTATAAGAGGAACATGAAGAAAAAAATCTAAATTGTGTATATTTGTTATAAACTGCATCAACCTTTATTACTGACTGAAATGAAATACAAAATTCTGTGAACTTTGTACTGTCTCTTTATTTACATTATGTTATTAAAATCAACACAATTATTATTGTCATCAATGTGTCTTGAAATGTCACAGAATATAGTAATCTAAATGTTGGTGTCTCTCAAGGATCTATACTCGGCCCATTACATATTTAAATGTGTATTATTAAGTTTACTTCATATTCTTATCCAAGTGGCAGGTGTTCTTTTAGATTGAATTGAGAGTATAACATGCGTATGACATGGTATATGTTAACCAATGTGTGTTATTGATGCCATGAGTGGAACATAGAATCATAGGGCCAGTTTCCCAGACACAGATTAAGCCTAATCCTTGACTAAAAAGCACTTTTAAAGTTTTAAAAGCACGTGTAATTGAGCTTCTCTATTGAGAATGCTTTTCAGTCCAGGACTTGGCTTAATCTGTGTCTGAAAAACCACCCCCTAGAAACGTTCATACTAAGATCAGTGTCCACCAGTTTTTGAACAGTGCTGCAGCCTCCATGTGTCACTGTGTCTCTTGAGCACAATAAGTCTTCAGTGTTCAGACTGTTCATCTGGAGATACACCTGCTGCTTGCTATTGTCTCTGGAGATGGTGAACCAACCCGTAACTGACTGGGAGTAGTAAGTCTTGCCACCACCATCGTTAATAGCTGCAACCCACTCCAGTCCTTTCCCAGGAGCCTTTCTGATCCAATAATTCCAGTTGTTGCCACCAAATCCAGCATATGTGCAGGTCAGTTTGTGTGATTCTCCAGGTTTCATAACTACACATTCAGACTGAGTGAGTGTCTGACCATGAACACCTGCGGAGACAAAGCAACATAGAGATAATACCTTGACTCAAAAACAAATTGTTTACATAAAACCAGTCTTAAAGTGTTTACCTGTCAAACCTATAATCATCAGTAGTAAAGCAATAGTATATTTCATCATGAACTGTCAGAAGTTATAGTGTGTCCCTGTTCTTCAGTCTAGTCAGTGCTTCAGTCCCTCTCCTCCACTCTGCAGTGAGATAAGTAGTGATGGAAGAGGTCAGAGTTTTGCATTGACTCCTCCTCACAGGGTGGGAAGATGGAGAGTCAGAGATTGGGAACAGGTTCATTTGAACTGAAAACTTCACTTATCGTGACAGTGAGTTAATTTATATTTTAATGAGGGGGAATGAATTACAGTATATTGATCCCTCATATAATAAAAACCATTCAGTTCACCTTAATATAATAATAATAACAATAATAATAATAATAATAATAATAATAATAATAATAATAAAATAATATGCCATTTAGCAGACCTTAACCTAGATCGCCCTCTAGTGGTTAAAAGGAGGGGTGATTAGTTAATCTGTACTGCATATATACAGACAGAATACACCACACAATAGGCTCTATGCACGCATCACTTCCGCATTGGCGTAAGGATGCTTGGGCATTTCCGGTTACCGGAAAAAAACATTAGACAGTGACAGTAGACCGTTATGATGGCAGAGATTAAGTTTACAAGGTGTTTGCTGGAGTTGCCTAAAGTATCTGTTAATGATATACGGAGGGTCGTCCGGACATCCAGTACGACACCACGTAGCAAACTGGATAAAGGCTTCAAATTTTAAGTTTCTTATTTTCTTTGCAACTTTGAAG
Organism: Coregonus lavaretus; assembly: GCF_964263955.1. NCBI lineage: Eukaryota > Metazoa > Chordata > Actinopteri > Salmoniformes > Salmonidae > Coregonus > Coregonus lavaretus. The sequence continues at coordinate 26,939,772 of NC_140015.1, read as the reverse complement.
GTAATATGCTAACGCTAGCTAGTGTCGTATATGATGAATGGTGGTCATTATTGCTGTCAACAAAGAGTCCGTTTTATGCTGCATCGTGTTAGAGGCTTTTATTAAAATCACGAGGTTACAGCATAAATGACAGGTGACATGACACCCGGAGAACGGCTCCCCCGATTGCCATGGCCGTTCTGACGTCTTCCTCCCCTAACCCCCCTATTTATAAACAATGAAACTCCCTCCTCTGGCCAATCACCAGTTTACAACACACTTCCTGTCTATTATATGTGAAATTATACTAAACATTGCCTTTTGATACTAACATAACCAACATTCCATTTCTTCATGAAAAACATTTAACAAAGGCATAATCTTCAGAAACTATATTCCCCCCTTCGAGACGAACTAAACGTCTCGAAAACAACCAGAATAGGATTATGACTAGTAACCATTTATCTTATTGAGTATCTTTAACATTAAACTAAAAAACATTCTCCTCTAGAGTGTAAATACCTTTCTATGAAATATGAATAACTGTTTATGAAGTGTGAATACATTACTATCTTTATGAAGTGTGAATACATTACTATGAACTATGAATAACTGTTTATGAAGTGTGAATACATTACTATCTTTATGAAGTGTGAATACATTACTATGAAATATGAAGAAATCTCTATGGAGTGTGAATACATTACTATCTTTATGAAGTGTGAATACATTACTATGAAATATGAAGAAATCTCTATGGAGTGTAAGAGCGAAAAACTGTCCGGCAGCCATCTTTTCAGATATCCATCCATCAATCAAGACAGTAAAATTCTCTCACGGTCCCTCTGCCCCAGGCAACCACCGTCGGTACTCCAGATAACCTCATAAACCATGTAAATGCATTTTGAAACTATGATGCAATTAAATACACATGTAAGCCCCTGCAAACAAAATCCTATCCAAAAACATCCACTGTACGGCTGGTCAACCCATCGGATCGTACAATGAATCTCTCCCTTCCTAGCCTCTCTGTCCCTAAACATTCCCGAAATAAACACAAACATCTAAGATCCTCACATGTATTCAATAACATCAAACATCATTCTACAAAAATTAATACCTAAAACTATGACACAATTATGTATTACACATGTCTATATTTCATTGCAGACACTGGAATGTAGTCCACTACACTTCATCTCCCTGTAGTCTCGATTTAATGGACTATTGATGATGGAATCAGCCACACCCTCCTTGTTTCATCTCCTCCAGTCATATTGTCCCTTCATATTGTCTTTGTTTGAGTATTTCAATCTCCACATGTTCTCCCAAATGCTTCTGGAATGAAAAGAAAAGAAACGACCAAACAGTATCTTTTGCAAAACAACCCTTTCAAATTAAACATCAATATCCACTAAGAATATAAACTGATATATAAATGATGCATGAATCACATAAACCTATTCCCCCCTTTGATTCATAAATCATACCAACATCACCCCAATATTGAATTTTTTTTTTTGAAAAATAATCAACTCATAAAAAATGATATTTATCCATCAGTAGTCCATCCATCTTCCTCCAGATCAGGAACAGTCAACACCGGCATCTGAGTGTTGTCTCCAGGAATCACTCTCCAACCTATCTCAATATCATAGCTTTCTCAAAGGTCAGTAACAAATTACAAACATCACACAGTGTTATCAAAGCTGAAACTAAAATCTGACCCATCACTGCCCCTACTGGCCTAACTGATCTTGCAACCAAGTCTTCCAAATGCATCCCTTATTTAACCCCAGTGATATTATCTGAAAGTATAACTAATATTTATCACTATGATCTTCCCAAATGTTACACCATACCATGAATAAAGTCCCCCCTTCTCCCTTAAACTTATCCTTCAATGATAGGCTTGAAGCCTATGACATGTCCCTTTTCATCCTATTTTGAACTCTAGTTTCAAATTGATCTGTGTTCGGTGCTACTCCTCTTTTAATAATAAAAGCCTCATATGGAAGCTTCAACGTTGACATTAACAACATCCTATCCATCCATAGGATAAGAATATATATACGTTTTATCATCACAAACCCTCCAAATATCTCTAAAATTCCCCATAGCCACATTGTCAGACAAAAGCTAATCCTTTAACCATCAAAGTCCTGCTGTTCCTACTAACTGATCCATAAAAAATTACATTATATTTGTCATCTCTAACCTTATGTTCATGCTTATCCAAAGTTATCATATAACATCCCAATCTGATATTCCCATAAACATACCCTTTACCTCATATGTTTTATTAGAACAAAAACAACTTTTAGCCCTCAATGTTTCACCTGAATACTTCAGGTTTCCGTTGTTACCTGATTTTCCTTTCCCATTTAACAATTCCCATAGGGTAATTCATTTAACCAAGAATACTTAAACCTAGGCTTAAACCACTGTTCTGACAACGACATTATTTTATCTGTCAATGACTGTTGCTAATACCACAGTCATGACAAAGCATAAGACTGACCCACACCTGATAGAGGCCGCGCGACCGTCTAACATGTTTGGTGCTGGAATTCTCAACAGACATGGACCCTCAAGATTCCTCACTGATCTTACAGAATGAGTTAATCTATCTCTAATTTCCACAACAGAAGAACGAGCGGTACTGATCAGATACCTCTCCTTGTCTGTCATCAAAATCAAAGATCTCATCCTGTCCTCCATGATGAATCTATATTCTCTCTACTACTATCTGTTCTCCTATTTTAACCCCATTCGTACTATCATTGACAGCACTCTCCATCCGTAACATAACCCATGAGTCTAAAATTCCCCATTTAATTTCAGAAAAGTTGTTGTCGATGTCATACTCTCTCTTTTGCTATTGCCATCGTATCACTAATCCCTTCCAAAGTTACCATTAAAGTAGTTGACTTAATTGCTGTATCAACCCTAATTACTTCTAGTGCAAAAGTTCCCATTATCCTCTGTGTATTATCTACTGTTGGAGTGACTACTGTAATCTACTCTTCCTGAACTCCTTCGGTGACTGCGGAAGCTTCAACAGATTTCAAATCTTCCATTATAGGCATCACTTTACGAATTACATAGCCCTTTAACCCATAATTCTTAACCGGAACAACTTCTAATGCTTGCCCTAAATAAGCAAACATATATTCTCCCTGACCTTTCTCTGTAACATTACGCAACATAAGTGAACAATCCCTCCTAACCCTCTTCCAAACTATACCTCCTTTGACTAGGTGCAACAGCTTCTACTCCTGGTCCTGATAACAATACTTATTCTCCATAATTATCTCTCCATATGGGAGAAACGTCCCCATCCTAACCCTAATAACAGTCTTTTCCCCCTATAATTGGTGCTTTATTGGTTCCCTTATAACCAAATGCGATATATTTATGGCTTTAATACCTATCAATGTTGAAAGAGTTAACTTGCTTCTCACTGTTGTTATAATAGACTGAAGTGTTAATGTCCTTAGTTACTCCTAGTTTTTCCCCCAATATAAAAGTTGTCTTTGCTTGTACTTCCATCTATCACCACTAGTGTCACTTTTTCCCCAAATCTCAGTCCTTTCTCTCATCCCTGACTTTCAAACTTTTGATTACACAAAATACACCTATAATGACCTTGATCTTCCTACTCTACAGTGTCATTCACCATTGTTCTCTCTCTTACTACTACCTGACATTTAGCTTCTGTCTCAGAGTTCCTTCAACCCTAATCTACTCCTAACTTATTTTAATCTAATCTTTTCTCTCATAACATTTACAACTTTTCCCCCTGATTTTCACACAATCCCTTACCACCAAATGTTTAGAATATGTGATTGGGAAAGTTCCCCACCTGCTTCTGACTCATTACACACAGACTTGGCAAACGTCTAAACACCTTTTAGCCTAGCCTGAAATCCCTTAGTGTAAGAATGTAACCCAGAATAATAGTCACCCCCTTTTAACTTTATTTTCCCAGACAGATTGTCTAATAGACAGTCGTCTAGTGTACATTTTATTGTACAATTCAATTTAAACAATGCATCTCTTCCCAACACTGCAATAACAGTTTCTTCTAATATTAGTATGTCTATTTTGATTTCTCTTTGATTTTTATAGCAGAGCTCCATTGATTCCCTAACTTCAATTGTTAGCTATTTTCTCTTCTTCTCTAATCGATTCCCTCAGCAATGCACCCCCCTTCCGGATCTTCTAGACACTAACAGGTGATCTTCACTTGCTCCTTCATCTTCCTCTGTTGTTTTCTCCCGACTCATTTTCATCACAGGTAAAGTACCAATCTGTCCACAATTATAAAAGTCTTCTGAAAGTTGCTGAAAGTGTAGCTGAAATCTTCCTCATTACATTTACATTTTAGTCATTTAGCAGACGCTCTTATCCAGAGCGACTTACAGGAGCAATTAGGGTTAAGTGCCTTGCTCAAGGGCACATTAACGTCATTTAGCAGACGCTCTTAGCCAGAGCGACTCACAAATTGGTGCGTTCACCCTATAGCCAGTGGGATAACCACTTTACAATTTGGGGGGGGGGGTTAGAAGGAACACTTTATCCTATCCCAGGTATTCCTTAAAGAGGTGGGGTTTCAAATGTCTCCGGAAGGTGGTGAGTGACTCCGCTGTCCTGGCGTCGTGAGGGAGCTTGTTCCACCATTGGGGTGCCAGAGCAGCGAACAGTTTTGACTGGGCTGAGCGGTAACTGTGCTTCCGCAGAGGTAGGGGGGCCAGCAGGCCAGAGGTGGATGAACGCAATGCCCTCGTTTGGGTGTAGGGACTGATCAGAGCCTGAAGGTACGGAGGTGCCGTTCCCCTCACAGCTCCGTAGGCAAGCACCATGGTCTTGTAGCAGATGCGAGCTTCAACTGGAAGCCAGTGGAGTGTGCGGAGGAGCGGGGTGACGTGAGAGAACTTGGGAAGGCTGAACACCAGACGGGCTGCGGCATTCTGGATGAGTTGTAGGGGTTTAATGGCACAGGCAGGGAGGCCAGCCAACAGCGAGTTGCAGTAGTCCAGACGGGAGATGACAAGTGCCTGGATTAGGACCTGTGCCGCTTCCTGTGTAAGGCAGGGTCGTACTCTCCGAATGTTGTAGAGCATGAACCTGCAGGAGCGGGTCACCGCCTTGATGTTGGCGGAGAACGACAGGGTGTTGTCCAGGGTCACGCCTAGGCTCTTCGCACTCTGGGAGGAGGACACAGCAGAGTTGTCAACCGTGATGGCGAGATCATGGAACGGGCAGTCCTTCCCCGGGAGGAAGAGCAGCTCCGTCTTGCCAGGGTTCAGCTTGAGGTGGTGATCCGTCATCCATACTGATATGTCTGCCAGACATGCAGAGATGCGATTCGCCACCTGGTTATCAGAAGGGGGAAAGGAGAAGATTAGTTGTGTATCGTCAGCGTAGCAATGATAGGAAAGGCCATGTGAGGATATGACAGAGCCAAGTGACTTGGTGTATAGGGAGAAAAGGAGAGGGCCTAGAACTGAGCCCTGGGGGACACCAGTGGTGAGAGCACGTGGTGCGGAGACAGCTTCTCGCCACGCCACTTGGTAGGAGCGACCGGTCAGGTAGGACGCAATCCAGGAGTGAGCCGCGCCGGAGATGCCCAGCTCGGAGAGGGTGGAGAGGAGGATCTGATGGTTCACAGTATCAAAGGCAGCAGACAGGTCTAGAAGGACAAGAGCAGAGGAGAGAGAGTTAGCTTTAGCAGTGCGGAGAGTCTCCGTGACACAGAGAAGAGCAGTCTCAGTTGAATGACCAGTCCTGAAACCTGATTGGTTTGGATCAAGAAGGTCATTCTGAGAGAGATAGCAAGAGAGTTGGCTAAAGACGGCACGCTCAATAGTTTTGGAAAGAAAAGAAAGAAGGGATACTGGTCTGTAGTTGTTGACATCAGTGGGGTCGAGTGTTGGTTTTTTGAGAAGGGGAGCAACTCTCGCTCTCTTGAAGACGGAAGGGACATGGCCAGCGGTCAAGGATGAGTTGATCAGCGAGGTGAGGTAGGGGAGAAGGTCACCGGAGATGGTCTGGAGAAGGGAGGAGGGGATGGGGTCAAGCGGGCAGGTTGTTGGGCGGCCTGCAGTCACAAGTCGCAGGATTTTATCTGGAGAGAGAGGGGAGAAAGAAGTCAAAGCATAGGGTAGGGCAGTGTGAGCAGGACCAGCAGTGTCATTAGACTTAACAAACGAGGATCGGATGTCGTCAACCTTCTTTTCAAAGTGGTTGACGAAGTCATCCACAGAGAGAGAGGAGGGGGGGGGGTGGGGGGGGGGGGGGGGGGAGGATTCAGGAGGGAGGAAAATGTGGCAAAGAGCTTCCTAGGGTTAGAGGCAGATGCTTGGAATTTAGAGTGGTAGAAGGTGGCCTTAGCAGCAGAAACAGATGAAGAAAATGTAGAGAGGAGGGAGTGAAAAGATGCCAGGTCGGCAGGGAGTTTAGTTTTCTTCCATTTCCGCTCCGCTGCCTGGAGCTCTGTTCTGTGAGCTCGCAATGAGTCATCAAGCCACGGAGGTGGAGGGGAGGACCGAGCCGGCCGGGAGGATAGGGGACACAGAGAGTCAAAGGATGCAGAAAGGGAGGAGAGGAGGGTTGAGGAGGCAGAATCAGGAGATTGGAGGGAGAAGGATTGAGCAGAGGGAAGAGATGATAGGATGGAAGAGGAGAGAGTAGTGGGAGAGAGAGAGCGAAGGTTGCGGCGGCGCATTACCATCTGTGTAGGGGCAGAGTGAGTAGTGTGGGAGGAGAGCGAGAGAGAAAAGGAAACAAAGTAGTGGTCGGAGACATGGAGGGGAGTTGCAGTGAGATTAGTAGAGGAGCAGCATCTAGTGAAGATGAGGTCAAGCGTATTGCCTGCCTTGTGAGTAGGGGGGGACGGTGAGAGGGTGAGGTCAAAAGAGGAGAGGAGTGGAAAGAAGGAGGCAGAGAGAAATGAGTCAAATGTGGACATAGGGAGGTTGAAATCCCCCAAAACTGTGAGGGGTGAGCCATCCTCAGGGAAGGAACTTATCAAGGCGTCAAGCTCATTGATGAACTCTCCAAGGGAACCTGGAGGGCGATAGATGACAAGGATATTAAGCTTAAATGGGCTAGTGACTGTGACAGCATGGAATTCAAATGAGGAGATAGACAGATGGGTTAGGGGAAAAATTGAGAATGTCCACTTGGGAGAGATGAGGATTCCTGTACCACCACCCCTCTGACCAGATGCTCTCGGGGTATGCGAGAACACATGGTCAGACGAGGAGAGAGCAGTAGGAGTAGCAGTGTTTTCAGTGGTGATCCATGTTTCCGTCAGCGCCAGGAAGTCGAGGGACTGGAGGTTGGCATAGGCTGGGATGAAGTCAGCTTTGTTGGCAGCAGAACGGCAGTTCCAGAGGCTGCCTGCGACCTGGAACTCCACGTGGGTGGTGCGTGCAGGGACCACCAGGTTAGAGAGGCAGCAGCCACGCGGTGTGGTGCGTTTGTGTAGCCTGTGCAGAGAGGAGAGAACAGGGATAGGCAGAGGCATAGTTGACAGGCCTTTTTCTTCTTTGTTCTTCTCCAATTCTTGGGATCCTCTCAGCAGTTTCTCCTCTTCTGTATCTTCAACTGTGTTACTTCTAAACTATTTGCTTTATCCAGGCATGATAAGCATCGGTCTATATCTCTATTTCTTCTTTGCTAGTCATTGTAGGATAAAATCCTCTCGAACATAAAGCACCTTTAATCTCCAAATCTTCATCACTTTCTTCATCAGAACTCGAATCTCTTGTCTCCTTCTTCGTTCAACTTTCATCAGAGATCAAATCTCGTGTATCCTTCTTCGTTTCTCTCTTGCCAACTTCCTTCTGATCACAGAGTCATATCCACCCATAACCTCTTCATCATCATCCTCATCTTCTTCAACCTCACTCTTCTCTTCCATACATCACATTTTCTTTCTTCTGGAGTTCTGGATTCATCTTCATGGTCGTTTCTGCTTGTCCTCTATCTATTATTCGTCTTCATCTCTGATGCCATAATCACCCTGCTGGATGATCACTGAAAGCTGAGGATAAACATCCCTAAGCTGTACTTTTTGCTGAATCCGTATGTGAGAAAGGTGTACTAACTTCTGCCATTAGTTTTCCTAACACTACTTTCTAACCCTACTTTAATTAAAGGATTACTATTTTCCCCCTATAAACAACTCCAAATAAATTCAAATAAACTCCAAATGAATCAATTAAAAATCATGAATAATTAAAACCAATTTTTATTCCTATATTACCAATTTATCAATTAGTGTTGGCTATCTTACCACAACCCATCAACTGCAAGTAAATGCAAGTTAGTCATCTTCAGACTAAAATACCCATAAACAAAGCCTGTAACCCCTTGCTCTATAACCCATAATTATCATAAATTTACAGAAGAATGTCAGTCTTCGATTCCCAACACATCTGTAATCAAACCCCAGTGATACACAGAGCTTCCAAAATGCAATTTTTAATGAAATAGTATTTGCCAAGCCTATGTAAAATTGTCATAACATCCCATATCTTGTAACAGTCTCAAAACCTTATTTTTTTTTACTTGATCCTCTGCCGCGTCACGTGATCACTTCCTGTATCTCCTCGCTCCCCCTCTCTCCTGTCTCTCATGACAAGGGACAAAGACACAGAAACAGCTTTTGGTAGTTAATGCCATCACTGAGTATTTCCAACCATTCAATATTCATTCGTTCTACATTATTCACTCTAAGACTAAACTCAGAACTAAATAGATCGCTCAAAAACATTTTTATTTAATTTTAATCGTCTTTTAATTATTTAATTCAATTTATTATAATCCGCTACCATATATCTAATTTATAAATTCAATAGGCTACAAAACAAGTTTCATCTTTAACCAATCGCAGTTTAAACTAGAATCATCGTGCTAAAATCTATCCTCTTTTGTCTGTGTCCATTTCCCCCTTGCAGGGTAACGCCAAATGGGACCTATGACCTTAACCCACCATTTTGTTTTGTAGGCTTAGCCCAACCTCATGTCGTAGTTTTTAGCCCCGTAAAATCAACACGTGTCCTAATCTCGTGTCATAAACTCCCCCTTTCTGTAGTGTAGTATCGCAAAATTAAACGCATGCGCACAGCCATTCAAAAATCCCTTTTCACCGTGGAATGAAGATTCTCTACTCTCTCTCCCCAAACAGACAGAATAACACTCCAGCTGTAACTCCCGTTTCCCCCTTATAGTCAAACAACATTTAACAGCGCTCACAAAACATATAACCTGACTTACACACAGAGACAAATTTAAGAGACTTTAATCCATCGCAATGGAATCTCTAAGGATACGTTAGCATGTAGCACACAACACAATTAGCATTTAGCATTAGCCTCTAGCCACGATTTACCATGTAGCATGAAACACACTCCCATTTAGCCTTGACATTAGCCTTAGCCTCTAGCTAACTGCGGCCTACTACACAATCACACACCCTGCACTGGCCTAATTATTTTGAACCTATTTCTCCTACCGTTTTTGTTGCCGAGAATTAATGACCATTACACCGAGAAATCAGACCTAATCAAACACCCCGTCGGACGAGAGTCAAATCATAATCACAATCAGATAAATTCCACCAACCCGAGTTCTCTTCAAAAACTCACCGAATATACATTCTATCGTACACATGGGTTTGCCAGCCCATTATCTAAAATGGCCCCCTCGGGGTCTTAAAGCGGTCCAGTGCCCTAAAGAATGCGCATATCTGAATTTCCAACCATTGTCACCCGTTACCAATGGAATATACACTTTCAATACTTAAATCCTACCGTTTAATGCTCTAAATTCCAATTATCTGCCGTTTCAATGGAATAACATTTTAGCAGACTCTAGTCAACAGCAACAACGCCACCCGAGGCAAGGTCGAAATGGTACATCTCTCCAGTGTACACAAGTCGTATCCAATCTAACAAACTCCGAAGCGGTAAGAAAACACTCACCATTTTTGGCCATGCTTCAAAGGGAGTTAGCCTGGCGGTTGACTGAAACAAGGAAGAGACGCAAACCCAGCCCCACGTTGGGCGCCATTATGTCGTATATGATGAATGGTGGTCATTATTGCTGTCAACAAAGAGTCCGTTTTATGCTGCATCGTGTTAGAGGCTTTTATTAAAATCACGAGGTTACAGCATAAATGACAGGTGACATGACACCCGGAGAACGGCTCCCCCGATTGCCATGGCCGTTCTGACGTCTTCCTCGCCTAACCCCCCTATTTATAAACAATGAAACTCCCTCCTCTGGCCAATCACCAGTTTACAACACACTTCCTGTCTATTATATGTGACATTATACTAAACATTGCCTTTTGATACTAACATAACCAACATTCCATTTCTTCATGAAAAACATTTAACAAAGGCATAATCTTCAGATACTATACTAGCCTGAGCTAGAAGCCTTGCTTTGGTGTTTTAAGTCATGACTCCGTCCTGCTTCAGGTTAATCATGCTTTAAATAAAGTTGAATCATGTGTATATACCTCTCACTTCATGTGTTTGTACTTTTATGAAAGTATCAGGTAAAAACAGGGCTACAAATGAGATCTCTGTGAGAGCCCACTGCTACCACTCAATGAAGATACTAAAGCCACCACACCAGCTGAGAGTAGGACTAGATTAAGTGACACGTTCAAAGTTCTGTTGAACTTGTTCAAGGTTCTGTTCAACACATGTTTTACTCGTTTAATGTTACCACAGCTTTGATTGCCATTGCTAAGAGAACACATTAGAACTTTAGTGGTTTTCATGACAACAGTGGTAGCCTAATACAGACCAGGGTAGCTGAGTGGGAATTGCCATGCTTTGTTCTTGGGTCTGTTGTAAACAAATTGGAGTTTGGTTTGAAATGTAAACAATAATGAGATTACTACTTTTTCCTGACTTGATGACTGCAATGACAGTAACATATTCCACTCAGCTATTCTTCAAACTGCTGATGTTCTACTCAAAACTGTCCTGTCATCTTTACTTCTTTCTTTATAAACATATGGCCCAACTTCGTTGCTTTTGTACTTGATGTTTCTACTTTTCAAGAGGAATTAGGAGCAAAACCTTCACTCTACTGTTGTTATTGGTACTAGGCTACAATGTTGCACCACTCACCTACTGCTCTGCCAATACTGTTTGAAGGTAGGTAAATGGCACAAGACAATAGGTAAGTGGTGGGAGACAGTATAGCCACGTGGTGCAAGACAGTAGGAAAGTGATGCAGAAAGCACAAAAGTGACACGAGACAGTAGATAAGTTGCTTACACCAGTAAAAAGTAGAAAGAACAAGTTTTGCTCCTACTCCTGCTGCTGTAGACCCTCGTCTTTCAAAACCCATTAAATTATGCTTCTGTGTATTTCAGATGACATTGCGTGATTCACAACCAGTTGTGCTTGTTAAAAGCTACTGTTCCTGTGTGGCTGGGTGTGGGATATGCAATCATTTGGTTGCATTACTATATCAGACTACCCATTACTCTGAATGTGGCATGTCTGTCGTCCCTCCTGTACTTTCGTGCACTGAAACAGAGCAGAAGTGGCATAAACCACGAATAATGGTTTGTATCATTTCAATACCAGACAGTTGTGTCACATGCATACTAGCATCTCTCCTAATCTCCATCTCATAAATAAATAGGGAGTGAAGCCAGGACCTGTGGATGCCATGGTTGTAGTGAAGCCCAAACCAGATGCTACTCTGGCAAGCGGAAATAGGTATGCAGAGTCCAATTAAATAGGCAGACTACAATGTGTTGCGAAATAAATGTTATTAATCGCTGTTAGATTCTGGTGTATCATCAGATCATTCATGGTTTCTGTGTTGGGACGCTCGGTCCTTTCCCAAACTCTGGGCCGTGGGGCTGGAAGACTGAAATTGTTCCATTGAAACAGCACTGGAACAGCTCCCTTCTTCAGACGTCTGCGCCCAGCTGGAGTCGGAGGCTCTATCACATCTTCACTTAGAAAGTGTCGGCTGCAGACTCGTGTGTTTGTTGTAAGAAAGTTCACTCGTCGAATGTTAATCACCCACCGTTTATGTAATTCACTGTCTTTGAGAAAAAGAAAAAAAAACTAACAGAAGAATTGCATCTGGCAGACACTGTACATTGCGGCACACAGCAGTGATGGCTGGAAGAGATGTCATCCCATTTCTGAAAGGACACTTTCGTACATTTACACGTCATCGTGTTATAAGTCAAGACGAAGTATTACAAGTAAAAACATTAACATAAACATTAAGATAAACAACAACAACGACGAAAATTAACAGTTTCGGATGTTTTTGACGACAAGCATTTAATGCTAGCATACGGTAGCACAGCATTCTACGATAACCGGAAGTTTACATCCATCCTGAGATTTAACCGAAAATACGTCATGTGCATATCGCCTATTAAATGGGAAACATGATGCTAACATCCCCTATTAAAAGGGAAACATGATGCTAATCATACTTCAAGGCTAGGTAACATAAACATAACCACATGTAACATATGGATTTGCATTAGCAACCACATGTAACATATGGATTTGCAAACATTTTTGAGTTATTACATGAAACAATCAGAATTCCGAAGAATGCCGAAGTCATGTCGGAAAAGCTTTTTCCAGGGTGTGATATAATATGGAAGACCCAGCAAGCCAGTCTATTCCCTATAATGTAAACTCGAACAGAAATAACTTCAAATCTATAAATTCAACTTAAACCAAATTGTTTGCACTCATGACTGCTGGTTTCAATTACATTTTCAGATAATTTACAAGCAAATACTTTATGAATGTATTGTTACAAAACAACTTTCAAGGTTGCTAGCCAACTATCCTGCTAATGTTAGTTCTACTAGCCCGCTAACGTTAGCCCTACCAGCCTGCTAACAACACATAGCTTAAAGCTACATTCAAGTAAACGAAAGTTTTGTAAATACATAACGCCATCCAACCAGTTATCATCTAACGTAATCAAAGAATGTTAGCTACATGTATATGCAGTTATCTTAGCCAGCAAGCAAGCCAGCCAGCCAGCTAATATTAGCTATTTAGTCAACTATTAGCTTAGCCAGCCTAGCCAACCACCATTGTTATGGTTGGCAAAGCCAGAGCACAGCAACTGCAGACCAGCTAGAACACAACTAACACAACAGAAGTAAAACATAACCGCAGATCAAAAGCAAAAAGAGAGCAGAGACTTACATATTGATGGATGGGGCCCATCCGATGGTAAAACTTTTAAAAGAGTGCAGGCTGAGATAGCTACCAAAGCGAGTGGGAGGCGGGCAATTCATCGGGCCGAGGGAGAGTTAGTAAGGGAAATCCAATAGCTACAGTCGTGGTCAAAAGTTTTGAGAATTACACAAATGTTAATTTTCACAAAATCTGCTGCCTCAGTTTTTATGATGGCAATTTGCATATACTCCAGAATGTTATGAAGAGTGATCAGATGAATTGAAATTAATTGCAAAGTCCCTCTTTGCCATGAAAATGAACTTAATTCCAAAAAAACATTTCCACTGCATTTCAGCCCTGCCACAAAAGGACCAGCTGACATCATGTCAGTGATTCTCTCGTTAACACAGGTGAGAGTGTTGATGAGGACAAGACTGGAGATCACTCTGTCATGCTGATTGAGTTAGAATAACAGACTGGAAGCTTTAAAATGAGGGTGATATATTATATTATAAAATATTGAAAAAAAAAATTTGAAAAATAATCAACTCATAAAAAATGATATTTATCCATCAGTAGTCCATCCATCTTCCTCCAGATCAGGAACAGTCAACACCGGCATCTGAGTGTTGTCTCCAGGAATCACTCTCCAACCTATCTCAATATCATAGCTTTCTCAAAGGTCAGTAACAAATTACAAACATCACACAGTGTTATCAAAGCTGAAACTAAAATCTGACCCATCACTGCCCCTACTGGCCTAACTGATCTTGCAACCAAGTCTTCCAAATGCATCCCTTATTTAACCCCAGTGATATTATCTGAAAGTATAACTAATATTTATCACTATGATCTTCCCAAATGTTACACCATACCATGAATAAAGTCCCCCCTTCTCCCTTAAACTTATCCTTCAATGATAGGCTTGAAGCCTATGACATGTCCCTTTTCATCCTATTTTGAACTCTAGTTTCAAATTGATCTGTGTTCGGTGCTACTCCTCTTTTAATAATAAAAGCCTCATATGGAAGCTTCAACGTTGACATTAACAACATCCTATCCATCCATAGGATAAGAATATATATACGTTTTATCATCACAAACCCTCCAAATATCTCTAAAATTCCCCATAGCCACATTGTCAGACAAAAGCTAATCCTTTAACCATCAAAGTCCTGCTGTTCCTACTAACTGATCCATAAAAAATTACATTATATTTGTCATCTCTAACCTTATGTTCATGCTTATCCAAAGTTATCATATAACATCCCAATCTGATATTCCCATAAACATACCCTTTACCTCATATGTTTTATTAGAACAAAAACAACTTTTAGCCCTCAATGTTTCACCTGAATACTTCAGGTTTCCGTTGTTACCTGATTTTCCTTTCCCATTTAACAATTCCCATAGGGTAATTCATTTAACCAAGAATACTTAAACCTAGGCTTAAACCACTGTTCTGACAACGACATTATTTTATCTGTCAATGACTGTTGCTAATACCACAGTCATGACAAAGCATAAGACTGACCCACACCTGATAGAGGCCGCGCGACCGTCTAACATGTTTGGTGCTGGAATTCTCAACAGACATGGACCCTCAAGATTCCTCACTGATCTTACAGAATGAGTTAATCTATCTCTAATTTCCACAACAGAAGAACGAGCGGTACTGATCAGATACCTCTCCTTGTCTGTCATCAAAATCAAAGATCTCATCCTGTCCTCCATGATGAATCTATATTCTCTCTACTACTATCTGTTCTCCTATTTTAACCCCATTCGTACTATCATTGACAGCACTCTCCATCCGTAACATAACCCATGAGTCTAAAATTCCCCATTTAATTTCAGAAAAGTTGTTGTCGATGTCATACTCTCTCTTTTGCTATTGCCATCGTATCACTAATCCCTTCCAAAGTTACCATTAAAGTAGTTGACTTAATTGCTATATCAACCCTAATTACTTCTAGTGCAAAAGTTCCCATTATCCTCTGTGTATTATCTACTGTTGGAGTGACTACTGTAATCTACTCTTCCTGAACTCCTTCGGTGACTGCGGAAGCTTCAACAGATTTCAAATCTTCCATTATAGGCATCACTTTACGAATTACATAGCCCTTTAACCCATAATTCTTAACCGGAACAACTTCTAATGCTTGCCCTAAATAAGCATACATATATTCTCCCTGACCTTTCTCTGTAACATTACGTAACATAAGTGAACAATCCCTCCTAACCCTCTTCCAAACTATACCTCCTTTGACTAGGTGCAACAGCTTCTACTCCTGGTCCTGATAACAATACTTATTCTCCATAATTATCTCTCCATATGGGAGAAACGTCCCCATCCTAACCCTAATAACAGTCTTTTCCCCCTATAATTGGTGCTTTATTGGTTCCCTTATAACCAAATGCGATATATTTATGGCTTTAATACCTATCAATGTTGAAAGAGTTAACTTGCTTCTCACTGTTGTTATAATAGACTGAAGTGTTAATGTCCTTAGTTACTCCTAGTTTTTCCCCCAATATAAAAGTTGTCTTTGCTTGTACTTCCATCTATCACCACTAGTGTCACTTTTTCCCCAAATCTCAGTCCTTTCTCTCATCCCTGACTTTCAAACTTTTGATTACACAAAATACACCTATAATGACCTTGATCTTCCTACTCTACAGTGTCCTTCACCATTGTTCTCTCTCTTACTACTACCTGACATTTAGCTTACTGTCTCAGAGTTCCTTCAACCCTAATCTACTCCTAACTTATTTTAATCTAATCTTTTCTCTCATAACATTTACAACTTTTCCCCCTGATTTTCACACAATCCCTTACCACCAAATGTTTAGAATATGTGATTGGGAAAGTTCCCCACCTGCTTCTGACTCATTACACACAGACTTGGCAAACGTCTAAACACCTTTTAGCCTAGCCTGAAATCCCTTAGTGTAAGAATGTAACCCAGAATAATAGTCACCCCCTTTTAACTTTATTTTCCCAGACAGATTGTCTAATAGACAGTCGTCTAGTGTACATTTTATTGTACAATTCAATTTAAACAATGCATCTCTTCCCAACACTGCAATAACAGTTTCTTCTAATATTAGTATGTCTATTTTGATTTCTCTTAGATTTTTATAGCAGAGCTCCATTGATTCCCTAACTTCAATTGTTAGCTATTTTCTCTTCTTCTCTAATCGATTCCCTCAGCAATGCACCCCCCTTCCGGATCTTCTAGACACTAACAGGTGATCTTCACTTGCTCCTTCATCTTCCTCTGTTGTTTTCTCCCGACTCATTTTCATCACAGGTAAAGTACCAATCTGTCCACAATTATAACAGTCTTCTGAAAGTTGCTGAAAGTGTAGCTGAAATCTTCCTCCTTTTTCTTCTTTGTTCTTCTCCAATTCTTGGGATCCTCTCAGCAGTTTCTCCTCTTCTGTATCTTCAACTGTGTTACTTCTAAACTATTTGCTTTATCCAGGCATGATAAGCATCGGTCTATATCTCTATTTCTTCTTTGCTAGTCATTGTAGGATAAAATCCTCTCGAACATAAAGCACCTTTAATCTCCAAATCTTCATCACTTTCTTCATCAGAACTCGAATCTCTTGTCTCCTTCTTCGTTCAACTTTCATCAGAGATCAAATCTCGTGTATCCTTCTTCGTTTCTCTCTTGCCAACTTCCTTCTGATCACAGAGTCATATCCACCCATAACCTCTTCATCATCATCCTCATCTTCTTCAACCTCACTCTTCTCTTCCATACATCACATTTTCTTTCTTCTGGAGTTCTGGATTCATCTTCATCGTCGTTTCTGCTTGTCCTCTATCTATTATTCGTCTTCATCTCTGATGCCATAATCACCCTGCTGGATGATCACTGAAAGCTGAGGATAAACATCCCTAAGCTGTACTTTTTGCTGAATCCGTATGTGAGAAAGGTGTACTAACTTCTGCCATTAGTTTTCCTAACACTACTTTCTAACCCTACTTTAATTAAAGGATTACTATTTTCCCCCTATAAACAACTCCAAATAAATTCAAATAAACTCCAAATGAATCAATTAAAAATCATGAATAATTAAAACCAATTTTTATTCCTATATTACCAATTTATCAATTAGTGTTGGCTATCTTACCACAACCCATCAACTGCAAGTAAATGCAAGTTAGTCATCTTCAGACTAAAATACCCATAAACAAAGCCTGTAACCCCTTGCTCTATAACCCATAATTATCATAAATTTACAGAAGAATGTCAGTCTTCGATTCCCAACACATCTGTAATCAAACCCCAGTGATACACAGAGCTTCCAAAATGCAATTTTTAATGAAATAGTATTTGCCAAGCCTATGTAAAATTGTCATAACATCACATATCTTGTAACAGTCTCAAAACCTTATTTTTTTTTACTTGATCCTCTGCCGCGTCACGTGATCACTTCCTGTATCTCCTCGCTCCCCCTCTCTCCTGTCTCTCATGACAAGGGACAAAGACACAGAAACAGCTTTTGGTAGTTAATGCCATCAGTGAGTATTTCCAACCATTCAATATTCATTCGTTCTACATTATTCACTCTAAGACTAAACTCAGAACTAAATAGATCGCTCAAAAACATTTTTATTTAATTTTAATCGTCTTTTAATTATTTAATTCAATTTATTATAATCCGCTACCATATATCTAATTTATAAATTCAATAGGCTACAAAACAAGTTTCATCTTTAACCAATCGCAGTTTAAACTAGAATCATCGTGCTAAAATCTATCCTCTTTTGTCTGTGTCCATTTCCCCCTTGCAGGGTAACGCCAAATGGGACCTATGACCTTAACCCACCATTTTGTTTTGTAGGCTTAGCCCAACCTCATGTCGTAGTTTTTAGCCCCGTAAAATCAACACGTGTCCTAATCTCGTGTCATAAACTCCCCCTTTCTGTAGTGTAGTATCGCAAAATTAAACGCATGCGCACAGCCATTCAAAAATCCCTTTTCACCGTGGAATGAAGATTCTCTACTCTCTCTCCCCAAACAGACAGAATAACACTCCAGCTGTAACTCCCGTTTCCCCCTTATAGTCAAACAACATTTAACAGCGCTCACAAAACATATAACCTGACTTACACACAGAGACAAATTTAAGAGACTTTAATCCATCGCAATGGAATCTCTAAGGATACGTTAGCATGTAGCACACAACACAATTAGCATTTAGCATTAGCCTCTAGCCACGATGTACCATGTAGCATGAAACACACTCCCATTTAGCCTTGACATTAGCCTTAGCCTCTAGCTAACTGCGGCCTACTACACAATCACACACCCTGCACTGGCCTAATTATTTTGAACCTATTTCTCCTACCGTTTTTGTTGCCGAGAATTAATGACCATTACACCGAGAAATCAGACCTAATCAAACACCCCGTCGGACGAGAGTCAAATCATAATCACAATCAGATAAATTCCACCAACCCGAGTTCTCTTCAAAAACTCACCGATTATACATTCTATCGTACACACGGGTTTGCCAGCCCATTATCTAAAATGGCCCCCTCGGGGTCTTAAAGCGGTCCAGTGCCCTAAAGAATGCGCATATCTGAATTTCCAACCATTGTCACCCGTTACCAATGGAATATACACTTTCAATACTTAAATCCTACCGTTTAATGCTCTAAATTCCAATTATCTGCCGTTTCAATGGAATAACATTTTAGCAGACTCTAGTCAACAGCAACAACGCCACCCGAGGCAAGGTCGAAATGGTACATCTCTCCAGTGTACACAAGTCGTATCCAATCTAACAAACGGTAAGAAAACACTCACCATCCGAAGCGGTAAGAAAACACTCACCATTTTTGGCCATGCTTCAAAGGGAGTTAGCCTGGCGGTTGACTGAAACAAGGAAGAGACGCAAACCCAGCCCCACGTTGGGCGCCATTATGTCGTATATGATGAATGGTGGTCATTATTGCTGTCAACAAAGAGTCCGTTTTATGCTGCATCGTATTAGAGGCTTTTATTAAAATCACGAGGTTACAGCATAAATGACAGGTGACATGACACCCGGAGAACGGCTCCCCCGATTGCCATGGCCGTTCTGACGTCTTCCTCGCCTAACCCCCCTATTTATAAACAATGAAACTCCCTCCTCTGGCCAATCACCAGTTTACAACACACTTCCTGTCTATTATATGTGACATTATACTAAACATTGCCTTTTGATACTAACATAACCAACATTCCATTTCTTCATGAAAAACATTTAACAAAGGCATAATCTTCAGATACTATACTAGCCTGAGCTAGAAGCCTTGCTTTGGTGTTTTAAGTCATGACTCCGTCCTGCTTCAGGTTAATCATGCTTTAAATAAAGTTGAATCATGTGTATATACCTCTCACTTCATGTGTTTGTACTTTTATGAAAGTATCAGGTAAAAACAGGGCTACAAATGAGATCTCTGTGAGAGCCCACTGCTACCACTCAATGAAGATACTAAAGCCACCACACCAGCTGAGAGTAGGACTAGATTAAGTGACACGTTCAAAGTTCTGTTGAACTTGTTCAAGGTTCTGTTCAACACATGTTTTACTCGTTTAATGTTACCACAGCTTTGATTGCCATTGCTAAGAGAACACATTAGAACTTTAGTGGTTTTCATGACAACAGTGGTAGCCTAATACAGACCAGGGTAGCTGAGTGGGAATTGCCATGCTTTGTTCTTGGGTCTGTTGTAAACAAATTGGAGTTTGGTTTGAAATGTAAACAATAATGAGATTACT
Source organism: Coregonus lavaretus (assembly GCF_964263955.1). Lineage (NCBI taxonomy): Eukaryota > Metazoa > Chordata > Actinopteri > Salmoniformes > Salmonidae > Coregonus > Coregonus lavaretus. The sequence goes on along the minus strand of NC_140015.1, from coordinate 26,919,800 downwards.
ACTTTTTCCTGACTTGATGACTGCAATGACAGTAACATATTCCACTCAGCTATTCTTCAAACTGCTGATGTTCTACTCAAAACTGTCCTGTCATCTTTACTTCTTTCTTTATAAACATATGGCCCAACTTCGTTGCTTTTGTACTTGATGTTTCTACTTTTCAAGAGGAATTAGGAGCAAAACCTTCACTCTACTGTTGTTATTGGTACTAGGCTACAATGTTGCACCACTCACCTACTGCTCTGCCAATACTGTTTGAAGGTAGGTAAATGGCACAAGACAATAGGTAAGTGGTGGGAGACAGTATAGCCACGTGGTGCAAGACAGTAGGAAAGTGATGCAGAAAGCACAAAAGTGACACGAGACAGTAGATAAGTTGCTTACACCAGTAAAAAGTAGAAAGAACATGTTTTGCTCCTACTCCTGCTGCTGTAGACCCTCGTCTTTCAAAACCCATTAAATTATGCTTCTGTGTATTTCAGATGACATTGCGTGATTCACAACCAGTTGTGCTTGTTAAAAGCTACTGTTCCTGTGTGGCTGGGTGTGGGATATGCAATCATTTGGTTGCATTACTATATCAGACTACCCATTACTCTGAATGTGGCATGTCTGTCGTCCCTCCTGTACTTTCGTGCACTGAAACAGAGCAGAAGTGGCATAAACCACGAATAATGGTTTGTATCATTTCAATACCAGACAGTTGTGTCACATGCATACTAGCATCTCTCCTAATCTTCATCTCATAAATAAATAGGGAGTGAAGCCAGGACCTGTGGATGCCATGGTTGTAGTGAAGCCCAAACCAGATGCTACTCTGGCAAGCGGAAATAGGTATGCAGAGTCCAATTAAATAGGCAGACTACAATGTGTTGCGAAATAAATGTTATTAATCGCTGTTAGATTCTGGTGTATCATCAGATCATTCATGGTTTCTGTGTTGGGACGCTCGGTCCTTTCCCAAACTCTGGGCCGTGGGGCTGGAAGACTGAAATTGTTCCATTGAAACAGCACTGGAACAGCTCCCTTCTTCAGACGTCTGCGCCCAGCTGGAGTCGGAGGCTCTATCACATCTTCACTTAGAAAGTGTCGGCTGCAGACTCGTGTGTTTGTTGTAAGAAAGTTCACTCGTCGAATGTTAATCACCCACCGTTTATGTAATTCACTGTCTTTGAGAAAAAGAAAAAAAAACTAACAGAAGAATTGCATCTGGCAGACACTGTACATTGCGGCACACAGCAGTGATGGCTGGAAGAGATGTCATCCCGTTTCTGAAAGGACACTTTCGTACATTTACACGTCATCGTGTTATAAGTCAAGACGAAGTATTACAAGTAAAAACATTAACATAAACATTAAGATAAACAACAACAACGATGAAAATTAACAGTTTCGGATGTTTTTGACGACAAGCATTCAATGCTAGCATACGGTAGCACAGCATTCTACGATAACCGGAAGTTTACATCCATCCTGAGATTTAACCGAAAATACGTCATGTGCATATCGCCTATTAAATGGGAAACATGATGCTAACATCCCCTATTAAAAGGGAAACATGATGCTAATCATACTTCAAGGCTAGGTAACATAAACATAACCACATGTAACATATGGATTTGCATTAGCAACCACATGTAACATATGGATTTGCAAACATTTTTGAGTTATTACATGAAACAATCAGAATTCCGAAGAATGCCGAAGTCATGTCGGAAAAGCTTTTTCCAGGGTGTGATATAATATGGAAGACCCAGCAAGCCAGTCTATTCCCTATAATGTAAACTCGAACAGAAATAACTTCAAATCTATAAATTCAACTTAAACCAAATTGTTTGCACTCATGACTGCTGGTTTCAATTACATTTTCAGATAATTTACAAGCAAATACTTTATGAATGTATTGTTACAAAACAACTTTCAAGGTTGCTAGCCAACTATCCTGCTAATGTTAGTTCTACTAGCCCGCTAACGTTAGCCCTACCAGCCTGCTAACAACACATAGCTTACAGCTACATTCAAGTAAACGAAAGTTTTGTAAATACATAACGCCATCCAACCAGTTATCATCTAACGTAATCAAAGAATGTTAGCTACATGTATATGCAGTTATCTTAGCCAGCAAGCAAGCCAGCCAGCCAGCTAATATTAGCTATTTAGTCAACTATTAGCTTAGCCAGCCTAGCCAACCACCATTGTTATGGTTGGCAAAGCCAGAGCACAGCAACTGCAGACCAGCTAGAACACAACTAACACAACAGAAGTAAAACATAACCGCAGATCAAAAGCAAAAAGAGAGCAGAGACTTACATATTGATGGATGGGGCCCATCCGATGGTAAAACTTTTAAAAGAGTGCAGGCTGAGATAGCTACCAAAGCGAGTGGGAGGCGGGCAATTCATCGGGCCGAGGGAGAGTTAGTAAGGGAAATCCAATAGCTACAGTCTTGGTCAAAAGTTTTGAGAATTACACAAATGTTAATTTTCACAAAATCTGCTGCCTCAGTTTTTATGATGGCAATTTGCATATACTCCAGAATGTTATGAAGAGTGATCAGATGAATTGAAATTAATTGCAAAGTCCCTCTTTGCCATGAAAATGAACTTAATTCCAAAAAAACATTTCCACTGCATTTCAGCCCTGCCACAAAAGGACCAGCTGACATCATGTCAGTGATTCTCTCGTTAACACAGGTGAGAGTGTTGATGAGGACAAGACTGGAGATCACTCTGTCATGCTGATTGAGTTAGAATAACAGACTGGAAGCTTTAAAATGAGGGTGGTGCTTGAAATCATTGTTCTTCCTCTGTTAACCATGGTTAACTGCAAGGAAACACGTGCCGTCATCATTGCTTTGCACAAAAAGGGATTCACAGGTAAGGATATTGCTGCTAGTAAGATTGCACCTAAATAAACCATTTATCGGATCATCAAGAACTTCAAGGAGAGAGGTTAAATTGTTGTGAAGGCGACTTCAGGGTGCCCAAGAAAGTCCAGCAAGCGCCAGGACCGTCTCCCAAAGTTGATTCAGCTGCGGGATCGGGACACCACCAGTGCAGAGCTTGCTCAGGAATGGCAGCAGGCAGGTGTGAGTGCATCTGCACGCACAGTGAGGCGAAGACTTTTGGAGGATGGCCTGGTGTCAAGAAGGGCAGCGAGGAAGTCATTTTCTCTGATGAATCCCCTTTCCGATTGTTTGGGGCATCCAGAAAAAAGCTTGTCCGGAGAAGACAAGGTGAGCGCTACCATCAGTCCTGTGTCATGCCAACAGTAAAGCATCCTGAGACCATTCATGTGTGGGGTTGCTTCTCAGCCAAGGGAGTGGGCTCACTCACAATTTTGCCTAAGAACACAGCCATGAATAAAGAATGGTACCAACACATCCTCCGAGAGCAACTTCTCCCAACCATCCAAGAACAGTTTGGTGATGACCAATGCCTTTTCCAGCATGATGGAGCACCTTGCCATAAGGCAAAAGTGATAACTAAGTGGCTCGGGGAACAAAACATCGACATTTTGGGTCCATGGCCAGGAAACTCCCCAGACCTTAATCCCATTGAGAAATTGTGGTCGATCCTCAAGAGGCAGGTGGACAAACAAAACCCCACAAATTCTGACAAACTCCAAGTATTGATTATGCAAGAATGGGCTGCCATCAGTCAGGATGTGGCCCAGAAGCTAATTGACAGCATGCCAGGGCGGATTGCAGAGGTCTTGAAAAAGAAGGGTCAACACTGAAAATATTGACTCTTTGCATAAACTTAATGTAATTGTCAATAAAAGCCTTTGACACTTATGGAATGCTTGTAATTATACTTCAGAATACCATAGTAACATCTGACAAAAATATCTAAAAACACTGAAGCAGCAAACTTTGTGAAGACCAATACTTGTGTCATTCTCAAAACTTTTGACCACGACTGTATATAGCGAGAAAAATCAAAGAAATATAGATTCCAGACGTCAGTCAGCTAGTGTGCTACCACTAGGCCAAGGTGGGAAAAGTTACAAAACTCCCGTAGTCTAACTTCACAGATAACATGCCGAAAAGTTGACAAAACAAAAAGGAGAACTGATGAGGTACTACACCATTAGAGCAAGCAGGAATGATTTTCTCTTTGTTTTGAGCCCATGCCAAGAAGGCACCAGAGCATGCCGTGCTAATGGGTTCCCACTAGATAAGACAACCACAAATTCCGTGAAGAGCATGAGGATGCTAAAGTTAACCAACTTGAGTTAGCTACCGAGCTAGCATACGAACTCAGTAGCACAGAGTAGATTCTCCAAATGACGTTGGAAAATAGTGCATTGTGGGTAGTTTAGAAGACATCTGGAAATAAGGTAAAAAATATATAATATAACGACACTGAACAAAAATATAAACGCAACATGTAAAGTGTTGATCCTATGTCTCATGAGCTGAAATAAAATATCACATAAATGTTCCATACGCACAAAAAGCTTATTTCTCTCAAATTTTTTGTTTACATCCCTGATAGTGAGTATTTCTCATTTTGCCAAGATAATCCATCCACCTGACAGGTGTGGCATATCAAGAAGCTGATTAAACAGAATGTCATTACGCAGGTGGACCTTGTGCTGGGGAAAATAAAAAGTAGCTCTAAAATGTGCAGTTTTGTCACACAACACAGTGCCACAGATGTCTCAAGTTTTGCGGGAGTGTGCAATTGGCATGCTGACTGCAGGAATGTCCACTAGAGCTGTTGCCAGATAATTTAATGTTAATTTCTTTACCATAAGCTGCCTCCAACGTCGTTTTGGAGAATTTGGCAATACCTCAAACCGGCCTCACAACCGCAGACCACGTGTATGGTGTTGTGCGGGCAAGTGGTTTGCTGATATCAATGTTGTGAACAGAGTTTCCCATGATGGCGGTGGGGTTATGGTATGGGCAGGCATAAGCAACTTTCAACTAACACAATTTCATTTTATCGATGGCAATTTGAATGCACAGTGATGCCGTGACGAGATCCTGAGACCCATCGACGTGCCATTCATCCGCCGCCATCACCTCATGTTTCAGCATGATAATGCACAGCCACATGTTGCAAGGATCTGTAAGCTGAAAATGTCCCAGTTCTTCCATGGCTTGCGAACTCACCAGACATGTCCCCCATTGAGCATGTTTGGGATGCTCTGGATCAACGTGTATGACACCGTGTTCCAGTTCCCGCCAATATCCAGCAACTTTGCACAGCCATTGAAGAGGAGTGGGACAACATTCCACAGGCCACAATCAACAGCCTGATCAACTCTATACAGAAGGAGATGTGTCACACTACATGAGGCAAATTCTGGTCGCATCAGATACTGACTGGTTTTCTGATCCACACCCCTACCTTTTTTTTAAGGTACCTGTGACCAACAGATGCATGTCTGTATTCCCAGTCATGTGAAATCCATAGATTAGGGCAGCCTTTCTTAATCACAGACCTGTTAATGGTGGGTCGCGGCGTGTCAGAGTAAATGTATTATTATCTCATTAATTACTGGAATTGATTTGGCCAAGTGCATCTGTACTCTTTATTCAGTGCGCTCTCTGCTTAGCAGCTGTCTCTGCTCAGTTTGGCAGCTGCGCGATTGGGAGAGGGAGATGCCTGTGTGCTTCGAGGTTTACCAGATCTTTTTTCTGCAGTTTTCTTGAAGATCACTCCGCGACACACATGATGCATCGTTGTCGTTCAACAGCAGATGATGCGCTGTCAGCCACTGACTTGTCTTTCCCATTCGCCATCACTCACCGCTGTCATCAAATGGACTCATGCTAGCCACAAGTTCTGACTGAGATCAATCGTAATGAAACGCAAATACAGCAATGAGGTTCTTTCTCTTAGTTTCATACAAACTTTGAGAAATAACGAGGAGCGCCCACAATGTGTTTTGTGCGGGGAAGTGATTAGTAATGAGTCTCTCAAAATGAACAAATTAATAAAACGAAACGTCCTGACCAAACATCCACAGCATGACGGTAAACCCAGGGAGTTCTTTCAGAACAGGGCAGAATGCTTTAGGAAACAGTGCTTCGACCGTGGAAAAGTAAGTCAGCTAGCAAGGCATTGTTGTCATTTTATAACAGGTGATGATAAGCAGAAATAAGGGAGTACTAACTCTCATAGTAGTAGATGCGAGTTTCTCTTTCAAACAATCCCCTGGCCTTGTACACAGCTAATATCTAACATTAGCCAAATCAAGCTAGCTACTGATAGTGCAACCCTTAGTAACAGTACAGATGAAGATGAAACATGATCAGGCCTCCTGTACATCTTACTGTAGAAATTATTGTTGAAAATTAAAATACAAGTAATAATTTTTATTCTGAACTGGAATAAACTGATTGAAGCAAGATGCTTTTTGAGGCAAACACACTCACACAGTTTTGGGTTGCTCATCTACAGCAGGAAGCATTCTCCTGCCTGAAAGCAGTAAATGTTCTGATCCAGTTTGGCACCACATACCAATGCGAGTCAGGGTTCTCAACTCTGACATACTTAAAAGACAAGTACAGAAACAGTCTCAATGCTTGTTGAAATTTTCAACCAGCCACACACCTCTCATTAGGACTGTGTGTGTTTTCTGGTCTACATCTGTGTGATGTGATCAATCAGTTTATTCCAGTTCAGAATAAAAAATATGTTTTGTATTTTAACAGCAACAGTTCCAAACAAGGCTTTCTTTCAACAATACTTTATACAGTAAGATGTACAGTAGGTCTGATAATTTTTCATCTGTACTGTTACTTAGGGTTGCACTATCAAATAGGCTGTGTGTGTGTTCTGTGTAATGAGTACTCAGGGAGAAAAAGGTATAGATTCACGCGCAGAGTGCGGCAGGTGTTTATTTCGCCTTCGCAGAAGGCAGGAATTGTGGTCACAGGCAGGCAATGGTCATACACAGGAAGGCAAACAGGCAGGTGAAACAAAACTAGGACTGAAGGCTAAAACTGGTTCTCACAAACGAGCTAGGAAAAGGCTTAGTAGAGTCAAAACAAACAATACCTCACAAGGCACAAACAGGATGAACTGAACTAAATAAGGAGCTGATGAGACCAGGTGAGTAACTAACACAGGTGAAATCAAGAACACAAAGAAACAGGGCTACGTTCAAGAACACAAGGATGACTAAGAAAATAAATACAGAACCTTACATTCTGTTATTCATCTGTGTAACGTGATCAATAATACACAGCTGTGTCTTCAGTCTGCAGAATCTGTCCTTTTAAAGTTAGTGTGCTGCTGGACGTGTATCTTGTGATGCTAAACTTGTTATTCAGTTTATAACTGTAATATGAGCTACCATTGTGACAAATGAATCCGATCCACTCCAGTGCTTTTCCTGTAGGTTAGCGATTCACCCCTGTACAGTAGCTGGTCCTGGTTAAAGAATACCCAGATACCTTACAGGAGAGGGTCAGAGGCTGTCCAGGCTGCAGGGTCTTAGAGCCTGGCTGTGTGAGCTCAGTCTGACAGAACACAAATGGTATATTTGTCATATTTGTTGATGTATCAGTCCCCCAAAACTCACAGGATGTAGCTGCCAGCAGCAACAGCAGAGATGCAGGGAACATTGTTTGTGTTGAAGCTGAACTGATGGTAACTATAATATAAGTATGAAAAAATGTATGCACTCAGTAACTGTAAGTCGCTCTGGATAAGAGCGTCTTCTAAATTACTTAAATGTAAAATGTAAAACGTAAATGTAAAATATATATATTCCTCTTTATATACAAGAGAGGAGAGTTGCTTTGCATAGAGTGAAAGAAGATGTTACTTGTATCATAGTGACATGTTATACACAGAATCAGTGTCAGAATGTAATGGCTGGTGTCCTCCAAGGATAAATACTTGGACCATTACTCTTTTTTACTTGATATTAACATTTTATTTAGATTATTACTTACAGATTTTATTCTGTTTGCTGATGATATTTTCAGTGAAGTGACGATGGTTAACTATAGATAGGTAGTATGAACTCTGTATTTACTTGAACATTGACACCTCTTATATCGCAAATAAGATACAACACACCATGTAAAGTAAAATGTACAGAGGAATGATTTCATCATTTAGTTTGTGTATTTTCGTCCTTGATTTACTATGTAGACATATATGAATGGTACAACAGTATTTCTGGTGGGGAAAATACAGTATGATTGAGTTTGTTTTCTACTCACTACTGTTGGGATATTTGTACAGGTTTGGGGCTTGTTTGTATCACTGTGGTATCGAGAACAGTAATAAACAGCTGTGTCTTCAGTCTGCAGACTCTGTCCTATTAAAGTCACTGTGATTACCAAAGACTCTCCAGAATTTATAACCATTGAACTTGTCTGGGTGAGCTCAAGACCACAGTGTACACCTGTTAAGAAACATCATCATATCATATAGAACAATCTCAAATGTACTGCTATTTTAAAGCTATGTAAGCATGAATTACATAATATATTCCTTTAAACATGTTATAAGTCTGTTAAACACCCAAATCCTGAGAGACAGGATATAGCTGCCAACATCAACAGCAGAGAATCAGGGAACATGGTTTGTGTTGAAGCTGAACTGGTGGGAGTTTACCTTCTTTACTCTCCAGGACTCAGAGAGAGAGATGTGATTCACACAGAGAGACTGTTTTAAATAAGGCAGAGAGAGTGAGATGAAAGACTTAAAAAGTTAGAAAGCTATGTGTAATTTGCATAAGAAGGCAGGTACAATATGATAGGGATAGGAATTTCAGAAAACACTCTGTCAACCATATTGACTTTTGACGCTTCACTTATGGGATGGGACTATAGTATGTTTAGAAAAACAGCCATAGGACTATTTTTAGCAATCGTAATATTTTACCCTTATCAACAACAAATCGTGTATTCATCAGTGTTAAATTAACTATGGAGTGTTGAATTTATGACCATAGAGTGTTCCATTTATTTTATTTTATTTATTTCACCTTTATTTAACCAGGTAAACCAGTTGAGAACAAGTTCTCATTTACAACTGCGACCTGGCCAAGATAAAGCATAGCAGTGCGATAAAAACAAACACAGAGTTACATATGGGGTAAAACAAAACAAAGTCAAAAATACAACAGAAATACATATAATATACAGTGTGCAAATTTAGCAAGTTATGGAGGTAGGCAATAAAATAGGCTATAGTGCAAAATAATTACAATTAGTATTAACACTGGAATGATAGATGTGCAAGAGATGATGTGCAAATAGAGATACTGGGGTACAAATGAGCAAAATAGATAACAATATAGGGATGAGGTAGTTGGGCGGGCTAATTTCAGATGGGCTGTGTACAGGTGCAGTGATCGGTAAGGTGCTCTGACAACTGATGCTTAAAGTTAGTGAGGGAGATAAGTGTCTCCAGCTTCAGAGATTTTTGCAATTTGTTCCAGTCATTGGCAGCAGAGAACTGGAAGGAATTGCGGCCAAAGGAGGTGTTGGCTTTGGGGATGACCAGTGAGATATACCCGCTGGAGCGCAGACTACGGGTGGGTGTTGCTATGGTGACCAATGAGCTAAGATAAGGCGGGGATTTGCCTAGCAGTGATTTATAGATGGCCTGGAGCCAGTGGGTTTGGCGACGAATATGTAGTGAGGACCAGCCTACAAGAGCGTACATGTCACAGTGGTGGGTATTATATGGGGCTTTGGAGACAAAACGGATGGCACTGTGATAGACTACATCCAATTTGCTCAGTAGAGTGTTGGAGGCTATTTTGTAAATGACATCGCCGAAGTCAAGGATCGGTAGGATAGTCAGTTTTACGAGGGCATGTTTGGCAGCATGAGTGAAGGAGGCTTTGTTGCGAAATAGGAAACCGATTCTAGATTTAACTTTGGATTGGAGATTCTTAATGTGAGTCTGGAAGGAGAGTTTACAGTCTAACCAGACACCTAGATATTTGTAGTTGTCCACATACTCTAGGTCAGACCCGTCGAGAGTAGTGATTCTAGTCGGGTGGGCGGGTGCAAGCAGCGTTCGGTTGAAGAGCATGCATTTAGTTTTACTAGTGTTTAAGAGCAGTTGGAGGCTACTGAAGGAGTGTTGTATGGAATTGAAGCTCGTTTGGAGGTTTGTTAACACAGTGTCCAATGAAGGGCCAGATCTATACAAAATGGTGTCGTCTGCGTAGAGGTGGATCTGAGAGTCACCAGCAGCAAGAGCGACGTCATTGATATACACAGAGAAAAGAGTCGGCCCAAGAATCGAACCCTGTGGCACCCCCATAGAGACTGCCATAGGTCCAGACAACAGGCCCTCCGATTTGACACATTGAACTCTATCTGAGAAGTAGTTGGTGAACCAGGCGAGGCAGTCATTTGAGAAACCAAGGCTATTTAGTCTGCCAATAAGAATGCGGTGGTTGACAGAGTCGAAAGCCTTGGCCAGGTCAATGAAAACGGCTGCACAGTACTGTCTATTATCGATCGCGGTTATAATATCGTTTAGGACCTTGAGCGTGGCTGAAGTGCACCCATGACCAGCTCGGAAACCGGATTGCATAGCGGAGAAGGTACGGTGGGATTCGAAATGGTCGGTGATCTGTTTGTTGACTTGGCTTTCAAAAACTTTTGAAAGGCAGGGCAGGATGGATATGGGTCTGTAACAGTTTGGATCTAGAGTGTCACCCCCTTTGAAGAGGGGGATGACCGCGGCAGCTTTCGAATCTCTGGGGATCTCAGACGTTACGAAAGAGAGGTTGAACAGGCTAGTAATAGGGGTTGCGACAATTTCGGCGGCTAGTTTTAGAAAGAAAGGGTCCAGATTGTCTAGCCCAGATGATTTGTAGGGGTCCAGATTTTGCAGCTCTTTTAGAACATCAGCTGTCTGGATTTGTGTGAAGGAGAAGCGGTGGGGGCATGGGCAAGTTGCAGCGGAGGGTGCAGAGCTGGTGGCCGGGGTAGTGGTAGCCAGGTGGAAAGCATGGCCAGCCGTAGCAAAATGCTTGTTGAAATTCTCGATTATTGTAGATTTATCGGTGGTGATGGTGTTTCCTAGCCTCAGTGCAGTGGGCAGCTGGGAGGAAGTGCTCTTATTTTCCATGGACTTTACAGTGTCCCAAAACTTTTTGGAGTTAGTGCTACAGGATGCAAATTTCTGTTTGAAAAAGTTAGCCTTTGCTTTCCTAACTGCTTGTGTATATTGGTTCCTAACTTCCCTGAAAAGTTGCATATCGCGGGGGCTATTTGATGCTAATGCAGTACGCCACAGGATGTTTTTGTGCTGGTCAAGGGCAGTCAAGTCTGAGGAGAACCAGGGGCTATATCTGTTCTTAGTTCTGTATTTTTTGAATGGGGCATGTCTATTTAAGATTGAGAGGAAATTACTTTTAAAGAACAACCAGGCATCCTCTACTGACGGAATGAGATCTATATCCATCCAGGATACCTGTGCCAGGTCAATTAGGAAGGCCTGCTCGCTGAAGTGTTTTTGGGAGCGTTTGACAGTTATGAGGGGTGGTCGTTTGACCGCGGACCCGTTACGGACGCAGGCAATAAGGCAGTGATCGCTGAGATCCTGGTTGAAGACAGCGGAGGTGTATTTAGAGGGTAAGTTAGTCAGGATGATATCTATGAGGGTACCCATGTTTACGGATTTAGGGTTGTACCTGGTAGGTTCGTTGATAATTTGTGTGAGATTGAGGGCATCTAGTTTAGATTGTAGGATGGCCGGGGTGTTAAGCATATCCCAATTTAGGTCACCAAGCAGTACGAACTCTGAGGATATATGGGGGGCAATCAATTCACATATGGTGTCCAGGGCACAGCTGGGGGCTGAGGGGGGTCTGTAGCAAGCGGCAACAGTGAGAGATTTATTTCTGGAAAGGTGGATTTTTAGAAGTAGAAGCTCAAACTGTTTGGGCACAGACCTGGATAGTATGATGGAGCTCTGCAGGCTATCTCTACAGTAGATTGCAACTCCACCCCCTTTGGCAGTTCTATCTAAACGGAAAATGTTATAGTTGGGGATGGAAATTTCAGAATTTTTGGTGGCCAGGATTCAGACACTGCTAGAACATCAGGGTTGGCGGAGTGTGCTAACGCAGTGAATAACTCAAACTTAGGAAGGAGGCTTCTGATATTTATGTGCAGAAAACCAAGACTTTTACGGTTACAGAAGTCAACAAATAATAGCTCCTGGGGAGTAGGAGTGATACTGGGGGCTGCAGGGCCTGGGTTAGCCTCTACATCACCAGAGGAACAGAGGAGGACTAGAATAAGGATACGACTAAAGGCTTTAAGAACTGGTCTTCTAGTGCGTTGGGTACATAGAATAAAGGGGGCAGTTCTCCGGGCGTTGTAGAGAAGATTCAGGGCATTATGTACAGAAAAGGATATGGAAGGATATGAGTACAGTTCAGGTAACCCTAAGCGTTGGGTAACAATGAAAGAGATAGCGTCATTGGAGGCATCGATTGAGCCGGTCTCGGCGTGTATGGGGGGTGGAACAAAGGAACTATATGAGGCAGTTTGAGAGGGACTAGGGGTTCTACAGTTAAATTGTATAATAAGAACTAACCCAAACAGCAATAGGCAAGGCATAATTGACATGGGAGAGAGGCATAAAGCAGTCACAGGTGTTATTAGAGAGAGCTAAGACACAACTGGAAATAGCGATAACGTTTGGGCTAAGACTAAACAGAATAAACAGGACAGGGTACCGTGTAAAGGAACAGTCCAGCAGGCATCAGCTGTGCAGCTGAGTGATCATAAGGTCCAGTGAACAGCAATATGTGAGTCCGAGAGCAGTTCAAATTGGTGCTTCAGCACAGCTAGCAGGGAGCACAGTTGTAGTTTGCGTGTGCTAGCGGGCCGGGGCTGGCAGATGGATCTTCGTGGTCGTCGCAACGGGAAGCCTGTTGAAACCACATCAGTCTATGTCGTCGGCAAACCAGTCGTGTTGGATCGGCGGGGCTCCGTGTCAACACTAGGTGGTCCCGTCCGGTTGACAGAGAGGTAGATAGCCGGGAGATGGGAGATGGGCCTAGCTCAGGATGATTAGCCAGACCTCAACGTCCATTTTGTAGCAGCTAGCTGGTAGCGATGAATCCGGAGTTAAAGGTCCAGTGATTCAGTGATTCCGGTGGAAAAACTGATATGTTCTGGGTCGATAACGCGCTGTGCAGACTGGCCGAATAATAGTCCAGACTAGAGCTGGCTGGTAGGTGGTGCAGGCCACGGACAATGGTGAAAAACCGCTAACGGTAGCTGATAGCAAGTAGCTAGTTAGCTGGCTACTCCCGTCCGGTAGACCTAGAGGTAGATAGCCGGGATATGAGCCTGACTCTAGGCTAGCTCGAGGCTAACTGGTGCTTGAATCGGGGGCAGTGGTGATTAGCCAAACAGCAACATCCATTCGGTTGCGGCTAGCTAGTTGCGATCCGGTGATTAATGTCCAGTGATTAAATTATTCCGGCAGAAAATCCAATGTTCTGGGTGAAATAGCAACTGTGGCTAATAGCAAGTAGCTAGTTAGCTGGCTAGCTAGTTTCAACTGGAGATTCTAGATAAAAGGTAAGTCAATAATAGAATCCGTTCCACATTGAGTGAGGCGGGTGGCAGGAAAGTATATTTTGTAGAAGGATGAAAAGTCTGATAGGAAAATATGTACGAAAAATACACAAAAAAACAGGGTATTTACAGGCTATTTACAGACACACGACAAAAACAGGACTGCACTAGTACGCCATCTTGGAAATAGTTTTGAAAACAACACTGCAACTTTTAAACTGAAAAAAAATCTACACCCAATTTATTGTGTCTTTTTGAATATTGAATTTCACTGATAGTGTTTTTGAACATTTTACTCTTAAAACTGTCATCCTACCATACTCTGTTGTTCTTACAGTAATCTGTGTGTTAGAATTTTGTTTTTCTACAGGTCTTCCATTGAGCTGTTGCACTGTGCCTCTAGTCTTTGCACAATAATAAACAGCTGTGTTCTCAGCCTGCAGACTGGTGATGTCTAAGTACAGTACATTACTACTATCTCTGGAGATGGTGAATCTGCTCTTAAAAGAGGCTCCAGAGTTGATGGATCCACTACCCCAGATGATCCCAATCCACTCCAGTATTTTCCCTGGCTGATGTCGTATCCAACCTGTACCATAGTCTGTCAGGGCATAGCCAAAGACTTGGCAAGATAGTTTCACTGACTGTCCAGGAGGTTTGAGTTGTGCATGGGAGGATGTCAAACTAATGCTGTGTATATCTGAATAAGAGCAGGGAGAAGAGAGAGATGAGAGGCATTCATCAAAAACAATGTCACAATAGCAGAACAACTGACTAACACAATGGCAAAACAACTGACTAACACAATAGCAAAACAACTAACACAATAGCAAAACAACTGACTAACACAATGGGAAAACAACTGACTAAAACACTGGCAAATCAACTGACAAACACAATGTTTGATGTCCTCTATTCAAAGAGACTAAAATCCCCCCACTTACATTGCAGGAATGCCAGGAGGAGTAGGGGTGTAAGAAACATGTTTCTCTGTTGGATCTCTGGCAGTGTCTGTCTGGTTACTAACAAACAGGGTGGTTGCAGTGATGAAAGTTGTGTCAGAACAGGGCATTGATAAAGCAGAGGGAGGGGGTTTATTTGCATACTCTCCATCCTATAAAGAAGGTGTCTGATACATCACTGGATGCATTATGTATGCATAATATATCATAATATATGCACATACTGTACATACAGTGCATTCGGAAAGTATTCAGACCCCTTGCCTTTTTCCACATTTTGTTATGTTACAGCCTTATTCTAAAATTGTAAACTGTCCCCATACAGACACTCACAGACAACAGCTGCCAGCAGCAGCAGCAGAGATGCAGTGAACATGGTTTGTGTTGAAGCTGAACTGGTAGGAGCTGCTCTTCTCTACTCTCCAGGACTCAGAGGGACGTACTAGGACAGACATATAGAGCTTGTTTATATAAGGGAGAGGGACAGGGAGAGAGAGAGGTAAGATTACATTTGCATAATGAAGATAATCATGTATAAAAGGACTGGGAATATCAGTGCAAATGGGGGGAAATTATATGATAATGTGTCCGTTTCTAACACTACACTTATGGTAGATGAAACTCTAGAATGGTTAAACATTGTTTTCTTATTACTGGTAATACTATTCTGTATGAATCAAGTTATTCTTGTAAAAACAAATGTATGGCAGTGCTTGTGAACATTTAGCTATTAAAACATTTATTGGAATGTTTTTTTTTTAAGTAAGGGGGATTATAAATGATGCTAACAATTAAATTGATTGAACCCAAAATCTATCTACAATATTAAGCTAAGCTCCCCTCCCTCAAAAAAATGAAAAATGAAAAAGAAATTAGGTTGTCTGTGCTGAATGGGGAAGTGGTTTTTGTATGGCTTCTCCCATTAGATTAACCACTGTGACTCTCTAGCACAGTAATACACTGCTGTGTCCTCACTCTTTAGACTGTTCATCTTTAGGTACAGCTTACTAATGGAGTCATCTCTGGAGATAGTGAATCTACCCTGGACTGACTGGGAGTAAGAGATGGGACTACTAGATGTGCCTATATAAGCAACCCACTCTAGTCCTTTCCCAGGATCCTGTCTGATCCAAGCCATGTAGTAGCTACTGAATGTGAACCCAGAGGCTATACAGGTCAGTTGGTAGGATTCTTCAGGCTTTTGAACTACTGGTCCAGACTCAGTCAATGTCTGACCATGAACACCTGTTGAAAGAAATCAATCTAAAACTTAATTAGTCAATTTATTCACCATAAACCTTTTTAAAAAATAGACACACAGGATGCAGCTATCAACAGTAGCAGCAGAGATGCAGGGAACATGGTTTGTGTTGAAGCTGCTCTACTCTGCAGGACTCAGAGGGACGTACTAGGACTCTCAGATACAGAGAGGTGTTTATATAAGGAGGAGGGAGAGGGAGAAAAAGGAAGTGGGGCTAGGTGAAAGAGGATATATACTGTATAATTATATAATGGGAAAATCAGTGACCTTGTTTTAAAGGTACAAATTGAACATATTTGAAACTGAAATGTGGTTACCATGATGACATAATCCTGTGGTTGAAATGATAACTTCCAATGTATTTTCCATGTAGATTCCACATCACAATACATTGACAAATTAAATTGAAACAATGTTGATGTAACCAGTATGTGCCTGGTGGATAAGTCATTTTCTCCGACATCTGCAATACATCACTGTTGTGTGTTGTTTTTAAATGTGTTACAGCACTTTTTCAACGATACATTGGTCTTACTATGCTCTGAGTGCAGGTGCATCCTGGGGTAGAGGTCATGCTTGGGTAGTTTTGAATTAGTGTGCCTAACACTCATTTTGATAGACACACCTGATAAAAATACATTCTTAAACTCTCTCCCCTATAAGCAGTTATAATCAAGACATACTAAAGTATTTAGGGGGAGGTGCCCAGGACAGCAATGAGAAACCACATAGAGCAATTTGCTATTTTGGAGAAGGACTCATTGTTCAATGCAATTCTTAAAAAGTGTGTTATATTTATTACCAACACAAACCATGAATATGGTCTGTCCAAAAAATGGTGTGTGATGAGTAGCCTGGTGGACCACGGCCTCCCGAGTGGCGCAGCGGTCTAAGGCACTGCATTGCAGACCCGGGTTCAATCCCAGGCTGTGTTGCAGCGGGCCGCGACGCACAATTGGCCCAGCGTCGTCCGGGTTAGGGAAGGGTTTGGCTGGCCGGGGTGTCCTTGTCCCATCGCGCTCTAGCGACTCCTTGTGGCATGCCGGTCGCATACACACTGACTTCGGTCGCCAGTTGTACGGTGTTTCCTCCGACACGTTGGTGCAGCTGGCTTCCGGGTTAAGCGAGAAGTGCGGCTTGGCAGGGTCGTGTTTCGGAGGACGCATGGCTCTCGACCTTCACTTCTCCCGAGTCCGTACAGGAGTTGCAGCAGTGGGACAAGACTGTAACTACCAATTGGATATCACGAAATTGGGGAGAAAAAGGGGTAAAAACTAAAACAAAAAGAGTGTTGGTCCAATAACCGAAAGGTTGCTGGTTCAAATCCCCGAGCTGAATAAGTGAAAAGTCTGTTAATGTGCCCTTGAGCAAGGCACTTAACACTAGTCGCTCTGGATAAGAGTGTCTGCTAAAATGTAAGTGAATGGCTGAAAATAATATAATTAATACCACTGTTGTCAAGGTCTATAAAATTAATTCAATTGTCTGATTTCTTTATCCATCTCACCATCAAATCAAATGGAAATTGTTTTCATCAGTGGAGGCTCCTCAGAGGAGGAAGGGGAGGACCATACTCCTCAGTGAATTTTGTAAAAATAAAAATAGGCTTTGTATTGAAGTCAATGTACCCAGGGGAGGACAGAAGCTAGCTGTTCTCCGGCTACACCATGGTGCTACCCTACCCCGAGTGTTGCTGAGACTAGTGTAGACCATTGCAAAACAGTCTGTTTTAATCAATTATTTGGTGACATGTGACTATATTTAGTATAGTTTTATCTTAAAAGGATAACTGTTTTAATGTTTCACTATTTTAATTTTTATTAAATTCACTGAGGAGGATCGTCCTCCCTTTCTCCTCTGAGGAGACTCCACTGGCACAGACGTCAATTAAACGTCTATTCCATGTTGGTTCATCGTAATTTCAAAGTTGTTTCAACCAGTGTGTGCACAGTGCGTATTCTTTTAAAAACAGATTTATGGCGGTGCTTGTGAACATTTTACTATTAAAGCATTTTTTTAAATGAGGTTGTCTGTGCTGAATGGGGAAGTGTTTTTTTATTGCTTCTTCCATTAGTTTTACCACAATGACTCTCTAGCACAGTAATACACTGCTGTGTCCTCACTCTTCAGGCTGTTCATCTGTAGGTACAGCTTGCTGCTGGAGTCGTCTCTGGAGATGTTGAATCTACCCTGGGCTGACTGAGAGTTTGAGAGGTTGGACTACTACACTGAACACAAATATAAACGCAAAATGAAACTATTTCAAAGAGTTACAGTTCATATAAGCAAATCAGTCAATTGAAAGAAATGCATTAGGAAGATTTCACATGACTGGGAATACAGTATGCATCTGTTGGTCACAGATACCTTAAAAAAAAGTAGGTGCGTGGATCAGAAAAACAGTCAGTATCTGGTGTGACCACCATTTACCTCATGCAGCGCGACACATCTCCTTCACATAGAGTTGATCAGGCTGTTGATTGTGGGTTGTGGAATGTTGTCCAACTCCTTTTCAATGCCTGTGCGAAGTTGATGGATATTGGCGGGAACTGGAACAAACTGTCGTACACGTAGATCCAGAGCATCCCATATATGCTCAATGGGTGACATGTCTGGTGAGTATGCAGGCCATGGAAGAACTGGGACATTTTCAGCTTCCAAGAATTGTGTACAGATCCTTGCGACATGGGGCTGTGCATTATCATGCTGAAACATGAGGTAACATGTTATTTGTCAAAGCTGAACGGGTGGGGGCTGCTCTTCTCTGCTCTTCAGGACTCAGAGGGACGTACTATCTCAAGGCCATCAGACTGTTAAACAGCAATCACTAGCACATTAGAGGCTGCTGCCTATAGACATAGACTAGAAATCACTAGCCACTTTAATAATGTTTACATATCTGCATTACTCATCTGATATGTATATACTGTATTCTATGCTATTCTACTGTATCTTAGTCCATGCCGCTCTAACATCGCTCGTCCATATATGTATTCTTAATTCATTCCATACTTAGATTTGTGTGTATTGGGTATATGTTGTGAAATTGTTAGATATTACTTGTTAGATATTACTGCACTGTCGGAGCTAGAAGCACAAGCATTTCGCTACACCCACAATAACATCTGCTAAACACGTGTATGTGACCAATACAATTTAATTTAGATTTGATTTGATAAGACACTGTTAGATTCTAAATAAACAGAGTAAAAACTCACGGACGACTAAGAACAGCTCAAACCAAGTTTATTCACCCAATGGGTCAAACAGCTGCAAGACAAAGACATGTTCCCACCAGCACGAGCATATATACCCCACTTTAGGTGGTCTCCTCCTTTTCTCTACACATTACATCTTTGTTGCTAGGCAGGAAGTTAAGTGATGTGGGTAATAAACTATTCCTTCCCCTTCATGTGACCTAACCTGACCTTGGCCCCCATTCCACACCAATCCACCCTTATCTGACCCAACCATATACATTCATTTAGCAGACGCTCTTATCCAGAGCGACTTACATGAGCAATTAGGGTTAAGTGCCTTGCTCAAGGGCACATCAACAGATTATTCACCTAGTCGGCTCGGGGATTAGAACCAGCGACCTTTCGGTTACTAGCAAAATGCTCTTAACGACTAAGCTACCTGCCGCCCCGACATTCCTACTACATATAACCATTAACTTCTGGTGTAGCAAGTATTTCAAATTACAACCCAACAACTGAAACCAGACTGTGGC
Organism: Coregonus lavaretus; assembly: GCF_964263955.1. Classification (NCBI taxonomy): domain Eukaryota; kingdom Metazoa; phylum Chordata; class Actinopteri; order Salmoniformes; family Salmonidae; genus Coregonus; species Coregonus lavaretus. The sequence goes on along the minus strand of NC_140015.1, from coordinate 26,900,307 downwards.
CCTTCTCCTATCCATAGGCTACCTGATGTCTAACAATAACATGATCTGACAGAATGTAAATGTTCTGCATTCCCCTCTCTCCCTCTGTAACATGTAACATAAGGATATTCATATTTCCAGTTTAGAAGTCAGAACCCATCAGTCCCCCCTTTTGAACAATAACTCCATACTGTTCAACATTATATAAACTTGGAAATTACTTATAAAACATGATTAACATTCGCAGTTCAGACTTATGGCCTCTGTTCTATAATCACACTATGTACACTCCTATTTCCATCTCTCGTCGGACAACTGAGAATGACATTTCACCTGGAGCTTTTGACTTTCTATATTTCCTCCTTTTGGTTCCTATGAGAGTGATAGCACAAGACTTGAAAAGCAAAAAGAAACACAAAACATAAGAAGTCTTAATAATGTGTTAAGCTATGCATAATTATATATGCAAAGAAAAACCAAAGTTTGATAACATGACGATTCGCCTGACTCTATGCCTTCGGGATACTTTTTCTGCTGGGTTCCACACAAATGAAGGCCCTAAAAAACCTCCTCATGCTTTCACCCAGACTTCCCCCTGTCAGGCCACAGGCTCCAAGAGGTGTTCCCAATCCATGATAATCCTTCCATCTAACCCATAACACGTTAGTCACTACTAAAACATACTCAAGTCATTTAGTCAATTTCCAACAATCCCTCCTCTGGAACAATGATCACTCTCATGTTCCACGACACCTAGAAAACATAGAGAGAAAATACATGTTTAATAATTTCACACCACCCTTGAAGTGAATAAGACTGGGGAAAGAACCGTCCATCCGTTCTATGCCAATGGAATGCTAGTCTCCTTCAGCCTCATCCTCGGGTGTCAAAACAAGACACAGACTATGAGTCTTGTACGTAATTAATTATAGTGTATCCTCCAGCAAACCATATGTATTGATGCACTTTAACATTAGGATTCTTGTTACATGATAAAACGAAACCCTACTCTCATGGTTAGCCCAAGCTATCATCTAGTGGGTTCTCTAATAACCTCCCTCTCGTAGGAGACGAGAAGATAAGGTTTCCTGGGAGGAAACCCTCCCTAGACTCAATAGATTCGAGCAGTGCACCCTCCCCCCTTACTTTGTGCACCCTCCTGTAGCTCAGTTGCTATAGCATGGCGCTTGCAACGCCAGGGTTGTGGGTTAGATTCCCACGAGGGGCCAGTATGAAAAATCAGTATGTACTCACTAACTGTAAGTTGCTCTGGATAAGAGTGTCTGCTAAATGACTAAAATGTGCTCTCCTCACAGCTTAGGGTAGTGCTCTTTATCTCCTTTACGAAACACTTGATACATTATCCAAACCAAATTTACAATGGCAGTCCTTAGTGCTTCACGTTGAGTCTATCACTCAAATTCGAGACTCTCAACTTACACTTTTAGAATGTACTTTTACAAACAGGGAAAATATATAAACAATATGTACTACTTATATTACAGATATTATATTGTCTCATTACGGCCCCTGTTTGTCCCTGATTTACTGTAGCGAGTGGCATGTTAATGACAGATCGGTATCTCAATGCATTTTAACCTAAATTACCATGAATTTCCTAGTGTGTAGACCGCCACAATCAACCTGATACCCCAAATAAACAGCTTAGGGCAACCCTAAATCACAGTTGACCACCCCCCCTTCTTCCCGGCACTCATCTTCTGGCGTATCTGCATGTTCTTCTTCAGATAGCGTTACAGTTCATCTTCCCAACGGCACGTATGTAACCCATGCCTGTTACAATTGATGCCCGTGATAATGTCCCGATTTCAATATCTGGGGAATAATCTGATTTTCCAGAGTCCACGAATCTCTCACCTGAGCCGCCACCACCATTCTGTAAGAGTCCATTCTGTCTGGTCCATTTTCCCACCAGTGCACCAGCAGCATGAGAGGAGTTTGAACGTGATCTCTCTCCATGCTAACCCCACATGCACGGTCTCAGGACTCATGCCGCGCTCCTACCACTCATACACAGGTTGCTAGCTCGGACTCAGGTCTCAGATAGGAGTGGTGAAAGACAAGGTTGTAGTGAACGCCTTTGACGCTATTTCTTCAGCAGTTTAGGGGGGGGTTGAGGTTCACACTGTTCTTGGTCAAATTATCCCTTCCATGCATCAAGACACCATCTGTGTTCACCTTCGCCATAACTCGAGAGAGGACACAGCAAAACAACAGTTTAAGACATTTCTGATTCTGTAAATCCAGACCATCTATTCACCGTATGACAAATTATTACATTCCCAATTTTCTTAATACCAAAATCTCTAAGACAAATGTCCAAGAGCATAACAACACACTGTTGAAACCATTTTCCGAATTGGCTTATACTCCCTTATCATACTGGCGACCTCACCGCAGAGTTACAGGGTCAGAGAGTTAAAGCGCTAACTCTTAGGGAGAAATTCCGACAGTACAGCAGAGCCAATCTGGTGAGATTTGTATCGAAACAAAGACAAAAACAAGAACTAAAACAACAACAGCAATTCACATATATCACTCAAGGTGGGGGAAACCTCAATCCATTTGGAGTAACTGTCAACCATTATCAACATATATTTTCCTTTTATATGCATACTGAATAAAATCAATTTGCATATTTACCAAAGGGCCAGGGCCCCAGGGAACTGGTAATTTCCCCTTTGGATATATGACTCACATCGTGATTCATGCGTATAAAAAAACAAAAACAACACTGCCTGTTAAATAAAAAATAAACAAATTAGAATAACAAATAGATATATAATTACACCCCTTGATAACTCCATAAGGAAATAATTGTATCCCATAAGGTAATGGTAAAATAGACTAGAAACTGGTGTCCCTCATTCATATTATACTTAAATCTCACCTAATGTCTCTATCATTTCAAGTGAGGTTGATCAGGCCTCACCAGAAAATCAGGATAAAGGTCATTCAACACCATTAAGTATTTTCTTTCCCTTTTCTTTCCCTGTTCTTCAGAAATCATGTAAAAACATTAAACACATTTCATCATTCAGCGTTCCTAGTTTATAACCAAATAAAAAAGATCCCACACAATAAATGAAACACGGTATTAACACCACTTACAACTATTCATAACCGGTGAGTTGTGTGTGCCTGTTGGTGTGTGTGGTAAAATGTAGGGCAAAAAGACACAAATGGCCAGGCCTTACTTATCTAGGATCTCCCTTTACGGCCGGCTCCGGATACCTTTATACTTTATAAAACTGCAGAACTTCACTAACTGCTCTCCCAAGACAACAGCCTCTGGAAACATTTAAAAGAGAGAGATAATGACATTCCATCCTCTCCTGGAAGAGACAGTGTACTTTACATTAGTATTCACTATGCTACATCTTAATCAGCAACCCAAAAATTGGAATTACAAACAAAACATGATAATGATAAGTCCACTGTCCTCCCTTCAATCATTAGTCGTTTGTTTTAATCCATCACAACGTTTATGTACCCTTTATTCAGCATGTACTACCCTTAGACACGGCGCCATTTCTCTCACCACTGAGTCTAACGATTTACTCCCATATATGACTGGTCTCTCTTTTCTCCATGATTTTCCTTATCCACCGCACCATAATGCCCTTCATGTCCATGACAAAAATGTTAAAAGGTCATTTTAAGTTTGTTAACCCCAATGCTGTCGCTTGAAAGAGTTGCTTCTTTCAAAACTCAACTAACAATTACTCACAATATTAACAGCAATCTAATTTCTCGTGACCCCTCCTCCCTTTCGTCAATTCTATAAATCTATGTCAGAATAAGACAAAATAAAATGTACACCTATTTCATCCCAATGAAAATGTTGGTCAACCATCCCCGCAAAAGCCGTTTTGATAACAGGTTTCAAACCTGCCATCAAAGCAGACGTACACATTCTATCAGTGTACTCACGTACCCCCTAATTTTGACACTGAGTGCATTTACCAATTTGTTAAACAAAATATTTCCAATAGCTGTCACAAATATTTAAATTTGTTCCTGAGAAGTCGCTGGGTCACATGCCTCACAAGAGGACGACCAGGCGGGAGTACGATAGTTTCCGACTAATGTGCCAATATTGCTCTCGGCAATATTGGCACATAACGTACAACATTAGCATCTTTAATTATGCTGCGCATTTAACCAATACTCAGCGGTTGGTGTTGAATTTGGAATCGTGTTATATCTTGGCCATCAGCAGGAATTGGATTCCGTCCCTCTGTGAGTTTCTGCCCGGGATAATAATTAATCGCAACTGCATGAGTACTAACCGGGCGCACCTCTCTATGGTTTCCCGAAATCCCTTGGATCTATGATTCAGTACGAAACTGCTTTAGTCTGGAATTGTGATACATGCCTCTGCTGCCACTCTATACCCGTAAAGCTCTTTTTCCTCTATATGAGAGGAATTATCTGTTTAGCCTGGGAAACATGATATCCCGGGGTGAATGGTGGGGAAGTGGCGGGATTATATACCCCCACCCCCCCAGAGGTGCTCTGATTCTGCTGGAGGACAGCCTTAAGTTGTTGGACTTTATTTAGATTATTTTACAGAGCCCTCACGAGGTCCTGGTTCTTTTCATGTAATTCATGAGCCCACCCATCTGCTATTTCTAATTGTTTTATTAGTTGCCTCATACTTGTCAGTCGCCTGGACAAGATGACTCTGTATTTATTTAATTTCAGCTTAATTGGTTATACTCTTTTGTTGATAAACGCCGACATCAAAACGCTTGTATATTGAGTTTGCGATTTCTCACTGATGTCATTGTGCCAGACCACAACAGCATCTCTGAGTTCTTTATTTGATTGGAATTTTCCGTCAGCACGGAAATGCTGACCAATTTTATCCAGTTTGCTGAAGTTTTCCCCTATCCGAGCCGAATTGGTAGAATGCTTGTGCGCTACTTTTAGCGCATCCATTACTTTATTCAACTTTTCTTCTTCCTCTAGCTCCCTTTACAGGAAGAATCAGGGCCGCCGGCCGCCATTTCAATAGTTATTATTCCGACGCTTCTCTCGACTGTGTCCAGAGAGTTTAGATTTCTTCACCCACTGCTGTAATACTCTGCAATTTTAATCTATATATATATATATATATATATATTATTTTTTTATAGTTATCCCACTTCCCAGAGATATAGTTACGGTTTCAGTACCTAATAATTTGGTCACTGGACCTGAAACCTTGTATTAGAAACAATACTGAAGCTTCTGCCAATTTACTACTGGAGAATACGGGTGACCTAATGTCTTATACCAGTGGTACGCCTCAAATATCACTGTTGTTAACAACACACATTACCAAAATGATCCACAGTTGTCTTCCTATTTCCACATAATCTGTCATGGTTCCCCGCCCCAATAGGGCATAAACCAACCTCTCTCTTTATCGCTACTGCTAATACACTCAAATCATGTTCAAACAATGTTTGAATATCTTTGTAATTTTCTAACCATGGATGAGGCTCTTCTCCAAAACATATACGCAACCTTTTATACTAGTACACAAGCCTGACAATTTATCCATCCACACACACTCTACTGCCTCACAGCAACCGCGGCTGGGCTTTCACCCTCCTTACGGGTCTGGCCGATAAACATTTACATTTTTTACATTTTAGTCATTTAGCAGACGCTCTTATCCAGAGCGACTTACAGTTAGTGAATGCATACATGTTTTTTTTTTTTTTTTTCATACTGGCCCCCCGTGGGAAACGAACCCACATCCCTGCCGGCCAAACCCTCCCCTACCTCGGACGGCGCTGGACCAATTGTGCGCCGCCCATGGGTCTCCCGGTCGTGGCCGGCTGCGACAGAGCCTGGACTCGAACCAGGATCTCTAGTGGCACAGCTAGCACTGCGATGCAGTGCCTTAGACCACTGCGCCACTCGGGAGTCATGACACACAGAGAGCCATGTATTTAGAGAGTCGGGACATTGAGGTTCCTGCATTATGATGATTTACATGACACTAGAAAATATGGCAGCCATGATAGCACCCCATTAACATTACATGGCAGTCTTACGTCAGATAGAGCGACGATTCCGCCTGCACTGGTCCCTGTTGAGGGACGAGCGTCGTGTAGGAGTGACGCCACCTTTCTTGTTACTGCTTTAATTAAGTTGGTAACTAGTTTAGAATAGCAATAAGGCACCTCGGGGGTTTGTGGTATATGGACAATATACCACAGCTAAGGGCTGTATCCAGGCACTCTGCGTTGCGCATAAGAACAGCCCTTATCCGTGGTATATTGGCCATATACCACACCCCCTCCGGCCTTACTGCTTAATTTTGTTCTGGTCCCCCGACTATCCGCTCAAGAAAAAAAATAATAGGCCCACGGCTGAATCTAGTGGATGATCCCTGGGCTACAACCACTAACCCTAACCTTGGGAGGATTGGCCACATTTGTAGAGTGGTGGTATGAAGACACTGCTGGCCAATCAAATCAAAGAGCAGTTTGTGGTAGTAGCTTATAGAGTGGACCGTGTTACATCTCCCCTTCATAGTCCTGTGCATAGCAGAACACACACCAGGGTTGGGCTCAATTCAGTTTGTTTTCTATTGAATTGTAATTCACTTCCTGAATTGAAAACTGAATTGACCCCGCTACACTAGGGATTTACCCTCCACAGGACCACCCTGTTCAGGACTTACCCTCTCGGGATTTACCCTCCACAGGGACTACCCTGTTCGGGACTGACCCTTTATCTACGACTGGTCGTAACACAATGGGACTTCTGAATAAGCTCAGGCTTTCTAGGTCCATATTCTATTATTGTTCAGCCTACAATTCTCATCTCCCCAAGATGTCAGAATGAGTGGTAACAGGTGTAGGAACTGTGCCTGCCTTGTTTTTGGTGCCAGCTCCTGTTTCACTGATTCGGACACTGTAGTTTGACTGTAAATCATGGTGAACCCTGCTCACAGCGCCAACTATTAGATTCTAAATAAACAAAGTAAAAACTCACGGACGACTAAGAAAAGCTCATACCAAGTTTATTCACCCAATGGGTCAAACAGCTGCAAGACAAATACATGTTCCCACCAGCACAAGTATATATACCCCACTTTAGGTGGAGTCTCCTCCTTTTCTCTACACATTACATCTTTGTTGCTAGGCAGGAAGTTAAGTGATGTGGGTAATAAACTGTTCCTTCCCCTTCATGTGACCTAACCTGACTGGGAATATCAGTGCAAAATGGGGGGAAATTATGCGATAATATGGCAGTTTTTATCGCTACACTAATTGGAGATGAAACTGTAAAATGGTTAAACTTTGTTTTCTTATAATTATTAATCCTATACTGTAAGTGTGACAGGTTGAAGGACATATTCATAGCCTGTTATACACTAAAACGTATTAGTAAGTTCATGGTATATAAGGATCTTAAAATATCTAAGGTTAAAAAGATCATGCATTCAGTACTAGTTCATAGAGATTGATAAAATTCATAATTGTGTTAAAATCCGTCAAGTGTACAAAGGGTAAATATTGTAAGAGGAATGTGTAAACGTTAGATTGACTACTTTATTTTGTGGTGCCTAATTTAAGGGTAAAAGTGTTAATCTGTGATCTACTAAATGCTCTTAATCTATGAGCCTGAGATCGATTGCTCTGGTCTCCACCCAACTTTCTGGGGAAATCGCGGTCTTTTTTCTCATTATACTAAAGTTTTCAGTGAGGCAACATAACTGCATCACTCTAGTGATTATTTCTCCCCTTTTTCAGGTACGTTATTGATATAAAACGATTTAATTTGAATGTAATAACTTGCTAACATGTCAAGAGAGTTTAAGGTATGTGTTAGTAACATCTTGAGTAAGTTAGAGTTAAGTTGAAGAGAGTAATAGGTGCGTGTGTGAGTGAAACCTGCTTGGTGTCACGGGTGCTGAAGGTGGGTGTGGTGCAGGAATCAAGCGCAGGACGCAGAAACGAAGTCCAAAAGACTTTAGTGAAATATTCACGTAGTACACGAGCCCAACAAGCCCGGAGGCGAAATAAAGGCGCACACAGGCGTCAAACAAAAGGCGCACTAACATGTGCGAAAAACCTCTCCAAACAACGGAGGGAAACACGTAGCACAGAACACCAAACAGAAGCGTAATCACACACAACACCTGACACACACAACGAGAACTATATAGGACACTAATGAAGACTAACTAGAAACAGGTGTACAACATCAAGACCAAACCAAACGAACATGAAACATACAACGGTGGCAGCTAGTACTCCGGGGACGACGACCGCCGAAACCTGCCCGAGCACGGAGGAGGAGCAGCCTCGGCCGAAACGGTGACACTTGGTTGCAGCGAAGAATAGCTTCGTACTGAGAGTAGCTGCCATTTTATGTTAATTGTGAATGAGCATGTGCGCTGTTAATAATATATTTGGGGTTATTTGTATAATGTGTTTCGAATACTTTGTTGACATGGTTGATAAATGTAGTTATGGGTTACTGAGCTAAAGCTACTTTGTGTTTGACAGTTATATTGAAACATTTGTATATGTTTTAGTGAATTACAGTTTATGCTGTTGTGACTTGAATAAGCTTTGTACCCTACAAAACTCTGGTTCCTGTAGATCTGTTGTTCTGTAAAATGTGTTATTTTTGTAAAAGGATGATACTAAAGTTTTCAGTGAGGAAACATAACTGCATCACTCTCGTGATTATTTCTCCCCTTTTTCAGGGGCGTAACAAAATAATCAAGTTATTCTTTTAAAGACTATTGTATAGCGGTGATTGTGAACATTTAGCTATTAAAACATTCATCAGCCATGTAGTAGTTACTGAATGTGAACCCAGAGGCTGTACAGGTCAGTTGGTGGGATTCTCCAGGCTTTTGAACTACTGGTCCAGACAGTTGAAAGAAATCACAGATGTTGTTAAAACGGAATCTAAAACTTAATTAGTCAATTTATTCTCCATAAACCTTTTAAAAAAAGACACTCACAGGAAGGGGGAGAAAGGAAGAGGGGCTAGTTGAAATGTGCATAAGGAGAGGATAAATAAAATTAATGGGAATATCAGAAGATAAAAAAATATTTAATAACTGTGCAAGCTATAAATACTGTAATGTGTTGTCCATGTAATATTAGGCAGGACTGTGATACAATTAGTTTTATATTCTGCTAATATTTTTTGTGTCATATCCCAGGAGTATCAATGGTCTCCAGTCTTTAACCTCTTAAGGATCTGACCCTTTTTTTCCATTTTCGCCTAAAATGACATACCCAAATCTAACTGCCTGTAGCTCAGGACCTGAAGCAAGGATATGCAAATTCTTGATACCATTTGAAAGGAAACACTTTGAAGTTTGTGGAAATGTGAAATTAATGTAGGAGAATATAACACATTAGATCTGGTAATAGATAATACAAATATATATTTTTTGTTACATCATCTTTGAAATGCAAGAGAAAGGCCAGTGATCCAGTGAAGCATTGCAATACTGGACCATTTTGTATCAAGTCTGCCCAAATGAGCCGAATTGGTCAATTGACATTTTCAAGTACAGTGAGGGAAAAAATTATTTGATCCCCTGCTGATTTTGTACGTTTGCCCACTGACAAAGAAATTATCAGTCTATCATTCTAATGGTAGGTTTATTTGAACAGTGAGAGACAGAAAAACAAAACAAAAATCCAGGAAAACGCATGTAAAAAAAATTATAAATTGATTTGCATTTTAATGAGGGAAATAAGTGTTTGACCCCTCTGCAAATCATGACTTAGTACTTGGTGGCAAAACCCTTGTTGACAATCACAGAGGTCAGATGTTTCTTGTAGTTGGCCACCAGGTTTGCACACATCTCAGGAGGGATTTTGTCCCACTCCTCTTTGCAGATCTTCTCCAAGTCATTACAGAGATCATACGTTTCCTGTAGGTCTTGACCAGGTTTGCACACACTGCAGCAGGGATTTTGGCCCACTCCTCCATACAGACCTTCTCCAGATCCTTCAGGTTTCGGGGCTGTCGCTGGGCAATACGGACTTTCAGCTCCCTCCAAAGATGTTCTATTGGGTTCAGGTCTGGAGACTGGCTAGGCCACTCCAGGACCTTGAGATGCTTCTTATGGAGCCACTCCTTAGTTGCCCTGGCTGTGTGTTTCGGGTCGTTGTCATGCTGGAAGACCCAGCCACGATTTATCTTCAATGCTCTTACTGAGGGAAGGAGGTTGTTGGCCAAGATCTCGCGATACATGGCCCCATCCATCCTCCCCTCAATACGGTGCAGTCGTCCTGTCCCCTTTGCAGAAAAGCATCCCCAAAGAATGATGTTTCCACCTCCATGCTTCACGGTTGGGATGGTGTTCTTGGGGTTGTACTCATCCTTCTTCTTCCTCCAAACACGGCGGGTGGAGTTTAGACCAAAATGCTCTATTTTTGTCTCATCAGACCACATGACCTTCTCCCATTCCTCCTCTGGATCATCCAGATGGTCATTGGCAAACTTCAGACGGGCCTGGACATGCGCTGGCTTGAGCAGGGGGACCTTGTGTGCGCTCCTGGATTTTAATCAATGACGGCGTAGTGTGTTACTAATGGTTTTCTTTGAGACTGTGGTCCCAGCTCTCTTCAGGTCATTGACCAGGTCCTGCCGTTTAGTTCTGGGCTGATCCCTCACCTTCCTCATGATCATTGATGCCCCACGAGGTGAGATCTTGCATGGAGCCCCAGACCGAGGGTGATTGACCGTCATCTTGAACTTCTTCCATTTTCTAATAATTGCGCCAACAGTTGTTGCCTTCTCACCAAGCTGCTTGCCTATTGTCCTGTAGCCCATCCCAGCCTTGTGCAGGTCTACAATTTTATCCCTGATGTCCTTACACAGCTCTCTGGTCTTGGCCATTGTGGAGAGGTTGGAGTCTGTTTGATTGAGTGTGTGGACAGGTGTCTTTTATACAGGTAACGAGTTCAAACAGGTACAGTTAATACAGGTAATGAGTGGAGAACAGGAGGGCTTCTTAAAGAAAAACTAACAGGTCTGTGAGAGCCGGAATTCTTACTGGTTGGTAGGTGATCAAATACTTATGTCATGCAATAAAATGCAAATGAATTACTTAAAAATCATACAATGTGATTTTCTGGATTTTTGTTTTAGATTCCGTCTCTCACAGTTGAAGTGTACCTTTGATAAAAATTACAGACCTCTACATGCTTTGTAAGTAGGAAAACCTGCAAAATCGGCAGTGTATCAAATACTTGTTCTCCCCACTGTATATCGGTGATAGTGAACAAATGAAGTTGTCTGTGTTGAATGTGGGAGTGGTTTTTGTACAGCTACTCCCATTAGTTTTACCACTGTAACTCTCTAGCACAGTAATACACTGCTGTGTCCTCACTCTTCAGGTTGTTCATCTGTAGGTACAGCTTACTGCTGGAGTCATCTCTGGAGATGGTGAATCTACCCTGGACTGACTGGGAGTAAGAGATTGGATTACTCTGTGTGCTAATATATGCAATCCACTCCAGTTCTTTTACAGGAGCTTGTCTGATCCAGCTCATCTCAAAGCTACCAAATGTGAACCCAGAAGCTGTACAGGTCAGTTGGTGGGATTCTCCAGGCTTTTTAACCACTGGTCCAGACTCAGTCAGTGTCTTACCATGAACACCTGTTGAAACAAATTACAGATGTTGGTGAAACAGAATCTAAAACGAATGGGTTGATTTGTTTAAAAAATCCAAAAAGACTCATAGGAGGCAGCTGCAGAGATGCAGTTTGTGTTGAAGCTGAAATGGTGAGAGCTGCTCTTCTCGACTCTCCAGGACTCAGAGGGCCTCTCAGGACAGACAGACACTATTTAAGTAGTGAAAGAACCAGAGGGTGGGTTTGCATTGACGTAGAGAGATGGTGGGAGGAGAATATATGGAGACCTGATAGGGAGGTACTGAAACAGCAGTAATGAGTTATGTATTCTACTTAAATTTTTTTAACCCCCTTTTTCTCCACAATTTCGATGTTGTCTCATCGCTGCAACTCCACCACAGGCAAAGGTTGAGTAATGCATCCTCCGAAACATGACCCGTCAAACCACGCTTCTTAACACCCGCCAGCTTAACCATGAGGCCAGCCACACCAATGTGTCGGAGGAAACACCATTCAACTGACGACAGCCTGCAGTCACCCGGCCCGCCACAAGGAGTTGCTAGAGCGCGATGAGCCAAGTAAAGCCCCCCCGGCCAAAGCCTCCCCTAACCCGGATGACGCTGGGCCAATTGTGCACTGCCCTATGGGATTCCCGATCACGGCCGGTTGTGATACAGCCTGGGATCGAACCCAGGTCTGTAGTGACGCCTCTAGCACTGCGATGCAGTGCCTTAGAACGCTACGCCACTCGGGAGGATGTATTCTGTTTTAGTATTAATGCAACGTATTGCTGGAACAAATTTCAAAATAGATTTCGTCTTGATGTTCTGGTGTACTTTTGGGCAATTGAAATAATTAATTAGGGACTTATTGGTTGAGGAATGTAACTGTTTTTCTGGGTGATTTGTGATGTTTTATTTGTGCTTCCCATGTCTGTGTTTTTGTATTTTAATGTGTACATACACTACAAGTCAAAAGTTTGGACACACCTACTGATTCAAGGGTTTTTCTTTATTTTTACTATTTTTTACATTGTAGAATAATAGTGAAGACATCAAAACTATGAAATAACACATTTGGAATGATGTAGTAATCTACTGACAACGAACACAATTGCACTTTATCGACGGCAATTTGAATGCACAGAGATTCCGTGACGAGATCCTGTGGCCCATTGTCGTACCATTCATCCGCCGCCATCACCTCATGTTTCAGAATGATAATGCACGGCCCAATCTGTACAGAATTCCTGCAAGCTGAAAATACAGATAGAGCAATGAAACAAATCTTTGCTGAAAATGTCCCAGTTCTTCAATGGCCTGCATACTCCCCAGATATGTCAGCCGTTGAGCATGTTTGAGATGCTCTGGATCTACGTGTACGACAGCGTGTTCCAGTTCCGCCCAATATCCAGCAAATTCTCACAGCCATTGAAGAGGAGTGGGACAACATTCCACAGGCCACAATCAACAGCTTAATCAAGAAGGAGATGTGACATGCTGCATGAGGCAAATGGTGGTCACACCAGATACTGACTGGTTATCTGATTCACGCCGCTACCTTTTTTGTAAGGTACAGTATCTGTGACCAACAGATGCATGTCTGTATTCCCAGTCATGTGAAATCCATACGTTATTGCCTAATGAATTTATTGAAATTGACTGATTTCTTTATATGAACTGTAACTCAGTAAAATCTTTGAAATTGTTGTATGTTGCGTTTATATTTTTGTTCAGGATATATACCTTTCATGTGGATAAGTTTATTTCAGTTACAGTAAATGTAAGTTGACAATCACCTTCAATAAGCTGTTTTCCGCTGTGACTGTTTCTGAGGTTATATGATAATGAAGTGGAGGTTTGTGTTTCTTGTTTTCTTGTTTTATATACCATGCTTATCGTATGTTATCTCATGAACAAACTTCATGTAGTCATGGGAGGTTTGAGATTCAGACTCAGATCGCCCCCTCCTGTGTAGATACATTTCACTTCAACTGTACAAGTTAGGAGGGAGTTTTAGTACAGGTCTAGTGTTGGTTTGTATCACTCTGGAGACGAGCACAGTAATACACAGCTGTGTCTTCAGTCTGCAGACTCTGCCCTGTTAAAATCACTGTATTGCTGGAGGAGTCTACTGTGAGGCTGAAGTCTTTGTGGTGCGTGCCTCCAGTATATTTAATTCCAATCCACTCCAGTGTTTTCCCTCCATACTGTCGAATCCAAGCTGTCCAAGTGCCAGTAACTAAGTACAGTCCCCCCCGACCCCCCAGCAGCATCAGAGATGCAGGGAGCATGGTTTGTGTTGAAGCTGCTCTTCTCTACTCTCCAACTAGGACAGACAGACACTGTTTAAGTAGGGAAAGAAGGGAGGGTTTGCATTGAGGTAGAGAGATGGAGGGGGAGAGGAGAGGGAGTATACTGTAGAGTTGGGCATACTGAAGCTCGTATCATGTCTTAATGAGAGGGTCCATGTCCACAGTTTGGAACTTTTCAATATATATTATATTATGGAGAAATAACAGGTTGGAGCTTTACAATGACAGACAAGGTTGGGTAGGTTACTTTCTAAATGGAATCCGTTACAGTTACGAGTCACCTGCCCAAAATTGTAATCAGTAATGTAACTTTTGCATTACCCAAACTCAGTAACGTAATCTGATTACTTTCAGTTACTTAAGCATTACTTTCCCCTTAAGAGGTATTAGAAGAAGACAAAAAGGATCCATCAAACACATTTGGTGTGTCATCATAGTGGTCTCTGACTTGTGGTTAGACTCACTCAGGTGGAACAAACTTCAACTTGCGTGTTTTTTTCAATCATTAATTGAATGTCATTGAGAAAACAGAAAGGTGCCACAATGTATTGTTTTGTAAACATCCTTTTTAAATTTAAAAGTAATCCAATAAGGAATGATTTGACTTGTGTTTATTAAGAAGGTTAATATCGCCCCCTCCTGATTGATACATATAACTCCAGCTGATTAAGGGATGAGTGAGTTTTTGTACATGTCTGGCCCTGGTTTGTATCACTGTGAGTCTCGGGCACAATAATACACAGCTGTGTCTTCAGTCTGCAGGTTCTGTCCTGTTATAGTCACTGTATTGCTGGAGGAGTCTAAAGTGAGGCTGAACTTGTTCTTCAGGGAGTCTTTGTAGGAAGTGTCTCCAGTATATATGCTTCCAATCCACTCCAGTGTTTTCCCTGCAGGTTGTCGAATCCAAGCTGTGTAATAGCTACCTACAGAGTACGAAACCTTACAGGAGATTGTCAGTGGTTTACCTGGCTGGACAGTTATAGAGGCTGGCTGAGTGAGCTCTTCACAGTGAACACCTGTGGACAAAGCATTTAAAACATTACCCATTGCAATAGACATTTACATTTTAGTCATTTAGCAGCCGCTCTTATCCAGAGCGACTTACAGTTAGTGAATAATATTTTTATTTTTTTTCATACTGGTCCCCCGTGGGAATTGAACCCACAACCCTGGCGTTGCAAACACCATGCTCTATCAACTGAGCTACATCCCTGCCGGCCATTCCCTCCCCTACCCTGGACGACGCTAGGCCAATTGTGCGCCGCCCAATAGCATCATAGAGTTTTAACAAAACTAAAGCCATCACTAATTATTTTGTTGTTCCCCCCAAATTCAGAGACTCACAGGAGGCAGCAGCCAGCAGCAGCAGCAGAGATGCAGGGAACATGGTTTATGTTGAAGCTGAACTGGAGGGAGCTGCTCTTCTCTACTCTCCATAGACGTCACTTACTAGGACCAACAGACAGAGTGAGGCTGTTTATGAGGGAGAGGGAGTGAAAGGAATAGAGGTGAACATTTGCATAAGGAAAGGAAACACATACGGTATGAAAGTGGGAATAAACAAATTATAATAAAAAAGCTTTGACAGTAACACTTGAATATATTACTCTTGTAAATGATTGGTGGTGGATAATATTAGATTAGAGGCTTTTGGCTGATACTATGTTTCATACAGTTTTCCAATATGTATCACAACAATGAATTGTGAGAAGGCCCCTGTATATTTTGTTATACAGAGAACTATACAGAGAGGTAGTGAACCATAGCATAGCATTAGGATTTAGAATACTTGAATGGACATTGACCTTCTGATGATGGGCCACAGGTTAGCCATGTTGGTCAAGGACTTTGTCAACTTTGTTTTGCCAGTGCTGTGATAAGATATTTTGTAAAACAATGAATGTGAATAATTTATCTGCACTGTATGTGTGTTAGCTTGGAACCAGACAGTTTTAGAGGAAGGATTTCATTAATTTTTCAAATTAACTGCCAATATGCCAACATTCCATTCAAACATTGCTGTCAATCCACAGCCATACACTGGCTCAAATCAGTTAATGATAGGATTTAGACAAGTTGGAAATGCAACAACTACTGATATTGTATCACAGTGGCGGCTGGTGAAAAATATTCTCGGTGGGGCTGTGCCATACTTTTTTTTCCCTGTAACCATCGCGATATATTTTAACACAAACTGCAGGACAGCAGTGCTCAGTGAAACATTCAGTAATTATTTAATGCCAATATTAAAAAGTTGAGGCATTCTTACACAAAAACATATTACACAAACCCAAGCCTTTCATTTGCATTTAAAGTGAACTTTTCACCATTGGTAGTAAACAGGCAACGCAACAGGCATGCTGTCAGAACAGAGTGGAAAGTGGACAATAACATGAAATTATTATAAAGTTTATAGGAAATCTTACACTGTATAAAAGGATGTATAATATAGAAATGGATATCAAGTGGATGAACTCAAACCTTTGACTGGAAGAATAGCATACAGTATTTTATGATCATACTAAATGTGACTAATTGTTAATGTGCTCCAGAACTGCAACAATTAATTGATACAAAACAACATATATACAGTAATATTAGCAAAGACACTATTAAGACTTTCTAGAGTACCATATATAACTGGATTTTTTATGCTAAGGTCAACTATATACAAAGAAACATGCGGCCAGAGCTGCTCTGTGTGTGTGTGTCTGTCATCTTATTTGTACAGGAATTTTGCCCGTCTGTCCTTCTGAGTGGCAAACCTCTCAATGACCCTTTGATTAAAGTCAGGAATGTCCCTGACAAGTTTCTTCTCCATGGAGAGCATGGCCAGAGCGTTCAGGCGATCCTGTGTCATGCTGTTTCTCAGGAAGGTCTTGATCCTTTTCAGTGTAGAGAAGCACCTTTCTGACTCAGCAGTTGTCATGGGTGTGGTGATGAGGATCTTGAGGAGGCTGGCAGTCTCTGTGAAAGTGCTCTGAAGGTTGTTCTCCATGAAGAACTGGTACAGGGGCACTGCACCACTACAAGCCTTGAACTCACTGTTCTCTTAGATGAGGGACAGTTCGGTTTTGAGCTTGGCCTTGTTCAACATGGGGTACGCCTCCACGGTTGTTTCAAGCGCTGTATCGGGGAACTTCACACTGTGTTGTGGGAACAACTCTCCGTGCAATAGTGTTGCGCTGATGAGGTGCTGGGTGAAGGAGAACCTCTCTTTGGCATGACTCAGGATGGTATCACATACCTGTAAAAGATACATCATCAGCTTTAATTTGCAATTAAGCTATTTTGATGCAAGTGATCCTGACTGACACATGCCTATGTCCAACTCAAGTATATGATTACCAAGGTGCTGATTGTTCAGGGTTTTGGCTACATACTACCAGGCCTGAAACAAGTTCTAGGGGGAAACACTGACAATTACATCACAACTTACCTCTATAGCCAACCTCTGTTGTTCTCCTGGTCCCAGCATCCTCCGTCGCTTGATGGGCTGTTGCTGCTCGTCAGATGCGCTGTCCCCACACAAAGAGGGAATTGAGGCCCTGGGTCCAAAAAATAAAGTTTAATTTGATAACTTGCAATCAGACTTCTTAACTCACTGTAATTCCCCCTCAACACACAACCAGTGACTTTTATATATATATACAGTGGGGGAAAAAAGTATTTAGTCAGCCACCAACTGTGCAAGTTCTCCCACTTAAAAAGATGAGAGAGGGCTGTCATTTTCATCATAGGTACACGTCAACTATGACAGACAAATTGAGAGAAAAAAATCCAGAAAATCACATTGTAGGATTTTTTATGAATTTATTTGCAAATTATGGTGGAAAATAAGTATTTGGTCACCTACAAACAAGCAAGATTTCTGGCTCTCACAGACCTGTAACTTCTTCTTTAAGAGGCTCCTCTGTCCTCCACTCGTTACCTGTATTAATGGCACCTGTTTGAACTTGTTATCAGTATAAAAGACAACTGTCCACAACCTCAAACAGTCACACTCCAAACTCCACTATGGCCAAGACCAAAGAGCTGTCAAAGGACACCAGAAACAAAATTGTAGACCTGCACCAGGCTGGGAAGACTGAATCTGCAATAGGTAAGCAGCTTGGTTTGAAGAAATCAACTGTGGCAGCAATTATTAGGAAATGGAAGACATACAAGACCACTGATAATCTCCCTCGAGCTGGGGCTCCACGCAAGATCTCACCCCGTGGGGTCAAAATTATCACAAGAATGGTGAGCAAAAATCCCAGAACCACACGGGGGGACCTAGTGAATGACCTGCAGAGAGCTGGGACCAAAGTAACAAAGCCTACCATCAGTAACACACTACGCC
Source organism: Coregonus lavaretus (assembly GCF_964263955.1). NCBI lineage: Eukaryota > Metazoa > Chordata > Actinopteri > Salmoniformes > Salmonidae > Coregonus > Coregonus lavaretus. The sequence continues at coordinate 26,882,032 of NC_140015.1, read as the reverse complement.
GCCAGGGACTCAAATCCTGCAGTGCTAGACGTGTCCCCCTGCTTAAGCCAGTACATGTCCAGGCCCGTCTGAAGTTTGCTAGAGTGCATTTGGATGATCCAGAAGAGGATTGGGAGAATGTCATATGGTCAGATGAAACCAAAATATAACTTTTTGGTAAAATCTCAACTCGTCGTGTTTGGAGGACAAAGAATGCTGAGTTGCATCCAAAGAACACCATACCTACTGTGAAGCATGGGGGTGGAAACATCATGCTTTGGGGCTGTTTTTCTGCAAAGGGACCAGGACGGCTGATCCGTGTAAAGGAAAGAATGAATGGGGCCATGTATCGTGAGATTTTGAGTGAAAACCTCCTTCCATCAGCAAGGGCATTGAAGATGAAACGTGGCTGGTTCTTTCAGCATTACAATGATCCCAAACACACCGCCCGGGCAACGAAGGAGTGGCTTCGTAAGAAGCATTTCAAGGTCCTGGAGTGGCCTAGCCAGTCTCCAGATCTCAACCCCATAGAAAATCTTTGGAGGGAGTTGAAAGTCCGTGTTGCCCAGCGACAGCCCCAAAACATCACTGCTCTAGAGGAGATCTGCATGGAGGAATGGGCCAAAATACCAGCAACAGTGTGTGAAAACCTTGTGAAGACTTACAGTAAACGTTTGACCTGTGTCATTGCCAACAAAGGGTATATAACAAAGTATTGAGAAACTTTTGTTATTGACCAAATACTTATTTTCCACCATCATTTGCAAATAAATTCATTAAAAATCCTACAATGTGATTTTCTGGATTTTTTTTTCAAATTTTGTCTGTCATAGTTGACGTGTACCTATGATGAAAATTACAGGCCTCTCTCATCTTTTTAAGTGGGAGAACTTGCACAATTGGTGGCTGACTAAATACTTTTTTTCCCCACTGTATATATATATATATATATATATATATATATATATATATATATATATATATATATATATAGACAGACAGACAGACAGACAGACAGACAGACAGACAGACAGACAGACAGACAGATAGTGTGTATATACACACAAACTATGTCTAGTAACTGCTTTTAACCTGTGATGTACATAATTAACTGATGTTATTACGTTTTAAAGCCTTTTTCTATTACATTTGTGAGAGGGATGCAACATCATTTTGTTCTGCTGTGCACTTAGCAATAAAGTTAATCTTCAATAACAACTAGGCCTCTTCTAGAAATTGACCTGGTGGACACCTGAATAATTATTACAAACTGTGTAGTACTTTCCTGCATTATTATCAACGTCTGATTGTGTCTTCTCTTTCCTTTTAAAATACTAAAACAAATATAATTGTGACGGCTCTATGATAATCACTCACTTTGATGACCAGACACATTTAGGCTTTTAAACTGTTGTAAGTGAACTATTCATCTTTCTAACAACATCTTTATCAGCCAATAGTAAATATAGTTATTTACCTGATTGTTAGCATGCTGTCTGTGAACCTCTGGACAAGTGCTTTAATGAAGACAGGGTCGATGTTCCTCTTCTGCAGCTGGCTGAAAAGCATGTCCACATTTGGCATGATCTTGTGGAACAGTGCCAGGAAAAAACAGAAAGCCTCGTCTTCGAGCATCCTCACAAAGCCCCCCGCCTCTCTGACAGTCGGGGCATCAAAGTTCCCAGAGTCTCTGATGGTCTGGAAACACGTTAGGAGGTCATCCCTGTACTCGTACACAGTGTTTACAGCGCGACTGTGGAAGTTCCACCGTGTTGTAGAGGCTCTGGGGAGTCTATGCGCAACCACTTCGTCAAGCACGGTGGTTCGCTTGGGAGACCTGGAGAAGAAAGCAGAAAATCCTGCAAGGTCGGAAAAGAAAGTGCCGATCCTGGGGATGCGTGAAGTAGCCTGCTGCATGATGAGGTTCAGCTGATGTGCATAGCAGTGGACGTAGTGCGCATTTTCGTACACATCCACTATTTTACGCTGCACTCCGCCGGTGGCTCCCCTCATCACACTTGCTCCGTCGTAAGCCTGGGCAATAAGTTTGGCCTTTTGTCCATGTGAGAGTATGGTGCTGAGCCTCTCCAGCAGCGCTGTAGCGATGGTGTCGGCGGTTGCGTTCTCGATCAAAATGAACTCGAAAAAACGCTCTTGGACGTTACTTTTAGCATCGATGTAGCGTATCACAAGCACCAACTGGCAGTGGGTGGAAACGTCAGTCGTCTCGTCAGCTTGAATGGCGATAAAATCAGCACTCTTTACTTCCTCCAGGATGTAATCCTTAAGCACTGACAGCATACAGTCCAACAGCTCGTTCTGTATCGTCTTTGACGTGCCCTTAAAAACGGTAGCTGTCTTCAGGTGCTCCTCCAGCACACTGTCGAGGGAGGCAACAAAATCCACTAAGCCCCGGAAAATGCCGGGGTTGTCCGAGGAGTCAGTCTCCTCGTGCCCACGCAAGGCCAACTCAAAAGCCCCACAGAACTTCACACAATCGATAATTTTGGATAGAATGTGCCTGTTTTTATCCACCTCCTCATTGTGTTTCCTCACCGCAATCCTGTGGCCGTCATCCAGCTGCGTAGCAATGTTCACCCTTCCTAATACAGCTAGCTTTACAGAGTTGTCCATGTGTGCCCTGGTGTTCTCATGTTTCTTTACCTTCTCTGACAGGTGCTTCATATCCCTCACTCCGGTACCTGTCCATGCTGAATCTGACCCCGTCGTTTTAAAAAGCAAGCACGGAAAGCAAAATAAAGCATTAGCATCAGTGCACCCAGCTAGCCAAGCCTTCCTGGTGTACCAGCTACGGGAGAAGCCGCGCATATACTGCTTCCCTTTCTCGCTAGCCTGCTGTCTGATTGAGAGGTCAGGTTGATCTGGGCCCAGCTCTTTCACCCGAACTTTCTCTGACAAAGTTCTCCTCTCAAACGGATCTTGGAGGAGAGATTTCACCGAGTTAGGGTTGGGTCTTGGAGGAGTAACGTTTGCGCTCGCCATTGTCGTCTAGTAAAAATGGCGCCACTGGAGCCCGGTCCTTATTTTATCAGGGGCGAGCTTGGGGCGATAAAATAATCGCCCTCCTTGGATTCGAATTAAAATCGCTGATTAGCTACATTTTATGTCATACATTCATATCTTAAATTAGCAATTGGCTTAACTGCTACGTAGACCCGCCTCCTCGGGGCACTTTCTGTATCGCCCAGAGCTGACGAGGCGTTTGACAGGCAGAGGAAAGGTTGCGAATATGATTTTCTATCATATCTTACACATATTACTGTGTGCATTCCATATTTCAAACACACAAATATTGACATACTGATGTTTTTATTATTATTATTATTATTTTTATTTATTTTTTATTTTATTTTTTAAAATAATTTTATTTAAGGGGGCGGCGCCCTAGCGCCCTCTATCGGCCAGCCGCCACTGTTGTATCATATAATAGCACTCACAGCTTTCCAAGAAAACAAAAACTGAGACATTTATGTTCTGTTTATATATATTTTTAGAGGCTATTTATACAGACAGTTGGTATAAACCCCATATAAACTGTATTTATGATAATATGACAATATTTTAGGTTGACTATAATTCCATTACACAATTTATGATACATCACATGCCTTACTTTTATTTTCCTGCATAAGTAAAAGCAGAAAATGCATCACCTATGGCTCTACTGCCATTCATTCCAATTAGACTGGTTTTGGATTTCTCCCTGACCAAGAAGGTTGCCATTTTCTCCCCATTATGGAACTTTTAGGATATCTGATATAACCCCTCTAGTGATTTAATAGGATCTGTATGTAGTGAACCTACTCTTATAGGAGAAGGAACTCTTTAATACGGTTAGGAAAAACACCCTATGGGAATAACATGATATGGATATGTGCTTGCATTTTTCTATTCCTAATATCCAACAAGGGATTATGGAAAGTGTATATCCATGGCTGACCATTTTGTGCTCAAAACTTTTGAACTGAGATCGCTTGTGCTGAATGGGGAAGTGGATTTTGTACAGCTCTCCCACCGCTCTCTCTCACTGTGTGCATCGGGCACAGTAATACACTGCTGTGTCCTCACTCTTCAGGCTGTTCATCTGAAGGTACAGCTTACTGCTGGAGTCGTCTCTGGAGAGGGTGAATCTACCCTGGACTGACTGGGAGTAGTAAGCAGTAGTACCATGTATACAACCAATCCATTTTAGTCCTTGCCCAGGAGCCAGTTTTATCCAACCCATCCAGTAGTCCTTGAATGTGAACCCAGAAGCTGTACAGGTCAGTTTGTGTGATTCTCCAGGCGTTTTAACTACTGGTCCAGACTCAGTCAATGTCTGACCCTGAACACCTGTTGAAAGAAAGCACACATGTTGTCAAAACAAAATCATTAACCTAATGGGCCAATTTATTAATCATAAACTTGCTTTAAATCCAGAGAGACTCACATGAGGCAGCTGCCAGCAGCAGCAGGGATGCATGGAACATGGTTTGTGTTGAAGCTGAAGTTTACCTTCTTTACTCTCCAGGACTCAGAGAGAGAGATGTGATTCACACAGAGAGACTGTTTATATAAGGCAGAGGAAGAGAGATGAAAGAGAGGAGCTATAGGTAATTTGCATAAGAAGGCAGGTACAGTATGACAGGGTTGGGAATTTCAGAAATCTCTGGGAACCATATTGACTTTTGACGCTTCACTTATGGGATGGAACTCTATACTATAGAATGTTTAGAAAAACAGCCATAGGACATTTAAATAGTATATCATAATAACTTAGCCCTCTCAATAAAACATTTCAGAAAACTCTGTGAACCATATTGACTTTTGACACTTCAATTATATCAATTATAGGGAAGGGACTCTATAGAATGTTTACAAAAACAGCCATAGGACTCATAATGTTTACCCTTTAAATAAAATTAAAATAATGGCTTATTTCATTAATGAGGGTTAACTTAACTCTGGGAGTGGTGCATTTATGACCATAGAGTGTTCCATTTAGAGTCAAATAGTTTAGAAATCAACACTGTGCAACTTTCACACTGAAAAATCGACAGAACAATTTACTGTGTATTTGTTGTATATTGAATTTCACTGTTTGTGATTTTGAACATTTAGCTCTTAAAGCTGTCATTCTATCATACTCTGTTGTTCTTACAGTAGGCTGTATGTTAGTATGATGTTTTTGTACAGGTCTTCCATTGAGCTGTTGCACTGTGCCTCCAGTTTTTGCACAATAATACACAGCTGTGTCCTCAGCCTGCAGACTGGTGATGTCTAAGTACAGTACATTACTACTGTCTCTGGAGATGGTGAATCTGCTCTTAAAAGAGGCTCCAGAGTTGATGGATCCACCACCCCAGATGATCCCAATCCACTCCAGTGTTTTCCATGGCTGCTGTCATATCCAACCTGTACCATAGTCCGTCAGGGCATAGCCAGAGACTTGCCAAGATAGTTTCACTGACTGTCCAGGAGGTTTGAGTTGAGCAGGGGAGGAGGTCAAACTAATGCTGTGTATAATTAATGCGTCCTACCTGACCGGTCGCTCCTACCAAGTGGCGTGGCGAGAATCTGTCTCCGCACCACGTGCTCTCACCACTGGTGTCCCCCAGGGCTCAGTTCTAGGCCCTCTCCTATTCTCGCTATACACCAAGTCACTTGGCTCTGTCATATCCTCACACGGCCTCTCCTATCATTGCTACGCAGACAACACACAACTAATCTTCTCCTTTCCCTCTTCTGATAACCAGGTGGCGAATCGCATCTCTGCATGTCTGGCAGACATATCAGTGTGGATGACGGATCACCACCTCAAGCTGAACCTCGACAAGATGGAGCTGCTCTTCCTCCCGGGGAAGGACTGCCTGTTCCATGATCTCGCCATCACGGTTGACAACTCTGTTGTGTCCTCCTCCCAGAGTGCGAAGAGCCTTGGCGTGACCCTGGACAACACCCTGTCGTTCTCCGCTAACATCAAGGCGGTGACCCGATCCTGTAGGTTCATGCTCTACAACATTCGGAGAGTACGACCCTGCCTTACACAGGAAGTGGCACAGGTCCTAATCCAGGCACTTGTCATCTCCCGTCTGGATTACTGCAACTCGCTGTTGGCTGGGATCCCTGCCTGTGCCATTAAACCCCTACAACTCATCCAGAATGCCGCAGCCCGTCTGGTGTTCAACCTTCCCAAGTTCTCTCACGTCACCCCGCTCCTCCGCACACTCCACTGGCTTCCAGTTGAAGCTCGCATCTGCTACAAGACCATGGTGCTTGCCTACGGAGCTGTGAGGGGAACGGCACCTCCGTACCTTCAGGCTCTGATCAGTCCCTACACCCAAACGAGGGCATTGCGTTCATCCACCTCTGGCCTGCTGGCCCCCCTACCTCTGCGGAAGCACAGTTACCGCTCAGCCCAGTCAAAACTGTTCGCTGCTCTGGCACCCCAATGGTGGAACAAGCTCCCTCACGACGCCAGGACAGCGGAGTCACTCACCATCTTCCGGAGACACTTGAAACCCCACCTCTTTAAGGAATACCTGGGATAGGATAAAGTAATCCTTCTACCCCCCCTTACCCCACCCCAAAGAAATAAAAAATAAAAAACATATTGTAAAGTGGTTATCCCACTGGCTATAAGGTGAATGCACCAATTTGTAAGTCACTCTGGATAAGAGCGTCTGCTAAATGACGTAAATGTAAAATGTAAATGTATATCTGAAAGAGATGGGAGTGTAGAGAAAGAGAGATGAGAGGCCTTCATCAAAAACGATATCACAATAGCAAAACAACTGACTAACACAATGGTAAAACAACTGACTAACACAACGGTAAAACAACTGACTAACACAATGGTAAAACAACTGACTAACACAATCACAAAACATCTGACTAACACAATGTTTTGTGTTCTGTATTCAAAGAGACTAAAATCCCCCCCCCCCCCCACTTATATTGCAGGAATGCCAGGAGGAGGAGGGATGTAAGAAGCATGTTTCACTGTTGTATGGCAGACGGTGTCTGTCTGGGTACTAACAGACAGGGTGGTTGTGGTGATGAAGGTTGTGTCAGAACAGGTCATTGATATAGCAGAGGGAGGGTGTGTACTATCTGTGCTACAAAGACAGGTGTTTGACACGTCACTGGATGCATTCTATATGCATAATGTACTCATAATATATACACATCTATCCATCCGTACGTACATTTGTATTTATTGTATTGCTGTACATCGTTTTATTTTACATTTGTGTGAATGGCCTTGTCTATCAATGTTTTGTTACTTCTAATGTTTTGTGTTTTTTTGTGGACCCCAGGAAGAATAGCTGCTGCCTCTGTAAAAGGTAATGGTGATCTAAATAAACAAACAAAATAAACAAGTAAACATATATACATACATACATACATGCATACATTTTGTATATGTAAATAATGAGTGCCAGTTGTGGCAGTAAGTAACTGTGTTGTAATGGCACCGTCTTTTGGCCAGGGAAGATGAATGGCTGTGTCCTATAGCTTGTCACATGTATAATTTCAGTAATTGTGGTATTCTACTCCATGTATTGTTACAGAACCTGATGACAAGGCCAGTCAATATTTTGCAACACAATTTAGTATAAGTTGTCCGCTGTTATTTGAGGTGTATTTGATATATTGACTATTTCTCCTCTGATTTATTAACAAAGAAGATAGGCTAGATATTCTTATTTAGTATGTTATGGATAAAACATTTATTTTTCAAGAAAATGAGTGGAATTGATAGTGATGGAGTGCTGCATCAGATGACTTGGCCTCCACAACCCCCCAACCTCAACCCAATTGAGATGGTTTGGGATGAGTTGGACCGCATAGTGAAGGAAAAGCAGCCAAACAAGTGCTCAGCATGTGTGGGAACTCCTTCAAGACTGTTGGAAAAGCATTCCAGGTGAAGCTGGTTGAGAGAATGCCAAGAGTGTGCAAAGCTGTCATCAAGGCAAAGGGTGGCTATTTGAAGAATCTCAAAAATATAATATATTTAGATTTTTTAAACACTTTTTGTTTACTAAGTGATTCCATATGTGTTATTTCATAGTTTTAATGTCTTCACTATTATTCTGCAATGTAGAAAATAGTAAAAATTAAGAAAAACCCTTGAATGAGTAGGTAGTGTACGTAAAATATGTGTGTTTTTAAGTTTGTGTGGTTATAAACAGCTTCTTATACAGTTTATCCCCAGATAATGGGTTTTTGTACAGGTCTGGTGCTGCATTGTATCACTGTGGCCACCAGCACAATAAAACACAGCTGTGTCTTCTGTCTGAAGGTTATTTCCAAGAGAGATCTTGGTAGAACCCTGCTTGGTGGTCTCTGAGTTTGGAATCCCCCACTGTTTTTACTGTTTTCAGGATCACCCTGTTAAAAACCTTTCTGTAGAATCCATGCTCAGCAAATACTTCTGTGTGATTTTATAGAATTGTAGCACTCTTCTTTCAATTCGAGTATCACAACTAATTATGAAAAAGTCTTACATTATCTTCAGATAGGAATGTTGTCAAATGTCATTTTGTTATTAAATAAAATTGATTTTCACAATTCAGAGGTTGTCACTGGGTTCCATCCTGTTAAGTCAAGGTTGGCCAACCCTCTTCCAGGAGAGCTACTGGGTGTGCAGGCTTTTACAAATCTGATTTGGACAGTCAAGGTCCTTATGGGCAGCTGATTTGTATACCCAGTTCCTCTGCCGGAGGGATTGAGAGTTTCTCCAGGCTTGTTCTGGAGTGGACTGGAGGGAATGGACTCCATAGTCTGATCATTTAAACCTGAAGGAGAGAAAGAGAAAGAGGAAACAGAGGGAGAGGAGAAAGGAGAGAGGGTGGAATATGGAGGAAAAGCATGAAGGAGATAGAGGTTACAATGGAAAATTGTCTTCAGTCTTTGCTCAGCATAAGAACAGTTAAGAAAGGAGTAAAACCAAACAGAACTCACAGGGCAGACAGAGAGAGAGCTGGAGATATGAACTCAGCTGCTCCACACAAGACAACAAGACAACAAGGCAGCAGAACATAAGTATATATGAACTCTGAGAGATCTAGATTTACATGATGTCATGGGGGAGGAACCCCTTGTGCCCACCAATCACCAGGTTAATAGTTGCTCACTGACACGTTTCATCTAGCTTGAAGTACCATGAAAACGTGTTTTGGGTCTGATGACCGATTCCACTTATGTCCCTCTCTTTACAACAACTCTCCAGGAAAATGTACTCCTTGTGTTGATGTTGTTCAGTTGATGGTGTAGTGTACTGGTTGTTGTGGGTCTCAGGGGAAGGTGTGCAGTTTGTGTGTGGAGGGGGGATGGAACACACTGATCCTCTACTACCCTCTGTTGGCTCTACTTCTCTGAGGGGTTTTGTACAGATCCTCCACTCACTCACACCACTGGGTCTCTCGCACAGTAATACACAGCAGAGTCCTCTGCTCTCAGACCAGACAGCTTCAAGTGTGTCATGCCGTTAGAATGATCTTTGGTGACTTCTATCCGTCCTTCAACACTTTTTGCATATGCAGTTCTACTAGCACCACTCCATATAGCGCCAATCCATTCTAGAGCTTTTCCTGCTGGTTGTCTTATCCAGCGCATGCCATGGCCACTAAAGGTATACCCAGATCCTTTACAAGAGATACTGACAATTTATCCAGGCTTTTTTAGGACTGGACCAGAGGGAATGGACTCCAGACTCTGGCCATTTAAACCTGATGGAGAGAAAGAGATATTAAAGAAATTGAGGTTATAACAAAATAATGTCAATGTTCAGTCATTCCTCATAGTAAAAGTAGTTGATAAAGGAGTAGGTGACTGCAGAACTCACAGGGCAGACAGAGAGAGAGCAGCAGAAGGTGGAGTTTGCCCGTCATACTGAGGGTGGAGATATGAACTCAGCTGCTCCACACAAGACAACAAGACAACAAGTCAGCAGCAGAACATAAGTATATATGAACTCTGAGGGATCTGGATTTACATCATGATGTCATGGGGGAGGGGCTGATTACTCTGAGGTCAGAGGTAAATTTATGGCTCATCAGTAGTGCCAGGAGTTTTTCCTGGTCAGGTCACTTAGTCAGAAAAACCTCCAGGGCCTACTCACCACACACATAACTGACTCAAGGACTAGAGGAACTGTGGGGAACATGATAATTTTCTAAATATTGAGAACCTTCATGATTTCAATTTATTGCGGGTTCAATTAAATGGCATATACTGTATAAACATCCATTTGTCAAGGAAATAATTAAAGTATTGAAAATCATATACATAAAAGGCATGGGTGACAAAAACAGTACACTAGTATTCACACGACATGTCTCCAAGGAGGCAGTTAAGCAAAATCAATCATTACAAAAAAAGATTATGTTTTACATTTATACATTATGTCATGAATGAACACAGCTTAATAAGATGCATCACCTCACATAGCCTGTCCTTTGTTTTGTTTCTGCATACATGTGTATAGATGATGTAATGAAGCAGTAAGGGACTTGTTGTCTGTGCTATGTGCTACCTTCAGTCACAGTTAAATGGCGTTGTTCGGCCCGAAGCGATAGCCCAGGCGTTGCTGACGCCTACCAAATCTTACAACACCTGGATAGGTATTTTACCTATCAGCTAACCACATTGTGTGTTATTGCAATCTGCATAGAACTAGGAATTAGAAATGTGATAGAATCTCTATGGCAATCTGTCAGTCGATGACACAGTCAATGATGTGGCACGCAACCATTGGTTGATGCATGCAACGTCTGAGCAGGGGAACGCGACCATTCTCTCTACAGGGGAGTTTGCATTTCAAAAGTAAAACAAATCTTCTGAGGTCTGATAGGCAGAAAGTTAGGCTTATATTAACTATACCAAACTAAATGCTAGGCTGGAAGCAAGGGGAAATAATGTGCAAGTTGAGATAAATACAAGACAAGCCTATCCATTCAAGTCCTCCTCCTGCAGGTTGACGTATCCAGGCCATGTTGTAGCTACTAAATGTAAATCCAGATCCCTTACAGGAGAGGCTGAGAGGTTCTGCAGGCTTTTTCAGGACTGGACTGGAGGGAATGGCCTCCAGACTCTGACCATACACCCCTAATAGAGAAAAGAGAATGAAGACAATAGATCACTAATTTGTTAACTCAATGGATATGATCATTATCTCTATACGTAAAATACTTTGTTTCAATAAATTGCTAGATTATTGAGTACATACTACAGAGGCCCAGCAAGACCAGGAGGAGGTATAGTTTGCCTGTCATCTTTTCAGGTTGGAAGACAATTCACCCATTGTAGAAAACATCATATAAGTACACAGACTTGGGAGACATAATTTGCATGACAACCGTGGTTGGGTGGTATTATGTCACATGCATATAAAAGAGGTTTCAAAGTAAATATTCAATTCTAAGACAACGCCAGACATCAGCGTTCACTGTCAATCAGCAAACATTTTCTGTATTGCTCAGACAGTAAAGTCGTAGTTTTTTTGTGTATTTTTCAACAATTAACATCAAGAACAGTCATTAAATAATTTATATTTAATCATATTGCACTTTGATATTATCACAACAATATCACAAACACATTCATACAAGTGGTGCCTTAAAGAAATTGCGGTATCTTGTCACGTTATCAGCATAGGTTTGAATCCGGCCTACTGCCCTTTGACACAACCTCTCTCTGTCTTTTATCACTGTCATTCTCTCTCTCTATCTATTCAATAGTCAGAAAATACCTGAAAATGTTTAAACTTTTTATTAAACACATAAAACAAGACAAAAAAAAAGTACAATTTACATCCTGATGCAATGTCCCCTGAAATGTGTTCCTATTGTTTCAACGTCACATGGTCAGCAACTGTCACCAAACTACTTGTCTTAGATGGCTAAACTGAACCGACTGGGCGCACTACGTCATTTCAACGTGCAGAATTGGGTAATATTTGGTTGAGACGTTGATCAATGAGATTACATCATATATTCACCCTCTGAAAAAGACAGCCAAAAGTTAGTTGAATTTCCAATGTGTAATCACTATGCTTTCAACCATCTAAAAGCATAGCGAAGTTCAAATGGGAATACAATGTCAGATATTTTGCTTATTTATACAACAGATTAATGTGATATTACTGTGCTTCATCTAATATCAGAACCAAATGGCCTGGATTGCAGTTGAGATTACATTAAAAATACATGGTGCAAGTGATCAATGCTGGTGCAATTGTGAAGATCTCCACAGACCTGCAGATGGCTTATGCATGTTATCTCTTATCAAAAATACAAATCATACACATACAAACAACGTCACACCTGCTCAGACCCACTAGCCCTCACCGCTATCTCCAGCTCCCGGATCACTTTCTGCCACAGGGCCTCAAACTTCACGATTCTGTTTCTCCCCGTCGCTCCCACGCACTTTCAATTTTATGATTGTAAAGCATTTTACCTTTCCATTGCGTGAACGACGGACAATTGGTTGATTTCCAGTTTTTAAGTATACAGTTGTTTTAAGGTGATTGATGGGTAAAGTATTGTCCAACCCATCGGGTCTCTCACTGCACCCTCATTTTCCATGTCTTGAAATAAGTAGACTTAATTACATTTAGAGTGTAATACTTCTGACAGCCATCTTTCCAACTCTGCCCATAACTTTTGGACTTTTTAACATTCCTAAAAGGCATGAATAATTAGTTTTACACTTCAGACATGACTCTGCCCTTGTGCTGTAAAATTAGTGAATTTTGTCTTTTGTATAATACATTCTATACATTAATGTATACTTGATTAAGCCTACATTTGAGTTAACTGTAATCTCGTTAGTTATGTTCCAACATTCCCTCCATCTTGTGCCAATATCTGTTATTTTTAAATCTTGGTTCCAATGATTTATATATGTTTCTAAGAGATAGGCTCTCTAAGAGATAGTATGGTCACATTTCATTTGCTCTGTTAAACCTACCATTTGGAATGAGTTCGATAGCAACAGTGAATCTATTTAGTTTTTAAATGTGTTACTGCACTTTTACAATGATACATTGGTCCATGTTTAGGGTTAATCAATATACTGTATCAGGGAAATTGATTTATCAGAGTACAGGTGCATCATGGGGTAGAAGTCATGCTTGGGTAGCTTTGAACTACTGCGCCCAACACTCATTTTGATAGATGCCTTATAAAAACACATTCTTAAACTCTCTCCCCTATAAACAATTATAATCAAGACATACTAAAGTATTTAGGGGGAGGTGCGCAGGACAGCTACGAGAAACCACATAGAGCAATTTGTTATTATAGATAAGTACTCATTGTTTAATGCAATTCTTGAAAAGTGTGTTATATTTATTACAAACACAAACCATGAATATGGTCTGTCAATAAAGTTGTGTGTGATGAGTAGCGGTGAATGACTGAGAATATTAAATAATATAATTAATACAACTGTTGACAATGGCCTATAATATAAATGAAATAGTGATTAAATTATCCATCTCACCATTTATTCAAACCAAATGCAAATCGTGTTCATGTGGTTGAAACATTGTATGGTTACCAGCCACCAGCTGGTTTATGCAAAAGGCTGTTTCTCCTCAGCTGAAACAAGGTAGTGAGAATTAGTCTAATCTTGAAAGTTTATAGGGACAGTCCCTGCAGTCCCTGGGCTACTTAACTGCTTTAATTGTCTACCTGAATCATCAGAGATTCTAAACTGGGTCCCTGAAATGCTCAGGTGAAAGATTGGAGTTCACCAGGCGTGGTGCCACACAGCTGTGAGGGTCACAGAGGGGAAGAGAGAGGTGTGGGGTGTGTGAGAGAAACAGACACAACTGATAAAAGGAGAGCAGGGCCTGTGTGGAAAGGAATGGATTATCAAACATAAACCCCTAGACTATGGAATGGATGCATTAATAGTTACTTCTCATACAGTTTGACCAAAATGATGGAAAATATGCTGTTTCTGTGACTTTGTCACGCCCTGGCTCTGGGGACTCTTTAATGTTGAGCCAGGGTGTTAGTTTCTATGTTTAGTTTTCTAGGTTTATGTTCTAGATCGTGTGGATCTATGTTGGCCAGGGTGGTTCCCAATCAGAGGCAGCTGATTCTCGTTGTCTCTGATTGGGAACCATACTTAGGCAGCCTGTTTGGCACAGTTAATTGTGGGATATTGATCTGTATAGGTTTGTGGTGTTTAACCTTTAGACTTCACATATCGTTTTGTTGTTATTGTTAAAGTACTCATTAAAAGATGTACGCCTATCATGCTGCGCCTTGGTCCGGTTCTTACAACGATCGTGACAGAAATCCCACCAAATAAGGACCAAGCAGCGTGTTCAGGAGCAAACACCGGGAAAGGAACTGGAGAAGTTGGCGATGTCCCAGGTGGGCGAATGGTGGTCTTGGGAGGACATGTTCGCGGGCAAAGGGCCATGGGCAAAAGTTAAAGCCCTGGCGAGAGAGGAGGTACGGCGCCAACCGTGCCGTCGTCGGACAGGCGAGAGGCAACCCCAATAATTTTTTTGGGGGGGGGCACACGGCATGGACGACGGGGCTGCTGGAGGCAGCTACAGGGCGAGTTTGTGGACTAGGAGAGGAGGCCACCAGGTTACGGGGGCCATTGGTCATGAGGGGGAAGGAGAATGTAGAGGCACGGCGAGAGGTACTGGGGTGTGTTACCAGTCCGGTCCGGCCCGTTCCTGATCCCCGCACAAGGCCAGTGGAGTGTGTTCCCAGTACGGTCCGGCATGTTCCTGTCCCTCGCACCAAGCCTGTGGTGCCCGTCGCCAGCCCGGTCCGGCCTGTTCCTGCTCCCCGCACCAAGCCTGTGGTGCGCGTCGCCAGCCCGGTCCGGCCTGTTCCTGCTCCCCGCACAAAGCCTGTGGTGCGCGTCACCAGCCCGGTCCGGCCTGTTCCTGCTCCTCGCACCAAGCCTGTGGTGCGCGTCGCCAGCCCGGCCCGGCCTGTTCCTGCCCCTCACACCAAGCCTGTGGTGCGCGTCGCCAGCCCGGCCCGGCCTGTTCCTGCCTCTCGCACCAAGCCAGTGGTGCGCGTCGCCAGCCCGGCCCGGCCTGTTCCTGCCCCTCGTACCAAGCCTGTGGTGCGCGTCGCCAGCCCGGCCCGGCCTGTTCCTGCCCCTCGCACCAAGCCTGTGGTGCGCGTCGCCAGCCCGGCCCGGCCTGTTCCTGCCCGTCGCACCAAGCCTGTGGTGCGCGTCGCCAGCCCTGCCCGGCCCGTGCCTGCTCCCCGCACCAAGCCAGTGGTGCGTCGCCAGCCCGGTTCGGCCTGTTCCTGCTCCCCGCACCAAGCCAGTGGTGCGCGTCGTCAGCCCGGTCCGGCCTGTTCCTGCTCCCCGCACCAAGCCTGTGGTGCGCATCGCCAGCCCGGCCCGGCCCGTTCCTGCTCCCCGCACCAAGCCAGTGGTGCGCGTCATCAGCCCGGTCCGGCCCGTTCCTGCTCCCCGCACCAAGCCTGTGGTGCGCGTCACCAGCCCGGTCCGGCCTGTTCCTGCTCCCCGCACCAAGCCTGTGGTGCGCGTCGCCAGCCCGGCCCGGCCCGTTCCTGCCCCTCGCACCAAGCCTGTGGTGCGCGTCACCAGCCCGGCCCGGCCTGTTCCTGCCTCTCGCACCAAGCCAGTGGTGCGCGTCGCCAGCCCGGCCCGGCCTGTTCCTGCCCCTCGTACCAAGCCTGTGGTGTGCGTCGCCAGCCCGGCCCGGCCTGTTCCTGCCCCTCGCACCAAGCCTGTGGTGCGCGTCGCCAGCCCGGCCCGGCCTGTTCCTGCCCGTCGCACCAAGCCTGTGGTGCGCGTCGCCAGCCCTGCCCGGCCCGTTCCTGCTCCCCGCACCAAGCCAGTGGTGCGTCGCCAGCCCGGTTCGGCCTGTTCCTGCTCCCCGCACCAAGCCAGTGGTGCGCGTCGTCAGCCCGGTCCGGCCTGTTCCTGCTCCCCGCACCAAGCCTGTGGGGCGCGTCGCCAGCCCGGCCCGGCCCGTTCCTGCTCCCCGCACCAAGCCAGTGGTGCGCGTCATCAGCCCGGTCCGGCCCGTTCCTGCTCCCCGCACCAAGCCTGTGGTGCGCGTCACCAGCCCGGTCCGGCCTGTTCCTGCTCCCCGCACCAAGCCTGTGGTGCGTGTCGCCAGCCCGGCCCGGCCCGTTCCTGCTCCCCGCACCAAGCCAGTGGTGCACGTCGTCAGCCCGGTCCGGCCCGTTCCTGCTCCCCGCACCAAGCCTGTGGTGCGTGTCGCCAGCCCGGTCCGGCCCGTTTCGCTCCCCGCAAAAAGCCAGTGGTGCGCTTCGTCAGTCCGGCACGGTCCGTTTCTGTTCCACCTGTGCCTGGTCCGGCACCGGTCAGCTGCTCCACGCCGGAGCCAGAGCAATCCGCTCCACCGGTGTTCAGTCCAGCTCCGGCCAGCAGGGCCAGACCACGAGGGCGAGAGAGAGAGTGTTGGTCGCGCCCGCAGCCGGATCCGCCTCCGAGGCGGAATGCCCACCCGGCCCCTCCCCTGTGGTGTTTGGTTGGCGCGGTCACAGTCCGCGCCTTTGGGGGGGGGTACTGTCACGCCCTGGCTCTGGGGACTCTTTAATGTTGAGCCAGGGTGTTAGTTTCTATGTTTAGTTTTCTAGGTTTATGTTCTAGATCGTGTGGATCTATGTTGGCCAGGTTGGTTCCCAATCAGAGGCAGCTGATTCTCGTTGTCTCTGATTGGGAACCATACTTAGGCAGCCTGTTTGGCACAGTTAATTGTTGGATCTTGATCTGTATAGGTTTGTGGTGTTTAACCTTTAGACTTCACGTATCGTTTTGTTGTTTTGTTGTTATTGTTAAAGTACTCATTAAAAGATGTACGCCTATCACGCTGCGCCTTGGTCCGGTTCATACAACGATCGTGACAGACTTAAAGCATAATAATTACGACATAAGTAACTATAAATATGTTTATTCCATACTCTAAGTATGTACGACTAAATAGTCTGTTTATTTTGATATGTTCAGTCAATTTGGTCAGAATCTGTGACTATTTGGCTACTTGTACATTTTACCTCTTAAATATGACATTACAGTTTCAATATCTCAGGCCCAGAAAATCAGATTCTTACGAGGTAAAGTTCTCCTGATTCAGTTTTCTCAGAGGGTCTACGTCATCAGAGAATAGTCCTTGGTGGTGCTACAAACCACAACTGTAGCTGAAACCATCTGCATTTTCATCCTTTCTGTATATTTGCATGTCTTAAAGCATAATAACGTTTTGAAAAGTAACAGTCCACTGAAGATGGAGTGCTCTGTCCATAATAAATCTGGCAACTGAGACAGGATAGACTGGGCCTTAAGTTTAGTTGACAAGTCTCTACATGTTCACAATTCATTGGTTCTACTTAACAGGGCATGGGTTTTGTTTCAAAATGTCAATACCTCCTGTAAATGAAGCTATATGTCTGGGCAACATGATAACCTTGATTGTTACATCTTTAATGTCAGGATAGACCACCTTGAAAGGGTGCTAGACTAAATATTTATGTTGACAGGAATGTCAGAAAAATAAACATGATTGTCATTCAATAATTTGGCTAAAAACAGCACAGTAGAAATCAGTATGACATCAGAAACATAGGACACAATAGCAGAATAGCAACCAATAATGGAATTGAGATGAGAATATGACCATTCAGATTCATAGCAGTAAAATTATCTCCCATATGGGTCCAGAGTGCAGTCAGTGTGCAGTGTGCAGACAGTACAATCCTGTCAACCCTCATGTCCATGGAGAGGTTTTTGTATTGATGTTTATCACAGTGGCCACTCAGGTACACAGTGACTCACACCATTACAAAAACGGATGTATTTGTATTTGTATTTATTAAGGATCCCCATTAGTTCCTGCCAAGGCAGCAGCTACTTTTCCTGGCGTCCAAACACTTTAAGGCACTTACTGTCACACACTGGCTCTGGGGACTCTATATGTTGAGCCAGGGTGTGTAAATTCTATGTGTTTATGTTCTGTTTGGGAGTTCTAGTTGTGGTATTTCTATGTTGGCCCGAGTGGCTCCCAATCAGAGGCAACGAGTGTCAGCTGTTGCTGGTTGTCTCTGATTGGGAGCCATATTTAAACAGTCTGTTTTTCCCTTAGTGTTTGTGGGATCTTGTTTCCGTTTGGTTGTTTCTGTGTTAACCGTAGGACTGCACGTTTCGTTTATTGTTCTGTTGTTATATTATCACTTAAGATTATAAAGTTAAGTACGTTCGCAACTAACGCTGCGCATTGGTCTACTCTACGACGATCGTGACACTTACATTACATATAAAACAAAAGATAAAGCAGTACATCATATAGCATTATTACACCACTATATATCTACAATACAAAATGTATAATACCACCATCCAACAATATTACAATGTACGAATGTGTAGAGAGTCTTTTTTGCCATTTATAAATGTGTTATTCAATGAATGCATTTCTGTGGACTATATAGCAGTAAAGGCCAAGTTCACTATTTTATCAAATACTGTATTTGTTTATATGTTTTTGTTGAGACCTAAAGGGGTCTTAAAATAATTCAAAATCAAATAGATAAATGATCCATGTTATGACCATCTTAAAACAATTCCATATGTTAGTGGAACCCCCCCCCCCCCCCCCCCACACACACACACACCCCCCCCCCCCCCCCCCCCCCCCCCCCACCCCCCCCCCAAGGCTTAAACTTTTAGGGTGAAGAGAGTCCACGAATCTGCTCCAGAAATATATGTTTTTAGCTCCAGTAAAATAGGTTTTGAATGGTTTGAGCTAGAGACAAGCGGTTTTCTGCATTGTAAAGGCACAACCATGGACACAAAGCCATGCTCCATTTGTATCTATGGCAGAGGCTGTGGTATAGTTAAGCCCAGAGCCATATAGAAATAAAATACTCTGGCTAAACCTAATCATACTTTCCTGTGCTTAAATGGTTTTCACAGACAAAGTGAAATTATACAAATGACTTTGCCCTTGTTGGTTGCCCCTCAACAGCCTGAGGGCACTGGACTTGAAACAACGATACAGATGTAACCATGTGCCATTTAATGTATTATCTGACCGCCACTAGTGCTCCTAAGTCAAAATTCTGTGTTTATTCATTTATTGAGTGTTCCATTTAAAAAAAAAAAAAAGATTAGGAAAAGTTTCTAAGCATACCTGAGAGTTCCTCAACCCACACCAGTGTGTGGCGGCACATCGATTGGGAACCACTGAGCTAAGTTACCAAATAATCAACAACTTAGAAAAGAAACCTACATTTGTATATATACATTTGTATATATACTGTGTGCGTGGTAGCCCAATTATAGAAATACAAAGCAACAAACCCATGTTCACACGACCATACGACATACATAGGAAAAGCACTAAAATACTTAGGGTTTTGTTAATATATATATTTATATACTGTATATGGGTGTGTGCTTGTGTGGGTGTGTGCGTGCATGCGTTGCTTTCGTACATGCAGTGTTTATCCTCTTTCAAGGAAGTGTATTTGTGTTCCTGGCAGTTGCTGGACAGTTTCAGTGCCACAGGTGTGGTATCAAGGGGATAGAGAGAGAGGAAGCTGCTTTTGCATGACACTATTATTAGACAAGTTAGAGAACCAAGAAACCACCTCAGATCAACTGATAATAGAATGTTTAAGTCTTAGTTGAGTATTACAGATATAGCCCAACGTTGTTTTCATCTGCCCTGGGAGGGAATACAGCTGGAAATTGGCTCCATAGATAACTCTGCCAAGCAGAAACACTCAAATAAGTAATGTCTTTGGATATAGGATGTGTCCTTGTATTATAATCCAGTGGATGTCTCAGTAAAAAGACAACAACTAAAAGTTAGACTTTATTAAAGTGAAAAAGGACACACAAACATCACAGGATACCCAGGATACAATATAAATCAATGAATGAAAAATAACATATCACCACAATGCTTGTATAATATTGAGAACAACAATACTAATCAATCATAATCAATAACGTATTGGATATATACATAACATTATTACTAAAGAACACTATGCCATAACCATTCTAGACCATTTCCTTTCTAAACTAGACACATCTATCTCTGCAGTCCATCATGTGTTCTTCACTGCTTCATCTGAAAAGAGGCAGAGACAGACACAGGTTATTACAATAAACAGACAGCGAAGTGGAAAAACGCAGGTTACCTTTGGCCCACAAAGAGTTTCTCACCTCTCCTCCGTGTATATAATCATATTTGGAAGAGAAAGGAGCAACCCTCGCTCACAATAAAATAAAATAAAATAAAATGTTATTGGTCACATACACATATTTAGCAGATGTTATTAAGGGTGTAGCGAAATGCTTGTGTTCAATTAAACACTTGATACCTTATTTTTCATTTAAAATCGTGACGTTTCAGCTGCCAATGGCCTTCGTCAGAAGTCTACAATCACACGAAATAAGCGGTGTCAGTACCTTGACCAGGCTGAGCACTGTGCTGTAGGTGAGGGAGAGAAGGAAGAGGATGATGAAGGAGGAGGTGGTGGACCACAGGCTGCTGAACTCATCCTCATCGTTGTCCGTGCAGCTCAGAGCGAAGCCCGCCTCAGGCTCAGTCAGTAGGATGTTCTCTGAGAACAGGGAGAGAGACAGGTGGTGAAGAACGGACATACGCTTGTGTGTGCGTGTGTGTGTGTGTTCATGTGTGTCTGCGTGTTTGCGTGTGTTTGCGTGTTCATGTGTATCTGCGTATGTGTGTGTGTTCATGTGTGTCTGCGTGTTTGCGTGTGTGTGTGTGTGTGTGTTCATGTGTGTATGTGTATTGTACAGCTGTATTAGTCTTTATCATATTCTAACAAATACAGCTACATGAGTTCAAATTATATGGACACACACAGACACACACATCAACACACAAAGAACACATGAAACTGAGCTGTGCAGACTTCTATCTTGGCCTAATGTTAACATGCACATCCACTCACATTTATGTCAAACTACACCTATACACTAAATAGTACATCCATGACCACCTTACTGGAAGCACAGTACTACTATGTAGGCTATTCAGTACTGTTGTGTCTTTTCATGCCAAAACAATTGTCTTCATTCTGTTTTTATATGTACAATAGACCAGTATATTTTCTAAGACTTGAAGTAATTGATATAGGAACATGGAACCATGTGATCTCATATGCGATATTGTTTATTAGCCAGCCTCCACATTAGGAAGGCACATTGAACAATGACAAAGGACAACAATGGCAACACAAGACTGTGCAATAGGACTGACATCTTACAACACAATAGACTGGACAATATCACATTAAACAATATACATGTCTACAGTCAACAAAACAATGACAACACTAACATGTTAACTTTAACTCAGGACAACAAAGAGGACAACAGGGGACACACCTAGTAATTGGCTATTCTGACCCACAGAGGAGTCAATAAGGAGACACAATAAAACAAAACACACACAGATTAAAATCACTTCTCTTCACATGAGTTACCCATGGACTTCGACACACTACTCTCCTTAGGTGCGGTGTTGTTGTCCGAGCCGGCGTACTTGACGGCGCATGTGAAAAGCACGTTTCTCTGCCACTCATTCTTGGTGGTGGTGAAGACGCTGGTAATAGAGTCGTTGCCTTCCGGGGTTGTCTGAGGACGGCTGGTGAACCCCTCCTGGTACTCGCCGCTGCCCACCTTCCACATGATGTAGACGTCACAGAGAGACGGACTGACCACCAGGCACACCAGAGTCACTTTCTCCTCCTTCTTGGTGTCTTCCTCCGGGAGAAGGTGGACGAACACTGAAGGGGCTCGACCTGCAAGAGGATTGATTTTAAGGAGAAACGTTACACTCATGTACGTGTAGGCACATATGAAAAGCAGTAAGTGAATATAAGTTTAAAATCCAACCTAGTGGTCCTTAACCCTAGTTCTGGAGCACCACAGGGGTGTGCAGGTTTCTGTTCTAGCCCAGCACTGACACACCTGATTCAACTAAGCAAAGGTGATGATTAGTTAATGATTAGTTGATTTGCTGACTCAGGTGTGTTAGCGCTGGGCTGGAGCAAAAGTCTGCACGTCCTGTGGCTTCCTCTCCAGAACCTGGAGTATGTGACCACTTATCACAACCACATTGAGATGTCTCAGTGACCTACATCCTTTGGTGAAGCTGAGGTCCTGAATGACCGGTGTGACTTCACCACTCTTCATGGCAGAACACTGGACTTTGTTCACTTTGGTCCACTCCTTCATGTCTATGGTCAGAGTACTGACCCTGCTGTTCAGGTTGCCCTTTGATTCAATAGGTTTCAGAAGGATGTAATCCGTCGTGGCCTGTCCATTGACCTGCCAGGTGATAGTGGTACCAGACACTGTGTCCTTGTCTGTACCAGTGATGACACAGTCCAGCACTGCTTGGTTGTCCAAGAACACCTCTTTCACACTCGGTGGGTTTAGAGTCACCGTCAGTGGTTCTGAAAGGGGAGGAAGCAGTGGAAAATCATGACATGTTCATGTTACCGATGAGGATGGAACTACACTAAATAATAGAGATCCTGTATGTGAGCATGACATTAATTGTAGTGCAGTCTACTCCTATGTACAGACCTGTTTTGGAGATCGTCTCGGTGATGGTTTGTGCCTGGTGCTGCACCACACAGCTGTACTTGACCTTGTTGTTCCAGTCAGTGTTGATGACCTTCAGCAGACTGCTGGCTGAGAAGAGGCCTGACTGCTGTTGGCCTACAGTAGGTTTCGGGCCCTCCACCACCTTGTCATTCTTCTTCCAGGTGACAGTGACTTTCTCCGGGGCGAAATCTTCAATCATACACATCAGGTACTGGGTGGTGCCATTGGGCGCCGACAGCAAAGACACTGTTGGAATCTTTGAGACTGAATAGCGGGAGGTAAAAGAAAAGTGCTCATGTTATTGAAATTATATTGATATTTTCATACAGGGTAAACAACAAGCATCATTCTATAATCAGGTTTTCTAAACATAAATAGTTTACATCACAAACATTAAAATGCAATCTTTAGAAAAATAGAGCCAACTTCAATATAATATAATGACCACATCTTACCTGGTTTTTTGATGACTGCTGTCTTTTCACCTCCAGGATGTTCCACAGAACAATTGAAAGTCGTTGAGTTTTTCCAGACATTCTCATTCATGCGGAGCTGACTGACTCCTGTGTAGGTTTCCCCGCTCTGGACCGCCGGGTACTGGATGAAGTCCGTCAGCGCGCTCCCGCTGGCGTCTGTCCATTTGAAGGTGAGTGAGGAAGGAGAAAACCCGGTAGCGACACAACCGATGCTGTAGACATTGTTAGTAGGGGTTCCACAGTTCATAAGAGTGAGCAGAGAAGAGGGGGCTGTGGTTGCTGCAATAAAGAAAGAAAGAAAGAAAGAAAGAAAGAAAGAAAGAAAGAAAGAAAGAAAGAAAGAAAGAAAGAAAGAAAGAAAGAAAGAAAGAAAGAAAGAAAGAAAGAAAGAAAGAAAGAAAGAAAGAAAGAAAGAAAGAAAGAAAGAAAGAAAGAAATGTAACACTTTATTTGAATGTACAGGAATGACCAGGTAACTATGGTCATTACACAGTTATAACCTAAGAACTACTTGTTCATTTAATCTTGCACTATAAGGCACCATTTAGTTCTATGTAGTTGGTTGTCTTGTATTCTTTGAGATATAACTACCACTAAGTTTAATATTTTATTAGTCGTATGTACAGGATACACATGGTGTGCACCGTCTAACGTAATGCTTACTTGCAGGTTCCTTCTCAACAATGCAACAACAATAAGAAATAATAAAAGACAAGAATACGAACATACAGTAACTATCTCAGTAGAATAGAATAAACATTTTAGAAAAGGTATAATACAGGAAGGCCCAAATAAGTACACATTAACACATTCAATTGCAGACACATTTACCAGTGAAAACAACCATAACATAAAACATGCTGTTCCTCTAATACCAATTAATTGAAATCATTTTCAATTAATGATTTATATGGATTAAGGTGATGCCAATTAACACTCAATTCAATATGGGCTAAGATGAACTCTGCTCATATTATCATACCCTTCATTTGGTTTATGTGTTTGACTCCTACATTTTCATTTTCATAGGGTCATTTTTGACTTAAAGCAAAGCCTACATAATTAACCAATTAAACACCAATCGCAAACAGTGAAAGAAGTATGTGAGGAGATGACCAAACAATATACTGCCTTACTTAGGTGTACTACACTAACAACAGTATCCAAGTCATAATTTTAACTTTCGTCCATAAAACAATGATTTATCTACAAACTATAGCAATTTAACTGCATAAAAAATACACAAAAACAATGGCTTACCTGATGAGACTGTTACCATTGTCCCTTTCCCCCAATAGTCAAAGTAGATGAACACAGTGTGACAAGGGCGTATGCCAAGCAATACAAAAACTACCCTCTTTACAGCAATTAGTTTCAACTAATCTTGATAACTTCCTCACTAAACCATAGTAATTTGGTTTGTAAAAAAAAATCTAAATAGATACTACATTCTAACATAGTCACACTTGGTCAACAATATATTTCCACAATATGGTCATTTTTTTCTGAGGAACGAAGGGTTTTCTATTTATAAGACTTAAGGAAACAAACTTCTGCATTATTCTACAACAGCAGAACCTAGAAATTGAGGAAATATTTGACTTTCAAGGAAATAAGTAAACCATTTCTTTAGTGGACCATGAACAGGTCTATTCAATGACGTTTTGCATCTGAAAAACGCACAAGACAGCATATGTTATTTCTACACAGAAAATAGAATGGGAAAATTAAACATTTGATGGATGTAATAAATGTAAGTTTGCTTACCTGTTGAGACGGTGACTTGTGTCCCTTTACCCCAGTAGTCAAAAACACCACAGTGCTATGTCTCCATTCACTGCCTGTACAAAAACCCTGCACCTCAATAGGCAGCTTTAAAGTCATGACACTGAATCCAACAGACATGAAGATATAACGCAATATCGTAATATTATTATACACCTGATTTCTTAAGGACATACGTTGTGAATTCAGTTTTGTATACCTTTTAAAAACTGATGCTCAGGTCCATGTCATGACATCACTTACTCCATCAAAACATACTTTAAAAAATGTAAAACAATTTACAATGGGGTTATATCAATATCAGACGATCATTTGAAGAATATTGTATGGTTTCTCCCCATTTTCCCTATCCTCAGGCAGATATAATGCAAGTTCTGTCTCTGAGGTTTTTGTACAGCCTCATTTCACTGTGTACCCCACCCCATATCACAGTGATATACCCCAGCACAAAAACACCTAATTCACTACTCCATAGGGATTCCATATGACTGTCTGCTCTCAGTCAGGTATAAGAAACATAAAACCATGGCTAAAACTATACATTGTAGCATTATTACAGATTCTTTAAGTATTATATTCTCTATGAGTTGGTGGATTAATCTTCAATGTTTGTTATTATTGTTTGTGACTAAAGGTGTATCCATTGTCAGTTTGTGACAGTTGTTTGCAAATGTATGGATTTATGTCACAGTACAAAATCCAATATCATGGCTATGGCCAAATCATGTTTATGGTGAGGTTTCATTAGGTTTACATTGGTACCATTGTCGTGGGGGGTGTTTATTTGACCTGTTCAGTGTTGATGTGTCCATACAGGAGCAAAGGGGTTTTTGTACGGTGTAATATCACTGTGGCCCCCGTATAGTCACAGTGATACACACCATAACAAAAACCTCCCACCAGTACCACACACCTGCTCTATGAGGATAGCAACACATTCAGATGGTTGTGGATAGGTAATAACACACATATCTATTATTTCTTCAAATATTTTGAATATTTTAAAATATTATATATTATAACATGATTTAAGTATTCTTTAAAATTAGAACATTTTACCTAAATCCTGCAGGTACAATGCTTTACAACTGTTATAAACATCTATGAGACTTTTTATTAGTGAGCTTTATAATATTTTAATTTTCAACTCACTCAAAATAATTTAGTCAGAATTTGTATGAATGGTTTAACCTTTATTAATATTTGTTACAAAGTCAGCATCAATATGAATGATTTAACCTTTAATAGTTGTTATTTAGTCAGCATCATTATGAATGGTTTAACATTTAATAGTTGTTATTTAGTCAGCATCATTATGAACGGTTTAACATTTAATAGTTGTAATTCAGTCACCATCATTATGAATGGTTTAACCTTTAATAGTTGTTATTTAGTCAGCATCACTATTAAAGGTTTAACCATTAATAGTTGTTATTTAGTCAGAATCATTATGAATGGTTTAACTTTAATAGTTGTTATTTAGTCAGCATCATTATGAATGGTTTAACCATTAATAGTTGTTATTCAGTCAGCATCATTATGAATGTTTATCCATTAATAGTTGTTATTTAGTCATTATCATTATGAATGGTTTAACCTTTAATAATTGATATTTAATCGTCATCATTATGAACTGTTTTACATTTAATAGTTGTAATTTAGTCAGCATAATTACGAATGGTTTAACCTTTAATAGTTGTTATTTAGTCAGCATTATTATGAATGGTTCAACCTTTAACAGTTGTTATTTAGTCAGCATCATCATGAATGGTTTAACCTATAATAGTTGTTATTTTGTCAGCATCGTTATGAATGGTTTAACCATTAATAGTTGTTATTTAGTCAGCGTCATCATGAATGGTTTAAGATTTAATAGTTGTTATTTATTCAGCATCATTATGAATGGTTTAACCTTTAATAGTTATTTAGTCAGCATCATTATGAATGGTTTAATCTTTAATAGTTGTTATTTAGTCAGCATCATTATGAATGGTTTAACCATTAATAGTTGTTATTTAGTCAGCATCATTATGAATGAATGGTTTAACCTTTCTGTTTAATACTAGGCACTCCAGCCCCTTTGGTGCATTTGGATGTTCATTATTTCTATCACTAAAATAACGAAGAAAACACATAGTATCACTTTATAAGAAAAACCTGCTTATAACCTGCTTATAAACATTAACCAGTTTTGAACTTACATGTACAAGTCTGTTATTCATGGTTTGAATATGACTGCAGATACATGTATTAATTATGTATATAGCTTTTTAGACAGTTTATCTCACATTCCCAGGAAGTGTCAATTTTGACTGTGACAATATGAACTGTGTTGTCCTTAGGGAACGATGGTTTCCTGCAATATACATTTTTGTTGTTTTTGTACAGGTCATGCTTTGCTTCACACCACTGTGTGTAATTATATCTGACACAGTGATAGACAGTTGTGTCTTCAGTTTAACTTCTCTGCCCTTCTAAAGTGACTATGTTGTTGGAAACATCTTTGGAGATGCTGAACCTGCTTTTGAAAGAATATTTGCAATTTCCATCTGAACCATTCCATAGCTTTATCTACAGGATATCTAATCCAGGCTGTGGTATAGCTATCATGTCACGGCCGTCTTGAAAGGAAGCGGACCAAAGCGCAGCGTTTGTGGCGAACATGACTTTAATAGATGACGCACAAAATACAAAACAAAAGACGACTCATGAAGTCCACGGTTAACTAACCGAAACGGAACAAAAACCCACAACCCTCAAGAGAACACAAATAGTTTAAATATGGCTCCCAATCAGAGATAACGAGCCGACAGCTGACACTCGTTACCTCCGATTGGGAGTCACACGACACCACAATTAACTCACCCAAAACACCACCAACCGAATACACCCTATACAACAAACCCCACAACAAAACCCAACAAAACAAATACACCCTGGCTCAAATACAAAAGTCCCGGAGCCAGAGTGTCACAGTACCCCCCCCCTAAAGGTGCGCACTCCGGGCGCACCAGCATACAGTCTAGGGGAGGGTCTGGGTGGGCGTCTGTCCACGGTGGCGGTTCTGGCCCTGGTCGTGGTCCCCACCCCACCTTAGTCACCACCCGCTTCCCTAGCCTCCTCCACATGACCACCCTCCAACTTACCCCACCTGGATTTAGGGGCAGCACCGGGCTAAGGGACAGCACCTGGCTAAGGGGCAGCACCGGACTAAGAGGCAGCACCAGGATAAGGGGCAGCACCGGGCTAAGGGACAGCATCGGGCTAAGGGACAGCCCCGGACTCAATGGCGGATCCTGGCTGGCTGGCTCTGGCGGATCCTGGCTGGACGGCTCTGGCGGATCCTGGCTGGCTGACGGATCTGGCTGCTCATGGCTGGCTGACGGATCTGGCTGCTCATGGCTGGCTGACGGATCTGGCTGCTCATGGCTGGCTGACGGATCTGGCTGCTCATGGCTGGCTGACGGATCTGGCTGCTCATGGCTGGCTGACGGATCTGGCTGCTCATGGCTGGCTGACGGATCTGGCTGCTCATGGCTGGCTGACGGATCTGGCTGCTCATGGCTGGCTGACGGATCTGGCTGCTCATGGCTGGCTGACGGATCTGGCTGCTCATGGCTGGCTGACGGATCTGGCTGCTCATGGCTGGCGGAAGGCTCTGGCTGATCCTGTCTGGCGGAAGGCTCTGGCTGATCCTGTCTGGCGGAAGGCTCTGGCTGATCCTGTCTGGCGGAAGGCTCTAGCGGCTCCGGTCTGGCGGACGGCTCTGAAGGCTCATGGCAGACGGGCGGCTTAGCAGGCTCAGTACAGATGGCCAGTTCAAGCGCCTTAGGGCAGACGGGCAGTTCAGACCCCGTTGGGCAGACGGCAGACTCTGGCCGTCTGAGGCGCACCGTAGGCCTGGTGCGTGGTGCCGGAACTGGAGGTACCGGGCTGAGGACACGCATCTCAGGGCTAGTGCGGGGAGAAGCAACAGGGCATGCTGGACCCTGGGGACGCACATAAGGCCTAGTGCGGAGAGCAGGAACAGGGCATGCTGGACCCTGGGGACGCACATAAGGCCTAGTGCGGAGAGAAGCAACAGGGCATGCTGGACCCTGGGGACGCACATAAGGGCTAGTGCGGAGAGCAGCAACAGGACGCACAGGACTCGGGGAACACACAGGAGGCTTGGTGCGTGGTGTAGGCACTGGTGGTACTGGGCTGGAGCGGGGAGGTGGCGCCGGAAATACCGGACCGTGCAGGCTTACTGGCCCCCTTGAGCACTGAGCCTGCCCAACCTTACCCGGGTTGATGCTCCCCGTCGCCCGACCAGTACGGGGAGGTGGAATAACCCGCACCGGCCTATGTGGGCGAACCGGGAACACCATGCGTAAGGCTGGTGCCATGTACGCCGGCCCGAGAAGACGCACTGGTAGCCGGATGCGTTGGGCCGGCTTCATGACATCTGGCTCAATGCTCACTCTAACCCGGCCGATACGTGGAGCTGGAATGTACCGAACCGGGCTATGCCTGCGTACAGGAGACACCATGCGCTCTACTGCGTAACACGGTGTCTGCCCGTACTCTCGCTCTCCACGGTCAGTCCAGGGAGTAGGCGCAGGTCTCCTACCTGACTTCGCCACACTCCCTTTTAGCCCCCCCCCAAGAAATTTTTGGGTAGTACCCACGGGCTTCCAGCCTCGACTCCGTGCTGCCTCCTCATACCACCTCCTCTCGGCTTTAGCTGCCTCCAGCTCTTCACGAGGGCGGCGATATTCTCCCGGTTGTGCCCAAGGACCCTTTCCATCCAGTATCTCCTCCCATGTCCATGAATCCTTTATAGGCGTCCATAAATCCTGTTGCCGCTTGACACGCTGCTTGGTCCTTTTATGGTGGGTTTTTCTGTCACGGCCGTCTTGAAAGGAAGCGGACCAAAGCGCAGCGTTTGTGGCGAACATGACTTTAATAGATGACGCACAAAATACAAAACAAAAGACGACTCATGAAGTCCACGGTTAACTAACCGAAACGGAACAAAAACCCACAACCCTCAAGAGAACACAAATAGTTTAAATATGGCTCCCAATCAGAGATAACGAGCCGACAGCTGACACTCGTTACCTCCGATTGGGAGTCACACGACACCACAATTAACTCACCCAAAACACCACCAACCGAATACACCCTATACAACAAACCCCACAACAAAACCCAACAAAACAAATACACCCTGGCTCAAATACAAAAGTCCCGGAGCCAGAGTGTCACATATCATCACTGATAGAATACCCAGAGACCTTACAAGTGATGCTCAAAGATTATCTTGGCTTTACAACCATTGAGCTTGGCTGCTGAGTTCTGGGTCAACAATACCATGCATACCTGTCAGGGGAAAAATCTAGATATTTGAAAATGGTCTAACATTAGGTACATGATACATTTATACAGTTTGATTATGTTATAGTAAAATGTATTAAAAAAAGAAACAGGAGGCAGCTGCCAGCAGCAGCAGGAGAAATGCAGGGAACATGGTTTGTGAGGAAGCTGAACTGATGGGAATAATACTTATTTACTCCAACTGAGTGAAAGAGAAACAGACTCTTCTTTAATACAAATAGGATAATTGATTTGCATCAAAGTCAGAGATTTAGGATTAAAGGAGAACTACAGTAAAATTACTAGAATCACAGTGACATGTTGAGTAGAACAATTATGTATCATAATACTATTAATAATAATACAATGATCTATTATGGGATGCAATGACTTGCATTATGAATGGTTCTGTTCTGCTCATTGCTTACAGTATGTTATTATAATCATTATCATTGATGCTTTGGAGAACTGCACAAAAGGCACAGATGGTGAGAATCTAACTATTGTTGGGGAATCTATGTTTGGCAGGGTCTGATTCTCAATCAGAGGCAGCTGTCGCTCGTTGTCTCTGATTGGGGATCATACTTAGGTAGCCTGGTTGCCTACCTTAGTTGTGGGATATTGTTGTACCTGTTTGGCTTGTTTTATGTATAGCCCATAGGACTTCACGTTTCGTTATTTTGTCAAGTGTTTATTCGTTTTAATAAACATGTTTGCATACCACGCTGCACCTTGGTCTGACCCGTCTCTCAACGACCGTGACATCCCACCACCAACGGACCAAGCAGCGTGAACAGAAAGAGCAGACAACATGGACATGGGAGGATATTTTGGACGGTAAGGGATCCTGGACTTGGGAGGTGATCCAGGCAGGGATGGATCGCCTTCCTTGGGAGCAGACGGAGACAGTGAGGAAGGATAAACGGCGACGACGATGGAAGCCCGAGAGACAGCCCCAATAAAAAAAATTGGGTGGGCACACGGGGTGGTTGGCGGAACCAGGGGGCAGACCAGAGCCAACTACCCACACTCGCTGTAAGGAGCGTGTGGTCATTGAGGAACCAGGTTATGCGGAGATACGCACTGTGTCGCCAGTGCGCATTCACAGCCCAGTGCGCCCTGTGCTAGCGCCACGCACGTACCGTGCGGAAGTGGGCATCCAGCCAGGACGGATTGTGCCAGCTCCACGCTCCAGACCTCCAGTGTGCCTCCACAGCCAGGTACGGCCTGTGCCAGCTCCTCGCACCAGACAGATGGTGCGTGTCGTCAGCCCGGTACGGCCCGTGCCTACTCCTCGCACCAAGCCAGTGGTGCGTGTTCCCAGTCTGGAACGGCCCGTGCCTGCTCCTCGCACCAAGCCAGTGGTACGTGTTCCCAGTCCGGCATGGCCCGTGCCTGCTCATCGCACCAAGCCAGTGGTGCGTGTTCCCAGTCCGGAATGGCCCGTGCCTGCTCCTCGCACCAAGCCAGTGGTACGTGTCGCCAGCCGGTACGTATTGGAGGAACGTATCCAATGGCAGGCGAGCAGGATCCAGGCTCTCGGCAGCGCAATGGAGCGCGTGGTGAGTACATTGGAGCGATGGGAGAGAGGTGGCGTTTTTACACCTCCTCCAACCACACAACTCACCCGACCTCCAGCAACGGTCCCCTGCAGGGAGCACCTTAGCGTGTCGGTGCCCAGTCTGGGGCCGGCAACCAGCCCAACTACAGGGTTGGAAACCACCTCTGCGTCGGTGCCCAGGGTGGGCACGACGTACAGCCCCGTTTTGGAGCAGGAGCTCCTAAACGTGTCGGTGCCCAGTCTGGGGCCGGCAACCAGTCCTACTACAGGGCTGGAATTTTCCTCTGCGTCGGTGCCCAGGCTGGGCACGGCGTTCAGTCCTGCTCCAGAGATGGGGATGGATACGGGTCCGGAAATTTGCGCCATTTCGGAGTCAGAGCAGTCCACTCCACTGGTGCCCAGTCCAGCTCCGGTCACCTGCTCCACTCCGGAGCCAGAGTAGTCCGCTCCACCGGTGCCCAGTCCAGCTCCGGTCAGCGGCTCCACTCCAGGGCCAGAGCAGTCCGCTCCAACGGTGCCCAGTCCAGCTCCGGTCAGCGGCTCCACTCCGGAGCCAGGGCAGTCCGCTCCACCGGTGTCCAGTTCAGCTCCGGTCAGCGGCTCCACTCCGGAGCCAGAGCAGTCCGCTCCACCGGTGCCCAGTCCAGCTCCGGTCAGCGGCTCCACTTCCATCTTCAGGCTGTTTTATGCACAGCTGGTTTTTGGAGTTGTCATTGGTGATGGTGAACTGGCCTTGGATGGACTGGGCATAATAAGCAGCGGTTCCCGTGTCAATGTATCCAATCAACTCAAGTCCTTTCCCTGGTTTCTGATGGATCCAGTGCATCCGGTAGCTACCCATGGAGATTCCAGACACTTTACAGGACAAGGTCACTGGCTCTCCAGGTTTCTTCACCACTGGCTCAGAGGAGGTGAGTGACTGCCCCTGAACAGCTGAAAAACAGACAGTGAGTTTTGATGACTGTGACCCTCAAGCCAAGTAGCATAGCTCCTCTCCTCTCTCCTACACTGGACAGAAAAAACTCCAGTTAACTCACCTGAGATGAGAGTCAGGGGGAACACACATTCTAGAACTCTCATTGTGGGACGGTTCTAGAATTCTGTAAAAGGAGGCACATAGACTGGGACTACTTTTCGTGACTGATGTAGATGGTCTGTGAAGGGCAGATATCTGAGACACTAATGAAATGGGAGGAGACATTGGGTCTATGTGCACAGAACACATTTGCATATCCATGTGTTAAATGTTTCTCCCTGTAGCTATAGTGGTATAAATATTACATATCTTGGTACTGATGAGAAATGTTTTGGTGAAGACTCAAGGTGTTCATGTAATAGTGACATAGCCACTGTATCCAGTGTATCAATAAGAAGTTTTATGTCATAGATCAGTTCTTCGATTGATATTATTATATTATATTGAATCACTGAGGGCCATATGTTGCACTTGCACATGATTCACATGCATATGCATTTTTTGTACAGTTCCTGTCCTGGTTTGTATCACTGTGGTCTTCGAGCACAATAATAAACAGCTGTGTCTTCGGTCTGCAGACTCTGTCCTGTTAAAGTTACTGTCTGCTGGAAGTGTCTCTGGTGATGCTGAACTTTTTTTCAGATTATCACTATAATATGTGCTACCACTGCTACGTATTTCTCCAACCCACTCCAGTGCTTTTCCTGCAGGCTGTCGTACCCAACCTATACAGTAGCTGGTGCTGGTTTTCAATTTTTGCCTAAAATGACATACCCAAATCTAACTACCTGTAGCTCAGGACCTGAAGTAAGGATATGCATATTCTTGGTATCTATTGAAAGGAAACATTTTGAATTTTGTGGAAATGTGAAATTAATGTAGGAGAATATAACACATTAGAAAAGGTAAAAGATAATACAAACATAAAAACATGTGAAGTAGGAATCAAAGGTCCCGTAGAGGTAAAAGAATACCCAGATACCTTACAGGAGAGGGTCAGAGGCTGTCCAGGCTGCAGGGTCATAGAGCCTGGCTGTGTGAGTTCAGTCTGACAGAACACACCTGTAAAACAAAACAAAAAAAATGTTTTAATTACAAACAAAACAAACAAAAAAGAACATTTTGATCATTACATTTCCAAAACTCTATTACTCCCTATTACACCAATATTGATGTATCAGTCCCCCAAAACTCACAGGATACAGTTGCCAGCAGCAACAGCAGAGATGCAGGGAACAAATCAAATCAAATCAAATTTAATTTGCCACATGCGCCGAATACAACAGGTGTAGACAGTGAAATGCTTACTTACAAGCCCTTAACCAACAATGCAGTTCTAAGAAAAAAAGTAAAGAATTGATAAGTAACAAAAATAACAACTTACAAATAATTAAAGAGCAGCAGTCCGGGTAGCCATGATTAGCTGTTCAGGAGTCTTATTGCTTGGGGGTAGAAGCTGTTAAGAAGCCTTTTGGACCTAGACCGCTTGCCGTGCAGTAGCAGAGAGAACAGTCTATGACTAGGGTGGCTGGAGTCTTTGACAATTTTTAGGACCTTCCTCTGACACCGCCTGGTATAGATGTCCTGGAAGGCAGGAAGCTTGGCCCCAGTGATGTACTGGGCCGTACGCACTACCCTCTGTAGTGCCTTGTGGTCGGAGGCCGAGCAGTTGCCATACCAGGCTTTGATGCAACCAGTCAGCATGTTCTCGATGGTGCAGCTGTAGAACATTTTGAGGATCTGAAGACCCATGCCAAATCTTTTCAGTCTCCTGAGGGGGAATATGCTTTGTCGTACCCTCTTCACGACTGTCTTGGTGTGTTTGGACCATGATAGCTTGTTGGTGATGTGGACACCAAGGAACTTGAAGCTCTCAACCTGTTCCACTACAGCCCCGTTGATGAGAATGGGGGTGTGATCAATCCTCTTTTTTTTCCTGTAGTCCACAATCATCTCCTTTGTCTTGATCACGTTGAGGGAGAGGTTGTTATCCTGGCACCACACGGCCAGGTCTCTGACCTCCTCCCTATAGGCTTTCTCATCGTTGTCGGTGATCAGGCCTACAACTGTTGTGTCGTCGGCAAACTTAATGATGGTGTTGGAGTTGTACCTGGCCATGCAGTCATGGGTGAACAGGGAGTACAGGAGGGGACTGAGCACCCCCCCCCCCCCCCCCCCCCCCCCCGAGGGGCCCCTGTGTTGAGGTTCAGCGTGGCAGACATGGTTTGTGTTTAAGCTGAACTGATGGTAACAGCACTTGATAACTGAATGAAAGTGAGAGACATATTCCTCTTTATACACAAGACAGGAGAGTTGCTTTGCATAGAGTGAAAGAGTTATAAAAAGGAGGAAGTGACTTGTATCATAGTGACATGTTATACAGAGAATCAGTATCAGAATGTAATGATTGGTGTCCAAGGATAAATACTTGGTCCAGTACTCTTTTTTTACTTTATATTAACATTTTCTTTGATTATTACTTTCAGCATTTATTCTGTTTGCTGATGATATTTGCAGTGAAATGACGATGGTTATCTATAGATAGCTAGTATGAACTCTGAAATTCCTTGAACATTGACACCTCTTATAGAGCAAATAAGATACAACATACCATGTAGAGTGAAATGTACAGAGGAATGATTTGAGCGTTACTTTTGTGTCTTTTCACACTTAATTTACTATTATGAATGGTACACCAGTATTTCTGGTCAGGGAAATATAATATGTTTAAGTTAGTTTTCTACTCACTGCTGTTGGGATATTTGTACAGGTTTGGGGCTTGTTTGTATCACTGTGGTATCGAGAACAGTAATAAACAGCTGTGTCTTCAGTCTGCAGACTCTGTCCTATTAAAGTCACTGTGCCTCTCAAAGGTTCTATGGTCAAGCTGAACTTGTGTTTCAGTTAATCTTTGTAAGCTGTGCCTGCATCGTGATACAGTAGATGTTCCTGTAGTAACTAAATAATGATGCTAATTATGCTGTGAGAACAAGGAATCCGCGGAGACTGTCCTCGATTATAATAGTTTTATTGTAGTGAAGATTTCAGCGCCAATTTACAGACTTCTGCAGACATCTGGAGAACAATGGCCCAATCTCTTAATATGTTGTTCTCCCCTCCTTTGTCCCAAACCATAGTATTTATAGCCTATGCCTTATGTAACATAATATGGGTGTTTTCCCATAAACCAATCCCAGGAGGCCACCTAACAGACTTCCTCTAACACACCATTTGCAAACATCAACAAAGTCCTAAACTGTTTAGACACTATATGTTTCCCCCCTTCGAGACTAACTAAGTCTCGAAAACAAAAAGAATAGGATTATGACAAATAACAATTTCTCTTATTGAGTAACTTTAGCAATAAACCAAAAACACATTTTTCTATGGAGTGTAAATACATTTCTATGAAATATGAACAAATCTTTATGGAGTGTGAGAGCGAAAAACCTGACTGGCAGCTTTCTTTCCAAATATCCATCAATCAATCAAGACAGTAAAATTATCTCATGGCCCCTCTGCCCCAGGCAACCACCTAAGTACTCCAGATCAATTCATACATCTTTATCAATGCATTTTAAACTATGATGCAATTGAATACACATGAAAGCCTCAGCAAACAAAATACAATCAAACTTGTCCACATTCAGGCTGGTCGACCCATCGGACCCTCCTGTGGATTCTCCCTGTCCCTGCCTAGACCCAATATCCCTAAGCATCAACGAAATAAACAAAAACATCTGAGATCCCCACATGTACCCAACTACAGCAAATCTCATTCTTCAAAAATTAATACAGAAAGAATATGACACAAATTATGTATTACACATTCAAATATGTCTATATATCATTGCAGACACTGGAATGTAGTCCACTACACTTCATCTCCTCAGCAGTGTCGACTTTCAATGAAACGTCGATGATGGAATCTGAACATTTCCACACCTTCCTTGTTCCACTTCCTCCAGTCCATTCATATTGTCCATTCATATTGTCCATGTTTGAGTATTTGAATCCCCTCTACACATCCCCCCATATGCTTCTGGAAGAAAAGAAAAGACCAACCAGTATCTTTTGCAAAACAACACATTCAAATTAACACATCAATAAAAATGATATATAAAATGAATCACATTCCATTTCCCCCCTTTGATTCATCACAAAATACTAAAATCACAATAATATTTAAAACATGTGAAAAATGATTGGATATTCAAAATGGATATCTATCCATCAATACTCCTTTGAGTATTTGACAAAAGGTTAAACCCTCTTATCGTTTCATTTGCAAAACCCTGCAAAGTATAGGTAATATTATCAATGTGATCTGCCAAAAATGTTACACCATACCATGGAAAAAGTCCAAGTCCCCACTTCTCTCCTAGACTTATTGTCACGATACCGATGTAGATGTGGTGGAGGAGTCAGGCGCAGGACACTGAGGTTAAGTCCAACAGTATATTTAATAGTCCAAAGAATAACTGGAAAACCTCTGACCTCAAAAACACAAAGAGGCGAGGGAGAATTACG
The DNA here is from genome assembly GCF_964263955.1 of Coregonus lavaretus. Lineage (NCBI taxonomy): Eukaryota > Metazoa > Chordata > Actinopteri > Salmoniformes > Salmonidae > Coregonus > Coregonus lavaretus. Next base: position 26,844,726 of record NC_140015.1, on the reverse strand, counting down.
CACACGCGTAAACACTAAACACAAAACAAACAGGGAGCAAAGACGTAGCTCCGACACTGTGGCAGTAAAAATAACAACACACAATAATACTAGCACAAAACAAGGAACTTATAGGGCACGCAATCAACACACAAATGGACACAGGTGATACAGCCAGACAAAAGCAATCGACTGACGAAACATAGAGCGGTGGCAGCTAGTACTCCGGGGACGGCGCTCGCCGAAGCCTGCCCGAACCAGGAGGAGGAGCAGTCTCGGCCGAAACCGTGACAGTACCCCCCCTTGACGCGCGGCTCCAGCCGTGCGCCGACCCCGGCCTCGGGGACGGCCAGGAGGACGCGGACCCGGGCACGTGGGATGCCCATGGTGAAACTCAGTCAGGAGGGATGGATCGAGTATGTCCCTCATGGGCACCCAGCACCGTTCCTCCGGACCGTACCCCTCCCACTCCACGAGATACTGGAGACCACTCATCCGGCGCCTCGAGTCCAAGATGGTCCGGACCCTGTACGCCGGGGCCCCCTCGGTGTCCAAAGGGGGCGGAGGGGTCTCTCCTATCTCATCTTCTTGGAGTGGGCCAGCTACCACCGGCCTGAGAAGAGACACATGGAACGAGGGGTTAATATTTTTATACTCTATAGGCAGTTGTAACCTGTAACACACCTCGTTCAATCTTCTCAGGACTTTGAAGGGCCCCACAAACCGCCGACCCAGCTTCCGGCAGGGCAGGCGGAGGGGCAGGTTTCGAGTCGAGAGCCAGACTCGATCTCCCGGTGCGTACACCGGTCCCTCACTGCGGTGGTGGTCGGCGCTCGCCTTTTGTTGACGGATGGCACGCTGCAGATGGACATGGGCAGCGTCCCACCTCTCCTCCGAGCGCCGAATCCACTCGTCCACCGCAGGAGCCTCGATCTGGCTCTCGTGCCATGGTGCCAGGACCGGCTGATAGCCTAAAACACACTGGAAAGGTGTTAAATTGGTGTAGGAGTGACGGAGAGAGTTCTGGGCCATCTCTGCCCAGGGGATGAACCTAGACCACTCCTCCGGCCGGTCCCGGCAATAGGACCTCAAAAACCTACCCACATCCTGGTTGACACGTTCCACCTGCCCATTGCTCTCTGGGTGGTACCCCGAGGTAAGGCTTACCGAGACCCCCAACCGTTCCATGAACGCCCCCCAAACTCTGGAGGTGAACTGGGGACCTCGGTCAGACACTATATCCTCGGGGACCCCATAGTGCCCGAACCAGGAGGAGGAGCAGTCTCGGCCGAAACCGTGACACTTATCCTCCAATGGTAGGCTTCCAGACTATGACATTTCGCCATGTCCCTTTTCACCCTATTTCCAAACCTAGAATCAGATGTATCTGTGTCCGGTGCTTCCCCTCTTTTAATGGTAAAAACCTCATATGGAAGTTTCAACATCGACATGTAACAACATCCTTTCCATCCATAGGGTAAGAATATATATTCTTTATCACCACAAACCCCAAATGTTTCTCTAATTCCCAATAGTCACATTGCCATGCAAAAGCTGATCTTTCACCATCAAAGTCCTGCTCTTCTTACTAACTGGAACATAAAGAGTAACATTATATTTCTCATTACTAACCCTATGTTCATGCTTACCCAAAGTCATCATATAATCATCACAATCTGATATTTCCATAAACATTACTCTTTCCATCATATGTTTTATTTGAACAAAAACAGCTTTTAGCCCTCACAGGTTTCACCTCCAATGCTTCATGAAGCGCTGTTAACTGATTTTCCTTCCGATCTAACAAATTCACATAGGGTAATTCATTTAACCAAGAACACTTAAACCTAGGCCTAAACAAATGCTTCGACAACGACATTATTATATCTGTTAATGATTGTTGCTGATACAACAGCCATGATAAAGCATAAGATTGACACGTACTTGATAGAGGTTGAGGCACCGTCTCTAAGATTGAACCCCATGTGCCTGGCACTGGAATTCTCAACAGACATGGACCCTCAAGATTCCTCACTGATCTTACAGAATGAGTTAACTGCTGGAACCAAAGATTCCTACCTGCCCACCCATCTTTAATTTGCAAAACAGAAGAATCAAATCCATATGCCTTCCATTTAGTTTCTCTCTTCCCTAACGAGCGATATTGATCAGATATATCTTCTTGTCTTCCATCAAAATCAAAGAACTCATCCTGTACCTCCATGATAGTATTCTGCACTATTTCAGATGAGTCTACATCATTCTCTACTACCATCTGCTCTCCTATTTCAACACTATCCTTACTACCATTCACAGCACTCTCCATTCGTATCATAAACTCCTGAGTCACTCTTACTACATCCTTTAGTTTCAGAAAAGTTGTTGTTGGTGTCTGTGTCACATTTCCTACATTTGTTATTGACGTCGTAACATTAATCTCTTTCAAAGTTACTGTTGAAATAGTTGCTTTAGTTGATGTATTAACACTCTTAATTATTTCCAGTGGCAAAGTGACAGATATATTCTGTGTATTATTTACTGTTGGAGTGGCTACTGTAATATACTGCTCCTGAACTCCTTTGGTGACTGTGGAAGCTTCAACAGACTTTAAATCTTCCATCATAAGCGTCACCTTACGAGTTACATAGCCTTTTAACCAATCATTCTTAACCGGAACAAATTTTAATGCTTGCACTAAATAAGTACACATATATTCTCCCTGATCTTTCCATGTAACATTACGCAAAATAAGTGAGCAATCACTCATAACCCTCTTCCACTTCATATCGTTGTACAAAATATACTTCCTTTGACTAGGGGGCACAGCTTCTACTTCTGGTCCTGATAACAACACTTCTTCTCCATAATTATCTCTCCACTGAACTCTAAATTTCCCTTCACCACTGTTCTCTCTCTTGTGCACTTACATTGAAGCTGAGCTGACTGTCCTAGAGTTCCCTCAACCCTAGTTTTCATAACTTTTTTAGTCTGACTTTTTCTCCAATTTTTCAAAAACCATTTCACTGATTTATCCACAAAATCCTTTCCCACTAATTTTTCAAAAACCATTTCACTGATTTTTCCACAAAATCCTTTCCCACTACTTTGAGGATATTTCGATAGGGTAGTCCCCACTTGCTTATGACTTCTTTACACAATAACTTGGCAAACGATTGAGCATCTTTTAGCTTAGTTGGACATATTATGCACCTCTTGGTGTAGGAATGTAACCAAGAATAAATGTCACACCCCTGCAAATATTATTTTTCAAACAGATTTTGCACCTGCCTATGACATAGTCAACCTGTTCAAGCAAATATGGTTCCCCAAAAACCATACTCCTTTGTGATCTTTCTCCTAACCTCCCCCCTTGCAACATGAGCTAACCCATAGCTTCCTAAATCATCAGACCTAATAGGTCTAGAGGCGCTACTATCAACCCCTCATGGTTTCTCCACAGACAATAAACATTCTTACTCTGAGGATTTTTCCCATTGTCCTCAAAACACCTGCTTTCAAAAGTCCTTCAATTTATGGTTCAATCCCTTGGATTGCTTCATATTTCAATGGATACTGATTCTTCCAAGGAGGTCTGGCTCCTGGTTGAAGTTCAACTTTCACCTCAATTGGGCTGATTTCACAAGTCCAATATCGATACTACTTTGAAACCACAAACATTCTTAAACTTGTTGCAACATCTCCTTTTTCATAGGGTCTTAATCCATCTTCACACTGCAAATAGATTCATGTGTCATCCGTACAGCTTGTGGCTCTCCTTGTCCTTGAGCCAAAATCATTATTTTGAGAAATCGCTGATCTTCACTCCTCCAAATCAGCAAGCAAGCTTGCTCTGCTTCTGTCATCATTTCTCCTATTTGCTTCTGCTCATAGCCTTCAGAAACCAACAAGGTCACATGTGGCACACTCTTCTCAATCTCAAATTCCTTATCCAGATAATCGTCTGTGTTTATCTTCATAGCTGCTCCTTGTGGTCCTAAAATTATGCAACATGAGCTGAGTTGAACTTTCTTTGGTTGATGACTCAACCATTCCCCTGAGTTCGATTGGGCAGCATTCTTGAAATACATGAGCGTACAATGAAATGGATATTCCCAAAGCCTCGCATATGGCATATTTTCCCCCAATAAATTTCTCCCATATCTTAGCCTGCTTCAAAAAATCTTCACTGAGATTTCCAATCCAGAATACTGTAGACGAATCCATCTCTGTCATCATCAACAATTGGTAAACCTTTTCCTTTGGCACTTCAACCAGACAGCCGTCTGGTGTACATTTTATTGTACAGTTCAACTTACACAAAGCATCTCTTCCCAACAATGCAATAGGTGTATATTTTTATAGCAGAGCTCCATTGGTTCCGTAAGAGGAATCAACTGTTTCACTCCCTCAAATCCCTTTGTCCTAATTAGTTGATTGGACATAGTGAGATGTGTAACCTCTTCAGGCTGAACACAGATAAAAGCAGTTCTGCTATCCACCATCACTTCCAATGGTCGGTTGTTTATTTTCACCTCAATTGTTGGATCTTTTTCCGGTCCTGATGCTACCAGCTCACACCCCCCTTTCGGATCTTCTGGGCACCCCTAGAATCCTTGCTCCGGGCCCCTATAGGGGTTCACCGGTCCTCCAGATGATCTTGACTTGCCCCTGTATCTTCCTCTGAAATTCCCTCTGATGTTCCCTCCTGGCCCATTGCACTCACGGGCAAAGTGACCAACCTGTCCACAATTATAACACACTTCTGAAGATTGTTGGAAGTATGGCTTAAATCTTCCTCCTCTTCCTCTTTCTAAGCCTTCTCGTCCTCTTCCTCTCCAATTCTGTGTCTGTCCAGAGACTGGCTGTGGATATGAAACAACTGGTACCGCTATTGGTGACTGGTACAATTGCGGTTGGAACTGGTCCGATTGAAGTTGTGGCAGTGATTGTTGATTTGGTGCACACTGATTCTTCATAACCAAAGCTTATTTCTTCTCCTTCTTATTCTCCCCCAGTTGTATTTGATTGAGTTTTCTGAGAGTTTCTTGGTCCTATTCTTTCTGGTTGTGTTCCTTTTTCCTGTACAGATCCACTTGATGGGCTATATGATCTATATCTCTTTCTATTTCTTCTGTGCTAATCATTGTAGAATAAAATCCTCTTGAACATAAAGCACCTTTAATCTCCAAATCTTCATCGCTTTCTCCATCTTCACTTTCATCAGAGATCGAATCTCTTGTATCTTTCTTCTTCCTTCAACTTCCATCACCCCTTCTTTCCGCTCTGGCCAACCTCCGTCTGATCACAGGTTCATATCCACCCATGATCTCTTCTGAATCACTCTGATCATCATTATCATCATCTTCAAGTTCCATCCTCCTGAACCTCACTCCACCCTTAGTTTCCAGACATCTCGTTTTCTTCTTACTTTTGGAGTTTGGATTCATCTTTATGGTTGTTTCTGCTTGTCCTCTCTCTATTATTCAAGCACTTTCATTATGTTGATGACGTCTGGGTTAGGAGTCCCTTCCACTGGCCATGGTTGTTCAATGTCAGGCCAACGTTAATTCCCTTTTCCAGATAACCTTGCAATACCATTAACTAGAGGATTACTCTTTTCTACTACATCAACAGGAGTAATTACTTTCATAGTTTTGATGTCCTTTTTCCCCATTGTAACAACTCTTCTATATTCCTTTATTGTGAATTATTTTATTATTTTAGACTATGTAGCTAATGGTTCCCTCCCTTTTTTCTTCCCCCAAATGAATTAACCAATTAATTAATTAATCAATTAATCAATATATTTATTTTTATCAATTTATTTATTTTACCAAATTATTAATTAGTGGCAATCTTACCACATCCGATCAGGAAAAGTAAAGGAAGTAGTCAACTTCAGAGCAATCCAAAAAAGAAAGACCTCTACTCCAGCAACACTACAGCACTCACAAACCAATAGCTTAATAAGCACCCAATTACCTTAATTTTACAGAATAATGTCAGTGCTTGATTTCCAACACAACTCTAATCAAACCAACTCATGCACAAAAAACTCCAATATGCAATTACATAAATTACATCAATTGATCAGTATGTTGCCAAGTCCCTGTCAAATTGTCACAACATGAAATATGCTAGGCACACAAAATATCCTGTATGGGAAGGTACGTTTTGTGAATAGAACAGTACTGGCCTTAATTTGACTTGATCTGTTGCAGCCCACAATGTCGCGTGATGTACTTGTCAGCACCTCCTCTCTCTCTCTCTCTGTCTCCTCCTTATCGTCTCTCATATCACAGAAGAACAAAGGAACAGACAAGAATGTAGTATTTCATGCACTCACTGGGTTATTTCAACCATGCAATACTCCTCTGTTCACATTCGCGCTAATAAATAAGCAGACAGCTTAACTCAGGAATATTATAGATAGCTCAATAACCTTTCATTTTATTTATTTATTTAATTATTTTTTGTTTTTAATCCGTCAACATATCTCTCATTTATCAATTCAATAGATCTCAATCAAATAGTTTCATCGTTAAGCAACAGCTGATTTAACAAACAGAATACTTTATTAGTTTGTAAGTCTCCCCCTTCTTCTCTGTCTGCTCTGAGTCTGCGTCTCCCAGCAGCTCAATGCAGGCAGGGGAGTGGCATATTTGCTCTACGTAACTCTAAACTCATAAAATCCCACGCATGCGTAGTCCATTCACCAGTGCGATTTCAGAGTGAGAAGAGCTCCCAAACAGCTCTCTCCAAGCTAACCAACAGAAAGTAGACAGACCAGCTGTCCCTCCGTTATTTCCCCCAACAGACAAACAGTAACACTTAACAGAACTCACAAACCAACACAAAACATAGAACACAAATCCTACTTTGAAGTTTCTTAACTTCACTTATCCTAATCTGCAGATGTATAGTTATTTTCTTATCAATTACAAAACATCTCTATACACTCTTAAAAACTCCTCCCTGTAGGCTCATGATTTTCTAATAGTTAGTAAACGTTCTCTTTTTATAGAGACTCATAAGATTTTTTACCTTAACGTCCTTACAGGTGGCTGATATATAGTTAACAATTATTAACGTTCTCACCAACGGAGACTCATAAGATTTTAACCTTAACTTACATATTTCCTTACAAAAACAAAAACCCCTTTTCTCAACCAAAACATATATATGTATATATCTCTAACATAAATCTTATCCTAACATGAGTCAACACACAGTTTAAACACAACAGAGACGTCTTAATTTTATAATTTTTTCTCCCCCACATACACACACACACACAGTTTAAGAGGCTTATATCCGTTCCTACGGACCTCAAAGGCAGCATGCTACCACCATCGCGCCGTTTTTTCATTGTTCCTACATTTATGCTACCTCGGGTTTGCAGATATTCAATGAGCGGTTACATCGAACATATACCTTGTCAACTATAAGTTGAGCGGTAACTTGCAACCGAATGTATCTACCACAATCTCCAGTCCCCGGAACTGACCTAAAAACAACCTAGTGAGTTTTCAGGATTTTCGGCCCATCCTAATGATCGCCTCGTTTGAGGGCTTGCCATAGATCCGCGACGTCCTAATTTGTATAAATGTTTCCTTGGCGTTATTCCTTCATTCTATTATTTTTCAATTTTCCTCAAGCAAAATATCCCTGTGTCCAGTATTATCAATACCTATAGACACTCCCCCCTGTTTGCGTTGCTTCCAGATCAAAAAACAAATTTAGAAATTTAGAACGGACTCTTATCCCACAGCAAATAACAGCAAAATGCACACATAAGTCTTTCAAACGGTACATCTCCCCAGCGCACACACCCACATAAGCAAACGAACCGACCAGCGCACAAAATTGTGAGAAATCTCACCTTATGTGCCGGCGTCTTGAGCGGGAGTCACTTCGTAGCTCATGAATGGAACGCTGGAGAGACGCAACACGTCCCAAAGGTCCTCATCGCCATTCTGTGGTAACTAAATAATGATGCTAATTATGCTGTGAGAACAAGGAATCTGCGGACACTGTCCTCGATTATAATAGTTTTATTATAGTGAAGATTTCAGCGCCAATTTACAGACTTCTGCAGACATCTGGAGAACAATGTCCCAATCTCTTAATATGTTGTTCTCCCCTCCTTTGTCCCAAACCATAGTATTTATATCCTATGCCCTATGTAACATAATATGGGTGTTTTCCCATAAACCAATCCCAGGAGGCCACCTAACAGACTTCCTCTAACACACCATTTGCAAACATCAACAAAGTCCTAAACTGTTTAGACACTACATTCCCAACCCATTCTGGTATAATGCCTTCAAGTTGGACCCATGATACTCCATAGAGGTTGGTGCTATCAGTCAGAGAATACCCAGTGACCTTACAGGTGATTACCAAAGACTCTCCAGAATTTATAACCATTGAACTTGGCTGGGTAAGCTCAAGACCCCAGTGTACACCTGTTAAGAAACATCATTGTATCATATACAACAATCTCAAAGTACTGCTATTTTAAAGCAATAGAGGCATGAATTACATAATATATTCCTTTAAATATGTTATACGTCTGTTACACAGCCAAATCCTGAGAGACAGGAGACAGCTGCCAACAGCAGCATCAGAGAATCATGGAACATGGTTTGTGTTGAAGCTGAACTGGTGGAAGTTGCCCTTCTTTACTCTCCACGACTCAGAGAGAGAGTTATAATTCACACAGAGAGCCTGTTTTATATAAAGTAGAGGGAGTGAGATGAAAGATTTAAAAAGTTAGAAAGCTATGTGTAATTTGCATAAGAAGGCAGGTACAGTATGGTAGGGATAGGAATTTCAGAAAACCCTCTGTGAACCATAATGACTTTTGACGATTCACTTATGGGATGGGACTATAGTATGTTTAGAAAAACAGCTATTGGACTATGTCTTTGAAATCCTAATATTTTACCCTTATCAACAAAAAATGGTGTATTCATCAGTGCTAAATTAACTATGTGAGTGTTGCATTTATGACCATGGATTGTGCCATTTAGAGTAAAATAGTTTAGTAATCAACAATGTGCAACATTTAAACTGAAAAAATCTATGCCCAATTTGCTGTGTATTTGTTGAATATTGAATTTCACAGGCTGTGCTTTGAACATTTAGCGCTTAAAGCTGTCATTCCATCATAGTCTTGTTCTTACAGTAATCTGTGTGTTAAAATTATGTTTTTGTACAAGTCTTCCATTGAGCGGATGCACTGTGCCTCTAGTTTTTGCACAATAATACACAGCTGTGTCCTCAGCCTGCAGACTGGTGATGTCTAAGTACAGTACATTACTACTGTCTCTGGAGATAGTGAATCTGCTCTTAAAAGAGGCTCCAGAGTTGATGGATCCACCACCCCAGATGATCCCAATCCACTCCAGTGTTTTCCCTGGCTGCTGTTGTATCCAACCTGTACCATAGTCTGTCAGGGCATAGCCAGAGACTTGGCAAGATAGTTTCACTGACTCTCCAGGAGGTTTGTGTTGAGCAGGGGAGGAGGTCAAACTAATGCTGTGTACATCTGAAAGAGATGGGAAAAGAGAGAAAGAGAGATGAGAGGCATTCTTCAAAAACAATGTCACAATAGCAGAACAACTGACTATCACAATGGGAAAACAACTGACTAACACAGTGGGAAAACAACTGACTAACACAATGGGAAAACAACTGACTAACAGAATAGCAAACAACTGACTAACACAATGGGGAATAAACTGACTATCGCAATAGCAAAACAACTGACTAACACAATGTTTTCTGTCCTGTATTGAAAGAGACTAAAATCCCCCCCACTTACATGGCAGGAATGCCAGGATGAGGAGGGATGTAAGAAACATGTTTCTCTGTTGGATCTCTGGCAGTGTCTGTCTGATTACTGACAGAGAGGGTGGTTGCAGTGATGAAGGTTGTGTCAGAACAGGTCATTGATATAGCAGAGGGAGGGGGTTTATTTTGCATACTGTCTGTCCTACAAAGACAGGTGTCTGATACGTCACTGGATGCACCATGTATGCATAATGTACTCATAATATACAGTTGAAGTCGGAAGTTTACATACACCTTAGCCAAATACATTTAAACTCAGTTTTTCACAATTCCTGACATTTCATCCTAGTAAAAATACCCTGTCTTAGGTCAGTTAGGATCACCACTTTATTTTAAGAATGTGAAATGTCAGAATAATAGTAGAGAGAATGATTTATTATTTCACATTCCCAGTGGGTCAGTAGTTTACATACACTCAGTTAGTATTTGGTAGCATTGCCTTTAAATTGTTTAACTTGGGTCAAACATTTCAGGTAGCCTTCCACAAGCTTCCCACAATAAGTTGGGTGAATTTTGGCCCATTCCTCCTGACAGAGCTGGTGTAACCGAGTCAGGTTTGTAGGCCTCCTTGCTCGCACACGCTTTTTCAGTTCTGCCCACACATTTTCTATAGGATTGAGGTCAAGGCTTTGTGATGGCCACTCCAAAACCTTGACTTTGTTGTCCTTAAGCCATTTTGCCACAACTTTGGAAGTATGCTTGGGGTCATTGTCCATTTGGAAGACCCATTTGCGACCAAGCTTTAACTTCCTGACTGATGTCTTGAGATGTTGCTTCAATATGTCCACATAATCTATTTTGTGAAGTGCACTAGTCCCTCCTGAAGCAAAGCACCCCCACAGCATGATGCTGCCACCCCAGTGCTTCACGGTTGGGGTGGTGTTCTTCGGCTTGCAAGTGACCCCCTTTTTCCTCCAAACATAACGATGGTCATTATGGCCAAACGGTTCTATTTTTGTTTCATCAGACCAGAGGATATTTCTCCAAAAAGTACGATATTTGTCCCCATGTGCAGTTGCAAACCGTGTCTGGCTTTTTTATGGCGGTTTTGGAGCAGTGGCTTCTTCCTTGCTGAGCGGCCTTTCAGGTTATGTCGATAGAGGACTCGTTTTACTGTGGAAATAGATACTTTGTACTTTCCTCCAGCATCTTCACAAGGTCCTTTGCTGTTGTTCAAAGATTGATTTGCACTTTTGCACCAAAGTACGTTCATCTCTAGGAGAGAGAACACGTCTCCTTCCTGAGCGGTATGACGGCTGCGTGGTCCAATGGTGTTTATACTTGCATACTATTGTTTGTACAGATGAATGTGGTACCTTCAGGCATTTGGAAATTGCTCCCAAGGATGAACCAGACTTGTGGAGGTCTACAATTTGTTTTCTGAGGTCTTGGATGATTTATTTTGATTTTCCCATGATGTCAAGCAAAGAGGCACTGAGTTTGAAGGTTGGCCTTGAAATACATCCACAGGTACACCTCCAATTGACTCAAATGATGTCAATTAGCCTATCATAAGCTTCTAAAGCCATGACATCATTTTCTGGAATTTTCCAAGCTGTTTAAAGGCACAGTCAACTTAGTGTATGTAAACTTCTGACCCACTGGAATTGTGATACAGTGAATTATAAGTGAAATAATCTGTCTGTAAACAATTGTTGGAAAAATTACTTGTGTCATGCACAATGTAGATGTCCTAACCGACCTGCCAAAACTATAGTTTGTTAACAAGAAATTTGTGGAGTGGTTGAAAAATTTGTTTTAATGACTCCAACCTAAGTGTATGTAAACTTCCGACTTCAACTATATGCACAAACATACAATACAAAATGTACATGCATACATTTTGTATCTGTAAATAATTACTTCCAGTCATGGCAGTGATGACCTGTGGTGTCATGGCACCATCTTTTGGCCAGGGAAGATGAACGGCTGTTTCTTATAGCTTGTCATAATGTTGTACAATTTCAGACATTTTCGTTTGAGTATTTTATGGATAAAACATTTATTTTCAATAAAATTAGTGGAACTGAGGAGCATTACATCTGCTATTCAGCTTCCATATTCTGTACAGTATCTACCAAGAGGATAGGTTTTATAATGCTCTGGTCCTGGTTTGTATCACTGTGAGGGTAGGCACATTAATACACAGCTGTGTCTTCAGTCTGCAGTCTCTGCCCTTTTAAAAACACGGTATTACTGCTAGAGTCTACTGAGAGGCTGAACTTGTTCTGCAGTGAATCCAATTCATTTCCTGCAGGTTGACAGATCCAAGCTGTCCAAATGTCAGATACAGAATAAGAGACCTTACAGGAGATGGTCTGTGGTTGACCTGGCTGGACAGTCATAGAGGCTGGCTGAGTGAGTTCGTAACTCTGTAGACCTGGGAAAGGAAATAATGAACAACATTAAATACACAAAATAGAAACATGTTACAGTTACATTTATTTTAATCATATGGAGAGAGTGCCCCCTGTTGGTGCATCAACAACACTACCATCTATTTAACAGGTGCATCATTGTGTTATTATTTGATACATCATTAGAATTGATCCTCATGTATCCACTTGTCATGGTCTACTGGTCATACCATCTGTGTGTTTGTGTGTTTGTTCATTACCTTTCCTTTCTCTACCAGATGTTTTTTGTACGGCTATTCTTATTAGTTTAACCATAGTGAGTCTGTAGCACAGTAATACACTGCAGAGTCCTCTGACTTCAACTGGCTCATGTGCATAGAAATTAGTGCTGTCTTTTGATGCAGTGAATCGGCCCCGTACTACAGGGGCATTCCTCTTGTACGTGTCAGAATGATAGTAAATGATCCATTCAAGTCCTTTTCCAGGTGCTTGGTGGATCCAGTACATATTAGTGCTGCTTAGAGTAAATCCACTACAGACACATGTGAGTTTGAGGGATCCTGCGGGGTCCCGTGGACTGACAGTTCAGCCTGTGTGAGTACAACCTGACAGTGGACACCTGAGGAGGGAGAGGAATGACAGATCAGATCAATCAATCAAGGAGTCACATCAGTATGACAGCCATACAGGTTATATTGATCAGACTGCAGTCAGGAACTCACAGGAGGCAGCTGCCAGCAGCAGCAGCAGAGATGCAGGGAACATGGTTTGTGTTGATGCTGAACTGACGGGAGCTATTCTTCTCTACTCTCCAGGACTCAGAGGGACGTACTAGAACTCAGATACAGAGAGGTTTTATATAGGAGTAGGTAGAGGGAGAGAAAGGAAGAGGGGCTAGGTGACATTTGCATAAAGAGAGGATATATCAAATTAATGGCAATATCAGTAGGGAAAAAAATATGTAATATCTGTGCGAGCTATAAATCCTGTAATGTGTTGTCCATGTAAAAAGCCAGACTTATATTGGAGGATAATATTAGGCAGGACAGTGATACAGTGAGCATTACACTCTGCCAATATTTTTTGTATCATAACCCATTAGTGTCAATTGTCCCCAGTCTTTATATTGTTGCATAAATTCGTATTTATATCATAATACTTTGTATAGTTTTGAAAGTACAGAGCTTAGATCTTCTTGTCCGGTATTGGCCACCTTTATCATATGAATGATTAAAACATTAAAGTAATGGATCATGATTGAGTTCATTGAATGTTTTTTTTTTTTAGGGGGTAGATCAGCTTTAATATTACAGATAGATTGTAACTTCCATCAATGTAAATGTCTGCATCACTTCCAATCCCCCATATGTTTTTTCTCTCAATATATATATATATATATATATATATATATACATATATATATATATATACAGTGGGAAAAAAAAGTATTTAGTCAGCCACCAATTGTGCAAGTTCTCCCACTTAAAAAGATGAGAGAGGCCTGTAATTTTCATCATAGGTACACGTCAACTATGACAGACAAAATGAGGAAAACAAATCCAGAAAATCACATTGTAGGATTTTTTATGAATTTATTTGCAAATTATGGTGGAAAATAAGTATTTGGTCAATAACAAAAGTTTCTCAATACTTTGTTATATACCCTTTGTTGGCAATGACACAGGTCAAACGTTTTCTGTAAGTCTTCACAAGGTTTACACACACTGTTGCTGGTATTTTGGCCCATTCCTCCATGCAGATCTCTTCTAGAGCAGTGATGTTTTGGGGCTGTCACTGGGAAACACAGACTTTCAACTCCCTCCATAGATTTTCTATGGGGTTGAGATCTGGAGACTGGCTAGGCCACTCCAGGACCTTGAAATGCTTCTTACGAAGCCACTCCTTCGTTGCCCGGGCGGTGTGTTTGGGATCATTGTCATGCTGAAAGACCCAGCCACGTTTCATCTTCAATGCCCTTGCTGATGGAAGGAGGTTTTCACTCAAAATCTCACGATACATGGCCCCATTCATTCTTTCCTTTACACGGATCAGTCGTCCTGGTCCCTTTGCAGAAAAACAGCCCCAAAGCATGATGTTTCCACCCCCATGCTTCACAGTAGGTATGGTGTTCTTTGGATGCAACTCAGCATTCTTTGTCCTCCAAACACGACGAGTTGAGTTTTTACCAAAAAGTTATATTTTGGTTTCATCTGACCATATGACATTCTCCCAATCCTCTTCTGGATCATCCAAATGCACTCTAGCAAACTTCAGACGGGCCTGGACATGTACTGGCTTAAGCAGGGGGACACGTCTGGCACTGCAGGATTTGAGTCCATGGCGGCATAGTGTGTTACTGATGGTAGGCTTTGTTACTTTGGTCCCAGCTCTCTGCAGGTCATTCACTAGGTCCCCCGTGTGGTTCTGGGATTTTTGCTCACCGTTCTTGTGATCATTTTGACCCCACAGTTGCTCCCACAGTTGATTTCTTCAAACCAAGCTGCTTACCTATTGCAGATTCAGTCTTCCCAGCCTGGTGCAGGTCTACAATTTTGTTTCTGGTGTCTTTTGACAGCTCTTTGGTCTTGACCATAGTGGAGTTTGGAGTGTGACTGTCTGGGGTTGTGGACAGGTGTCTTTTATACTGATAACAAGTTCAAACAGGTGCCATTAATACAGGTAATTAGTGGAGGACAGATGAGCCTCTTAAAGAAAAAGTTACAGGTCTGTGAGAGCCAGAAATCTTGCTTGTTTGTAGGTGACCAAATACTTATTTTCCACCATAATTTGCAAATAAATTCATTAAAAATCCTACAATGTGATTTTCTGGATTTTTATTCCTCAATTTGTCTGTCATAGTTGACGTGTACCTATGATGAAAATTACAGGCCTCTCTCGTCTTTTTAAAAATAATAATAATATGCCATTTAGCAGACGCTTTTATCCAAAGCGACTTACAGTCGTGCGTGCATACATTTTTGTGTATGGGTGGTCCCGGGGATCGAACCCACTACCTTGGCGTTACAAGCGCCGTGCTCTACCAGCTGAGCTACAGAGGACCACTATTAAGTGGGAGAACTTGCACAATTGGTGGCTGACTAAATACTTTTTTTCCCCACTGTATATATATATATACAATGTGATTTTCTGGATTTTTGTTTTAGATTCCGTTTCTCAGAGTTGATGTGTACCTATGATAAAAATTACAGACCTCTACATGCTTTGTAAGTAGGAAAACCTGCTAAATCGGCAGTGTATCAAATACTTGTTCTCCCCACTGTATATACTTATTATGGACACAGTATGCTTTACATTAGTTATCTTGTTATTAGTTGTTGTTATTAGTCCCATCCTTCAGCTCCATTCAACACCTCCCATCTATCTCTTAACACCATCCATATTGGATTTCTATTTGCCATATATTTTTCAACTGTCCTGTGATGTTTTACAAAGTTCTGAACCTTTCTATTCTCATTCTTTCTACAGATTATAAATTGAAAATAAACATTTTTGCTAAAAGTATTATTATATTATTGATCGATTGACTCTGACTTTTCAGATCACCCAGTAATGCTATCTGTAGGGTTAGCTCCATGTAAATATTGCAATCCTTAAGCCATTCCTGGACCTGTGTCCAGAAACAAGCTACAAATGGACAGTACCAGAACAAATTATCTAAAATTCTGTCTCTTCGCAGCAAAATATGCAGAGCTGGGAAGATTTTATCCCCCATACAAATAACATTCTATTGGTGGCAAGAATTTTATATAATAATTTAAATTGAAAAAATTAAATTTTTGAATCAGGCGTCGTTTTGCGTATCAGTTCATAAACACTATGCCATAGAATCGGTACGTCAAAAATCTCTTCCCAACTATTTTGCAATCTATATGGGACGGCTGTCAATCTTTTGGTCCTTAAATGAAACTGGTATACTTTTTTATTCATCACAATTTTCTTTAACCAATTATGTTCTTTAATGCAAGGCCGACAGACAAGTTCCTTACTTTTTCCACCTTCCACTTTCCTCTTCCATTTTTGCGGTAATGCTGCAATTATTTGGCTGTAATTTTGTGCGACAATACTCCACCAGTCTTACCGATAATATTATTTACGAAGATTATACCTTTTCTCAACATTTTATTTAAAAAAAAATGTTTTTTATCCATTAGTATATTTGAGTTTAACCACAATATTTGTTACAATATTTGTTCTGTCATTTCTGGAGGATTAAATTGAAATTGCAACCAAACTTTCTATGGCTTGTTTTAGAAATAGTGATATTTGGGAGATTATTTCCTTTTCAAATAACTGAAAGTGTGAGGTTGTAATCGAATAAAGGGAGAAAGTCCCTTGAACATTGGGTGAGACAATCTTACTAATTTGCTAGAGAACCAGATCAGATTTAAGTATAACTTTTGTATGACTGAAGCTTTTAGTGATAGGTCTAAT
Organism: Coregonus lavaretus; assembly: GCF_964263955.1. NCBI lineage: Eukaryota > Metazoa > Chordata > Actinopteri > Salmoniformes > Salmonidae > Coregonus > Coregonus lavaretus. The sequence continues at coordinate 26,828,080 of NC_140015.1, read as the reverse complement.
GCTTTAATATTTATTAATTTCTGTCCTCCGAATTCATATTCATTATAAAAATAGGCCCGTTTAATTTTGTCTGGCCTACTGTTCCAAATAAAATTTAATATTTTTTTCTCATATAATTTAGAAAACTGTTCGCTAGGCGTAGGCAAGACCATAAGCAAATAGGTAAACTGGGATAATACTAAAGAGTTAATCAGGGTGATTTTTCCACAAATTGACAGGTATTTTCCTTTCCATGGTAGCAAGATCTTATCTATTTTTGCTAACATTCTATTAAAATGTATTGGAGTGAGATCATTTATTTCATTTGGGATATGTATTCCTAGTATATCCACATCACCATCAGACCATTTTATTAGTAAACTACATGGTAATGTAAAAATTGTATTTTTTAGTGATCCAATAAATAATATAGTACATTTATCATAATTTGGTTGTAATCCAGAGAGGTTAGAAAATGTATCTAGATCCTCTATGAGGCTGTGGAGGGATTCAAGTTGTGGGTTTAAAAGAAAACATGAATCATCACCGTACAATGACACCTTTGTTTTTAAGCCCTGGATTTCTAATCCCTTGATATTATTGTTTGATCTGATTTTAATAACTAACATCTCGATGGCCATAATAAAAAGATACGCTGATAGTGGACAACCTTGTTTCACTCCTCTTGACAGTTTTAAACTTTCTGAGAAATAGCTATTATTGACTATTTTGCACCTAGGGTTACTATACATGATTTTAACCCAATTTATAAGAGATTGTCCAAAATTGAAATGCTCCAGGCATTTATATATAAACTCCAGTCGTACTTTATCAAATGCCTTTTCAAAGTCTGCTATGAATAGCAGGCCTGGTTTCCCAGATGTTTCATAGTGTTCTATTGTTTCCAGTACTTGGCTTATATTATCTCCAATGTATCGCCCATGTAAAAAACCTGTCTGATTTGAATGAATAATGTGTGACAATACCTTTTTAATTCTATGCGCTATACATTTTGCTAGAATTTTTGCATCACAACACTGAAGTGTAAGGGGCCTCCAATTTTTTTAATGGACTGGATCTTTATATTTTCCACTTGTATCCTGTTTCAGTAATAATTAAATCAGACCTTCTTCTTGAATATCTGATAATCTACCATTTACATAGGAGTGGTTAAAACATGCTAATAACGGTCCTTTGAGTACATCAAGAAATGTTTGGTATACCTCGACTGGTATGCCATCCAACCCTGGAGTTTTCCTGGACTTAAAGTCTTTAATTGCATCCAGAAGTTCCTCATCTGTAATTTCACCTTCACATGAGTCCTTCTGTATGGCTATTAATTCTACATTATCAATAGAACAAAAATATCTACAGTTTGCTTCAGTTAGAGGAGATGGAGGCGACTGAAACGAAAACATATGCTTAAAGTACTTTGTTTCCTCCTTCAAAATATCATTTGGTGAATCATGGGTGACTCCGTCATTTGTAACCAGTTTCAGTAAATTATTTTTGGTAGCATTCCTATGTTGAAGATTTAAAAATAATTTGGTGCATTTTCCCCCATATTCCATCCAGTTTGCTTTATTTTCTTAATATATTACACTTTATCTTTCTTGAATAAGTTTCTCCATTTCTTTTTGTTTTTCCTCTAATTTATTCTGAGTCTCTGTTACAGTTTTTATTGCTATCTATCTGTTCTGTTAGACCTTCTATTTCCTTTGTTAATATGGACTCTTTTGAACTAAATTGCTTTGTTTTCGAGATGAGTACTGAATTGCATGGCCTCTAAAGGCACATTTAAAGGTGTCCCATACAATAAGGGGATTTGCTGTACCTATGTTATGTCGGAAAAAGTCAGTTATAAAAACAATTTATCATCCAATAGGCTTTGATTAAATTTCCAATATCCTCGCCCACGTGGAAATTCAGTAAGAGTAATGTATATGCCAATTATATGATGGTCTGAGCGCATTCTGTCCCCTATTAACACTTTTTAAACTATTGGTGCCAACGAGAATGACATAAGAACGAAGTCAAGATGACTAGCTTGATTGAGTCTCCACCATGTATATCTCGCTTGATCAGGATATTTAAGCCTCCATATATCTACTAGTTCTAATGTATCCATGACATTCATGATTTCCTTAAGAGCATGAGGGTGATTGTTCGTAGTGTGATTTCCTTTACGGTCCATTGAGCTATTTAAAACTGTATTATAATCTCCCACCATAATAATAGAGTATTGTATCTACCCTGCGTATCTGTTTGGACAATTTGCACATTCGGATCGAAATTACTTTTAATTAATATCATCACCCCTTTTAAATTTCTTAGCCCATGGGAGAAGTATATTTCGCCCCCCCATTCCTTTTTCCACGCAACTTCATCTAGAATTGTTGAATGAGTTTCCTGTAAACAATAGATATTATATTCCTTCTCTTTGAGCCATGTAAATATTATTATTCTTTTGTTATTATCTGCTAAGCCATTACAATTATAACTGGCTATACTTATTTCACCACATACCATAATGAGATACAAGTTTCAAATCCATGTATCATTATAAATGTTTGTAAATTTACCAATAAGAAATACCATAGTGATTGAGTGTCCATATACAGTGAGGGAAAAAAGTATTTGATCCCCTACTGATTTTGTATATTTGCCCACTGACAAAGACATGATCAGTCTATAATTTTAATGGTAGGTTCATTTGAACAGTGAGAGACAGAATAACAACAATACAATCCAGAAAAATGCATGTCAAAAATGTTATAAATTGATTTGCATTTTAATGAGGGAAATAAGTATTTGACCCCTCTCCAAAACAGGACTTAGTACTTGGTGGCAAAACCCTTGTTGGCAATCACAGAGGTCAGACGTTTCTTGTAGTTGGCCACCAGGTTTGCACACATCTCAGGAGGGATTTTGTCCCATTCCTCTTTGCAGATCTTCTCCAAGTCATTAAGGTTTCGAGGCTGACGTTTGGCAACTCATACCTTCAGCTCCCTCCACAGATTTTCTATGGGATTAAGGTCTGGAGACTGGCTAGGTCACTCCAGGACCTTAATGTGCTCTTCTTGAGCCACTCATTTGTTGCCTTGGCCGTGTGTTTTGGGTCATTGTCATGCTGGAATACCCATCCACAACCCATTTTCAAAGCTCTGTCTGAGGGAAGGAGGTTCTCACCCAATATTTGACGGTACATGGCCCTGTCCATCGTCCCGTTGATGCGGTGAAGTTGTCCTGTCCCCTTAGCAGAAAAACACCCCCAAAGCATAATGTTTCCACCTCCATGTTTGACGGTGGGGATGGTGTTCTTGGGGTCATAGGCAGTATTCCTCCTCCTCCAAACACGGCGAGTTGAGTTGATGCCAAAGAGCTCCATTTTGGTCTCATCTGACCACAACACTTTCACCCAGTTCTCCTCTGAATTATTCAGATGTTCATTGGCAAACTTCAGACGGCCCTGTATATGTGCTTTCTTGAGCAGGGGGACCTTGCGGGCGCTGCAGGATTCAGTCCTTCACGGCGTAGTGTGTTACCAATTGTTTTCTTGGTGACTATGGTCCCAGCTGCCTTGAGAACATTGACAAGATCCTCCCATGTAGTTCACGGCTGATTCCTCACCGTTCTCATGATCATTCCAACTCCACAAGGTGAGATCTTGCATGGAGCCCCAGGCCGAGGGAGATTGACAGTTCTTTTGTGTTTCTTCCATTTGCGAATAATCGCACCAACTGTTGTCACCTTCTCACCAAGCTGCTTGGCGATGGTCTTGTAGCCCATTCCAGCCTTGTGTAGGTCTACAATCTTGTCCCTGACATCCTTGGAGAGCTCTTTGGTCTTGGCCATGGTGGAGAGTTTGGAATCTGATTGATTGATTGCTTCTGTGGACAGATGTCTTTTATACAGGTAACAAGCTGAGATTAGGAGCACTCCCTTTAAGATTGTGCTCCTAATCTCAGTTCGTTACCTGTATAAAAGACACCTGGGAGCCAGAAATCTTTCTGATTGAGAGGGGGTCAAATACTTATTTCCCTCATTAAAATGCAAATCAATTTATAAAATTTTTGACATGCGTTTTTCTGGATTTTTTGTTGCTGTTATTCTGTCTCTCACTGTTCAAATAAACCTACCATTAAAATTATAGACTGATCATGTCTTTGTCAGTGAGCAAACGTACAAAATCAGCAGGGGATCAAAAATGTTTTCCCTCACTTTAGCTGTACCATGATATTTGCATTGCTACTAAGTAACCCTCCAATTGTTCTCCACTAATTGCCCCGCTTAAGCCCCTCCCCATCCCAAGTTGGGCCATCATCCCAGTAATCAGCATACCACCCCCATCCCCGCGGATTCCTATGCCTCCGAGAGACCAGGACCCATCCATCGAAAACAGCACACTATGCCGCCCACAAAAGAGAAGCATGTCAACCGCCAAAAGCATTTCCAATGCTCTCACCTCAATATATATACAGCTATTTAAAAAATATATATCTATTCAAATATCTTGCATATCTTATTTTCCATCATTTTCAATTAATATGCGTAATAATGTCGGCAGTTCATGCGTAGGATTTTAACCTATAACCCGAATTGTCATTTTATTATATTACATTTTTAACAAGCAACTATTATTTTAGCAAACAATTATTGTGGTTCATTCTATATTCCCTTAACTTATTTTCCTCCCTGCAACAGATGTGGGACACACACACATACACACACACACACACACACACACACACACACACTCTTACACATTCAACCCCTTTCCTTCACAATCAACCATAAGATCAGATGCTCAATGGTTGTTACATCCCAGAGCCCAACTCAATAAAGGACCTGATTTACAAATGCATATACAGTTACAGCTGTTTGAGATAGCATGCAAGATTGAGCAAAAATGGACAACAATGTGAGATTTTATTAATCTATTTAATCTATGTCAAGTCCTAGGTGATTGAGATCAAGTCCTAAGTGATGGAGATCAGATCCACCCTCTTCACCTGAGACACAAACACTCTGGTCCCCCGTTGTAACCATTTTCCCAAGCATCTCTGTGCAGTCAGACCTTTGATTATTTTGTGCCACTTGGGCCACAATAATAAGCCCCCTCTCTGATTGTCCGAGTGTGACCCCTCCCCATGCGTTACTGCAGCCAGTGTTGCCAGCACTGCCACTACCTGGGTGGGGGTACCCCACCGGAATCCCCACCGGCTAGTTAATTGAATGTTTGATAGACATAAATTAGAATACCATCAAGTCATATCAGGAGTATAATTGGCAAACAACTAAGAAATACATTTCCATCACCGCCAGTGGTGGGCTTGTATTCGTTTACACATTTGATGAGGAGAAACATTTCTGTTCTATTTAATGAGTCCCTATTATATAATGAATCCCTGGAGGATGGGTTTTTGTACAGCTCTGGTTATGGTTTGTATCACTGTGTCTCACGGACACAGTAATAAACAGCTGTGTCTTCAGTCTGGAAGTTGTTCCCTTGTAGAACCACTGTACTGCTGGAGCTGTCATGTCTAGAACTGATCATGCTCTTTAGTGAGTCTACGACTGAAGTACTACTACTGCATGTATAACCAACATGCTCCAAGGCTTTGCCTTCAGCTTGTCGTATCCATCCAGGACAATAAGAGGATATATAAAAACCAGAGAATTTGCAGGAGATGCTGAAAGACTCTCCTGGTTTTATAACCACTGGACCAGACTGGATGAGTTCAATATCACAGTAGACACCTGGAATGAGAAACACACATCAAAACTCAGCATTGAAGCATAGAAGGATGATTCTTATGAACTGAAATATTACGTGATACTTGAGTAATCTCTGGAGATGGTGAATCTACCCTGGACTGATTGGGAGTAAGAGATCGGAGTACTAGCTTTGCTAATAAAAGCAACACACTCCTTTCCCAGGAGCCTGTCTGATCCAAGCCATCTCATAGCTTCTGAAAGTGAACCCAGAGGTTGTACAGGTCAATGTTTGGGATTCTCCAGGCTTTTTAACCACTGGTCCAGACTCAATCAGTGTTTGACCGTGAATACCTGTGGAAATAGAGAGTATAGATATTGTTGAAGCTAAAAGCTAATGTGTCCATTTATTTCCTTCATAAACGTATAATTAGGCTGCATATCCTCACCTGTCAGATAGACTGTCAGTAAGAGTATTCCTGTGGTAGGAAACATGGTGATCTGTGTAGTTCTGTAAAGGTAGTTGAGACAGTCCTCATTAGAAACAGTCTTCAACAGAGACATTAATAAAGACTGGTGGAGGACTGGTGAGTTTTGCATGAGCTCCTCCTCACTGAGAGGACCAATCAAAGGAGGGTTTATAAATACCCACTGATCAGCTGGTAGGCCACTTTGAGATGTTCTGTTATGATAAGATATTGACGTTTGTTTTCCTATTTATGGTATATCTTTTTTATCAGGTAGATTGATGGAGAATACATTTCCCATTTGCAACACTCACTCTGATAAAGAGTTGTCAGGACAGTTTCAGAATAACTGTACAATTGTTTTTAGTTTTTATTTAACCTTTATTTCATCAGGGAGTCATACTGAGACCAAGGTGTCTTTTACAGTTGAGCCCCGAATTACATAAATTACAAAAAATACACACATCAAAATATAAATAGAAAATGCAAGCAGAAAGAAATCACTGTCATAAAAAAAAAAACATTAATCAGTAATATGGTCCTCAATCAGCTCTCTGAATTGGCCTCGAGGCACCAGAACATCACATTTAAGAACATTTTGAAGATTGTTCTACAAATAAGGTGCAAAAAACTAAAAGCTGATTTACCTAACTCAGTAGAGACCAAAGGAATTTTCAGAATTAGCCATCCCTGAGACCGGGCGTGGTAACTCCTATGTCTAAAGTTTAGTAATGATGTTAGATACAGTGGGATTTTTTGTAAAAGGGCTATATAAATGAAAACATAGCAAAGTATCAACCTTAGTATGATAAAGGGAATACTTCTGAAACAACCACTGAATCAATCCCAATTAAAATTGGAATACATGTTTAATAGTGAGGGTATTGCGTTATACCGATATATCTGTTCTTATCCTACAGTAGACCGATGTTATGACTAGTGACTGATAGTACATCTAGTTCATACAGTCATCAGATCATAGTAGGATTTATTTCATGTAAAGGATAAGATTGCCCACATATAATTCCAACCGTTTATGGGGTGGGTGAGTTTTTGTACAGCTCTGGTGCTGTTTTGCATCACCGTGACCCCCGAGCACAATAATACACAGCTGTGTCCTCAGCCTGCAGACTGGTGATGTCTAAGTACAGTACATTACTACTGTTTCTGGAGATGGTGAATCTGCTCTTAAAAGAGGCTCCAGAGTCAATAGATCCACTACCCCAGATGATCCCAATCCACTCCAGTGTTTTCCCTGGCTGATGTCGTATCCAAGATGTACCATAGTCTGTCAGGGCATAGCCAGAGACTTGGCAAGATAGTGTCACTGACTCTCTAGGAGCTTTGAGTTGAGCAGGGGAGGAGGTCAAACTAATGCTGTGTATATCTGAATAAGAGCAGTGAGAAGAGAGAGAGAGATGAGAGGAATTCATCAACAACTGTCTCAATAGCAAAACAACTGACTAACACAATGGTAAAACAACTGACTAACACAATGGTAAAACAACTGACTAACACAATGGTAAAACAACTGACTAACACAATGGCAAAACAACTGACTAACACAATGGGAAAACAACTAACTAACACAATGGGAAAACAACTGACTAACACAATGGCAAAACAACTGACTAACACAATGGGAAAACAACTAACTAACACAATGGGAAAACAACTGACTAACACAATAGCAAAACAACTGACTAACACAATGCTTTGTGTCCTGTATTCAAAGAGACTAAAATCCACCCCACTTACATGGTAGGAATGCCAGGAGGAGGAGGGATGTAAGAAACATGTTTCTCTGTTGTATAGACGGTGTCTGTCTGATTACTGACAGACAGGGTGGTTGCAGTGATGAAGGTTGTGTCAGAACAGGTCATTGATATAGCTGAGGGAGGGGGTTTATTTTGCATACTGTCTGTCCTACAAAGACAGGTGTCTGATACATCACTGGATGCATTATGTATGCATAATGCACTCATAATATATGCACATACAATATAATACAATACAATACATACATACATACATATGTACCTTTCGTATGTGTAAATAATTACTTCCAGTCATGGCGGTGATGACCTGTGGTGTCATGGCACCATATTTTGGCCAGGGAAGATGAATGGATGAGTTGTACAGCTTGTCAAAATGTTGTATCATTTCAGTAATTGTGGTATGCTACCCCATGTTTTGTTCTAGAACCTAGTGGCAAGGCTAGTCAATATTTTGTATAACAATTTAGCATACGTTGTCCCCTGTTATTTCATGGCATTTGGTATATTCACTATAACTCCTCTGATGTATTAACAAAGGAGATGGGCTTGTCATTCTTGTTGACTTTTTTATGGATAAAACATTTATTTTTCAATAAAATGCGTGGAACTGAGGAGCATTACATCTGCTATTCAGCTTCCATATTCTGTACAGTATCTACCAAGAGGATGGGTTTTATAAAGCTCTGGTGCTGGCTTGTATCACTGTGAGGGTTAATACACAGAGGGTTAATACACAGCTGTGTCTTCAGTCTGCAGGTTCTGCCCCTTTAAAACCATGGTATTACCGCTAGAGTCTGCTGAGAGGCTGAACTTGTTCTTCAGTGAATCTTTGTATTCTGCGTCTCCAGAATATACATTTCCAATCCACTCCAGTGCTTTCCTTGCAGGTTGTCAGATCCAAACTGTCCAAGTGTTAGTAACAGAATATGAGACCTTACAGGAGATGGTCAGTGGTTGACCTGGCTGGACAGTCATAGAGGCTGGCTGAGTGAGTTCATAACTCTGTACACCTGCGTAAGAAAATGAACAACAATAAATACACAACATAGTTACAATATATCAGTTCTACCAGCTAGTTATGTTAAAGGCAGTTTTATACTACAGGCGGGGGGGGGGGGGGTATCTGAAAACTTGGTTATATTTTTGAATGTAAAGTGGGGGGATATGAAACACTACATTAAAGTATTAGTTAATACTTGTGGTGGATGAAACATATTTAAGACACTTTACTTTCATTTTTACAAACTGTAAAGTATTTTTAATCAACATAGACATTATATATTTTTTCCTGTAATAAAATGAATTAGCAGAGCCTTCATCGGTACTGGTCTGTTAGTGCATCAACAACACTTGCACCATGTATTTAACACGGTATTACTGCTAGAGTCTACTGAGAGGCTGAACTTGTTCTGCAGTGAATCCAATTCATTCCCTGCAGGTTGACAGATCCAAGCTGTCCAAGTGTCAGATACAGAATAAGATACCTTACAGGAGATGGTCAGTGGTTGACCTGGCTGGACAGTCATAGAGGCTGGCTGAGTGAGTTCGTAACTCTGTAGACCTGGGAAAGGAAATAATGAACAACATTAAATACACAAAATAGAAACATGTTACAGTTACATTTATTTTAATCATATGGAGAGAGAGTGCCCCCTGTTGGTGCATCAACAACACTAGCACCATCTATTTAACAGGTGCATCGTTGTGTTATTATTTGATACATCATTAGAATTGTTCCTCATGCATCCCCTTGTCATGGTCTACTGGTCATACCATACGTGTGTCTCTGTGTTTGTTCACGTCCTTCCTTTCTCCACCAGATGGTTTTTGTACGTCTATTCTCATTAGTTTAACCATAGTGAGTCTGTAGCACAGTAATACACTGCAGTCCTCTGACATCAACTGGCTCATGTGCAGATATAAATTAGTGCTGTCCTTTGATGCTGTGAATCGACCCTGTACTACCTCTGCATTTCTCTTGCTACTGTCAGAATAATAGTAAATGATCCATTCAAGTCCTTTTCCAGGTGCTTGGCGGATGCAGTGCATAGAAGTGCTGCTTAGAGTGATTCCAATACAGGCACATGTGAGTTTGAGGGATATATATATATATATATATATATATATATATATATATATATATATATATATATATATATATATATATATATATATATATATATAAAATTATATATAGGAGGAGGTAGAGGGAGAGAAAGGAAGAGGGGCTAGGTGAAATTTGCATAAAGAGAGGACATAAACAATTAATGGGAATATCAGTAGGGAAACAAATATGTAGTAACTGTGTAAGCTATAAATACTCTAATGTGTTGACCATGTAAAAAGCCAGACTTATATTGGAGGATAATGTTAGGCAGGACTGTGATACAGTAAGTTTTACACTCTGCCAATATTTTTTGTATCATAAGCCATTAGTGTCAATTGTCCCCAGTCTTTATATTGTTGCATATACTGTGGGGAAAAAAAGTATTTAGTCAGCCACCAATTGTGCAAGTTCTCCCACTTAAAAAGATGAGAGAGGCCTGTAATTTCCATCATAGGTACACGTCAACTATGACAGACAAATTGAGGAATAAAAATCCAGAAAATCACATTGTAGGATTTTTAATGAATTTATTTGCAAATTATGGTGGAAAATAAGTATTTGGTCACCTACAAACAAGCAAGATTTCTGGCTCTCACAGACCTGTAACTTCTTCTTTAAGAGGCTCCTCTGTCCTCCACTCGTTACCTGTATTAATGGCACCTGTTTGAACTTGTTATCAGTATAAAAGACACCTGTCCACAACCTCAAACAGTCACACTCCAAACTCCACTATGGCCAAGACCAAAGAGCTGTCAAAAGACACCAGAAACAAAATTGTAGACCTGCACCAGGCTGGGAAGACTGAATCTGCAATAGGTAAGCAGCTTGGTTTGAAGACATCAACTGTGGGAGCAATTATTAGGAAATGGAAGACATACAAGACCACTGATAATCTCCCTCGATCTGGGGCTCCACGCAAGATCTCACCCCGTGGGGTCAAAATGATCACAAGAACGGTGAGCAAAAATCCCAGAACCACACGCAGGGACCTAGTGAATGACCAGCAGAGAGCTGGGACCAAAGTAACAAAGCCTACCATCAGTAATACACTACGCCGCCAGGGACTCAAATCCTGCAGTGCCAGACGTGTCCCCCTGCTTAAGCTGGAACACCATACCTACCGTGAAGCATGGGGGTGGAAACATCATGCTTTGGGGCTGTTTTTCTGCAAAGGGACCAGGACAACTGATCCGTGTAAAGGAAAGAATGAATGGGGCCATGTATCGTGAGATTTTGAGTAAAAACCTCCTTCCATCAGCAAGGGCATTGAAGATGAAACGTGGCTGGGTCTTTCAGCATGACAATGATCCCAAACACACCGCCCGGGCAACGAAGGAGTGGCTTCGTAAGAAGCATTTCAAGGTCCTGGAGTGGCCTAGCCAGTCTCCAGATCTCAACCCCATAGAAAATCTTTGGAGGGAGTTGAAAGTCTGTGTTGCCCAGCGACAGCCCCAAAACATCACTGCTCTAGAGGAGATCTGCATGGAGGAATGGGCCAAAATACCAGCAACAGTATGTGAAAACCTTGTGAAGACTTACAGAAAACGTTTGACCTGTGTCATTGCCAAGAAAGGGTATATAACAAAGTATTGAGAAACTTTTGTTATTGACCAAATACTTATTTTCCACCATAATTTGCAAATAAATTCTTAACAAATCCTACAATGTGATTTTCTGGATTTTTTTTCTTCTAATTTTGTCTGTCATAGTTGACATGTACCTATGATGAAAACTACAGGCCTCTCTCATCTTTTTAAGTGGGAGAACTTGCACAATTGGTGGCTGACTAAATACTTTTTTTCCCCACTGTATTCGTATTTATATCATAATACTTTGTATAGTTTTGAAAGTACAGAGCTTAGATCTTCTTGTTCGGTATTGGCGACCTTTATAATATGAAAGATTAAAACATTAAAGTAATTGATGAGTTCATTGAATGTTTGATAGACATCAATTAGAATACCATCAAGACATATAAGCAGTATAATTGGCAAACAACTCAGATATAAATTTCCAGCACCACCGGTGATGGGCTTGCATTCGTTTTCATATTTAATATGGAGAAGCATCTCGGTTCTATTTAATTTAAGGAGTCCTCTGTAGAGCATGGCGCTTGTAACGCCAGGGTAGTGGGTTCAATCCCCGTGACCACCAATACATAAAAATGTATGCACACATGACTGTAAGTCGCTTTGGATAAAAGCGTCTGCTAAATGGCATATTATATTATATTATATACAATTAATCCCTGAAGGAAGGGTTTTTGTACATCTCTGGTCATGGTTTGTATCACTGTGTCTCATGGACACAGACAAACTGCTGTGTCTTCAGTCTGGAAGTTGTTCCCTTGTAGCACCACTGTACTGCTGGAGCTGTTAATGACAGATCCAGATGACTGGAACGAATTGCAAAAATCTCTGAAGCTTGAGACTCTTATCTCCCTCACTAACTTTAAGCATCAGTTTTCAGAGCACCTTACCGATCACTGCACCTGTACACAGCCCATCTGAAATTAGCCCACCCAACTACCTCATCCCTATATTGTTATTTATTTTGCTCTTTTGCACCCCAGTATCTCTATTTGCACATAATCTCTTGCACATCTAGCATTCCAGTGTTAATACTATTGTAAATATTTTGCACTATAGCCTATTTATTACCTTACCTCCATAACTTGCTACATTTGCACACACTGTATATATATTTTCTGTTGTATTTTTGACTTTATGTTTTTTACCCCATATGTAACTCTGTGTTGTTTTTATCGCACTGCTTTGCTTTATCTTGGCCAGGTCGCAGTTGTAAATGAGAACTTGTTCTCAACTGGCTTACCTGGTTAAATAAAGGTGGGAAAAAAAAGAAAAAAAGAAAAATAAAAATATCTTGCTCTTCAGTGAGTCTACAGTGGAAGTACTACAAATGCATGTATAACCAACATGCTCCATAGCTTTGCCTTCAGCATGTTGTATCCAGTAAGGACAGTAAGAATATATAGAAAACCCGGAGAATTTGCAGGAGATGCTGAAAGACTCTCCTGGTTTTATAACCACTGGACCAGACTGGATGAGTTCAATATCACAGTAGACACATGGAAGGAGAAACACACATCAATACACAGCATTGTCAGTTTTCATCAGAAATTAGAAATGATCATTTCAGAGTTGTAATAACTGTCAACTTGTATGAACAGAGAAACTAACAGGACACAGCTGCCAGCAGCAGCAGCAGAGAGTCAGGGAACATGGCTTTTTTTGAAGCTGAACTAGTGGGAGCTGCTCTTCTCTTCGCTCCAGTACTCAGAGGGCCTTTAAGGACAAACATACACTGTTTAAGTAGTGAAAGCACCAGAGGGAGGGTTTGTATTGACATGGAGAAATGGTGGGAGTGAAACTAAATCATTTAATGAATCCACAAGTTCATCAATTCATAAAACTCTTTAGCATACATCGGCAACAAAAGGTAGATAAGGATGAACTACAAATGGTTAAGCAGCAGCTGCATTCATGATTTTATTCTAAAAGAAAACTTATAGAAGAATGATTCATATGAACTGCATTAATACATGATACTTCTAACATTGCAGATCCTCCATCAGTTAACTAAAGTATTGAGACATTAGTTAAATTAAGATAATGGGATATATCTTGGTGTATCAACAACACTATAACACCATATCTAACAGGTGAATTATCTCTGTGTCACTGTGTTATGATACTGTATGCGAACATCTATTTGGGTCTCATTTACTAATTACGGCCAGCTGATGTGTGTGCATGCACTTTCTATTCCAGATGGTTTTTGTATGGCTTCTCCCATTAGTTTAACCACTGTGACTCTCTAGCACAGCAATACACTGCTGTGTCCTCACTCTTTAGACTGTTCATCTTTAGGTACAGCTTACTAATGGAGTCATCTCTGGAGAGGGTGAATCTACCCTGGACTGACTGGGAGTAATATGGACTGGTACTATAGATGCTAACAAACAAAGTCAAGTCCTTTCCCAGGAGCCTGTCTTATCCAACCAATCCTATATAGCTACTGAATGTGAACCCAGAGGCTGTACAGGTCAGCTTGTGTGACTCTTCAGGCTTTTTAACGACTGGTCCAGACTCAGTCAATGTCTGACCATGAACACCTGTGGAAATAGAAAGCAGAGATATTGTTGAAGTTGAAACTAAATCCTGATGTCAACTTGTTTATTTGATAAACAGTATAATTAAACATACTATATCCTCACCTGTTAGATAGGCTGTCGGTAAGAGTGTTCCTGTGGTAGGAAACTGTTACGTGAATTATTTAACAAACTATTTCAGTGTCTCTGTGCGTCTCCCAAAAGGTTGTAAGTCTTTTGGATTTAAGAAACGGACAGAGTCCCGGTCTGCATAGTCAGAGATGTTTATTCATTGAGAATTCTGCCATCACAATTTCAGAGTCCATCTTTTATACTCACACGTCATACAAAAATCCCTCCTCTCTGTAGGCGGGCTGTAGTTTTCCACTCTAAAACTGCTCTCCTGACCATCAGTACACACACACACACACACACACACACACACACACACACACACACACACACACACACACACACACACATACACACACACACACACACACTCTTCCAAGCCTAACAGTTTATCTCCTCCCTAAATTCCTCAGTTATCTTGGTTTCTCAGTTGCCTGTAGACAGTTCTCCTTGTCCTTTGTTGTCTGGCATAACTCTTACTCACATTGCTAAATAGTGGCTCAATGCCATAGCCTTTACTGGTCCTACACTCACACATTTCTAACACATTATACACAGTTTCAGGGTGTAATAATTAGTCATTAATAATTAATCTATCAGAAACATGGTGATCTGTCTAGTTCTCTAAAGGTAGTTGTGACAGTCCACAGCAAAAACAACCTTCAACATAGATGTTAATAAAGATGGAGGACTGGAGAGTTTTGCATGAGCTCCTCACTAGAAGGACCAATCACAAGAGGCTTTGATAACTACCCACAGTTCACCTGGTAGGCCATAATGAGATGTGCTGCTATGATAAAAACTGCTTTTTGTGTTCCTATTTATGGTATACCTATTTTATCAGGTAGATTGATGGAGAATACATTTCCCATTTACAACACAAACCCTGAAGAAGAGTTGTAAGGACAGTTTGAGAATGAATGTACTATTATTACTCATGACAGTAGAGTAATATTGGTACAAGCTTGTCATCATGTTGTCAAAGTAAGACAAAAGACCAATCACAACCTCAATCAACCCACAATATTTATTTGTTGAATAACCTTTTAATACATGTTTAATACTGAGTGTATTGCGTTATACCTATACGTGTTCTTATCCTACCATAGTCCTATGTTATGACTAGTGACTGATACTACATCTAGTTCATACAGTCATCAGATCATAGTAGGATTTATTTTATGTAAGGCTAAGATCGTCCGATCCTGGTGGGTACATGTAACTCCAACAATTTATGGGGTGGGTGAGTTTTTTTTACAGCTCTGGTGCTGGTTTGTATCACTGTGACCCCCGAGCACAATAATACAGAGCTCTGTCCTCAGCCTGCAGACTGGTGGGTGATGTCTAAGTACAGTACATTACTACTGTCTCTGGAGATGGTGAATCTGCTCTTAAAAGAGGCTCCAGAGTTGATGGATCCACCACCCCAGATGATCCCAATCCACTCCAGTGTTTTCCCTGGCTGCTGTTGTATCCAACCTGTACCATAGTCTGTCAGGGCATAGCCAGAGACTTGGCAAGATAGTTTCACTGACTCTCCAGGAGGTTTGAGTTGAGCAGTGGAGGAGGTCAAACTAATGCTGTGTATATCTGAATAAGAGCAGGGAGAAGAGAGAGACATGAAACTTAACCTGACGAAAGAGAATACATTTTCTATGAAAATGTAGTATTATTTCTCCTTATTTACTAGATTTACCCTCCAATCTTGTTTTGTACCTTATATTTGAAGATATTAAAATCCCCCCACTTAGATGGCAGGGAGGACAGGAGGGGCAGAGATGTAAGAAACATGTTTCTCTGTTGTATGGCAGACAGTGTCTGTCTGGTTATTGACAGACAGGGTGGTTGCAGTGATAAATGTTGTGTCAGAACAGGTCATTGATATAGCTGAGGGAGGGGGTTTATTTGCATACTGTCTGTCTTACAAAGACAGGTGTCTGATACATCACTGGATGCACTAGGTATTGATAATATACTCGCAAAATGAACATACATACGTACATACATGTGCCAGTTGTGGCAGTGATGACCTGTGTTGTCATGGTACCATATTTTGGCCAGGGAAGATGAAAGCTGTGTCCTACAGCTTGTCACATGTTGTATTGTTTCAGTAATTGTGCTGGGCTACCCCATATATTGTTCCAGAACCTAGTGGCAAGGCAAGTCAATATTTTGCAACACAATTTAGCATACATTGTCCCCTGTTATTTTAGGTGCATTTTATATATTGACCATTTATCCTCTGATTTAGTAACAAAGGAGATAGGCTAGACATTCCTTTTGAGTATTTTATGGATAAAACATGTATTTTTCCATAAATTGAGTGGAACTGAGGAGCATTACATCTGCTCTTCAGCTTCCATATTCTGTACAGTATGTCCCAAGAGGAAAGTTTTCGTACAGCTCTGGTGCTGGTTTGTATCACTGTGTCCACTGAGCACAATAATACTCAGCTGTGTCTTCAGTCTGAAGGTTCTGCCCTTTTAAAAACACGGTATTACTGCTAGAGTCTACTGAGAGGCTGAACTTGTTCTTCAGTGAATCTTTGTATTCTGTGTCTCCAGAATATACATTTCCAATCCACTCCAGTGCTTTCCCTGAAGGCTGTTGGATCCAAGCTGTCCAAGTGTTAGTAACAGAATATGAGACCTTACAGGAGATGGTCAGTGGTTGACCTGGCTGGACAGTCATAGAGGCTGTCTGGGTAAGTTCTTATAAACCCACAGTTCACCTTTTATATATTTTGTATTTATCTTTATTTTACTGGGTAAGTTGAAAAACACACTCTCATTTACAACAACGACATGTGGAAGAGATGCAATGTCAAAATGTTGATTAGTTAGTTATGAAAGTGGATGAATGTTTCTGTACCATCTGTTACTGAAGTGTACCAGAGAGAAACCATGTTCTCTGAATCAATCCTTGAAAAATGTATTTATTGAATAACATTGTGGAAAGCTAGTCAATACAGGGCAAATCCTTAATTTAGCCTGCCTCCTAGAGTGTGAAATTGGAACTGAAGGTCACATCTCTGCTCTTCAGCTTCCATGTTCCATACAGTGTGTCCCCAGATAATGGGTTTTTGTACAGCTCTGGTGCTGGTTTGTATCACTGTGGGTTGCGGGCACAGTAATACACAGCTGTGTCTTCAGTCTGGAAGTTCTTCCCTTGTAGAAACACTGTGCTGCTGGAGGAGTCAACAGTGTAGCTGATTTTGCCCTCTAGTGAGTCTGTTGTGCCACTGCTACTACTACTACACAGGTAACCAATCTACTCCATGGCTTTGCCTTCAGAATGGCGAATCCAGTTGGTGCAAGTGCTAGTAACAGAATAACCAGTAACCTTACAGGGGATGGTGACAGAGTCTCCTGGCCTTACAACTGTAGAACCAGGCTGGGTTAGTGTGATATCGCAGTAAATACCTGTATGGATAAAATACAAAGAGTTATGAACATTGTTCAAAAACAACTCAAACATTGATTTGAATCGTTCAATCCAATCCAAAGATATTTGTTGATTTCCCCTAAAATCCAGAGAGACTCACAGGAGGCAGCTGCCAGGAGAAGCATCAGAGATGCAGGGAACATGATTTATGTTGAAGCTGAACTGGTGGGAGCTGCTCTTCTCTACTCTCCAGGGCTCAGAGGGACATACTAGGTCTAACATACATAGAGAGAATGTTTATATAATGGAGAGCTAGAGGGAGAGAGGGGAGGAGCTGGGCATAGTGCAATTTGCATCAGGAAAGGAGGAAGGTATAGAAGGGAATGCCAGATTGTAATACTCCATTATAGAGAAAAACCTTTTGCCAGTATGTTTCCATCACAACACAGGAGTGTAAGTACTAGCAGGCCAGTCTCCATTGCTACCCCAACATGGAAACAGATGATAATAATAGATGATGTTGTATGTCTCCAGTGATAAGTATGGTTCCTTACAGTGCCTGCTTGTGAACATGTTGCTCTTAATACAGGGACACAGAAGATGCATTTATTTCCTAATTGTCCATGTATACAGTAATCTACTTTCAGGGACATCACATTGAATGTGAGAAGTACACTACATTTCTGTGCTTATGAGTCCCTTAACATGATCTACCCAGAGGGTGGGTTTTTGTACAGGTCTGGTGCTGGTTTGTATCACCGTGGGTATCGAGCACAATAATAAACAGCTGTGTCTTCAGCCTGCAGACTCTTTCCTGTTAAAAACAACACTTTGCTGGAAGTGTCTCTGGTGATGCTGAACTTGTTTTTCAGTGAATCTTTGTAACGAGTGCTTCCACTTGTTGAAGAAATATCATCAATCCACTCCAGTGGTTTCTCTGCAGGTTGTCGAATCCAAGCTGTGTAATAGATGTTAACTGAATAAGAGACTTTACAGGAGATGGGCAGTGGTTGACCTGGCTGGACAGTCATAGAGGCTGGCTGAGTGAGCTCTGGACACCTGTTAAATTGAAATAGCAACACATTGACAACATGAATATGTACAGCGTACGGAAGTCTATTAGCTGCATTAAAACCAGTTTTCATGATTCTGTCTATCAACTAACATCCAGAGAGACTCACAGGAGGCAGCTGCCAGCAGCAGCAGCAGCAGAGATGCAGAGAACATGGTTAGAAGCTGAACTGGTGGGAGCTGCTCTATTGTCCAGTACTCAGAGGGATGTACTGGGACTAACATACATAGAGAGGTTGTTTTATTTAAGATGGAGGTAGGGGTAGAGAGGGGAACTTGGCAATTTGCATAGGGAAAGAAGAGCATGTATGAAAAGATTGTGAATATCACAAAACAAGAATACTGTCCTTAATAAAGCTGTCAGCTAATGACACTACATTTATCAGAGATGGAACTCTTCAATTCTTAGAAAAACAGTCACTATGGGACACATCATTATATAATAATAATATTATTATTATTATTATTATATGGATATGTGCTTGCGTTTTTTGGTAGTCTGCAAATTAATGTTTTTTGCAAATTATACAGTATGTAAGTAATTTTTGTCAAATGCATTTCCATGGCTTTGACATTGTGTGAACATGGTCCTTCTTAAACATTCATCTGAGGGTATTGATGCTGCTTGTGCTGAATGGGGAAGTGGTGCTATGGCCTTACTCTTCAGACTGTTCATCTGTAAGTACAGCTTACTGCTGGAGTCTTCACTGGAGATGGTCAATCTTCCCTGGACTGACTGGCAGTGGTAAGTAGTACCACCACTAATGTGATCAATCCACTCAAACTATTTCCCTTTAGCTTATCTGATCCAATTTCACCATAAACATTTTACAAATCCAGAGAGACTCACAGACAACAGCTACCAGTAGCAGCTGTAGAGATGCAGGGAACAATGGTTTGTGTTGAAGCTAAAATGATGGGAGCTGGTCTTCTCTACTCTCCAGGATGTATTAGGTCACAGACATAGAGACTGTTTATATACAGTGGGGGAAAAAAGTATTTAGTCAGCCACCAATTGTGCACGTTCTCCCACATAAAAAGATGAGAGAGGCCTGTAATTTTCATCATAGGTACACGTCAACTATGACAGACAAAATGAGAAAAAAAAGTCCAGAAAATCACATTGTAGGATTTTGTATTTATTTATTTGCAAATTATGGTGGAAAATAAGTATTTGGTCAATAACAAAAGTTTCTCAATACTTTGTTATATACCCTTTGTTGGCAATGACACAGGTCAAACATTTTCTGTAAGTCTTCACAAGGTTTTCACACACTGTTGCTGGTATTTTGGCCCATTCCTCTATGCAGATCTCCTCTAGAGCAGTGATGTTTTGGGGCTGTCGCTGGGCAACACAGACTTTCAACTCCCTCCAAAGATTTCCTATGGGGTTGAGATCTGGAGACTGGCTAAGCCACTCCAGGACCTTGAAATGCTTCTTACGAAGCCACTCCTTCGTTGCCCGGGCGGTGTGTTTGGGATCATTGTCATGCTGAAAGACCCAGCCACGTTTCATCTTCAATGCCCTTGCTGATGGAAGGAGGTTTTCACTCAAAATCTCACGATACATGGCCCCATTCATTCTTTCCTTTACACGGATCAGTCGTCCTGGTCCCTTTGCAGAAAAACAGCCCCAAAGCATGATGTTTCCACCCCCATGCTTCACAGTAGGTATGGTGTTCTTTGGATGCAACTCAGCATTATTTGTCCTCCAAACACGACGAGTTGAGTTTTTACCAAAAAGTTCTATTTTGGTTTCATCTGACCATATGACATTCTCCCAATCCTCTTCTGGATCATCCAAATGCACTCTAGCAAACTTCAGACGGGCCTGGACATGTACTGTCTTAAGCAGGGGGACACGTCTGGCACTCACTGCAGGATTTGAGTCCCTGGAGGCGTAGTGTATTACTGATCACCGTTCTTGTGATCATTTTGACCCCACAGGGTGAGATCTTGCGTGGAGCCCCAGATCGAGGGAGATTATCAGTGGTCTTGTATGTCTTCCATTTCCTAATAATTGCTCCCACAGTTGATTTCTTCAAACCAAGCTGCTTACCTATTGCAGATTCAGTCTTCCCAGCCTGGTGCAGGTCTACAATTTTGTTTCTAGTGTCCTTTGACAGCTCTTTGGTCTTGGCAATAGTGGAGTTTGTAGTGTGACTGTTTGAGGTTGTGGACAGGTGTCTTTTATACTGATAACAAGTTCAAACAGGTGCCATTAATACAGGTAACGAGTGGAGGACAGAGGAGCCTCTTAAAGAAGAAGTTACAGGTCTGTGAGAGCCAGAAATCTTGCTTGTTTGTAGGTGACCAAATACTTATTTTCCACCATAATTTGCAAATAAATTCATAATAAATCCTACAATGTGATTTTCTGGAGAAAAAAATTCTCAATTTGTCTGTCATAGTTGACGTGTACCTATAATGAAAATTACAGGCCTCTCTCATCTTTTTAAGTGGGAGAACTTGCACAATTGGTGGCTGACTAAATAAAATTTTTCCCCACTGTATATATATTGATACATTTAAAAAATCCCTGTTTTGCATGTTATTTTGGCATTAATACGTGTCACATATCATTTTGCAAACAATGTAAAAAGATTTTAAAAACATTGAGTTAATAAAGCTGCATACAAACTATTTTTTGCTTTCTTGAGTAATGCTGCTCCAAAATGCAGGTGTTTCAGCCTAGCTCAGCACTTTCTGTGGTGGTGGGGCAGCCAGCGGAAAATACAGAGTGTAGGGGTTGGTAATGTTCTCTAGTTGCGCCGTGATTGGCTCAGTGTTCTGTCACTCATGGGGACACTACGTCACCGCAAAATCTACGGGTGGAGCTCGAAAATTCAAGCCCCTTGGGTGCTGCCATTGACTTACATTAGAAGTGCCCATCCAAGAAGGCTCAAGGTCATTGGCCACAGATAAAATTTTGTCAAATCAAGTTATATCTACCGTAGCTTTAATTGGACTGATCATGTCAACATCATACTTTCAAAATCTTAGCTAGCAAACTAGCAGTCATCATCATGAATCAAGTCGAGAATCTACTGGCAAATCCATCCTTGTCATATGAAGATAAATAATGAAGTGAAATTATAGATATAACGTATCGGTACTCATTGGACATAAACATTACACAACAAGTTGGAAATCGCAAATTCAGCAATGAGTGGTTTGGAAGGAATCAGGGGCTAACTGCAAGCATTGCAAAGCAATCACTAGCCTGCTATTCAGTGGAGTGGGTGTGTGATCCATGTCTGGGTTTAAGGGTCTCTTTTCCAAGCTTAAATGGATAAACATTCATTTTACATTTTAGTCATTTAGCAGACGCTCTTATCCAGAGCGACTTACAGCTAATGAATATATATATATAATAATTTTTTCATACTGGTCCCCCGTGGGAGTTGAACCCACAACCCTGGCGTTGCAAACGCCATGCTCTATCAACTGAGCTACATCCCTGCCGGCCATTCCCTCCCCTTCCCTGGACAATGCTAGGCCAATTGTGCGCTGCCCATGAGTCTCCCGGTCGCGGCCGGCTGCGACAGAGCCTGGATTCAAACCAGGATCTCTAGTGGCACAGCTAGCACTGCGATGCAGTGCCTTAGACCACTGCACCACTCAGGAGACATTCAACATTGGCTATGCTGTCAATCCAGCATGACTTCTGGAAACTCGGAACTGGGAAATCTCAGACTTCAGTGAGTTCAAGACAACTGGGAACTCGTAAATAAACGAGCTCCGACTGGGAAAATATGTTTTGAACGGTCATCCAACTCGGAATTGCAAGTCGGGAACTCAAGCATCATTCTACAGCTCTGACATGAAGATCAGTGACGTCATCAGGATTCAACCTTGTTTTTTCCTTGTTCCCAGTTGTCTTGAAAGCACCAGAAATCCAGAGAATGCCAGACTTTGATGACAAAATTTGCCCACGAAGGACTGTCACGCCACCTTCCTGATCAAGTGAGCACGAACAACAAGGTGAGTCCAAAAATGTCTTGTATCCTGCTGCATACATTATGTAATATGCCAGGAATATATGTATACTGTAGCTAAGAAGGTAATACTAAGTGTATGTTGTGTAGTAAACTGTTAGTAGCCCATGCGCCTCACCCTAATAATTTGGTCCCTTTTCCCCTCATAACTTAGAAATGTCATCATTGAATATTGTAAGAGCTTTCATTGTCAGCTTATATGCCCCCTTTATTTATCATACGGTTCTGACTTGGTGTACTGGGAGAATAGTGTAAGAACGGCCCATGTTCTGTATTCTGTCGCTGTACATTTCAAAAGTGCTGAACAAATAGTTATATTGACAAAGTCTGTCCTAGCTCGCTCATTAATGTCTTCATTAAAATTACGGATTACCTCTTATCCGCTCATCATCCCCTTATGACATAGTTTGTACATCTCAATTGTCAGTAGAAACCACATTTTTTTAAGGAAGTCAGCCATATAAGCTATGTTTATTTATAAGGCAGTAAATGAGGCTGAATTAACTATTTCGCTGCCAGACAAGGCTCTGCTGATAGCCAGGTGTAGCAGTGGTAAGGTGTTGGGACTCTACTGTTGAGACAGCTTTATGTAGGCCCTAACAGTTTGTGGGCATCGTTTGTCACCGTTATAGTGCAATTAATGTATTATTTAGTGTTGTGTTGTGGCTTTGCTGTCATGCATCTAAAACATTTTTTTTTAAATTAGCCCCACCAAGATTGACATGCTAAAATCGCTACTGGTCCAAGCCCATTCTTTGATATCCTGTCAAAGATATCCATCTAATATAAACTAAATTAATCATTCCATGGGGGGATTTGACCTATATTTATTAAGAAGGTCAATATCGCCCTCTCCTGATAGATACATATCACTCCAACCGTTTAAGGGATGAGTGAGTTTTTGTACAGGTCTGCTGCTGGTTTGTTTCACTGTGAGTCTCGGGCACAATAATACACAGCTGTGTCTTCAGTCTGTAGGTTCTGCCCTGTTAAAGTCACAGTATTGCTGGAGGAGTCTAAAGTGAGGCTGAACTTGTTCTTCAGGGAGTCTTTGTAGGAAGTGTCTCCAGTATATATGCTTCCAATCCACTCCAGTTCTTTCCCTGCAGGTTGTCGGATCCAAGCTGTCCAATAGCTAGATAAAGAGTATGAGACTTTACAGGAGATGGTCAGTGGTTGACCTGGCTGGACATTCATAGAGGCTGGCTGAGTGAGTTCTTCACAGTGAACACCTGTTGGAAGAGAAGGAAGGAAGAGATAATTACAAGCTCCAAATAGTGTAAAATTATATCAGTCTAATTCAAGTTTCATTAATGTGTCTTTCCCCCAGATCCAAAGAGACTCACAGTAGGCAGCTGCCAGCAGCAGCAGCAGAGATGCAGGAAACATGGTTTGTGTTCAAGCTGAACTGGTGGGAGCTGCTCTTCTCTACTCTCCAGGACTCCGAGGGACGAACTATGGAACACACAATGAGAGACAGTTTATATAATGGAGGGAGAGGAGTCTAGCAAGAAGTAATATTTGCATAAGATAGTGAAACAGGTATAAAATAACTGCCAATATTAGTTGAAAATGGCAGGCGGGTGGGGGCTGTGAACATTTGACAGTTTTTGACTCTACACTTACTCTTTAGAATGGTTAGAAAAGTCCTCAATTATGGGACACAGATGACTAGATATTTTATTTCGTTGTTGGTAATCATAATATGTTGAAAAAAGAAAACAATAATTATCATTTTATACTTTATCATAATTATTATCATAATTATCACTTGTGAACATTGTCATTCTACAACATTCATCTGAGGGTATTGATGCTTCTTGTGCTGAATGTGGAAGTGGTTTTTGTACAGCTCTCCCACCACTCTCTCTCACTGTGTGTGCCGGGCACAGTAATACACTGCTGTGTCCTCACTTTTCAGGTTGTTCATCTGTAGGTACAGCTTACTGCTGGAGTCATCTCTGGAGATGGTGAATCTACCCTGGACTGACTGGGAATAGAATGGACTCGATCCACCACTGTGTATGAAGGCAACAAACTCAAGTCCTTTCAGAGTAGCCTGTTTCATCCAAGCCATATAATAGCTACTGAATGTGAACCCAGAGGCAATACAACTCAGTTTGTTGGATTCTCCAGGGATTTTAACCACTGGTCCAGACTCAGTCAATGTCTGACCATCAACACCTGTGGAAATAGAAAGCAGAGATCCTGTTGAAGTAAAACCTGATGTGTGGATATATTTCCTTGATAAACATTGTTAATATCCTCACCTGTTAAATAGACTATCAGTAAGTGTGTTACTGTGGTAGGAAACATGGTGATCTGTGTAGTTCTCTAAAGGTAGTTGAGACAGCCCTCAGCAGAAACAGCCTTCAACAGAGACATTAATAAAGATGGAGGACTGGAGAGTTTTGCATGAGCTCCTCCTCTTCAGAAGAGGCTTTGATAAATACCTACAGTTCACCTGGTAGGCCATATTGAGATGTTCTGCTATGATAAAAACAGCTGTTTGTGTTCCTATTTATGGTATATCTATTTTATAAGACAGATTGATGATGAATACATTTCCCATTTACAACAAAAAACCTGAGGAAGAGTTTTAAGGACAGTTTGAGAATGAATATACTAATTATTACTCATGACAGTAGAATAATATTGGTACAAGCTTGTCATCATGTTGTCAAAGTAAGACCAAAGACCAACCGTAACATTAGAATCAACCACACAATATCTATTTGTTGAATAACATTTGAATACATGGTTAATAGTGAGGAACCCCGTATTATTGGCATTTTCA
Organism: Coregonus lavaretus; assembly: GCF_964263955.1. NCBI lineage: Eukaryota > Metazoa > Chordata > Actinopteri > Salmoniformes > Salmonidae > Coregonus > Coregonus lavaretus. The sequence goes on along the minus strand of NC_140015.1, from coordinate 26,802,541 downwards.
ACAGCGTTTAAGAGATATATTACCTTCAACACTGTTATCCTATGATCAAGCCATCAATGTTTTGTGATTATTGGTGTCGTGAAAATGTTAGCTAATGGGTTAAGAATTGGCATGTTTGATATTTCAGTGGAAATACTACTATTATCAGCTTTTTGATAAGCGGATTAGTTAAAATATACGTCCCGTATTATCGGCATACTGTCCCCAGTTATTGGCCACCTTACTATTTTGTTCAATAACAAGATATATCTGTTTAATTTTGATCACAAAAGAGACACCAACCTCGTCTCCGAAAAGTTACTTGCCTGTCAACTTTTCATTGCGTAGCCCGGTGTGCCCTCCTGTGGACTCTTAAAAATGTTTCTTCACCAACATCTTTTTCAGTGTTGTAACCAAATAATGACTCATAATTTGCTTTACAGATTAATCTTATGTTTTGAGAAAGTAGATAAGTTGAATACTATAATATAAATGAGTATGAATAATTTACATTAAATAAAATGTTAATTTCAGTGATGTGCATTGACATAAAAATGAAAACACTGTTGGAGTTTGTGTTGCAGAGATGCACTTGGAAAGTAAAGGATGAAATACACAAATACAAATAAATAATTTAATATGAAAACAAACAAAACAAACAATTAAATCTCGACCTCCATCCCTATATTGTCACAAAAATCACAATAAAAATCCAGCTCCACCGCCACCACTGGATCCCCCTGCACACACCTGCAGTGGAACCAGTGCTGGCAGAAGTCACAGCACACCCATGGCACCTCGGACTCACACTCCAGTGGGGAGCTTGCAGGTGTATCGCGCTCCCTGCAGCGAGCACAGCAGGTGCTGTCTTCTTTTATTAGAAAAAAAACAACAAATCAAATTGATTTACATGGTTTGCAAATGTAGAAGGACTGCAGCAGCAATAGTAATTGATACAACCTAGAGGAAAACAAACAGATGATGAAGTACCTGAGGGTGGTGCCATGGGTGGCGTGACAGATGTGGTGCCATGGGTGGCGTGACAAGGTGGCCTGTGGAGCTTTTCTCTTCCTTTTCTGTGCTGCAGTTCAGAGAAAAAGTAGTGTTAGGCAGAGCATGTTTCATGAAAACCCTTTTCAACCTTTTTACATCAATACCTCTGGAGGAAGCTGCAGAAGTTTTGGAGGAGGTGGACATGCCTTGAGGGCTGGTGCTATGGACTGTAGATATGTAAAGAGAGAAAACATTTTTTAAACGTTAAAGTTTTATAAAACACATAACAGTACTTTTATTCACACTTTAACATATGTTTACCTATGGAGGTGACTGTATTCAAATTGCAGGGGGCAGGAACACCTGACGAGGCTGCTGTGGTGTTGTTACCAGGGGAGATGGAGGAGGCAGTTGGTCCAGAGGAGGCCGCGTCGGTGGCTTGGAGGAGCTGGTGTTTGTAATGGTGGGGTTGAGGGGCCGACGATGGTGTGACACATGGCCTTCTTCTGCAGCTGGGGACTCTGGCGGCTCCCACAGGTGTTGCACACTGGGAGGCATTGGCGGTGGTAATGCAGCTGTCAGGAGTGGTTCCAGCGGGGGGTTTAGCAGAGGCGATGGTGTCGATAGTCTCATCCATGGCAGCCCTCTGTGTGAATAAAGACGGCATTAAATGGGTAAAAAGGGAAAGTTCTTAAACCCTTCCACCACATAGCGCATGTCCTTGCAGCGCTGGTACGGGTAGCGGAATACTCTGGCAAATTCTGATTTGTTTACCATTTAGGAGTGGTCAAAATGGCTGTGGTCTCCATCTACCATGGAGATCTCAGCCTTTAAAGGGCCAAAGTATGCCACGTCCAGCAGGACATTGGTGCAGTGCGGTGGAAGACAAAGACGTATAACCCCTTCCCTTATTGCCGCCGCGAGCACCTCCGGGTCCATGAGGCTCTTGGGCCCTTCAAAGAGGAGAAGGAGAGGGCGCTCCTTCACTGCATGCTTAATGAAGTGTTGAAACCATTTCCTGGTCCTATACATATATGTTATATATCGATAACAGTGACTTATTAAATCATTACCTCATCAGTCTCATTCTGAACGTTGCATAATCCTTGAACCTGCATGAACCCTAACCTTATTGATGAATCAGCAATACACAAATTGGCTTAATTATTTATTTACTAACTAACTAAAACATAACACAGAATACATAAACACACACACACGGTATAGGTTATCAAAAAGGGAGGGGTCAATAGAAAGAGAGTGAAAGGGAGAGACAGAGATTAAACTTATCGTTGTTACATTTGCAAACCACCGCTCATTCGGATAAGAAATGCAAAGCATATGTACGCGTAGCTGTTGAGCCACTTTTTCAAAAAAGGGTTGAGTGTCCTATCCCACTTCGGTGAGACTCGGCTTGTCTTTGAATGGAGTGTTCGTTAGAATAGATACTTCAGATGTACCAACGGTTGTCTGAGATGGGATTGTCCTTCCCAACTCGTGTCTTTAGTGAAAGTTCTAGACTACTTTTACATGCCAGCTGCAGACTGATATGATAAGGTCTGGCGTGTTTATCTGCTTCTTCACCTCGTGTAGCGGTTGAGAGTTTCAGAGTTTCACCATTTCAAACGTATGGACTACCGTCTCACGTTTTCTGGTCTGTAGAGTGTCAACCTTTTGTAACGTGAGCTCGCCCTTCACGTCGGCTGGTCTTTCTCATTCAAACTTCTAACCATTCTAAACGTGCAGTTGCCACTCTCACGTTTTCTGGTCTTTCTGGTCTAACCATTTTAAGTCGTGTAGCCACAGCTCCACGCTTCCTGGTCCTTTATGCCCTCTTGGGGCGTTCCTACTTGCTGAAACGATCTCTGATGGCACTTGGGGCGTGACTAGTCACTGTGCATAGTTTATATGAAAAACGATTATCTCATTGAAAGACTAAAATCCCATTCCTATCTTCACCAAAATACTCTCATACTTAATCATATATTTTATACAACATTTAGATGTAAACTGGACAGATAAAGGGGGTATCCTTCCTAAGTTACAGTATTTCGTTTATACAGTTTGTAATAACATCACAAAATAATAAACAATATGACATGATTATTCTTTAGATCCCCACTGACAATTCCAAACATTCGGATGTTTTGGACGTTTATAGTTTTTGCGGCAAAAGTCTCTGGAACAAAGGAAATCTCAGTCTTCCCATCCTAGAGACCAAAAGGAGTCCTCTTTTGCAAGCTATTTATGACCGGCTGTTAAGTCATAAAACCGGCCCAACTCCCCCTTCTCCTTTCCTGTGTCTGGCTATCTGTCAGCCATTTGCCAAGCTGATCTGGCACCTTTGATCCTCACCAAGGAGAGAGTCATGACACCGTCAATGGGGTGGGGGGGGGGGGGGGGGCTCCCAGTGAATAGTGGCTGCCGGGGAAACAGTTGGGGTAAATGATTAACAGGGGGACGTCTTCCCCAGCTGTGTTGAAGCAGGCCAGCACAGTGATATGCTCCTTTGCGCACCAGGGAGCCAGCACTTTGTGCCTGCTCTGGTCGCTATGAGACCCAGACTCATTGCAGTTATAGATTTATCTGGGTTTCTCCCTCAACCCACTATCCTCCAAGTGCTTCTCATAAAAAGTGAAGAAGGTGTCCATCGTCAGACGTGTGGCACACTTAGCTCTCCCCCTGTCAAGGTTGTCTGGCCTGCTCATGCTTAGGTCCTTGTGCCTCCTCCTGAATATTTCCCACCACCTCTTCCCAAGAGGTGGGATTGTCTTCCCTGGGTGCCGAAACCTAGAATAGAATAGAATATAAAATTGTCCATCCAGGATGAAAACGTGCCTTTTAGTATCACGATACACATCCACATTTACATCACACACATTGAGAACAGTCAGTCCAGCATTCTACATACGTAAACACATAGAACACCAAATACCTGTGTATTTTGTCAACGTATTTCATCAGCCTCTGTCTGGTGAAGGGGAACCCATGGCTGGCAGAGTAGATACAGTACTTCCCCAGATAATTTTCATCCTCTGGTGCAAGCAATGTGGTTAGTCCACTGCGACAACCATGGGTCACCCTGCCACTCAACCTGCCAGGGTCTGCCGAGGTACACCATGCACCTTGGTAGATAAGAAAATAAAACTGTTATTAGCAGATAAAATGCACATACATGTGGCAATCTCCACGCAGTCCTCCATGGCATGAAACATGTCCACCTCACTCCACTGCTTCCTCTTGACTTTCTCCATGCTGTGGTGGGAAATACATGTAGCTAAATAACTTGGCATACTTTACACATTTTAGAAAGATAACTCCATCTGAATATGTATGAACATTTACATTTCCCAGTGATAGGTGTCAAAAAGTTAATGGTTCAAAGTTGCGCAAAACGCCCCCTTCACAGACGACTCCAATTATGATACGTTAAAGCTTGACAACATTCAGCTGTTTTCGTGATATGTATTATGTAACACCTACAATTTCTTTCCTTTTTGGTGACTAAGCAGTTCTATCAACATTTAACAACTAAGCTAGCAACATTAGTAAATCCATTAGCTATATTTCAGAGGTAATAGCTAGATATTAAATGATGTGTGGTCTGTCACGCAGTCGAATTTTACAATATACAGCGTGTCCCACAAAATGTGTAAAAATGCATTATTTGAAAACTCTCATAGCCTAACTTAGCTTACATAAATTGCAATGAAAATTGGTGGTCAGCTAGCCAGAAGGGTATATTTAGTAGCCAGTCCATAAAAATGTTGAGCTCGAGGTGATTTAGTGCTCCAACCGCTAGTGTCCGAAGTTAGGGGGTGTCCGATGTTGGGGGAATATTAGCTATATCTGTTCTTATCCTACAGTAGGCCTATGTTATGACTAGTGACTGATTATACATATAGTTCATACAGTCATCAGATCATAGTAGGATATTTCATGTAAAGGCTAAGATCGCCCACTCCTGGTGGGTACATATAACGCCAACCGTTTATGGGGTGGGTGAGTATTGTACAGCTCTGGTGCTGGTTTGTATCACTGTGGGTAGCAAGCACAATAATAAACAGCTGTGTTTTCAGCCTGCAGACTGGTGATGTCTAAGTACAGTGCATTACTACTGTCTCTGGAGATAGTGAATCTGCTCTTAAAAGAGGCTCCAGAGTTGATGGATCCACTGGCCCGGATGATCCCAATCCACTCCAGTGTTTTCCCTGGCTGCTGTTGTATCCAACCTGTACCATAGTCTGTCAGGGCATAGCCAGAGACTTGGCAAGATAGTTTCACTGACTCTCCAGGAGGTTTGAGTTGAACAGGGGAGGAGGTCAAACTAATGCTGTGTATATCTGACAGAGAGCAGTGAGAAGAGAGAGACAGGAAACATAACCTGACGAAATATAATAAATGACTTTTTCCAGCTATCTACATCTTTATATGAAAATTAACTCAACAAACCTTATTTACTTGATGTTCTATCCAATCTTGTTTTGTACCCTGTATTTGAAGATAATTAAATTACCCTACTTACATTGCAGGAAGGACAGGAGGAGGAGAGATGGCAGACAATGTCTGTCTGGTTAGTGACAGAGTTGTTGCAGTGATGAAGGTTGTGTCTGTGTGTGTGTGAGTGTGTGTGTGTGTGTGTGTGTGTCTGTCTGTCCTTCAGAGCTGGTCATTGATATAAAGTTAATAGAAGAGGAGCTTACGAGTCAATATTGAGGATCTAGGATCTAGAAAATATGCATATGCTGTACAGCTTTCCATGCATACATGCTTGACTACCTCTACAATGCTTACAATAGGAAACTAAGTGATCAACAAAAGATACAACCTATGCTACAGTTATCATGGAGGATTTACACGTTTTTTCCCTGGGGGGACCACAGACTAAGAATATAAATAACCTATCTATTTTGTCAGGAGATAGCAGGACAAACCACCACCTACCTCACAGCAGCACTACCATTGATGTCATGGTAATATGTTCTAGGTCAGATAGTTAGTTTGCTCAATGTGTCATTCACAAAATAAATTTGGAACGAAAACTGTACTGCAAGTGTAGTGCAGCAAGAGATAGTGTTAAATGAGAGAGGAGGGTGCTGTGGTTGGAGGTATATACATTCTACTTAGGAAAGTGTAACTGGTTCACACCCCATGTTTCAGATGTTAAGCATCAAGTTGCTGCTGAGGGGAAAATACAGTGTATGAGAGGGAGAGGGAATTGGAGAGATACCTTAGTTCAGCTCAACATTAATGCCATTTTGACAATCATGGAGGAAGGACTTGATTTTGATATGCCTGAAGTGCAGACAGATTTTGGTGAACCTGACATAGAGATGGATCAGTATGGTGATGTTGAAGAGGAGGGAGAAGAGGAGGAAGAGGAAGAGAAGGGTCGGCCCAGACGACCCCGACAGCCACAACAGCAGCGTGCTCACATGGGAGTCCAGATTAAAGACTACTTCTGTTGTTCTGTGTTCAACACCATGTTCTGCAACTGCCTCTTCCTAGGGCTCCTGGCCCTGGTCTTATTAGGTAAGATGGCTGACATTGGATGATGACATAACAAAGCACTCAGAAATAGGATGGTTGTCATGGTGAGCTGTGTGTGTACAATGATGGCTCCAATCTACCTAGGCACTTTATTCTAGGTTAAAGAGTTGCATCATTGTGTAATTTGATGGTTATACGATGTGCTTTCTCCAAGTATCGTTGATTTAGCAGGAATAAAACGTGACCAGTGAAGCTGCCATTTTAGTATCATTGAAAGGTACGAAACCCTTTATTCCTCTGTCTCTGGCCTTGTTCTTCCCCTCTCAGGTGAGGAAGAGGATGGCGAAGAGGGACCTCAAGAGGGCGTGGCAGTGCAGTGGTCATGGTTAATGGACCAATACGGCTGCTGTGCTGGTGACGCTGTGGGCTGGCCATTTTCTTCCTCTACATCTTCCTCATTCTTCCTCCCATTAAATATTTATCTTGGTGACTCAAGGATCAGTCCATAGACAGCTGGCCATATGCTCATCATCACATTCTAATAGTTACGATGCCCTCAAAAGCTACCACCCTCTGAGTTCTGGCCTCCGGCTGAGTTCAGGAGGACGCCCCAGGGGGAGAGGAAAGGGTCGGAAAGAGAGAGTCAGTACACATTAATAAGACTTTATAACCAGGGACGTTAACTTGATGTCACATGAGACATTCAAATTAATGAATTACCGTTTAGTAAGCTTTACTGATTGTGACAGAAATGTAAGAATGTATAATCATATAGCCTATGAATAGACCATACAATGTATACATCAATACAGAGTCTGCAGAATAATACTTGTTTACTTTCCTTATGCCCATCGCTCCTCTTTCTAAGAGAGGTCTTGGTGGAACCCTGCTTGGTGGTGTCAGAGCTTGGCACCCAACACAGTTTTTACTCTTTACCCTGTCAAAAAGCTTTCTGCAGAATCCATGCTCAGCAAATATTTCTGTGTGATTTTACAGAATCGTAGCACTATTCTTTCAATTCGAGTAACACAACAAGAATTAAAGTCTTACATTATCTACAGATATCGTATTACTTTGTGGAATGTTTTCAAATGTCACTTTGTTATTAAATAAAATGCATTTTCACAATCCAATGTTCCATACTGTTAAGTCACTGATAAGTGTTAAGTCAAGGTTGGCCAATCCTCTTCTTTTGGACAGTCAATGTCCTTATGGGCAGCTGATTTGATTAATTGAGTTAGATTAGGGCGAGAGCAAAATCCTTGTCATTGTAAAAGATTACTCCTACACACAAATACTTGTGTACTGTCTTCTCTGTTCTTTCCCAAAAGAAGACAGGTCACGATGTAAGGAAAAACTCAGAAAAACTCAGAGGCCCTATTCATGAAGCATAAGTGTTTCTGAGGTGGGGAATGCAGAGGAGGGTTAATGAAGCGTGTCAGGGGAGTACATTAGTGTGTACATGTTCCACAGCCTGTCTCTATCTATGTCTGAGGGGGTTTTGAACAGCTCCACCACCACTCACATCACTGTACCCAGCGTACACAGTAGTATACAGCAGAGTCCTCTGCCTTCAGACCAGACAGTTTCAGATGTCATGATCACTGAGCTGTCTTTGGTCAGTTCAATCCGTCCCTCCAGGGTTTTGGCATAGCCTGCTGCTCCAGTATTGGTGGATGGATTATCTTGGAAAATGAGAAATGCTCATTAACAGGGATGTAAACTAATTTGTGCACAACATTTGAGAGAAATACAATTTTTGTGCGTATGGAAAATTGTGTGTATTTTAACTCATGAAACATGGGACCAACACTTCACATGTTGCGTCTATATATTTTTGTTTAGTATGTAAAGGGAAGGCTCCTTGTTTATTATGAATGAGCACAACTGTATGTGATTCCCCTCTCCATTCTACCCCTCTGTCACGGTTTCGGCCGAGGCTGCCTCTCTTCCTTGCTCGGGCAGGCTTCGGCGTTCGTTGTCTCCGGAATACTAGCTGCCACCATTGCATGTTTCTATGTTCGTTTGCTTTTGTCTAATTGTTGTCACACCTGTTTTCGTTTAGTGAATTAGTGGCCTATAAGTTCTCCTTGGGTTTGTGTTAGTGTTGTGTGTGATTGTTTTCACTGTCGTGCTTTGTTGCTGGATGTTTTGACTATTTGCTCGGTAGAGCTGTCCTCCATAGTTTGGAGAGTTTTGTCGCACCTGTCTGTGCGCCCGTTTTGTTTCGCCTGCGCGCGGAGTTTCGCCTTCGGGCTATTTAATGTTTGCACGGTGAGAGATTTCACTAAAGTCTTTGGAACTATACTTCTGCGTCCTGCGCCTGATTCCACCACCACACCCACTTACAACATCCTTGACAGAATCACACACCTTTAAATGGAATCAGCAGGAGCCGAAGCAGCGCAGGCGACGCTGGAGGACAGGGTCCTCCAGCTAGATGACCAGTTCCTGCGGATGGGGTCCGCATTGCAGGAGGTGATCACCACCATCAGAGGCTGGGAGACCCGAGGGACACCTCCACTACCATCGTCCCTGCCCGCGCCATCGGCAAGTCAGCCTCTTCCCGCTCCAGAACCCAGAGGAGTTCGACTCTCGCTCCCGAGGGCCTACGATGGGACCGCTGCCGGGTGTCAGGGATTCCTTCTCCAGGTGGAGCTTTACCTGGCCACCGTGCACCCGGCGCCCTCGGGGCACGAGAGCGTGTCCGCCCTGATCTCCTGCCTTTCCGGTAAAGCGTTGGAATGGGCCAACGCAGAGTGGAGGAGAATAGACGCTAACACCATCACCTACGACGAGTTCTCCCGCCGCTTCAGGGCGGTGTTTGACCATCCCCCGGAGGGGAAAGCGGCGGGGGAGCGTCTGTTCGGCCTCCGGCAGGGGAGGAGGAGTGCCCAGGAGTTCGCCTTAGAATTCCGCACTCTAGCGGCGGATGCAGGGTGGAATGAGCGGGCCCTCATCGATCACTATCGATGTAGTCTATGTGAGGACGTCCGTAGGGAGCTGGCCTGTAGGGACACCAGTCTCTCGTTCGACCAGTTGGTCGACATGTCCATCAGGCTGGATACCCTGCTAGCTACCCGCGGACGTCCCGAGGGGGGTCCGTCCATTTCACCCTCCAGCGCTTCCGAGCCGTGCCCCATGGAGCTCGGTGGCGCTGGCGCTAGAGAGAGGAGGGGTCGGAATACGAGGGGGTCCATCTCCTGCACCAACTGTGGTCGGGGAGGACACACCGCGGCTAGGTGCTGGGGATGGCCTCCTAGGGGGGAAGACGACAGGTCCCGCACTGGGGAGTCCTTCCAGGTGAGTAGGCGCCCCACTCACCCAGAGCTCTCTGTTGCACACTTTTGTATACCTGTGCGTTTTCCACAGGTAGCACCTCATTCCCAGCATAAGGCGCTGGTAGATTCAGGCGCGGCTGGGAATTTTGTTGATAAGCAATTTTGTTTAGCCTTAGGGATTCCCCTTCTACCTGTTGACGTTCCTTTCCCCGTTCATGCCCTAGATAGCCGTCCGTTGGGTGCGGGCTTGATCAGGGAGGTTACAGCGCCACTTAGGATGTGTGCGCAGGGGGGTCATCAGGAGATGATCCAGCTATTTCTGATCGACTCGCCTGCGTATCCGGTGGTGCTGGGCATGCCCTGGTTGAGTACCCATAACCCATCTATTTCGTGGCAGGAGAGAGCTCTGATGGAGTGGTCTGCTCAGTGTGTGGGTCGATGTTTGGGCGTTTCCGTAGGGGCTACCTCGGTGGAGAGTCCAAACCAGGTGCCCGCATTGCACGTTCCCCCTGAGTATGGGGATTTGGCTATTGCGTTTAGTAAGTCGAGGGCGACGCAGTTGCCGCCCCATAGGCAGGGAGATTGTGCGATAGACCTCCAGGCAGGAGCTGCGCTCCCACGGAGCCATGTGTATCCTCTGTCTCAGGAGGAGAAGAAAGCTATGGAGACTTACATAGACGAATCTCTGAGACAAGGATACATACGGCCTTCCACTTCCCCTGCGTCCTCGAGTTTCTTTTTTGTGAAGAAAAAGGATGGTGGGTTACGCCCGTGCATCGATTACCGTGGTCTCAATCAGATCACGGTGAAGTACAGTTATCCACTCCCGCTGATTGCGACCATGACTGAGTCATTGCATGGGGCGCGTTTCTTCACTAAATTAGATCTCAGGAGCGCGTACAACTTGGTGCGCATCAGGGAGGGCGATGAATGGAAGACAGCCTTTAGTACCACCTCGGGCCATTACGAGTATCTTGTCATGCCATACGGGTTGATGAACGCTCCGTCAGTTTTCCAATCATTCGTGGATGAGATCTTCAGGGACATGCAGGGGCAGGGGGTGGTTGTGTACATAGATGACATTCTCGTGTACTCGCCTACCCGAGTCGAGCATGTGGCCCTGGTGCGCAGAGTGTTGCGGAGGCTGGTGGAGCACGACCTGTATGTCAAGGCAGAGAAGTGTCTGTTTTTCCAGGAGTCGGTCTCCTTTTTGGGGTATCAGTTGTCTGCGTCAGGGGTGAAGATGGAGGTAGACCGGGTGTCAGCCGTGCGTAATTGGCAAACACCAACCACTGTGAAGGAGGTGCAGCAGTTTTTGGGGTTTGCGAATTACTACCGGAGGTTTATCCGAGGTTTTGGACAGGTGGCAGCTCCCATCACGTCTCTTTTGAAGGGGGGTCCGGTGCGTCTGCAGTGGTCTGCCGAGGCGGACAGGGCGTTTGGGAGGCTGAAGGACCTGTTTACCTCGGCCCCGGTGCTGGCGCATCCGGATCCCTCTTTGCCATTTCAGGTAGAGGCCGGTATAGGAGCCGTGCTTTCGCAACGGTCCGGCGCGCCACCTAAACTCCGCCCCTGTGCTTTTTATTCTAAGAAGCTCAGTCCGGCGGAGCGAAACTATGACGTAGGGGACAGGGAGCTGTTAGCCGTGGTACAGGCCCTAAAGGTGTGGAGGCACTGGCTTGAGGGGGCTCAACACCCTTTCCTCATTTTGACGGACCACCGTAACCTGGAGTACATCCGGGCAGCGAGGAGGCTGAACCCTCGCCAGGCGAGGTGGAATATGTTTTTGACCCGGTTCACATTCAAGATCACGTACATCCCTGGGTCACAGAATGGTAAGGCAGACGCACTGTCTCGGCGGTATGACACGGAGGAGAGGTCCGTGGAGCCCACTCCCATACTGCCGGAGTCGTGTCTGGTGGCACCGGTAGTGTGGGAGGTCGATGCTGAACTCGAGCGAGCGTTACGCACCGACCCTAGTCCACCTCAATGCCCGGAGGGTCGGAAGTACGTTCCGCTCGAGGTTCGGGATCGATTGATCTATTGGGCTCACACGTCACTCTCCTCTGGACATCCTGGTATCGGCCGGACAGTGCACTGTCTTAGTGCCAAGTACTGGTGGCCCACGTTGGCGAGGGATGTGAGGGTTTATGTTTCCTCCTGCTCGGTGTGCGCCCAATGTAAGGCGCCTAGACATCTGCCTAGGGGTAAGTTACTACCCCTGCCCGTTCCACAACGACCATGGTCTCACCTCTCGGTGGATTTCCTAACTGACCTTCCTCCTTCACAGGGGAATACCACTATACTGGTCATTGTGGACCGGTTTTCTAAGGCCTGTCGTTTGCTCCCCATGCCGGGCCTTCCTACTGCCCTGCAAACCGTCGAAGCACTATTCACCCATGTGTTCCGGCACTACGGGGTAACGGAGGATATTGTGTCTGATCGAGGTACCCAATTTACCTCCAGAGTCTGGAGAGCTTTTATGGAGCGATTGGGGGTCTCGGTGAGCCTCACCTCGGGTTACCACCCGGAGAGTAATGTGCAGGTGGAACGTGTGAACCAGGATGTGGGTAGGTTTCTTAGAACATACTGCCAGGACCGGCCAGAGGAGTGGGCAAGGTACGTTCCCTGGGCCGAAATGGCCCAGAATTCCCTACGCCATTCCTCCACTAACCTAACCCCTTTCCAATGTGTGTTAGGTTACCAGCCGGTTCTGGCACCTTGGCAGCAGAGCCAGATCGAGGCTCCTGCGGTGGATGAGTGGGTGCGGCGCTCGGAGGAGACATGGAACGCTGCACACGTCCACCTGCAGCGGGCCCTCCGGCGTCATAAGGCGAGCGCCGATCTCCACCGCAGTGAGGGACCGGTGTACGCACCTGGTGATCGAGTCTGGCTCTCTACCAGAAACCTGCCCCTCCGCCTGCCCTGTCGGAAACTGGGTCGGCGGTTTGTAGGGCCATTTAAAGTCCTGAGAAGGTTGAACGAGGTGTGTTACAAATTACAACTACCTGTTGAATATAAAAGTATTAACCCCTCGTTCCATGTGTCTCTTCTCAGGCCGGTGGTAGCTGGCCCACTCCAAGAAAGTGAGATCAGGGAGACTCCTCCGCCCCCATTGGACATCGAGGGGGCACCGGCGTACTCCGTGCGGTCCATCTTGGATTCGAGACGTCGGATGGGGGGTCTCCAATATCTAGTGGAGTGGGAGGGGTACGGCCCGGAGGAGCGGTGCTGGGTGCCAAGGAGGGACATTTTGGACCCGTCTCTCCTGACGGAATTCCATCGTGGGCACCCGACGCATCCTGCTCCGCGTCCTCCTGGTCGTCCCCGAGGCCGGAGTCAGCGCACGTCTGGAGCCGCGCGTCAAGGGGGGGGTACTGTCACGTTTCGGCCGAGGCTGCCTCTCTTCCTTGCTCGGGCAGGCTTCGGCGTTCGTTGTCTCCGGAATACTAGCTGCCACCGTTGCATGTTTCTATGTTCGTTTGCTTTTGTCTAATTGTTGTCACACCTGTTTTCGTTTAGTGAATTAGTGGCCTATAAGTTCTCCTTGGGTTTGTGTTAGTGTTGTGTGTGATTGTTTTCACTGTCGTGCTTTGTTGCTGGATGTTTTGACTATTTGCTCGGTAGAGCTGTCCTCCATAGTTTGGAGAGTTTTGTCGCACCTGTCTGTGCGCCCGTTTTGTTTCGCCTGCGCGCGGAGTTTCGCCTTCGGGCTATTTAATGTTTGCACGGTGAGAGATTTCACTAAAGTCTTTGGAACTATACTTCTGCGTCCTGCGCCTGATTCCACCACCACACCCACTTACAACATCCTTGACACCCTCTCCTCAGGGAAATATGTGCCTTGTATTGATGTACATGTAGTTGTGTTGTTCATATGTTAGTTATTTTGGCTCTCAGGGGAATATTATACTTCAGTAGATGTGACTCTGTTGTACTGATGCTCTACTGCCTTCTGTTGACTCTCCTGGCAGTTAGATTCTATGAGGGGTTTTTGTACAGATCCTCCACTCACTCACACCACTGTGTCTCTTGCACAGTAATACACAGCAGAGTCCTCTGCTCTCACACCAGACAGCATCACAGTCATCATGCTGTTGCTAGTATCTTTAGTCGTTTCCATACGTCCTTCAAACCTTTTAGCATGGTAACCCAGGCCTAATCCAGAATAACCCATCCATTCCAGGGATTTTCCAGCTGGCTGTCGTATCCAGTGTGTGTTGTGGCTGTCAAAGGTGAATCCAGATATCTTACAGGAGAGACTGATAGTTTCTCCAAGCTTTTTCAGGACTGAACTGGAGGGAATGGACTCCAGATTCTGACCATTGAAACCTGATGGAGAGAGAAAGAAATAGGAAGAATGTGTTAGAGAAAAATGAAGGAAGCAGAACATTTAAGGAAATCAGAAAAGAGTTTACAAAAAAACTTCATTCCACAAAGAACAGCTGATTAAGTACTGCAGAACTCACAGGGCAGACTGAGAGAGAGCAGCAGAAGGTAGAGTTTTCCCGTCATACTGAGGGTGGAGATATGAACTCAGCTGCTCCACACAAGACAACAAGACAACAAGTCAGCAGCAGAACATAAGTATATATGAACTCTGAGGGATCTGGATTTACATCATGATGTCATGGGGGAGGGGCTGATGACTCTGAGGTCAGAGATCAATTTATGGCTCATCAGTAGGGCCAGGAGTTGTCCTTTATCACATGATCCTGGTCAGGTCACTTAGTCAGAAAAACCTCCTGGCACTACTCACCACACACATAACTGACTCAAGGACTGGAGGAACTGTGAGGAACATGATGATTTTCTAAATATTGATAACCATGATTTCATATAATTGTGGGTTCATTTAGATGGTGTGTACTGTATAGACATCCATTTGTCAAGGAAACAGTTAACATGTATTGAAAATTATACACATAAAAGGCATGGGTGACAAAAACAGTACAGTAATATTCACAGGACTTGTTTCCAATGGGGTAGTTAAGCAAAATCAATAATGTATACATTCTCTCATGAATGAACACAGCTTAATGAGATGCAACACCTCACATAGCATGTACTTTGTTTTGTTTCTGCTTACATGTGTATAGATGATGTAATTAAGCAAAAGGCACAAGAGGCCGTGCTATGTGCTGAATACAGTCACAGGTAAATTGCGTTGTTTGGCCTGAAGCGATAGCCCAGGCGTTGCTGACGCCTGCCAAATCTTACAACGCCTGGATAGATATTTTACCTATCAGCTAACCACATTGTATGTTATAGCAATCTACATTGAATTAGGAATTTGTAATTTAATAGGATCTCTATGGAAATCTATCAGTCGATGACACAGTCGATGACGTGGCAGGCAACCATTGGTTGATGCATGCAACGTCTGAGCAGAGGAACGTGACCATTCTCTCTACAGGGGAGTTCGCATTTCAAAAGTAAAACAAATCTTCCGAGGTCTGATAGGCAGAAAGTTAGGCTTATATTAACTATACCAAACTAAATGCTAGGCTGGAAGCAAGGGGAAATAATGTGCAAGTTGAGATAAATACAAGACGTGATGCAGACAGCATAATATTATTATGGAGGTGCAGTGATCATTTTCAGGTGGAACTGTCAGCAGGCATTGGTATATCTGTGACGGCCAATACAGCATGGCTTGGAACGCTGCTCGTCCAATCAGCATCCAGGATCCAAACAAACGTTTTATCATGTATTATAGCTGATACCAAATTACATACTGTACTATGTTTGCATTTGATTGCCTACAATGTGTCAAAACTCTGAGTGGTCCACAATGTGGTTCTTAAATCTGCATTTTGTATTGTCAATTAATGTATCACTATGGATTGTGGAGTGACACTTTCATCAATTTTTGTAACTTCTAACTTTCTAGTCTTACCTATAGGGCAATGCTCATGTTAATAGTTGTTCAGTTGATGGTTTACTGGTTGCTTTGGTTCTCAGGGGAATGTTTGCCGTTTGTAGTCTGTTGTACTGATTCTCTACTGCCCTCTGTTGACTCTGCTGGCAGTTAGATTCTCTGAGGGGTTTTTGTACAGATCCTCCACTCACTCACACAACTGTGTCTCTTCCACAGTAATACACAGCAGAGTCCTCTGCTCTCAGACCAGACAGCTTCAGATACACCATGCTGTGTATTACTGTGCAAGAGAGGCTCTGTCATATCCTCACATGGCCTCTCCTATCATTGCTACGCTGACGATACACAACTAATCTTCTCCTTTCCCCCTTCTGATAACCAGGTGGCGAATCGCATCTCTGCATGTCTGGCAGACATATCAGTATGGATGACGGATCACCACCTCAAGCTGAACCTTGGCAAGACGGAGCTGCTCTTCCTCCCGGGGAAGGACTGCCCGTTCCATGATCTCGCCATCACGGTTGACAACTCCGTTGTGTCCTCCTCCCAGAGTGCGAAGAGCCTTGGCGTGACCCTGGACAACACCCTGTCGTTCTCCGCTAACATCAAGGCGGTGGTCCGATCCTGTAGGTTCATGCTCTACAACATTCGGAGAGTACGACCCTGCCTTACACAGGAAGCGGCACAGGTCCTAATCCAGGCACTTGTCATCTCCCGTCTGGATTACTGCAACTCGCTGTTGGCTGGGCTCCCTGCCTGTGCCATTAAACCCCTACAACTCATCCAGAATGCCGCAGCCCATCTGGTGTTCAACCTTCCCAAGTTCTCTCACGTCACCCCGCTCCTCCGCACACTCCACTGGCTTCCAGTTGAAGCTCGCATCTGTTACAAGACCATGGTGCTTGCCTATGGAGCTGTGAGGGGAACGGCACCTCCGTACCTTCAGGCTCTGATCAGCCCCTACACCCAAACGAGGGCATTGCGTTCATCCACCTCTGGCCTGCTGGCTCCCCTTCCTCTGCGGAATCATAGATCCCGCTCAGCCCAGTCAAAACTGTTCGCTGCTCTGGCACCCCAATGGTGGAACAAGCTCCCTCACGACGCCAGGACAGCGGAGTCACTCACCACCTTCCGGAGAAATTTGAAACCCCACCTCTTTAAGGAATACCTGGGATAGGATAAAGTAATCCTTCTACCCCCCCCCCCCCCCAAAAAAAAATAAAAAAAATAAATAAATAAATAAAAATTGTACAGTGGTTATTACACTGGCAATAGGGTGAATGCACAAATTTGTAAGTCGCTCTGGATAAGAGCGTCTGCTAAATGACGTAAATGTCATGTAAATGTAAATGTTCTATCCGTCCTTCAACACTTTTTAAATATGCAGTTCCACTACCATCAGCCGATATAATGCCTATCCATTCAAGTGCTCTTCCTGCAGGTTGACGTATCCAGGCCATGTGGTAGCTACTAAATGTAAATCCAGATCCCTTGCAGGAGAGGCTGAGAGGTTCTGCAGGCTTTTTCAGGACTGGACTGGAGGGAATGACCTCCAGACTCTGACCATACACCCCTAATAGAGAAAAGAGAATGAAGACAATAGATCACTAATATGTTAACTCAATTGATATTATCATTATCTCTATACGTAAAATACTTTGTTCCAATAAATGGCTAGATTATTGAGTACATACTACAGAGGCCCAGCAAGACCAGGAGGAGGTGTAGTTTGCCTGTCATCTTTTCAGGATGGAAGACAATTCACCCACTGTAGAAAACATTATATAAGTACACAGACTTGGGAGACAAAATTTGCATGACAACCGTGGTTGGGTGATAGCATGTCATGCATATAAAAGAGGTTTCAAGGCAATCAATTCTAAGACAAATCCAGACATTATCGCTCACTGTCAATCAGCAAACATTTTCTGTATTATTTAAACAGTAAAGTAAATGTGTGTTTTTTTCACGTCTCTCTTTCGATCGTTGTTTCATGTATTAAGAAGAGTCATGAAATAATTGATATTAAATCATATTCCATTTTGATATTTCTCACAACAATATAACAAACACATTCATAAAAGTGTAAGAAATTGTGGTATGTTGTCTCATACGATTTAGGGATAGTTTTGAATCCGGCCTGCTGCCCTTTGGCACAACCTCTATCTTTCATTACTGCCATCCTCTCTCTCTATCTGTTCAATAAAGTCCGAAAATACCTTACAAATGTATTTTTTTAAACAACACATAAAACAATGAACAATTCACATCCTGAAGTACTGTACCCTGAAATGTGTTCCCGTTGTTTCAATGTCACATGGTCAGCAACTATCGCCAAACCAGTACACGTCCAAACTTCACTCAATGACTTTTACAGTTCATAATGTGTCGTTTTCTCCAACATCTGCTGTTGTGTGTTGTTTTTAAATGTGTTACTGCACTTTCACAATGATACATTGGTCCTTTTTAGGGTTAATCAAGATACTATATCAGGGAAATGCCTTTACCAGAGTGCAGGTGCATCCTGGGGCAGAAGTCATGCTTGGGTAGCTTTGAACAACTGTGCCCAATGCTCATTTTGATAGACACGACTGATAAAAACACATTCTTAAACTCTCTCCCCTATAAACAATTATAATCAAGAAATACTAAAGTATTTAGGGGGAGGTGCCCCTAAATTTGGTCAAAATCTGTGACTATCCTATTTGGCTGCTTGTACATTTTACCCCTTAAAAATGACATAAAAATCACTATGTTGTTCGACGAGTTTAAAATGAGGCTGAACTTGTTTTTCAATTAAATACTTGTAGGATGTGTCTCTAGTATATATGTTTCCAATCCACTCCAGTGCTTTCCCTGCAGGTTGTCGAATCCAAGATGTGGTTTGTGTTGAAGCTGAACTGGTGGGAGCTGATCTTCTCCAGGACTCAGAGGGATGTGTTATGACACACACATAGAGCCTGTTTATACAGTATAAGGGGAAGGGAGAGGGAGGGAGGGACATTTGCATAATGAAGATATAGGAGATATGGGAGATATGTACTAACTCCTTAGAATGGCTAAAAATTCTCTATGGGACACAAATGACATGGGTGCTTATTATTGGTCATCCTGGCCGTGACCCCACTCTCTGAGGATGTCTCAGGGGAAGTGGGATATGTAAAAAAACATATTTACATTTCACACGTGAATAATTCTCACCTGTACATGTGTGAAATAGGACAAATGTAAGCACCCACCTAATCATTATTATTATTAATCCTTTACTATATGTACAGTATCTACACTATGTGTGTTTTTTTTAAGTATGGCTGAGCTTGTGCTATTAAACCATTGATCTGATAGACATTACATTTTCTGTAATAAATGGGAAGTGGTTTTTGTACAGCTCTCCCACTACTTTCTCTCACTGTGTGTACCGGGCACAGTAATACACTGCTGTGTCCTCACTCTTCAGGCTGTTCTTCTGTAGGTACAGTTTATTGCTGGAGTCGTCTCTAGAATCTACCCTGAAATGACTGGGAGTAGAAAGTAGTAGCACCACTAATATGACCAATCCACTCAAACTCTTTCCCTTTAGCTTGTCTAATCCAACCCATATAATAGCTACTGAATGTGAACCAAGAGCCTGTACAGGTCAGTTTGTGGGATTCGCCAGGCTTTTTAAGCACTGGTCCAGACTCAGTCAATGTCTAACCATGAACACCTGTGGAAATAGAAAGCAGAGATCATGTTGAAGTTGAAACTAAAACCTGATGTCAATGTGTTTATTTGATAAACAGCATAATTATACGTATTATATCCTCACCTGTTAGATAAACTGTCAGTAAGAGTATTCCTGTGGTAGGAAACATGGTGATCTGTGTAGTTCTCTAAAGGTAGTTGAAATAGTCCTCAGCAGAAACAGCCTTCAACAGAGACATTAATAAAGATGGAGGACTGGAGAGTTTTGCATGAGCTCCTCCTCACTGGGAGGACCAATCACAAGAGAATTTGATTAATACCGACAGTTCACCTGGTAGGCCATATTGAGATGTTCTGCTATGATACAATCCTGCTGTTTGTGATTCTATTTAATGTATCTATTTTATCAGGTAAATTGATGGATAAAACATTTCCCATTTACAACACAAACCCTGAGGAAAAGTTGTAAGGACAGTGTGAGAATTACTTTACTAATTATTCCTTGTGACAGTAGATTAATATTGGTACAAGCTGTTATCGTGTTATTATAGTATGATAAAGGGTATCCCACTGGGCAAAAACAGGTTGAATCAATTTTGTTTCCACGTCATTTCAACCCCCAAAATCTATGTGATGATGTTGTGATCAATGTGGAAAACTGATTGAATTTGCAAAAAGTCATAAACGTAAAGGCATTTTGTCTTTTTTCACCCAACTTTTAAGCTAAATCCAATGACATGGTGACAGTTGTTGTTGATTTCATGATGAATTGACAACTCATCCAAATGTTAATCAAAACTAGACATTGAACTGACATCTGTGCCCAGTGGCATAGTTCTGAAAAAAACACTGAAACAAAGCCACAATATATATTTGTGTATAACATTTTAATACATCTTAGTAGTGTACTATACTATCATTACACTTTAACACACTTATTAAAAGTGTACTTTAAATTAATTGTTTTTTCTGTCTAATTTTTTAAATTAAACTATATGTTCACTACTACACTTAAACACACTCATTGTAATTGAGTATATTCATTCAAATACACTTGGAGTTGCTTTTAAGTTGAAGCATTGTTTCGTTTTTTTATAAAACTCTGCATGTTAGTGATCAAGTATACTATAAGTATAGTTTCAGTGCCAATAACGAGTTTGGAAGTACTTCCTGAATTCCTATTCAGAAGAGTGCAGAGAAAGTTGACAATGATAATTATTGTATATTCCACATGAGGGAACATGCACAGCCGAGGAACATGCTTCTTGAGAGTATACTTTTTAATATCTCAAGAAAATATACTTAAATGTACTTTCTGAAAGTATAAATAACTTGTCCACAAAATATATTTAAGGAATACTTTCAAAAATGCATGTTAATTTATTTTTGCATATTACCCAGCATGCTTTTCTGCAGCTGAAGTTTTGATTTATAATATGTTATTGTTACTCATATTTAAGTTATTCTAATGTTTTGATGTTCATTTTCCAACTGATTGTTGTACTTTTAATTACTACTTGTACTTTAGATACTACAGTAATCAGATCATAGTAGGATTTATTTCACGTAAAGGCTAAGATCGCCCACTCCAGGTGGGTACATATAACTCCAACTGTTTATGGGGTGGGTACGTTTTTGTACAAGTCTGGTGTTGGTTTGTATCACCATGACCCCTGAGAACAATAATACAGAGCTGTGTCCTCAGCCTGCAGACTGGTGATATATAAATACAGTACATTACTACTGTCTCTGGAGATGGTGAATCTGCTCTTAAAAGAGGATCCAGAGTTTATGGATCCCAGTATATTATTTTGAATATTCATTAAAATACACTTGGAGTTATTTTTAAATGTTTGTATCGTTTTTTTAATACTCTGCTTGTGAGTGATCAAGTACACTATAATTATAGTTTCAGTGCCAATAATGAGTTTTGAAGTACTTTCTGAATTCCTATTCAGAGGAGTGCAGAGAAAGTTGACAATGATTATGATTGTTTATTCCACATAAGGGAACATGCACAGCTGAGGAACATGCTTCTTGAGAGTATACTTTTTCATATCTCAAGAAAATATGCATTTACATGTTAGTAGACGCTCTTATCCAGAGCGACTTACAGGAGAAATTAGGGTTAAGTGCCTTGCTCAAGGGCACATTGACAGATTTCTCACCTGGTCATCTCAGGGATGCGAACTAACAACCTTTCGGTTACTGATCAAACGCTCTTAACCGCTAGGCTACCTGTTGCCCTAAAGTATACTTACAAAAAAGAAAATTGAACTTAAATGTCCACAAAATATATTGAAAGTATACTTTCAAAAACACGTGATTTTGTTTTTGCATATTACCCAGCATCCTTTTTCTGCATCTGAAGTTTTTATTTATAATATGATATTGTTCCTCATATTTAGCTTATTAAAATGTTTTGATGATGTTAATAATGTTGTACTTTTAATTATACATTACATATTACAAATTACAAATTTTTTGAAACTGTTAATTTATCACTGTTATGTGAACAACCAAAGTGTGAAATGCCACTGGTGCACAGTTATCAACGATGTTACTTGTAAGTTGCAACTGCTTTGTAAACAGCCTTTTAACACTGGCTGAAAAAATGCCATGGTCAATGAAAGTAACCTTTACATGGCAAATTACAATAGCTAATATGGTCAATGAGTAGAAGTCTATTTGTAAAAGAATGCTTGAAACACATTGTAAATACACTTTATTTGTAAAGAAAATACAGGAATTCTAATTAAAATACAATTTTAGTATACTTCTGAATTATGATAAACATAATAAAATGTACTTCAGGTTTATTCAAAGTATATTTGTTTAGCTCTTTATCTAATATACTAAGAATATACTTCAGTACAAAAAAGTGACCCAATTTAGATCACTTAAAATGTATTTAATTTACTTAAATGCTAATAAATGCATTAAATGTAACCTATATGACCAAAAGTATGTGAACACCTGCTTGTCAAACATCTTATTCCAAAATAATGGGCATTAATATGGAGTTGGTCCCCCCTTTGCTGGTTCGCAGTCGGTGTTCCAATTCATCCCATAGGTATTCGATGTGGTTGAGGTCAGGGCTCTGTGCAGGCCAGTCAAGTTCTTCCACACCGATCTCAACAAAACGTTTCTGTATGGACCTCGCTTTATGCACGACGGCATTGTCATGCTGAAACAGGAAAGGGCCTTCCCCAAACTGTTGCCACAAAGTTGGTAGCACAGAATAGTCTAGAATGTCATTGCATGATGTAGCGTTAAGATTTCCCTTCACTGGAACTAAGGGGCCTAGCCCGAACCATGAAAAACAGTTCCAGACCATTATTCCTCTTCCACCAAACTTTACAGTTGGCATTATGTATTCGGGCAGCTTTACACCCCTTCAGCCGACGCTTGACATTGTGCATGGTGATCTTAGGCTTGTGTGCGGCTGCTCGGTCATGGAAACCCATTTCATGAAGCTCCCGACGAACAGTTCTTGTGCCGACGTTGCTTTCAGAGGCAGTTTGGAACTCAGTAGTGAGTATTGAAACCGAGGACAGATTATTTTTACGCACTACGCGCTTCAGCACTAGCCGGTCCCGTTCTGTGAGCTTGTGTGGCATATCACTTCCGACTGAGCCATTTTGTATATATAGCGTAGATTTTGGTGAACGTGACATAGAGATGGATCAGTTTGGGGATGTTCTAGAGGAGGGAGAAGAAAAGGAAGAGAAGGGAGATGGTGGACGCTCAGGCTGGCCCAGACGACCCCAACAGCCACAACAGCAGCAGGCTCAAAGACACATGGGAGTCCAGATTAAAGACTACTTCTGTTGCTCTGTGTTCAACACCATTTTCTGCAACTTCCTTGGGCTAGAGACCATGGCCATGCTCTGCTCTCTTCAGGTAAGATGGCCGACATTGGATCATGACATAGCAAGGCACTCAGAAATAGGATGGTTTTCATGGTGAGCTGTGTGTGTACAATGAAGGCTCCAATCTACCTCGGCACGTTGTTATAGGTTGAAGAGTTTTAGTCCTATCAGGGATGAGACTATTTAGGGCACCCAAACGTCATTGTGTAATTCGAGAGTAATACAATGCGCTTTCTGAAAGTGCCGTTGGTTTAGTATGAGTAAAACATGACCAGTGAAGCTACCATTTTAGTGACATTGAAATCAGAAAGGTACTAAACCATTTATTCCCCTGTCTCTGTCCTTGTACTTCACCTCTCAGGTGAGGAATAGGATGGTGAAGAGGGACCTCAAGGGCGCGCTGGAGTGCAGCGGTCACACTTGCAGGACCAACACGGCTGCTGTGCTGGTGACCCTCTTTGCGCTGGCCAGTTTCTTCCTCTACATCTTCATCATTCTTCATCCCATTAATATTTATCTTCCTGATGTAAGGATCAGTCCATATGACAGCTGGCCATATGACAGCTCATCATCACATTCTAATAGTTTCGATGTCTCCAAAAGCTACCGCCCCCCGAGTTCTAAGAGGATAGGGTCAGAAAAAGAGAGTCAGTACACAGATGTTGTCTGGACGAGTACCTTAATGGTTAACTGCGTGTCAAATGGGATGTTCAAATTAATGTATTACTATTTAGTAAGCTTTACTGATTGCCTCATCAACGTAATAATGTAAAATCATATAGCCTATGAATAGACCATGCATTGTATACATCAATACAGAGTCTGCAGAATAATACTGATTCACTTTCCTTATGCCCATCGCTCCTCTTTCTAAGAGAGGTCTTGGTGGTGTCTGAGCTTGGCACCCAACACAGTTTTTACTCTTTACCCTGTCAAAAAGCTTTCTGCAGAATCCATGCTCAGCAAATATTTCACAGAATCGTAGCACTATTCTTTCAATTCGACTTACACAACTAAAACACACAAAGACACTGTAATAAATGAATTAGCAGAGCCTTCTTTAAGTACTGGTCTTTATTGTAATCATATGGAGAGAGAGTGCCCCCTGTTGGTGCATCAACAACAGCAGCACCATGTATTTAACAGGTGTATCATTGTGTTATTATTTGATACATCATTAGAATTGTTCCTCATTTAATCCTTGTCATGGTCTACTGGTCATACCATACGTGTGTCTGTGTGTTTGTTCACGTCCTTCCTTTTTCTACAGATGGCTTTTGTATGGCTATTCTTATTAGTATAACCATGGTGAGTCTCTAGCACAGTAATTCACTTCAGAGTCCTCTGACTTCAACTGGCTCATGTGCAGATAGAAATTAGTGCTGTCTTTTGATGCAGTGAATCGGCCCCGTACTACAGGGGCATTCCTCTTGTAAGTGTCAGAATGATTTAAAATGATCCATTCAAGTCCTTTTCCAGGTGCTTGGCGGATCCAGTACATATTAGTGCTGCTTAGAGTAAATCCACTACAGGCACATGTGAGTTAGAGGAAACCTGCGGGGGTCCCCTGGACTGACTCTTCAGCCTGTGTGAGTACGATCTGACAGTGGACACCTGAGGAGGGAGAGGAATGACAGGTCAGATCAATCAAGGAGTCACATCAGTATCACAGCAACACAAGTTATACTGATCAGACTACAGTTAGTAAATCACAGGAGGCAACTGCCAGCAGCAGCAGCAGAGATGCAGGGAACATGGTTTGTGTTGAAGCTGAACTGGTGGGAGCTGTTCTTCTCTACTCTCCAGCACTCAGAGGGACGTACTAGAACTCAGATACAGAGAGGTTTTATATAGGAGGAGGTAGAAGGAGAGAAAGGATGAGGGGCTAGGTGACATTTGCATAAAGAGAGGATATGTCAAATTTATGGGAATATCAGTAGGGAAACAAATATGTAATAACTGTGCAAGCTATAAATACTGTAATGTGTTGTCCATTGTCACGCCCTGACTCAGGGGACTATTATATGTTGAGTCAGGGTGTGTATATTCTTTGTTATATATATTCTATGTTGTAGGTCTATTATGTGTAGATCTATGTTGGCCGGTGTGGTTCCCAATCAGAGGCAGCTGTAGCTCGTTGTCTCTGATTGGGGATCATACTTAGGCAGTCTTTTGGCACTAGTGGGTTGTGGGATCTTGTTCCGTTTAAGGTTTGTTGTGTGTTACCGTAGGACTTCACGTGTCGTTGGTTTATTGTTTTGTCGTTGTGTTTATTCGTTATAATAAACATGTATGCATATCACGCTGCGCCTTGGTCCGTCCCGTCTATGAACGAACGTGACATCCATGTAAAAAGCCAGATTTATATTGGAGGATAATGTTACGCAGGACTGTGATACAGTGAGCTTTACACTCTGCCAATATTTTTTGTATCATAACCCATTAGTGTCAATTGTCCCCAGTCTTTATATTGTTGCATATATTTGTATTTATATCATAATACTTTGCATATTTTTGATAATACAGAGCTTAGACCTTCTTTTTCGGTATTGGCCACCTTTATCATATGAATGATTCAAACCTTAAAGCAATGGATCATGAATGAGTTCATTGAATGTTTGTTAGACATCAATTAGAATACCATCAAGTCATACCACGAGTATAATTGGCAAACTAATCAGATATACATTTCCAGCACCGCCAATGATGGGCTGATATTCGTTTACAAATTTTATGTGGAGAAACATCCCTGTTTTATTGAATTTATTGAGTCCCTATTATAAGTTACAATGAATACCTGGAGGATGGGTTTTTGTACAGCTCTGGTCATGGTTTGTGTCACTGTGTCTCACGGACACAGTAATAAACAGCTGTGTCTTCAGTCTGGAAGTTGTTTCCTTGCAGAAACACTGTACTGCTGGAGCTGTCATAACTAGAACTGATCATGAGTCTACAGTGGAAGTACTACTACTGCATGTATAACCAACATGTTCCAAAGCTTTTGCTTCAGCTTGTCATATCCGTCCAGGACAATAAGAATATATAGAAAACCCAGAGAATTTGCAGGAGATGCTGAAAGACTCTGCTGGTTTTATAACCACTGGACCAGGCTGGATGAGTTCAATATCACAGCAGACATCTGTAATGAGAAACACACATCAATACACAGCATTGTCAGTTTTCATCCGAAATTAGAAATGATCATTCCAGAGTTCTAATAAAGTACTGTATATGAAATGAATGGAAATATCAGTAAAAACAAATGTATTTGATAAATGTGCAAGCTATACATACTTTGTGTTGTCCATGTACTCAGTGCAAAATGGGGGGAAATTATGTGATAATGTGTCAGTTTCTATCACTACACTTATGGGAGATGAAACTCTAGAATGGTTAACCATTGTTTTCTTATTATTGATAATTCTACTGTATGCTATATGAATCAAGTTATTCTTCCAAAAACCCATGTATGGTGGTGCTTGTGAACATTTTGCTATTAAATCATTCATCAAAATGAAATGAGGTTGTCTGTGCTGAATGGGGAAGTGGTTTTTGTACGACTTCTCCCATTAGATTAACCACTGTGACTCTCTAGCACAGTAATACACTGCTGTGTCCTCACTCTTTAGACTGTTCATCTTTAGGTACAGCTTACTGCTGGAGTCATCTCTGGAGATAGTGAATCTACCCTGGACTGACTGGGAGTAAGAGATGGGAGTACTAGCTGTGCTAATAAAAGCAACCCACTCAAGTCCTTTCCCAGGAGCCTGTCTGATCCAAGCCATCTCATAGCTTCTGAAAGCGAACCCAGAGGTTGTACAGGTCAGTGTGTGGGATTCTCCAGGCTTTTTAACCACTGGTCCAGACTCAGTCAGTGTTTGACCATGAATACCTGTGGAAATAGAGAGTATAGATATTGTTGAAGCTAAAAGCTAATGTGTCCATTTATTTCCTTCATAAACTTATAATTAGGCTGCATATCCTCACCTGTCAGATAGACTGTCAGTAAGAGTATTCCTGTGGTAGGAAACATGGTGATCTGTGTAGTTCTGTAAAGGTAGTTGAGACAGTCCTCATTAGAAACAGCCTTCAACAGAGACATTAATAAAGATGGAGGACTGGAGAGTTTTGCATGAGCTCCTCCTCACTGAGAGGACCAATCAAAGGAGGGTTTATAAATACCCACTGATCAGCTGGTAGGCCATTTTGAGATGTTCTGTTATGATAAGATATTGCTGTTTGTTTTCCTATTTATGGTAATTTTTTTTTATCAGGTAGATTGATGGAGAATACATTTCCCATTTCAACACTAACTCTGATAAAGAGTTGTCAGGACAGTTTGAGAATAACTGTACAATTGTTTTTAGTTTTTATTTAACCTTTATTTTATCAGGGAGTCATACTGAGACCAAGGTGTCTTTTACAGTTGAGCCTCGAATTACATAAATTACAACAAAAAAACACAAATCAAAATATAAATACAAAATGCAAGCAGAAAGAAAAACACTGTCATAAAAATAAAAAAAACACAATCATCAGTAATAAGGTCCTCAATCAGCTTTCTGAATTGGCCTAGAGGCACCAGAACATCAAATTTAAGAACATTTTGAAGATCGTTCCACAAATAAGGTGCAAAAAAACATAAGATGATTTACCTAGGAATTTTCAGAGTTAGCCATCCCTGAGACCGGGCGTGATAACTCCTATGTCTAAAGTTTAGTAATGATGTAAGGTACTGTGGGATTTTTTGTAAAAGGGCTTTATAAATGAAAACATAAGCAAAGTATCAACATTTGTATGATAAAGGGAATACTTCTGAATCAACCACTGAATCAATCCCAATTAAAATTGGAATACATGTTTAATAGTGAGGGTATTGTGTTTTACCTATATATGTTCTTATCTTACAGTAGTCCTATGTTATGACTAGTGACTGATACTACATCTAGTTCATACAGTCATCAGATCGTAGCAGGATGTATTTCATATAAAGGCTAAGATCGCCCACTCCTGGTGGGTACATATAACGCCAACCGTTTATGGGATGGGTGAGTTTTGTACAGCTCTGGTGCTGTTTTGTATCACCGTGACCCCCGAGCACAATAATACACAGCTGTGTCCTCAGCCTGCAGACTGGTGATGTCTAAGTATAGTACATTACTACTGTCTCTGGAGATGGTGAATCTGCTCTTAAAAGAGGCTCCAGAGTTGATGGATCCACTGGCCCAGATGATCCCAATCCACTCCAGTGTTTTCCCTGGCTGCTGTTGTATCCAACCTGTACCATAGTCTGTCAGGGCATAGCCAGAAACTTGCCAAGATAGTTTCACTGACTCTCCAGGAGGTTTGAGTTGAGCAGGGGAGGAGGTCAAACTAATGCTGTGTATATCTGAAAGAGAGCAGTGAGAAGAGAGAGAGAGATGAGAGGAATTCATCAACAACTGTCTCAATAGCAAAACAACTGACTAACACAATGGCAAAACAACTGACTAACACAATGGTAAAACAACTGACTAACACAATGGGAAAACAGCTGACTAACACAATAGCAAAACAACTGACTAACACAATGTTTTGTGTCCTGTATTCAAAGAGACTAAAATCCACCCCACTTACATGGTAGGAATGCCAGGAGGAGGAGGGATGTAAGAAACATGTTTCTCTGTTGTATAGACGGTGTCTGTCTGATTACTGACAGACAGGGTGGTTGCAGTGATGGAGGTTGTGTCAGAACAGGTCATTGATATAGCTGAGGGAGGGGGTTTATTTTCATACTGTCTGTCATACAAAGACAGGTGTCTGATACATTACTGGATGCATTATGTATGCATAATGTACTCATAATATATGCACATACAATACAACACAATACATAAATACTGTACATACTGTGCATACATACTGTACATACATACATACGTACCTTTTGTATGTGTAAATATTGACTTCCAGTCGTGGCAGTGATGACCTATGTTGTCATGGCACCATTTTTTGTTTGGGCAGGGAAGATGAATGGATGAGTTGTACAGCTTGTACAGCTTGTACAGTTTGTCATAATGATGTATCATCATGTTTTGTTCTAGAACCTAGTGGCAAGGCTAGTCAATATTTTGTATAACAATTTAGCATATGTTGTCCCCTGTTATTCAAGGGGCATTTGGTATATTGACTATAACTCATCTGATGTATTAAACAAAGGAGATGGGCTAGACATTCTTCTTGAGTATTTGATGGATAAAACATGTATTTTTCGATAAAATGAGTGGAACTGGGGAGCATTATATCTGCTCTTCAAATTCCATATTCTATACAGTATCTCCCAAGAGGATGGGTTTTTACACAGCTCTGGTACTGGTTTGTATCACTGTGAGGGTAGGCACAATAATCCACAGCTGTGTCTTCAGTCTGAAGGTTCTGCCTTTTTAAAAACACGGTATTACTGCTAGAGTCTACTGAGAGGCTCAACTTGTTCTTCAGTGAATCCTTGTATTCTGTGTCTCCAGAATATACATTTCCAATCCACTCCAGTGCTTTCCCTGCAGGTTGTCAGATCCAAACTGTCCAAGTGTTAGTAACAGAATAAGAGACATTACAGGAGATGGTCAGTGGTTGACCTGGCTGGACAGTCCTAGAGGCTAGCTAAGTTCATAACTCTGTACACCTAGGGGGGGGGAAATAATGAACAACATTAAATACACAAAATAGAAAGATGTTATACTTACAATATATCAGTTCTAGTAGCTAGTTATGTTAAAGCCAGTTTTATACTACAGGCAGATTTCTTTGTTATGTTTATCCCCCAAATACAGAGAGATTCACAGGAGAAATCTGCCAGCAGCAGCATAGATGCAAGGAACATGGTTTGTGTTGAAGCTGAAATGGCGGGAGGTGCTCTTCTCTACTCTTATTTGCAAATTATGGTGGAAAATAAGTATTTGGTCAATAACAAAAGTTTCTCAATACTTTGTTATATACCCTTTGTTGGCAATGACATAGGTCAAACGTTTTCTGTAAGTCTTCACAAGGTTTTCACACACTGTTGCTGGTATTTTGGCCCATTCCTCCATGCAGATCTCCTCTAGAGCAGTGATGTTTTGGGGCTGTCGTTGGGCAACAAAGACTTTCAACTCCCTCCAAAGATTTAATATGTGGTTGAGATCTGGAGACTGGCTAGGCCACTCCAGGACCTTGAAATGCTTCTTACGAAGCCACTCCTTCATTGCCGGGGCGGTGTGTTTGGGATCATTGTCATGCTGAAAGACCCAGCCACGTTTCATCTTCAATGCCCTTGCTGATGGAAGGAGGTTTTCACTCAAAATCTCACGATACATGGCCCCATTCATTCTTTCCTTTACACGGATCAGTCGTCCTGGTCCCTTTGCAGAAAAACAGCCCCAAAGCATGATGTTTCCACCCCCATGCTTCACAGTAGGTATGGTGTTCTTTGGATGCAACTCAGCAATCTTTGTCCTCCAAACACAACGAGTTGAGTTTTTACCAAAAAGTTCTATTATGGTTTCATCTGACCATATGACATTCTCCCAATCCTCTTCTGGATCATCCAAATGTACTCTAGAAAACTTCAGACGGGCCTGGACATGTACTGGCTTAAGCAGGGGGACACGTCTGGCACTGCAGGATTTGAGTCCCCTGGCGGTGTAGTGTGTTACTGATGGTAGGCTTTGTTACTTTGGTCCCAGCTCTCTGCAGGTCATTCACTAGGTCCCCCCGTGTGGTTCTGGGATTTTTGCTCACAGTTCTTGTGATCATTTTGACCCCACAGGGTGAGATCTTGCGTGGAGCCCCAGATCGAGGGAGATTATCAGTGGTCTTGTATGTCTTCCATTTCCTAATAATTGCTCCCACAGTTGATTTCTTCAAACCAAGCTGCTTACCTATTGCAGATTCAGTCTTCCCAGCCTGGTGCAGGTCTACAATTTTGTTTCTGGTGTCCTTTGACAGCTCTTTGGTCTTGGCCATAGTGGAGTTTGGAGTGTGACTATTTGAGGTTGTGGACAGGTGTCTTTTATACTGATAACAAGTTCAAACAGGTGCCATTAATACAGGCAACAAGTGGAGGACAGAGGAGCCTCTTAAAGAAGAAGTTACAGGTCTGTGAGAGCCAGAAATCTTGCTTGTTTGTAGGTGACCAAATACTTATTTTCCACCATAATTTGCAAATAAATTCATTAAAAATCCTACAATGTGATTTTCTGGATTTATTTTTCTCAATTTGTCTGTCATAGTTGATGGGTAACTATGATGAAAATTACAGGCCTCTCTCATCTTTTTAAGTGGGAGAACTTGCACAATTGGTGGCTGACTAAATACTTTTTTTCCCCACTGTATATATATTACTGGACACAACCTTTGCCATCTGAAAACTCAGAGACCCTCCATCGGTTATCTTTTAGAATGTAAAGGGGGGGGGGGATATAAAACACAACATTCAAGTATTAGTTAATAGTTGTGGTGGATAAAACATATTTAAGACACTTTACTTTCATTTTTACAAACTGTAAAGTAATTTTTATCAACATAGACAGTATAATTTTTTTCCTGTAATAAAATGAATTAGCAGAGCCTTCATCAGTACTGGTCTGTATTTTAATCATATGGAGAGAGAGTGCCCCTGTTGGTGAATCAACAACACAACCACCATGTAATTAACAGTTGCATCATTGTGTAATTATTTGATACATCATTAGAATTGTTCCTCATGCATCCCCTTGTCATGGTCTACTGGTCATACCATACATGTGTCTGTGTGTTTGTTCACGTCGTTCCTTTCTCTACCAGATGGTTTTTGTACGGCTATTCTCATTAGTTTAACCATAGTGAGTCTGTAGCACAGTAATACACTGCAGAGTCCTCTGACTTCAACTGGCTCATGCGCAGATAGAAATTAGAGCTGTCCTTCGATGCTGTGAATCGGCCCTGTACTGCCTGAGAATAGCCCTTGCTACTTTTACTACAATAATAAAGGACCCATTCAAGTCCCTTTCCAGGTGCCTGGCGGATCCAGTGCATGGTCCAGTCATACAGAGTGAATCCACTACAGGTACATGTGAGCTTGAGGGATCCCCCGGGGGTCCCCTGGACTGACTGTTCAGCCTGTGTGAGTACAATCTGACAGTGGACACCTGAGGAGGGAGAGGAATGACAGGTCAGATCAATCAAGGAGTCACATCAGTATCACAGCAACACAAGTTATACTGATCAGACTACAGTTAGTAAATCACAGGAGGCAGCTGCCAGCAGCAGCAGCAGAGATGCAGGGAACATGTTTTTTGTTGAAGCTGAACTGGTGGGAGCTGTTCTTCTCTACTCTCCAGGACTCAGAGGGACGTATTAGGACACTGAGACTGTTTATATAAGTTGGAGATAGAGGGAGTAAGAAAAAGAGAGGGGTGAGATTACATTTGCATGAAGGGAATCAGGAAAATAATGCTGGGGATATCAGTGGCAAATTAGGGGGAAATTCCAATGTGTCCGTTTTAGACACTACACTTATGGGAGATATGGTCAAACATTCACTACGGGACACAAATTACATTCATATTTACAATTGTCTGTGCTGAATGTGGAAGTGGTTTTTGTACTGTTACTCCCATTAGTCTAACCACTGTGACTCTTTAGCACAGTAATACACTGCTGTGTCCTCACTCTTCAGGCTGTTCATCTGTAGGTACAGCTTACTGCTGGAGTCATCTCTGGAGAGGGTGAATCTACCCTGGACTGACTGGGAGTAATATGGACTGGTACTATAGATGCTAGCAAACAAAGTAAAGTCCTTTCCCAGGAGCCTGTCTTATCCAACCCATCCTATATAGCTACTGAATGTGAACCCAGAGCCTGTACAAGTCAGTGTGTGGGATTCTCCAGGCTTTTTAACCACTGGTCCAGACTCAGTCAGTGTCTGACCATGATCACCTGTGGAAATAGAGAGTATAGATATTTTCAAAGTTGAAACTAAAACATAATGTCAACGTGTTTATTTGATCAACTACATAATTAAATATACTGTATCCTCACCTGTTAGATATACTGTCAGTAAGAGTATTCCTGTGGTAGGAAACATGGTGATCTGTTTAGTTCTCTAAAGGTAGTTGAGACAGTCCTCAGCAGAAACAGCCTTCAACAGAGACATTAATAAAGATGATGGACTGGAGAGTTTTGCATGAGCTCCTTACTACGAGGACCAATCACAAGAGGCTTTGAAAACTACCCACAATCCACCTAGTAGGACATAATGATATGTGCTGCTGTGATAAAAACTGCTGTTTGTGTTCCTATTTATGGTATACCTATTTTATCAGGTAGATTGATGGAGAATACATTTCCCATTTACAACACAAACCCTGAGGAAGAGTTTTCAGGACAGTTTGAGAATGAATGTACTAATTATTACTCATGACAGTAGAGTAATATTGGTACAAGCTTGTCATCATGTTGTCAAAGTAAGACCAAAGACCAACCATAACCTCAATCAATCCCACAATATTTATTTGTTTTTTAATACATTTTTAATATTGAATGTATTGCGTTATATCTGTATCTGTTCTTCTACTACAGTACGCCTATGTTATGACTAGTGACTGATACTACATCTAGTTCATACAGTCATCAGATCATAGTAGGATTTATTTAATATAAAGGCTAAGATCGCCCACTCCTGGTGGGTACATATAATTCCAACCGTTTATGGGGTGGGTGAGTTTCTGTACAGCTCTGGTGCTGGTTTGTATCACTGTGGGTAGCAAGCACAATAATAAACAGCTGTGTCTTCAGCCTGCAGACTGGTGATGTCTAAGTACAGTACATTACTACTGTCTCTGGAGATGGTGAATCTGCTCTTAAAAGAGGCTCCAGAGTTGATGGATCCACCACCCCAGATGATCCCAATCCACTCCAGTGTTTTCCCTGACTGCTGTTGTATCCAAGCTGTACCATAGTCTGTCAGGGCATAGCCAGAGACTTAGCAAGATAGTTTCACTGACTGTCCAGGAGGTTTGAGTTGAGCAGGGGAGGAGGTCAAACTAATGCTGTGTATATCTGAATAAGAGCAGGGAGAAGAGAGAGACAGGAAACTTAACCTGACGAAAGATAATAAATGACTTTTTCCAGCTATCTACATCTTTATATGAAAATTAACACTACAAACACATGGGCAAAAACAACCTTATTTACTAGATATTCTCTCCCATCTTGTTTTGTAATCTGTATTTGAAGAGATGAAAATTACCCTACTTACATGGCAGGAAGGCCAGGAGGAGGAGAGACGTAAGAAGCATGTTTCTCTGTTGAATGGCAGACATTGTCTGTCTGGTTACTAACATACAGGGTGGTTGCAGTGCTGAAGGTTGTGTCTGTGTGTGTCTGTGTGTGGCTGCCCCTCAGAGCTGGTCATTGATAAATACAGTTTATAGCAGAGGGTATTATTTGCATATTGTCCGTCTTTCATTGACAGAGTAAACAGGAGTCAATATTGAGACATCAAACTAGGATCCGTAAAATATGTATATGCTGCACAGCTTTCCATGCATACATACATGACTAACTCTACTATGCTTACAGTAGGAAACTCTGAGTGATCGAAATCAGATACAACCTATTCTACAGTGATCATGGCGGATATAGACCTTAGTATTAATAAAGTAGCTATCTATTATGTCAGGAGATAGAAGGTCGAAACCACCACCTACCCCACAGCAGCACTACCATAGAACTCATGGTGTCATGTTCTAGGTCAAATAGTTAGTTAGCTCAATGTGTCATTCACCACAGAGATTTGGAACATTAAACCTTAAATGAGAGTAGGGTGCTGTGGTTGAAGGATGGATAAACAGTCTCTACATAGGAAGGTGTAACTGGTTCACACCGCATGTTACAGACATTAAGCATCAAGTGTATGAGATACATGGTATACAGTGTATGAGAGGGAGAGGGAATTGGAGAGATAACTGGTGAAACCTTTAGTTCAGCTCAACGTTAATGCCATTTTGACAATCATGGAAGGATTTGATTTTAGTCCAATCAGGAATGAGACTTTTTAGGGCACCCATCCGCCATTGTGTAATTCGAGAGTTATAAGATGCGCTTCATGCAATTATTGTTGGTCTAGCATGAGTAAAATGTGACCAGTTAAGATGACATTTAAGTGACATTGAAATCAGAAAAGCACAAAACCCTTTATGTCTATGTCCTTGTTTTTCACCTCTCAGGTGAGGAAGAGGATGGCGAAGAGGGACCTGAAGGGGGCGAGGCAGTGCAGTGGTCATGCTTACAGGACCAACACGGCTGCTGTGGTGGTGACCGTCTGTGGCCTGGCAATTTTCTTCCTCTGTCTATATTTTAATCAATGAGCGAGTTCAGGAAGACGCCCCAGGTGGAGAGGATAGGGTCAGAAAGAGAAAGTCAGTACACATTAATAATACTAGACTTAATAGCCAGGTATGTTAATGCTACAGGCCTATAATCATTTAGCACAGATGGGTTTGTTGATTTAGGGATGGGTACTATAGTAGAGCTTTTTCATAGCATACAGTAGGTACATGTTGTTGATCCAAAGAGGAGTGAATGATAAAAGATAAAATACCAGCCAGTTCTTCTGCACAGTGCCTTAAAACATTACCACAGATGTTGTCTGGATGGGTACATTCAAATTAATTTATTACCATTTAGGAAGCTTTACTGATTGCCTCATCAACGTAATAATGTATAATCACACAGCCTATGAATAGACCATGCAATGTATACATCAATACAGAGTCTGCAGAATAATACTGATTTACTTTCCTTATGCCCATCGCTCCTCTTTCTAAGAGAGATCGTGGTAGAACCCTGCTTGGTGGTCTCTGAGCTTGGCACCCAACACAGTTTTTACTCTTGACCCTGTCAAAAAGCTTTCTGCAGAATCCATGCTCAGCAAATATTTCTGTGTGATTTTACAGAATCGTAGCACTATTCTTTCAATTCGAGTAACACAACAAAAAATGAAATTCTTACATTAGCTACACATAGTATTACTATATGAAATGTTGTCAAATGTCACTGATATGAAATAAAATGCTTTTTTACAATTCAATGTTCCATACTGTTAAGTCACTGTTAAGTGTTAAGTTAAAGTTGGCCAATCCTCTTCTTTTGGACAGTCAAGGTCCTTATGGGCAGCTGATTTGATTCAGTTGTGTTAGATTAGGGCGAGAGCAAAATCCTTACCATTGTAAAAGATGACTCCTACACACAAATACTTGTTTACATGTTTACTGTCTTCTCTGTTCTTTCCCAAAAGAAGACAGGTAACAAATTAAGGAACAACTCAGAGGCCTTATTCATGAAGCATAGACAGTGTTTCTGAGGTGGGGACATCTCATATTAAAGTATAAGGTTGTCTATCCCACTGTTTGCAGAGAAGGGTTAGTGAAGTGTGTGTTTCTGTACATGTTCCACAGCATGTCACTATCTATGTACAGAACAAAAATAAGTGTTGGTCCCATGCTTCATGAGCTGAAATAAAAGATCCCAGAAATGTTCCATACACACAAAATGCTTATTTCTCTTAAATGTTGTGCAGAAATGTGTTTACATCCCTATTAGTCAGCATTTCTCATTTGCCAAGATAATCCATCCACCTAACAGTTGTGGAATATCAAGAAGCTAATTAAACAGCATGATCATTACACAGGTTCACCTTGTGCTGGGGACAATAAAAGGCCACTCTAAAATGTGCAGTTTTGTCAAACAACACAATACCACAGATTTCTCATGTTTTGAGGGAGCCTGCAATTGGCATGCTGACTGCAGGAAGGTCCACCAGAGCTGTTGCCAGAGAATTTAATGTTCATTTCTCTACCATAAGCCGCCTCCAATGTCGTTTTAGAGAATTCAGCAGTACGTCCAACCGGCCTCACAACCACAGACAACATGTAATCACGCCAACCCAGGACCTCCACATCTGGCTTCTTCAGCTGCGGGATCGTCTGAGACCAGCCACCTGGACAGCTGATGAAACTGAGGAGTATTTCTGTCTGTAATAAAGCCCTTTTGTGGGGAAAGCCTCATTCTGTTTGGCTGGGCCTGGCTCCCCAGGCCCACCCATGGCTGCATCCCTGCCCAGTCATGTGAAATCCATAGATTAGGGCCTAATTCATTTATTTCAATTGACTGATTTCTTTATATGAACTTTAGTTCAGTTAAATATTTGAAATTGTCACGTTGCGTTTATATTTTTGTTCAGTATATGTCTGAGGGTTTTTTGTACATCTCCACCACTCACATCTCTGTACTCAGCGTGCCCAGTAATACACAGCAGAGTCTTCTGCCTTCAGACCAGACAGTTTCAGATGTGCCATGCTCACTGAGCTGTCTTTGGTCAGTTCGATTTGTCCCTCCAGTGTTTTGGCATAGCCCACTGCTCCATTATTGGTGTTGATCCAGCCCATCCATTCTAGTTGTTTCCCTGTAGGTTGGTGAATCCAGTTCATACCATAGCTTGTAAAGGTATACCCAGCTCCTCTACAGGAGAGGTTGAGAGTTTCTCCAGGCTTGTTTTGGAGTGGCCTGGAGGGAATGGACTCCATACTCTGACCATATAGACCTGATGGAGAGAAAGAGAGAGAGGAAACAGGGGGAGGGGAGAAAGGAGAGAGGGTGGAATATGGAGGAACATTTGTTATTTTAGTTAAGGACTCATTGTTTAATGCAATTCTTGAAAAGTGTGTTATATTTACTACCAACACAAACCCTGAATATGATCTGTCAATACAATTGTGTTTGATGAGTGGCAGTGAATGGCTGAAAATATTAAATAATGTAAATAATACTACTGTTGACAAGGTCTATAATATAAATGAAATAGTGAATCAATTGTCTGATTCTTTGATCCGTCATTTATCACCATTTAATCAAACCAAATGCAAATTGTGTTCAAGTGGTTGAAACATTGTATGGTTACCAGCCACCAGCTGGCTTATGCAAAAAAGCTTTTTATCCTCATCTGAAACAAGAGAGAATTAGATAATGAAAGTGTATAGGGACAGCCCCAGGGCTACTTAACTGCTTTAACTGTGTATCTGAATCATAAGAGACGCTAAACTGGGTCCCTGAAATGCTCAGGTGACAGACTGGAGTTCACCAAGTGTGGTGCCACACAGCTGTGAGGGTCATAGAGGGGAAGAGAGAGGGGTGGGGTGTGTGAGAGAAACAGACACAACTGATAAAAGGAGAGCAGGGCCTGTGTGGAACGGAATGGATTATCAAACATAAACCCTTAGCTATGGAATGGATGCATTAATAGTTACTTCTCATACAGTTTGACCAAAATGATGGAAAATATGGTGTTTCTGTGACTTAAAGCATAATAATTATGACAAAAGTAGCTATAAAATGTTTATTCCATACTGTAAGTATGTATGATTTAATAGTCAGTTTATATTGATATGTTCAGTAAATTTGGTCAGAATCGATGACTATCCTATTTGGCTGCTTGTACAGTTTGTCAGTTTTTGACACTACACTTATAGGAGATATGGGAGATATGTAGTAACTCCTTAGAATGGTTATAAATTCTCTATGGGACACAAATGACATGGGTGCTTATTATTGGTCATCCTGACTGTGACCCCACTCTCTGAAGGTGTCTCAGGGGGAGTGGGATATGCAAAAATAAATACATTTACAATTCACACGTGTATAATACACACTTGAAATAGGACAAATGTAAGCACCCACCTAATCATTATTATTATTAATCCTATACTATATGTACAGTATCTACAAAATGTGTGTTTTTTAAAGTATGGCTGTGCTTGTGCTATTAAACCATTAATCTGAAAGTAATTAGGTTGTCTGTGCTAAATGGGGAAGGGATTTTTGTACAGCTCTCCCACCACTCTCTCTCACAGTAATACAGTGCTGTGTCCTCACTCTTCAGACTGTTCATCTGTAGGTACAGCTTACTGCTGGAGTCTCTGGAGAGGGTGAATCTACCCTGGACTGACTGAGAGTAAGAGATTGGACTACTAGCTGAGCTAATATAAGCAATCCACTCAAGTCCTTTACCAGGAACTTGTCTTATCCAACCCATCCTATTGTCCTTGAACGTGAACCCAGAGCCTGTACAAGTCAGTGTGTGGGATTCTCCAGGCTTTTGAACCACTGGTCCAGACTCAGTCAGTGTCTGACCATGAACACCTGTGGAAATAGAAAGCAGAGATCATGTTGAAGTTGAAACTAAAACCTGATGTCAACGTGTTTATTTGATAAACAGTATAATTAAACATATTATATCCTCAACTGTTAGATAGACTGTCAGTAAGAGTATTCCTGTGGTAGGAAACATGGTGATCTGTTTAGTTCTCTAAAGGTAGTTGAGACAGTCCTCATTAGAAACAGCCTTCAACAGAGACATTAATAAAGATGGAGGACTGGAGAGTTTTGCATGAGCTCCTCCTCACTGAGAGAACTTATCACAATAGGCTTTGATATATACCCACAGATCACCTGAAAGGCCATATTGAGATGTTCTGCTATGATAAAATCCTGTCGTTTGTGATTCTATTTATTGTATCTATATTATCAGGTAAATTGATGGATAATACATTTCCCATTTACAAAACAATCCTGAGGAAAAGTTTGAAGGATGTCACACCCGGATCTGTTTCACCTGTCTTTGTGCTTGTCTCCACCCCCCTCCAGGTGTCGCCCATCTTCCCCATTATCCCCAGTGTATTTATACCTGTGTTCACTGTTTGTCTGTTGCCAGTTTGTCTTGTCAAGCTTACTAGCGTTTTTCCCGTACGCCTGGTTTTAGCTAGTTCCTGTTTTTTAGTTTTCCCGGCTTTTGACCATTCTGCCTTCCCTGACCCTGAGCCTGCCTGCCGTTCTGTACCTTGTGACACCGCCTTGGATTATTGACCTCTGCCTGTCCTGACCCTGACACTGCCTGCCATTCTGTACCTTTTGGACTCTGATCTGGATTACTGACCTCTGCCTGCCCTTGACCTGTCGTTTGCCTGCCCCCTGTTTTTGTAATAAACGTTTGTTACTTCGAAACTGTCTGCATCGTATCTTCTCCTGAGCCGTGATAAAGGACAGTTTAAGAATTACTGTACTTGTCAGAGGCTGATGTGGATGTGGTGTAGGAGTCAGGCGCAGGACACAGAAGCTACTTCCAACAGACTTTACTGGAGGACATGAAATACAAAGAAAAGGGCCTCAACAAAACAAGGAGGCGAGCGATTACGCAACAGTGCGCAAAAACACTCCAATGCATAAGCAATACGCAAAAGTGCGTCTGGACTCTAAAACACAATAGAGCAAAATACCAGCACCTACGGACAGGCGGAACAATTACACACAACTCACTACAAACAAAACGAGACACATATAGGGAACCTAATTAACACTAACAGGAAACAGGTGAACAAGGAAGACAAAACCAAACAAACATCGATAACATACAACGGTGGCAGCTAGTACTCCGGGGACGACGACCGCCGAAGCCTGCACGAGCAAGGAGGAGCAGCAGCCTCGGCCGAAACCGTGACAGTACTAATTATTCCTCATGACAGTAGAGTAATATTGGTACAAGCTGTTATCAAGTGATCATTGTATGATAAAGGGCATCCCACTGGGCAAAAACAGATTGAATCAATGTTCTATTCCACAAGCTTCACACAATAAGCTGGGTGAATTTTGGCCCATTCCTCCTGACAGAGCTGGTGTAACCGAGTCAGGTTTGTAGGCCTCCTTGCTTGCACATGCTTTTTCAATTCTGCCCAAAAATGTTCTACAGGATTGAGGTCAGGGCTTTGTGATGGCTACTCCAATACCTTGACATTGTTGTCCTTAAGCCATTTTGCCACAACTTTGGAAGTATGCTTGGGGTCATTGTCCATTTGGAAGACCCATTTGCGACCAAGCTTTAACTTCCTGACTGATGTCTTGAGATGTTGCTTCAATATATCCACATAATTTTCCTTCCTCATGATGCCATCTATTTTGTGAAGTGCACCAGTCCCTCCTGCAGCAAAGCACCCCCACAGCATGATGCTGCCACCCCCGTGCTTCATGGTTGGGATGGTGTTCTTCTGCTTGCACGCCTTCCCCTTTTTCCTCCAAACATAACGATGGTCATTATGGCTGAACAGTTCTATTTTTGTTTCATCAGACCAGAGGATATTTCTCCAAAAAGTACGATCTTTGTTCGAATGTGCAGTTGCAAACCGTAGTCTGGCTTTTTTATGGCGGTTTTGGAGCAGTGGCTTCTTCCTTGCTGAGCGGCCTTTCAGGTTATGTCGATATAGGATTTGTTTTACTGTGGATATAGATACTTTTGTACCGGTTTCCTCCAGCATCTTCACAAGGTCCTTTGCTGTTGTTCTGGGATTGATTTTCACTTTTCTCACCAAAGTACGTTCATCTCTAGGAGACAGAATGTGTCTCCTTCCTGAGCGGTATGATTGCTGCGTGGTCCCATGGTCTTTATACTTGTGTACTATTGTTTTTACAGATTTTCCCATGATGTCAAGCAAAGAGGCACTGAGTTTGAAGGTAGGCCTTGAAATACATCCACAGGTACACCTCCAATTGACTCAAATGATGTAAATTAGCCTACCAGAAACTTCTAAAGCCATGACATAATTTTCTGGAATTTTCCAAGCTGTTTAAAGGCACAGTCAACTTAGTGTATGTAAACTTCTGACCCACTGGAATTGTGATACAGTGAATTATAAGTGAAATAATCTGTCTGTAAACAATTGTTGGAAAAAATTACTTGTGTCATGCACAAAGTAGATGTCCTAACCGACTTGCCAAAACTATAGTTTGTTAACAAGACATTTGTTGAGTGGTTAAAAAAATAGATTTTTAATGACTCCAACCAAGTACCAAGTGTATGTAAACTTCCGACTTCAACTGTATAACTCCAACCGTTTATGGGGTGGGTGAGTTTTTGTACAGCTCTGGTGCTGTTTTGTATAACTGTTTGTAGCGAGCACAATAATAAACAACTGTGTCCTCAGCC
Organism: Coregonus lavaretus; assembly: GCF_964263955.1. Lineage (NCBI taxonomy): Eukaryota > Metazoa > Chordata > Actinopteri > Salmoniformes > Salmonidae > Coregonus > Coregonus lavaretus. The sequence continues at coordinate 26,760,334 of NC_140015.1, read as the reverse complement.
TGCAGACTGGTGATGTCTAAGTACAGTACATTACTACTGTCTCTGGAGATAGTGAATCTGCTCTTAAAAGAGGCTCCAGAGTTGATGGATCCACTGGCCCAGATGATCCCAATCCACTCCAGTGTTTTCCCTGGCTGCTGTTGTATCCAACCTGTACCATAGTCTGTCAGGGCATAGCCAGAGACTTGGCAAGATAGTTTCACTTACTGTCCAGGAACTTTGAGTTGAGCAGGGGAGGAGGTCAAACTAATACTGTGTATATCTGAATAAGAGCAGGGAGAAGAGAGAGACAGGAAACTTAACCTGACGAAAGGGAAGAAATAACTTTTTCCAACTATCTTTGTCTTTATTTTCAAAATGAACTGTACAAACACACGGTGAAACAACCATATTTAATAGATATTCTCTCCAATCTTGTTTTGTACACTGCATTTGAAGAGATGAAAATGACCCCACTTACATGCCAGGAAGGCCAGGAGGAGGAGAGACATAAGAAACATGTTTCTCTGTTGAATGGCAGACAGTGTATGTCTGGTTACTAACAGACAGGGTGGTTGCAGTGATGAAGGTTGTGTCTGTGTTTGTCTGTGTGTGGCTGCCCCTCAGAGCTGGTCATTGATAAATACAGTTTATAGCAGAGGGGATTATTTGCATAATGTCCATCTTTCATTGACAGAGTAAACAGGTGTTAATATTGAGACATCAACCTAGGATCTGGAAAATATGCATAAGCTGTACAGCTTTCCAAGCAGCAAGAGATAGTGTTAAATGAGAGAGGATGGTGCTATGGTTGGAGGGCTATACAGTCTCTACTTACCGTTAGTTCAGCTCAACATTAATGCCATTTTGACAATCATGGAGAAATAATTTGATTTTGAGATGCTTGAAGTGCAGATAGATTTTGGTGAAGCTGACATAGAGATGGATCAGTTTGGTGATGTTCAAGAGGAGGGAGAAGAGGAGGAAGAGGAAGAGAAGGGAGATCGTGGACGCTCAGGCCAGCCCAGACGACCCCGACAGCCACAACAGCAGCGAACTCTAAGACACATGGGAGTCCAGATTAAAGACTACTTCTGATGCTCTGTGTTCAACTCCATGTTCTGCAACTGCCTCTTCCTAGGGCTCATGGTCCTGGTCTGCTATTGTCAGGTAATATGGCTGACATGAATTGGATCATGACATAACAAAGCACTCAGAAACAAGATGGTTTTAATGGTGAGCTGTGTATATACAATATACCTAGGCACTTTGTTATAGGTTCAAGAGCTTTAGTCCAATCAGGGATGAGACTGTTTAGGGCACCCAAGTCCGGGCTCTGGCTGGGCCACTCACGGACATTCAGAAAGTTATCCCGAAGCCACTCCTGAGTCGTCTTGGCTGTGTGCTTAGAGTCGTTGTCCTGTTGGAAGGTGAACCTTCGCCCCAGTCTGAGGTCCTGAGTGCTCTGGAGCAGGTTTTCATCAAGGATTTCTCTGTACTTTGCTCCGTTCATCTTTCCCTCGATCCTGACTAGTCTCCCAGTCCCTGCCGCTGAAAAACATCCCCACAGCATGATGCTGCCAACACCATGCTTCACCGTAGGGTTGGTGCCAGGTTTCCTCCAGACGTGACGCTTGGCATTCAGGCCAAAGAGTTCATTCTTGGTTTCATCAGACCAGAGAATCTTGTTTCTCATGGTCTGAGAGTCCTTTAGGTGCCTTTTGGCAAACTCCAAGCGGGCTGTCGTGCCTTTTACTGAAGAGTGGCTTCCGTCTGGCCATTACCATAAAGGCCTGATTGGTGGAGTGCATCAGAGATGGTTGTCCTTCTGGAAGGTTCTCCAATCTCCACCTCCCTGACTAAGGCCCTTCTCCCTCAATTGCTCAGTTTGGCCGGGCAGCCAGCTCTAGGAAGAGTCTTGGTGGTTCTAAACTTCTTCCATTTAAGAATGATGGAGGCCACTATGTTCTTGGGGACTTTCAATTCTGCAGACATTTTTCCCCAGATCTGTGCCTCGACACAATCCTGTCTCAGAGCTCTACAGACAATTCCTTCGACCTCATGGCTTGGTTTTTGCTCTGACATGCACTGTCAACTGTGGGTCCTTATATAGACAGGTGTGTGCCTTTCCAGATCATGTCCAATCAATTGAATTTACCACAGGTGGACTCCAATCAAGCTGTACAAACATCTCAAGGATGATCAATGGAAACAGGATGCACCTGAGCTCAATTTCGAGTCTCATAGCAAAGGGTCTGAATACTTATGTAAATAAGGTATTTCTGTTTTTTTTTTTTTATACATTTGCAAACATTTCTAAAAAACTGTTTTTGCTTTGTCATTTTGGGGTATTTTGTGTAGATTGATGAGTTAAAAAACGTATTTCATCAAATTTAGAATAAGGCCGTAATGTAACAAAATTTGGAAAAGATCAAGGGGTCTGAATACTTTCCAAATGCACTGTATGTCCCCATGCCATAACCAGTGTCACGTTGTATAATGATTAGAAGACAGGCCCAGGAATGCGTATTATGAATAGTTATGCATGCTCAAGTTTTCTGTTTTTTTTGGTCTTATTTCTTGTTTGTTTCACAATAATAAATACAATAATAAATCAAATGATACAAACCAGCAAAAAATCCATTTTAATTCCAGGTTGTAAGGCAACAATATAGGAAAAATGCAAAGGGGTGTGAATACTTTCGCAAGCCACTGTACACATACTAATCAGGGGGAATGGGAACCAGGTGTGCGTAATGAGACAAGACAGTCCTGGGTTGGTGGTAATGAACCAGGTCAGGTGACGCCTAGAAGGTCGGTGACGTAGACCTCCGGAGCTAGTGAACGGACTGAGCAGCAGTACCGGGGGATCCATGACACCAGGGTCTAAAGTTTTTTCTGTTCAGATCACATAGGTTGGTAAAACTGTAGGGAACCTTGGAGGATGATTTCTAAATATTTGTAGATATCCTTCACGATTGTGGTTCATTTACTGTAAATGTCAGATTAAGGACCAATCTATCAAGGACAGTCACCTTGTTTAACAGGAATGAACACAGCTACAGTATGTAGGCCTGTATGTGATTCCTCTTTATTTTATCTCTCCTCAGGGAACCTAGTGTTGATGTACAAGTAGTTCTGTTATTTTGGCACTCAGGGGAATATTATACTTCAGTAGATGTGACTCTGTTGTACTGATGTTCTACTGCCCTCTGTTGACTCTGCTGCCAGTTAGATTCTCTCAGGGGTTTTTGTACAGATCCTCCCCTCACTCACACCACTGTATCTCTCCTGCACAGTAATACACAGCAGAGTCATCTGCTCTCACACCAGACAGCATCAAAGTCAACATGCTGTTGCTAGTATCTTTAGTGGTTTCCATACATCCTTCAAACCTTTTAGCATGGTAACCTAGGCCTAATCCAGAATAACCCACACATTCCAGGGATTTTTCTGCTTATTGTCTTATCCAGACTGTGTTGCAGACAAAGGTGAATCCAGATATCTTACAGGAGAGGCTGAGCATTTCTCTAGGCTTTTTCAGGACTGGACTGGAGGGCATGGTCTCCAGACTCTGACCATCTGATGGAGAGAGAGAGGTGAAAATGAGAGAGATAAATAAATAGGAAGAATGTGTTAAAGAAAATTAGGAAGCCAAAGAAAATAGTTTATAAAATCATTGTCCATGTTCAGTCATTCTACTAAAGAACAGCTGATTACGTAGATCAGAACTCACAGGGCAGACAGAGAGAGATTATGACAACTTCCGGAGGATGTCCTCCAACCTATCAGAGCTCTTGCAGCATGAACTGACATGTTGCCCACCCAATCAAAGGATCAGAGAATGAATCTAGTAGTGAAAGCATAAGCTACAGCTAGCTAGCACTGCAGTGCATAAAATGTGGTGAGTAGTTGACTCAAAGTGAGAGAAAAACAAAAGTTGAACAGTAAAAAAAAATCTAAAACGAAAGAGAAGCAAAAGATAAGGAGAGAGAGAGCTAGCTATATTTTGTTGTATTTTCTTCACTTTCTTTTTCACTTACTTAGTTAGCGAATGCAGCTAACAGTAGTTAGTTTAGCCTACTCAAACACCCGGTTCAAATAGAGAGGAATGCTATGTTAGCTAGCTGAGAAGATTCCAAGTCAAGGTAAGCTTTTGGTTTTATAAATGTATTGCAACCGGGGCCCACTGGTGTAACTGCTAAACTGCTTGCTGACTGTACACTGTGCTGCATGATTGTTGCGGGTTTACAAACGCGTTAGTTCTAGTTACTATGTGACTATGACGATAGCTAATATGGTGACAACAATGTAGGCTGTGTGTAGCGGTTATGGTATAAGGGTTTGTCTTGGAAAGGTTTTTTCGCCTGGTCACAGACAGCTGATGTGTTGTGCACTGAAGTTCACAAGCAAATGGAAAAGGTGAGATGAAGAGAGCGCATAGATGTGGGAAGGAATTATACAACGAGCAAAGTGATCATGCTGTTTGTATGTGGCTGCTCTGAAAGTGAACTGTGTTTGCGGCGATGAGGGGTGTATTCATGCCGCTGATTCTGTTTTAAAAAGTTTCTTAAACGGAAGCAAAGGGAACGAAACGGGGATAAACATACCTGGATTTGTTGAATAGAAACTCTCGTTTGCAACTGTTGAACTAATAGATCGGGTAGATGCAGGCAAAAGTGTGCAAGGCGGTATTAAATGTGTCACTGTCTGTCACCTTGATTACTAGATTTATCTCGACCTGTGCACCTACGTTGTAAACTTTAATTCATAGGCTAGGTTGTAGCAACCTCAGGATGGGTATAAAATGTGATTATGATGTAGTAGCCTAAACCTATCGATGTTAAATTGAGCTAGGTGAATGGAATATGAATGACAGTCATCCAATATGCTGTAATAGAAATAAGGCCATGCTCATAAAAAACACCGACCGCCACTGGTACACATTAATCTGTCAAGAAAAAATTTATTTGTTCGTCATGAATGAACACAGCTTAATAAGATTTAACACACCACATTGCCTAATTAGCCACATTGCCAAATATGACTATATATAAACACCTGTTCTGAAAGGTCCTAGAGTCTGCAACACCACAAAGCAAGGGGCACCACCAAGCAAGCGGCACCATGAAGACCAAGGAGCTCTCCAAACAGGTCAGGGACAAAAGTTGTGGAGAAGTACAAATCAGGGTAATAAAAAAATATCTGAAACTTTGAACATCCAACGGAGCACCATTAAATCCATTATAAAAAAATGGAAAGAACATGGTACCACAACAAACATGTCAAGAGAGGGCGGCCCACCAAAACTCATGGACCAGGCTGTCACGCCCTGGCTCTGGGGACTCTAGTATGTTGAGCCAGGGTGTGAGTTTTCATGTGTTTCTGTTCTAGTCAGTTGTTTTCTATGTTGGCCAGTGTGGTTCTCAATCAGAGGCAACGTGTATCAGCTGTTGCTTGTTGTCTCTGATTGAGAACCATACTTAAGTAGCCAGTTTTTCCACAGTGTTTGTGGGATCTTGTTCCAAGTAGGTTGTGTTTATCTAAGGACGTCACGTTATCATTTTGTTGTTTTGTTCGTGTTATCTTATTTAATAAATATGTTTGCAAATAACGCTGCGCATTGGTCCTCTGTTCCCGACGATCGTGACAGAAGATCCCACCAAAACTGGACCAAGCAGCGTGTCCAGGAGCCAGTGCCAGGGGAATTGCTAGCGGATCTCCGTGGCAACTTCGACTGGGTCAAGCCTAGGGAAGAGCAGAGAGGGTGGACTTGGGAGCAGTGGAGGAAGAGTCTCGACTGGGTCAAGCCAAATGAAGAGCAGAGTGGTTGGACTTTGGAGCAGTGGAGGAAGAGTCTGGCGAGAGATAGGGAGGCTTGGTCCACGGGGAAGAGAGACACCCAGACATTTTTTAGGGGGGGGCTCACGCCGTGGACGACGGGGCAGCAGGAGGCCGCGATGGAGCGGTCCAGCGGGTTTGTAGAGGAGGCCGCCAGGTTAAGGGGGCCACTGGTCACAGAGGAGAGGGAGAGTGTAGAGGCACGGCGAGAGGTACTGGGGTGTGTTACCAGTCCGGTCCGGCCCGTTCCTGATCCCTGCGTAGGGCCAGTGGTGTGTGTCCCCAGTACGGTCCGGCCTGTTCCTGTTCCTCGCATCGAGCCTGTGGTGCGTGTCGCCAGTACGGCCCGGCCTGTTCCTGCTCCCCGCACCAAGCCTATGGTGCGCGTCGCCAGCCCGGTCCGGCCCGTTCCTGCTCCCCGCACCAAGCCTATAGTGCGCGTCGCCAGCCCGGCCCGGCCTGTTCCTGCTCCCCGCACCGAGCCTATGGTGCGCGTCGCCAGCCCGGCCCGGCCTGTTCCTGCTCCCCGCACCAAGCCTATGGTGCGCGTCGCCAGCCCGGCCTGTTCCTGCTCCCCGCACCAAGCCTATGGTGCGCGTCGCCAGCCCGGTCCGGCCCGTTCCTGCTCCCCGCACCAAGCCTATGGTGCGCGTCGCCAGCCCGACCCGGCCTGTTCCTGCTCCCCACACCAAGCCTATGGTGCACGTCGCCAGTCCGGCTCGGCCTGTTCCTGCTCCCCACACCAAGCCAGTGGTGTGCGTCGTCAGTCCGGCACAGCCCGTGCCTGTTCCACCGGTGCCTGGTCCGGTACCGGTCAGCTGCTCCACGCCGGAGCTAGAGCAATCCGCTCCACCAGTGTTCAGTCCAGCTCCGGCATGCAGGGCCAGACCGGACCAGGGGTACTTTGGGGGGTTAGAGAGGGAGTGGGGATCATGCCTGGAGCCGGATCCGCCGCCAAGGCGGAGTGCCCACCCGGTCCCTCCCCTGTGGTGTTTGGTTGGCGCAGTCGGAGTCCGCGCCTTTGGGGGGGGGGGGGTACTGTCACGCCCTGGCTCTGGGGACTCTAGTATGTTGAGCCAGGGTGTGAGTTTTCATGTGTTTCTGTTCTAGTCAGTTGTTTTCTATGTTGGCCAGTGTGGTTCTCAATCAGAGGCAACGTGTATCAGCTGTTGCTTGTTGTCTCTGATTGAGAACCATACTTAAGTAGCCAGTTTTCCCACAGTGTTTGTGGGATCTTGTTCCAAGTAGGTTGTGTTTATCTAAGGACGTCACGTTATCACAGGCAAGGAGAGCATTAATCAGAGAGGCAACAAAGAGAACAAAGATAACCCTGAAGGAGCTGCAAAGCTCCACAGTGGAGATTGGAGTATCTGTCCATAGGACCACTTTAAGCCGTACACTGCACAGAGCTACGCTTTACGGAAGAGTGGCCAGAAAAAAGACATTGCTTAAAGAAAAGAATAAGCAAACACGTTTGGTGTTCGCCAAAAGGCAAGTGGGAGACTCCCCAAACATATGGAAGAAGGTACTCTGGTTAGATGAGACTAAAAAAACATTATGTCTGGCGCAAACCTAACACCTCTCATCACCCCGAGAACACCATCCAATTTTTCATCGGCAGGGACTGGGAAACTGGTCAGAATTGAAGGAATGATGGATGGCGCTAAATACAGGGAAATTCTTGAGGGAAACTTGTTTCAGTCTTCCAGAGATTTGAGACTGTGATGGAGGTTCACCTTCCAGCAGGACAATGACCCTAAGCATACTGCTAAAGCAACACTCGAGTGGTTTAACGGGAAACATTTAAATGTCTTGGAATTGCCTAGTCAAAGCCCAGACCTCAATCCAATTGAGAATCTGTGGTAAAGATTGCTGTACACCAGCGGAACCCATCCAACTTGAAGGAGCTGGAGCAGTTTTGCCTCGAAGAATCAGCAAAAATCCCACTGGCTAGATGTGCCAAGCTTATAGAAACATACCCCAAGAGACATGCAGCTGTAATTGCTGCTAAAGGTAGCTCTACAAAGTATTGACTTATTTCACAAAAAAAAATATTTTGCATCTTCAAAGTGGTAGGCACGTTGTGTAAATCAAATGATACAAACCCCCCAAAAATCCATTTTAATTCCAGGTTGTAAGGCAACAAAATAGGAAAAATGCCAAGGGGCGTGAATACTTTCATTTTACATTTTTTTTACATTTTAGTCATTTAGCAGACGCTCTTATCCAGAGCGACTTACAGGAGCAATTAGGGTTAAGTGCCTTGCTCAAGGGCACATCGACAGATTTTTCACCTAGTCGGCTCGGGGATTAGAACCAGCGACCTTTCGGTTACTGGCACTACGCTCTTAACCACTAAGCTACCTGCTGCCCCTTTCACAAGCCACTGTACCCACAACGCAGGTAGGAAACAAACTTGCTCACCTAAATTGGATAGGAATCTAATAGTACTCCTAAGGTCATAGTATGCAACGCATGGTCAATGGCTAACAAGTTGGATGAATTTAAATCAATCCCGCTGTCAGAGAGGGCTTAAATTGCTGCTGTGTCATAGACAGGGTTTGACTCAGATGTACCACCTGAACTCTGGGAAATCTATGGTTTCAACACCTACTCCAAACCAAGACAAGGTAAAAGGGGAGTGGGTGTGGCACTTTATATAAGAGAGGACATTTCTGCACTCACGCTCTCCCACTCATAGAGGTACCACCTGAATTGGAGTGTTTGTGGCTAAGGCTTAGACCTAAACGGTTAGCAAGGCAAGTTGGATCAATTATAACAGATGGTATGTTCCCCCCCTCAATCCAATTCAGAAAATGAACTTATCCAACATCTAACGGACAGCCTTGATACTATCAGAGCAAAGTATGTTGATGCTTGGATCCTTATCATGGGTGATTTTAACCATGTTGATGTGTCTGGACTATGCTCAGGGAATGTCACCTTTGGGTCTCAGTGATCATATTGTTGTTACCACACTGAAATCTCATTATGTCACTAACACAACCAGGAAAAAAGTTATTCAACCAATGAAAGAGTCAAGCATCAGAGCATGTGGTCAGTGGCTTTCCCTCCATAAATGGTCGGAAGTAACAAATATGGAGAGCACACAGGAGAAAACAGACAACTTCTATAACGCCCTGAATCACGCCATTACAGCTTACTTCCCAAAACATGGTTAGGATTCACGCACAGGATAAGGAGTGGATTGCACCTAGAATCAAAGAGCTGATAAAAAGCAGATAGAATGCCTCCAGTGAAAAAGACTGGCCTTCATGGCGCACTCTGAGGAACAAAACCCAGAAAGAGATCAAGGCAGCAAGATCAAGAACCCCTACTCAGACTGACAGATACTACAACAGCCCAATGCCTTTGTGAGACTGCTTAATGCTGCTTAACTGTAATATTGTATACTACACTATATATATATAAGTATGTGGACACACCTTCAAATTAGTGGATTCGGCTATTTCAGCCACACCCGTTGCTGACAGGTGTAGAAAATCGAGCACACAGCCATGCAATCTCCATCACAAACATTGGCATTAGAATGGCCTTACTGAAGAGCTCAGTGACTTTCAATGTGGCACCGTCATGAGATGCCACTTTCCAACAAGTCAGTTTGTGTAATTTCTGCCATGCCAGAGCTGCCCCGGTCAACTGTAAGTGCTGTTATTGTGAAGTGGAAACATCTAGGAGCAACAATGGCTCAGCTGCGAAGTGGTAGAACACACAAGCTCACAGAATGGGACCGCCGAGTGCCGAAGCTAGTAGCGCGTAAAAATCGTCTGTTCTCGGTTGCAACACTCACTACCGAGTTCCAAACTGCCTCTGGAAGCGACGTCAGCACAATAACTGTTCATCGGCAGCTTCATGAAATGGGTTTCCATGGCCGAGCAGCCGCACACAAGCCTAAGATCACCATGCACAATGCCAACCGTCGGCTGGAGTGGTGTAAAGCTCGCTGTCATTGGACTTTGGAGCAGTGGAAATGCGTTCTCTGGAGTGATGAATAATGCTTCACCATCTGGCAGTCCGACGGACAAATCTGGGTTTGGCGGAAACTAGGAGAACGCTACCTCCCGAATGCATAGTGCCAACTGTAAAGTTTGGTGGAGGAGGAATAATGGTCTGGGGTAATTTTTCACGGTAAGAGCTAGGCCCCTTATTTCCAGTGAAGGGAAATCTTAACGCTACAGCATACAATGACATTCTAGACGATTCTGTGCTTCCAACTTTGTGGCAACAGTTTCGGGAAGGCCCTTTCCTGTTTCAGCATGACAATGCACTGTGCACAAAGCGAGGTCCATACAGAAATGGTTTGTCGAGATCAGTGTGGAAGAACTTGACTGGCCTGCACAGAGCACTGACCTCAACCCCATCGAACACCTTTGGGATTAATTGGAACGCCGACTGCGAGCCAGGCCTAATCGCCCAACATCAGTGCCCGACCTCACTAATGCTCTTGTGGCTGAATGGAAGCAAGTCCCCGCAGCAATGTTCCAACATCTAGTGGAAAGCCTTCCCAGAAGAATAGAGGCTGTTATAACTGCAAAGGGGGGACCAACTCCATATTAATGCCCATCATTTTGGAATGAGATGTTCGACGAGCAGATGTACTTTTGGTCATGTAGAGTATATCTCATTTTTGTATTTAATTACTTACGTAGGCCTATGTATACTGCAATTCAGCGTTTAGCTGCAAATGTGTACAATTCAAAATAAACCTTAAATATATAAGTTCAGCAAATTCGTAACATATTGTAAGTTTGGGAAATTCGTAACATATCATACGAATTGTAATTTGGAACATATCATATAAAATGAATGATGGACATCCACAAATTAATACATACCATATGAAATGTAACATATCGTACTAAATGGAGTGTATCGGAAACATACAGAATAATATGAAACGCTCTGAGACCAGGTTAGGTTTTTGTACAGCTCTTCCACTCACTCACACCACTGCCTCTCCTGCACAGTAATACACAGCAGTCCTCTGATCTCAGACCAGACAGCTTCAGATACACCATGCTGTTAGAAATCTCTATGATAACTTCTATAAATCCTTCAACACTTTTTGCGTTCACAGTTCCACTATCAGTCCATATAATGCCTATCCATTCAAGTGTGCTTCCTGCAGGTTGACGTATCCAGCCAATGCTGTAGCTACTAAATGTGAAGCAGGATCTTTTTTTAATGGAGAGAGTTTCTACAGGCTTTTTCAGGACTGGAGGGAATGGCCTCCAGACTCTGACCATACACCCCTAATAGAGAAAAAAATAATGAAGACAACCTCTCCCTCAACGTGATCAAGACAAAGGAGATGATTGTGGACTACAGGAAAAAGAAGAGGACTGAGCACGCCCCCATTCTCATCGACGGGGCTGTAGTGGAACAGGTTGAGAGCTTCAAGTTCCTTGGTGTCCACATCACCAACAAACTATCATGGTCCATACACACCAAGACAGCCGTGAAGAGGGCACGACAAAGCCTATTCCACCTCATGAGACTGAAAAGATTTGGCATGGGTCCTCAGATCCTCAAAATGTTCTATAGCTGCACCATCGAGAGCATCCTGACTGGTTGCATCACCGCCTGGTATGGCAACTGCTCGGCCTCTGACCGCAAGGCACTACAGAGGGTAGTGCGTACGGCCCAGTACATCACTGGGGCGAAGCTTCCTGCCATCCAGATCCTCTATACCAGGCGGTGTCAGAGGAAGGCCCTAAAAATGGTCAAAGACTCCAGCCACCCTAGTCATAGACTATTCTCTCTGCTAATGCACGGCAAGTGGTACCGGAGCGCCAAGTCTAGGTCCAAAAGGCTTCTCAACAGTTTCTACCCTCAAGCCATAAGACTCCTGAACAGCTAATCATGGCTACCCAGACTATTTGCACTGCCCCCCCCACCCCACCCCATCCACCTCTTTTACGCTGCTGTTGCTCTGTTTATTATTTATGCATAGTCACTTTAACTCTACCCACATGTACATATGACCTCAATTACCTCGACTAACCGGTGCCCCTGTACATTGACTCTGTACCGAAACCCCCTGTATATAGCCTCCCTACTGTTATCTTATTTTACTGCTGCTCTTTAGTTATTGACTTTTATTTTTTTTTACTTAACACTTTTTTATTTTACTTTTTTATTTTAAAAAAAACTGCTTTGTTGGTTAAGGGCTTGTAAGTAAGCATTTCACTGTAATGTCTACACCTGTTGTATTTGGCGCATGTGGCAAATAACATTTGATTTGATTTGATTACAAATATGTTAACTGAATGGATATTATAATTATCTCTATTCGTAAAATACTTTGTTACAATAAATTGCTAGATTATTGAGTACATACTACAGAGGCCCAGCAAGACCAGGAGGAGGTGTAGTTTGCCTGTCATCTTTTTAGGATGGAAGACAACCATGGTTGCGTGGTAGCATGCAACATGCATATAAAAGGGTGTTCAAGGCAATCAATTCTAAGTCAAAGCCAAACATCAAATCAAATCAAACTGTATTTGCCACATGCGCCGAATACAACAGGAGTAGACATTATAATGAAATGTTTACTTACAAGCCCTTAAACAACAATGCAGTTTTTAAGAAAAAAAAGAGATAAGAAAAAATTTGCAAATAATTAAAGAGCAGCAGTAAAATAAGATAACAGTAGGGAGGATATATTCAGGGGGTTTCGGTACAGAGTCAATGTACAGGGGCACCGGTTAGTCGAGGTAATTGAGGTCATATGTACATGTGGGTAGAGTTAAAGTGACTATGCATAAATAATCAACAGAGTAGCAGCAGCGTGAAAGAGGGGGATGGGGTGGGGGGGGGGGGCAATGCAAATAATCTGGGTAGCCATGATTAGCTGTTCAGCAGTCTTATGGCTTGGGGGTAGAAGCTGTTAAGAAGCCTTTTGGACCTAGACTTGGCACGCCGGTACCGCTTGCTGTTTGGTAGCAGAGAGAACAGTCTATGACTAGGGTGGCTGGAGTCTTTGATAATTTTTAGGGCCTTCCTCTGACACCGCCTGGTATAGAGGTCCTGGATGGCAGGAAGCTTGGCCCCAGTGGTGTACTGGGCCGTACGCACTACCCTCTGTAGTGCCTTGCGGTCGGAGTCCGAGCAGTTGTCATACCAGGCGGGGATGCAACCAGTCAGGATGCTCTCGATGGTGCAGCTGTATAACTTTTTGTGATTGGTCCTCCCAGTGAGGAGGAGCTCATGCAAAACTCTCCAGTCCTCCATCTTTATTAATGTCTCTGTTGAAGGCTGTTTCTGCTGAGGACTGTCTCAACTACCTTTAGAGAACTAAACAGCTCACCATGTTTCCTACCACAGGAATACTCTTACTGACAGTCTGTTTAACATGTTTAATTATGCTGTTTATCAAATAAACAAGTTGACATCAGGTTTTAGTTTCAACTTCAACATGATCTCTGATTTCTATTTCCACAGTTGTTCATGGTCACACATTGACTGAGTCTGGACCAGTGCTTAAAAAGCCTGGTGAATCCCACAAACTGACCTGTACAGGCTCTGGGTTCACTTTCAGTAGCTATTATATGGGCTGGATTAGACAAGCTAAAGGGAAAGAGTTTGAGTGGATTGGTCATATTAGTGGTGCTACTACTTACTACTCCCAGTCATTTCAGGGTAGATTCACCCTCTCCAGAGACGACTCCAGCAGTAAGCTGTACCTACATATGAACAGCCTGAAGAGTGAGGACACAGCAGTGTATTACTGTTCCCGGTACACACAGTGAGAGAGAGTGGTGGGAGAGCAGTACAAAATCACTTCCCCATTTAGCACAGACAACCTAATTTCTTTCAGATGAATAGTTTAATAGCACAAGCTCAGCCATACTTTAAAAAAAAACACACATAGTGTAGATACTGTACATATAGTAAAGGATTAATAATAATAATGATTAGGTGGGTGCTTACATTTGTCCTATTTCACACATGTACAGGTGAGTATTATACACGTGTGAAATGTAAATATGTATTTTTGCGTATCCCACTCCCCCTGATACACCCTCAGAGAGTGGGGTCACGGCCAGGATTACCAATAATGAGCACCCATGTCATTTGTGTCCCATAGAGAATTATTAACCATTCTAAGGAGTTACTACATATCTCCCATATCTCCTATAAGTGTAGTGTCAAAAACGGACAAATGAACAGAACATTTCCCCTCATTTTGCACTGATATTCTCAGTCCTTTTATACCTGACTATCTTTATTATGCAAATGTCTCTTACCTCTCTCTCTCCCTCCCTCCCTCTCCCTTCCCCGTATACTGTATAAACAGGCTCTATGTGTGTGTCATAACACATCCCTCTGAGTCCTGGAGAAGATAATCTCCCACCAGTTCAGCTTCAACACAAACCACATCTTGGATTCGACAACCTGCAGGGAAAGCACTGGAGTGGATTGGAAGCATATATACTAGAGACACATCCTACAAGTATTTAATTGAAAAACAAGTTCAGCCTCATTTTAAACTCGTCGAACAACACAGTGACTTTTATGTCATTTTTAAGGAGTAAAATGTACAAGCAGCCAAATAGGATAGTCACAGATTTTGACCAAATTTAGGGGCACCTCCCCCTAAATACTTGAGTATGTCTTGATTATAATTGTTTATAGGGGAGAGAGTTTAAGAATGTGTTTTTATCAGTCGTGTCTATCAAAATGAGCATTGGGCACAGTTGTTCAAAGCTACCCAAGCATGACTTCTGCCCCAGGATGCACCTGCACTCTGGTAAAGGCATTTCCCTGATACAGTATCTTGATTAACCCTAAAAAGGACCAATGTATCATTGTGAAAGTGCAGTAACACATTTAAAAACTACACACAACAGCAGATGTTGGGAGAAAATGACACATTATGAATTGTAAAAGTCATTGAGTGAAGTTTGGACGTGTACTGGTTTGGCGATAGTTGCTGACCATGTGACATTGAAACAACGGGAACACATTTCAGGGTACAGTACTTCAGGATGTGAATTGTTCATTGTTTTATGTGTTGTTTAAAAAAAATACATTTGTAATGTATTTTCTGACTTTATTGAACAGATAAAGTCAAGCGTATTGTCTGCCTCCTTCTTTCCACTTCTTTCCTCTTTTGACCTCTGCCTCTCACCGTCCCCCCCTACTCACAAGGCAGGCAATACGCTTGACCTCATCTTTACTAGATGCTGTTCTTCTACTAATCTCACTGCAACTCCCCTCCAGGTCTCCGACCACTACTTTGTGGTGCCAGGTCTCTGACCTCCTCCCTATAGGCTGTCTCATCGTTGTCGGTGATCAGGCCTACCACTGTTGTGTCGTCGGCAAACGTAATGATGGTGTTGGAGTCGTGCCTGGCCATGCAGTCATGGGTGAACAGGAAGTACAGGAGGGGACTGAGCACGCACCCCTGAGGGTCCCCCGTGTTGAGGATCAGCATGGCAGATGTGTTGTTACCTACCCTTACCACCTGGGGGAAGCCCGTCAGGAAGTCCAGGATCCAGTTGCAGAGGGAGGTGTTTAGTCCCAGGGTCCTTAGCTTAGTGATGAGCTTTGAGGCCACTATGGTGTTGAACGCTGAGCTGTAGTTAATGAATAGCATTCTCACGTAGGTGTTCCTCTTGTCCAGGTGGGAAAGGGCAGTGTGGAGTGCAATAGAGATTGCATCATCTGTGGATCTGTTGGGGCGGTATGCAAATTGGAGTGGGTCTAGGGTTTCTGGGATAATGGTGTTGATGTGAACCATGACCAGCCTTTCAAAGCACTTCATGGCTACAGACATGAGTGCTACGGGTCGGTAGTCATTTAGGCAGGTCATCTTAGTGTTCTTGGGCACAGGGACTATGGTGGTCTGCTTGAAACATGTTGGTATTACAGACTCAGTCAGGGACATGTTGAAAATGTCAGTCAGTGAAGACACTTGCCAGTTGGTCAGTGCATGCTCGGAGTACACGTCCTGGTAATTCGTCTGGCCCTGCGGCCTTGTAAATGTTGACCTGCTTAAAAGTCTTACTCACATCGGCTACGGAGAGTGTGATCACATAGTCATCCGGAACAGCTGATGCTCTCATGCATGCTTCAGTGTTGCTTGCCTCAAAGTGAGCATAGAAGTGTTTAACTTGTCTGGTAGGCTTATGTCACTGGGCAGCTCGCGGCTGTGCTTCCCTTTGTAGTCTGTAATAGTTTTCAAGCCCTGCCACATCCGACGAGCTTCAGAGCCGGTGTAGTATGATTCAATCTTAGTCCTGTATTGACTCTTTGCCTGTTTGATGGTTCGTCGGAGGGCATAGCGGGATTTCTTATAAGTGTCCGGGTTAGAGTCCCGCTCCTTGAAAGCGGCAGCTCTCCCCTTTAGCTCAGTGTGGCTGTAATCCATGGCTTCTGGTTGGGGTATGTACGTATGGTCACTGCGGGGACGACGTCATCGATGCACTTATTGATGAAGCCAGTGATCACTGTCAATCAGCAAACATTTTCTATATTGTTCAGACAGTAAAGTCATTGTTTTTTGTGTGTTGTTTTCAACAGTGAGCCATGAAATAATTCATATTAAATCATATTAAATGTTGATATTTCTCACAACAAACACATTCATACAAGTGGTATCTGTAAGAAATTGTGGTTTGTTGTCTCATTCGTTTTCGGAATAGTTTTGAATCTGGCCTACTGCCTTTTGACACAACCTCTATCTTTCATCACTGTCATCCTCTCTATCTGTTGAATAAAGTCAGAAAAGACCTTACAAATATATATTTTTAAACAACACATAAAAAAAGATAATAACAAACAAAAAAAGACAATTCAAATCCTGAAGTACTGTACCCTGAAATGTGTTCCCATTGTTTCAACATCACATGGTCGGCAACTGTCACCAAACTACTTCCCTTAGATGGCTACACTTCACTCAATGACTTTTTCAACTCATAATTTGTCATTTTCTCCCACATCTGCAATACATCACTGTTGTGTGTAGTTTTTTAATGTGTTACTGCACTTTTACAATGATACATTGGTAATTTTTAGGGTTAATCAAGATACTATATCAGGGAAATGGCTTGATCTGAGTGCAGGTGCATCCTGGGGTAGAAGTCATGCTTGCGTAGCTTTGAACTGTTGCGCCCAAAACTAATTTTGATAGATGCCTTATAAAAACACATTCTTAAACTCTCTCCCCTATAAATAATTATAATCAGGGACATACTAAAGAATTTAGGGGGAGGTGCCCAGAACAGCTATGAGAAACCACATAGAGCAATTTGTTATTTTAGTTAAGGACTCATTGTTCAATGCAATTCTTGAAAAGTATGTGAGTGTCTGAAAATATTAAATAATATAATTAATACAACTGTTGACAAGGTCTATAATATAAATGAAATTGTGATGAAATTGTCTGATTTTTTTTTTCTATCTCACCATTTATTCAAACCAAATGCAAATCGTGTTCATGTCGTTGAAACATTGTATGGTTACCAGCCACCAGCTGGCTTATGCAAAAGGCGGTCTCTCCTCAGCTGAAACAAGGTAGTGAGAATTAGATCATGAATGTGTACAGGGACAGTCCCTTGGCTACTTAACTTCTTTCACTGTCTGTCTATCTTAATCGTCAGAGATGCTAAACTGGGACCCTGAAACACCCAGGTGACAGACTGGAGTTCACCAAGCGTGGTGCCACACAGCTGTGAGGGGCACAGAGAGGAAGAGAGAGGGGTGGGGTGTGTGAGAGAAACAGACAACTGAGAAAAGCAGAGCAGGGCCGGTGTGTGTGTGTGCATGTGTGTGTGTGTGTGTGTACTTGAAGATATCTACTACTAAAGAAAAATATAAACGCAACATGTAAAGTGTTGGTCCCATGTTTCATGAGCTGCAATAAAAGATCCTAGAAATGTTCCATATGCAAAAAATATTATTTCTCAAAAATGTTGTGCACAAATTTGTTTCCATCCCTGTTAGTGAGCATTTCTCCTTTGCCAAGATAATCCATCCACCTGACAGGTGTGGCATATCAAGAAGCTGATCGTTACACAGGTGCACCTTGTGCCGGGAATAATAAAAAGCCACTCTAAAATGTGCAGTTTTGTCACACAACACAACACAATGCCACAGATCTCATGTTTTGAGGGAGCGTGGAATTGGCATGCTGGCTGCAGAAATGTCCAACAGAGCTGTTGCCAGAAAATGTAATGTTCATTTCTCTACCAATGTCGTTTTCGAGAATTTGTCAGTACATCCAACCGGCCTCACAACCGCAGACCATGTGTAACCATGCCAGCCCAGGACCTCCACATCCAGCTTCTTCGCCTGTGGATCATCTGAGGAGGGAGAGGGGCTTTGCTGAGGAGTATTTATGTCTGTAATAAAGCCCTTTTGTGGGGAAAAACTCATTCCGATTGGCTGGGCCTAGCTCCCAAGTGGGTCAGCCTATGCCCTCCCAGGCCCACCCATGGCTGCGCCCCTGTCATGTGAAATCCATAGATTAGGGCCTATTGAATTTATTTCAATTGACTGATATCCTTCTATGAACTGTAACTCAGTAAAATATTTGAAATTGTTGCATTTATATTTTTGTTCAGTATACATCTACTATTCATACGATTAAATAATGCTGCTTGCGAGATAATGCTGTATACATAAATGTATGCAATGAATTGTATTCAGTAGGCTAGTCTATGGAAACTAAGACCGTCTGCCCACTTGAACCTGAATTGTATTTCCTTTGAACTTGAGATAGAACAGGCATGCAGTGCAAGTAGCCTAAACCTAATAATAGGTATTACAGAGTCAATCTTTGGACTGGGGGTTTATACTAGACTATGATTAGGCTACAGAGTATTATTATGGGCAAAAGTTGCAAGCATCATTTCACTGCACTATAGGCATTTACCAGGGGTATTCAAATATTACCCAATGAGGTCTGAATTAGCCTACTTCATGTTTTTTGTTCTACCTGGTAATTAATTTCACCCACCTGGTGTCCCAGGTCTAAATCATTCCCTGATTAGAGGGGAATAATGGGGGGAAAAAGCAGCAGAACTGGCTTTAGGTCCAGGTTTTAATTTGAGGAGCATATAGTCTATGGATACCCATGTTTCTCTTTTTCCCTCAGACAGGTTTCCAGGCTTGTTTTTCAAGTTCTATCAAAAGTCTATTCTCGTTTCCAGATAAACCAGTCGCGTGGGTAGGAAAACCACTGGCACCCGGAAATGCTCCACCTTCATCGGCTTCCCATACCAAGTCAAAGCCACCGGCAAATTGGAATGTGATTTATCTGAGTTCAGAGACAGGTCTAAGAGTGTCTCGACAGGGCAACATACGACCATTTAGGCTACTTTTGAGCAGAAACGGGTGAGTTTGAACTTTCATTTCTTCAGAAATTTCGACTAACTTCGTTTATTTTTTCATTCATTCATCAGCAGCATCCATTTACGGGAAAATTCAGGTAGCACTTCACAACTTGATCCATCCTGAAAGAGTGCAGTTTGTGCAGTAGCCTAACAAAGAGGGTTTCCGACAAACTGTTTTAATGTGTAACAATTCGATAGTCTCCGGTTTAAATCGTTACAAAGTTGCATCATCCATGACTGTCACACTAGTGACATCCCGCCCACGCTTTCACAATTTCGGAAGGAAATGCAAGTCTTTGCCGCGCTCTTCCAAATTACCCATAATTCACACAGCTGTGAGTAATCAACCGTGAATAACTTGCGGCAAGGCCTAATTTTCCCTCTTTATAGCGCATATAATGTAATCTTACCTTCTTAGCCTACCTTTCCATTTTGCATTTTCTACACCTGACCTGGGCCGGGTGGTTCTAACGATGAAACCGGGCCCTGATGTGTAGGCCAATTCATTACGCCTATTTTGCAACGAAAACGAACATTTATATTGGACACATTCCACTAGGTCCCTCCCTGTTCCGTTCTTAACTGGTAAAAGGTTTCCGTTAAAATACTTAATGAATACACCCCTGGATTCATCGTGTGTTCTCAATGAGCAACTAACGCATCTTGACTGAAAATATAAAACTGTGCTCAAGGCTACTTCATGTGGGCGTTTTTAAAAGACACCGAAGTTTAGTTAGACAATGGCCAAGATTGCACAAAGCAGCAGCCAAATATGTGTATTTGACCAATAAAATTGAATTTTATTTATGTCTGGAATTTACAAGTCTATTACTATTGGCCAAGTGAATGTGCAATAACAATGCTCTTCTCTCATCACTGGTTATTTTGGTTGTGTGGTGTCTCAACACTAACTCACTTTGTGTCCATGTCTGTCTGTGAGTGGATAGAGATGGCCAGCCAGAGTGAGGTGATTGACCGGTTGAGGGCTACGTTCCGGTCGGGCGTGACCATTCCAGAGCAGTTCCGTATGACCCAGCTCCAGAACCTTCTCTCCCTGGTCGAAGAAAACGAGCAGCTTATACAAGATGCTCTCCATAAGGACCTCCATAAGGTACTACTATACACTCTGTCCCCTCTGCCTCCCTCTCTCCACCTCTCATTATTTCCTCTGTTGGTCGCCCCTCGTCCTCTTTCCCTGTCCCTTCTTCTTCACCTCTCCCCTCTATTTCTCTTTTTGTCCTGTTCCCTCTCTCCCGCTATTGTTTCACCTTCACCTGTTTAGTCTTTGGTTAACACAAACATTTCGCTACACCCGCTATAACATCTGCTAAACACGTGTATGTGACAAATAACATTTGATTTGATTCTCTCCTCTCTCCCCCCATAGCCCAAGTTTGAGTCAGTCCTGTCAGAGATTCAGATAACGCTGAATGACCTGTACTTCGCCATGGAAAACCTCAGGACCTGGATGCAGCCGGAATACAACATTGGCAAGAATCTGGTATAGATTCCGTCAACGTTCACTGTCAACTGTTTGACTCTACCACTTTTTACTATGTCTCAACATGTAAACACACACAATTGGAATATTTTTTACTGACATGCTGCTTCTGTAATAACTGTCCAAGAAAACCCTTTTTCCTCTCCATCCTTTTAGGCCACTAGGATGGACGACTGTTTCATACGCAGGGAACCCTTGGGGGTAGTTTTAATCATCGGGGCGTGGAACTACCCTCTCCATCTTATTCTCTTACCTTTGGTTGCTGCAATTGCTGCAGGTACACATATATCATTTGTATACCTATAGGCTTTGTTAATAATAATGGATTGGATTTATAGCGTTTTTACAGTAGCTCAAAGCATTTTATATCCACCACCAATGTTGCCTTGTCAGTAATGTACAGTACCAGTCATACATTTGGACACCTATTTATTCAAGGATTTTTCTTTTCTTTTTTACTATTTTCTACATTGTAGAATAATAGTGAAGACATAAACTATGAAATAACACATGGAATCATGTAGTAACCAAAGTGTTAAACAAATCAAAATATATTTTAGATTCTTCAAATAGCCACCCTTTGCCTTGACAGCTTTGCACACTCTTGGCATTCTCTCAACCAGCTTAATCTGGAATGCTTTTCCAACAGTCTTGAAGGAGTTACCTCATATGCTGAGCACTTGTTGGCTGCTTTTCCTTCACTCTGCGGTCCAACTCATCCCAAACCATCTCAATTGTGTTGAGGTCGGGTGATTGTGGAGGCCAGGTCATCTGATGCAGCACTCATCATTCTCCTTGGTAAAATAGCCCTTACACAGCCTGGAGGTGTGTTGGGTCATTGTCCTGTTGAAAAACAAATGATAGTCCCACTAAGCCCAAACCAGATGGGATGGCGTATTGCTGCAGAGTGCTGTGGTAACCATGCTGGTTAAGTATGCCTTATTCTAAATAAATCAGTGTCACCAGCAAAGAAGAACTCAGTTCTTGAAGTTTTCCAGATTGACTGACCTTCATGTCTTAAAGTATTAATGGACTGTTGTTTCTCTTTACTTATTTGAGCTGTTCTTACCATAATATGGAATTGGTCTTTTACCAAATAGGGCTATCTTCTGTATACCACCCCTACCTTGCCACAACACAACTGATTGGCTCAAACGCACTAAGAAGGAAAGAAATTCCACAAATTTAACTTTTATGAAGGCACACCTGTTAATTGAAATGCATTCCAGGTGACTGCCATGAATGTGCAAAGCTGTCGTCAAGGCAAAGGTGGCTACTTTGAAGAATCTCAAATATAAAATTTATTTTGATTTAACACTTTTCTGGTTACTACATGATTCCATATGTGTTATTTCATAGTTTTGATGTCTTCACTACTATTGTACAATGTAGAAAATAGTAAAAATAAAGAACCCCTTGAATGAGTAGGTGTGTCCAAACTTTTGACTGGTACTGTATATGTAAAGTGAATGCTTATTCTCTTAGCATGTCATTATTGATTAGGTTTGATTTTGTGATGATGACATTATATTTATTCCATGATGTCATGAACCAGGAAACTGTGCCGTTCTGAAGCCGTCAGAGATCTGTCAGGCCACCGAGCAACTCCTGGCAGAACTCCTCCCCAAATACCTGTCTCAGGTAACGCACACACTGCTTTGGTTCTCCCCTGCTTCTGTTACCTGTTGTGGATCATCAGTGCAATGCAGCACAACTGTGCCATATTTGCTCAATACCCATCCACCCATTTATCACTACTGTCACTTACAGTTTGTTTTTAATGTTTGAGTTTTGCCCTCTGATTATTGTAGGACTGCTATGCAGTACTATGTGGGGGAGCAGAGGACACCAAGTCATTGCTGAAGAATAAATTTGACCACATCTTCTACACAGGTAAAGTCACACAGAGGACTCCCTAGACCAATAATATATATTACCTCAATTCCTGTTTTTAGTATGTTTTAAAATGTCGGCTGTATGCCCCTTTTCCCCCTCCTCTCCCTTCACCCTCCCCCATCTCCTCCCCAGGTTCCCAGGCAGTAGCCCGCTCCATCCTGCTAGCGGCGGCGCCTCACCTGACCCCGGTCACCCTGGAGCTGGGCGGCAAGAGCCCCTGCTTCATCTATGGCCGTATCGACATCCAGAAGGCCGCCAAGCGCCTGTGCTGGTCCAAGTTCTTCAACACTGGCCAGAGCTGCGTGGCGCCCGACTACCTCCTCTGCACTGCCCAGACCCGGGACGCCCTGCTGCCCGCCCTCCAGGAGACCCTACAGACCTTCTACGGGCTGGACCCCGGGGCGAGCCCAGACATGGGGCGCATCGTCAACCAGCGCCACTGGAGACGCCTGGTGGACATGCTGGGGAAGTCCAAGGGGAAGGTGGTGATCGGAGGGGACAGCCGCGAGGAGGACAGGTATATCGGTGAGTTTGGGGTGATACAGGAGAGGACTATGAGATGCAGGCAGTAGTGTTGAGTTTGGTTTGTATACTGCTGCCACCTTGTGGGTGTGAATGCAAGTTGAAAGATTGTTGAAATAGGTTTAGGTGGTAGCCTTGCTGTTAAAGTGGCTTGACATTCAAATATGAGTAAGCGGGCATATAGAAGCAAATGCTTGCTGACCAAGTGGTGTTTCTAACTCCCACAGTGTTGGTGGACGTGCAGGAGTCTGATGTTTCTATGGTGTTTCTAGCTCCCACAGTGTTGGTGGACGTGCAGGAGTCAGATGCTCTGATGCAGGAGGAGATCTTTGGCCCCATCCTGCCCATCCTAACCATAGAGTCTCTGGAGGAGGGCATAGACTACATCAACCGCCAAGAGAAACCCCTGGCTCTCTACGTCTTCTCTGACGAGACCTCGGTACATTACAGCACACAGGGGACCTTCATTACAGCACATATATGTTATTTTCTTATATTGTTATAGTCATGTTGGCCTCCTCCACAGAGCTCCTATAATTTAAAGTTGTATATGTAGTTCTATGGCCGCCTCTGCCTTCACTCTTATGGAATAAATGCATGTTCCTCCCCTCTCGCTGTCAGGTGGTGACCACAGTGTTGAACAATACCAGTAGTGGGGGTTTCTGCGGCAATGATGGTATAGTACACATGGCCTTGCCAGGCCTGCCCTTTGGAGGAGTTGGTAAGTGTGTGTCTGACAACGTAAATAAAGTAGTCATTATCAGAAGAAAAGCACTAGACATGGATCTGATCACCGTGTATCATGTTGCCCTGTCATCTACCCTCCAGGTGCCAGTGGGATGGGCAGCTACCACGGCCGCTGGGGCTTTGAGACGTTCAGCCACAGGCGGGGCTGTATGAACCGGAGCTGGTTGCTGGAGAGGGTCAACGTCCTGCGCTACCCGCCCTACAGCGACTACAACCTAGGCTGGTTGCGCTGGGCCACCACATTCAAGAAGAACAGCTGGGGAGGCTGCTCAGTCATGTGAATGACACTCAGTGCGTGCATGACTGTACTCCCAAAGCCAAATGGGCTTTCCTTAAAGGTCCAATGCAGCCATTTTTATCTCAATATCAAATCATTTTTGGGTAACAGTTAAGTACCTTACTGTGATTTGTTTTCAATTAAAATGGTCAAAAAGCAACAAAAATAGCTTCTTAGCAAAGAGCATTTTCTCAAGCAAGAATTTTGCTAGGACTGTCTGGGAGTGGAAAACAAGCTGTTCTTGGCAGAGAGGTTTAGAACTCTTTCTTTTTGGTCTAGTAACTCATTTACCGCCTGGTGTTGTCACCAGGTATTACAAAACTCCCATCCCACCTAAAAGGGCTTACATTTCAGGCAGTCTTTTTAAACCGCTCTTACACTAAAAGGGTATTATAATTTTTCACAGTATTATTCCAACATCATAGTGTGGAATTATATAAAACACAGGAAAATCATGTTTTTGACTGCACTGGGCCTTTAAAGTATCTGTCCAGTGTTCCAGATTTCTATTAAATAATTTACCTAAAATGAATTTAATTAAGGATGTTAAAAAACAGCTTTTCTCTGTGCCTTGCTTGGCCTGATTGGAAACAGTGGTTTGGGCGTATACTGGTAAAAAAAAGCTGACTTGCCAGCTCAGCCAATGAGATGCACAAACACTTGAATATTCAAATTAGCTACCAACTCCATGTGGAGCAGCAGGCTTGCCTTCTTTTTGGGGGCCTTGGCTGTGAATACGTTTTCCGCCCCGTCCACTAAGGATCCGGATCACATTCTGCACTTTATTTTATGCACACTACATGACTGCTGCTTACACTCCCCCGTCCTTTAGGTTCTGTCTTTACTTACCCTCTTCTGAACCATGATGATGGTGCCTATCTCTGCCTCATGTTTCTGAACAGCTGAAATAAAATAAAAACTGAATGACCATTCCCCAAAATATTTATTGAAGGCTATACAACCTTTCTCGGTTGTAACAGATATTTTAGTTGCACAAGCGGGACTCATTAAACAAACAGCGTTTTGTGTGATGTAGGCCCCCCCATACTCAACTGGTGGACCGTATTGGTCGGCCTTCGACCCCTGGTGTCATATAAACACACACAAGACATGAAAGAATGTGTAGAATTGCAGACGTTTTGCTTTAAAACAGCAAAAAAAATCTTTGCCATGTGCATAATGTGTAGAATGCAGGAAAGTTAGCTTTAAAACTGCAACATTTTCTCTCCGCCAACAAGAGGGGTGTGAACAGTTTGGGGTCGCATGGGTTGTGAGGTGGGGGTTTGTTACTACATCGATAAATTACATTATCCATCCGGACCGTTGCCACCTAGGAAATTTGTGTGACTGGACCTTCTCAAATAGTACTTGAGTACCCCTGATGTAGGCTAATCTTTATAGTTACTGCCATATCGTAGTAGTATTATTGCGAGAGAATAAAGGAGAAGTACAGGAGTAGAGTTTGTGAAAAAAGAATAACTCCCCACTTTTGCATAGGAACTCTCTGCGTTTGAAACACACACAGGCCCTACTAACTGCTATTTCACTTCTCAATGATCATGCAAGTACAGAATGAGTAGGCTACCTAGCGGTTCCACCTCCAGTCTGCCTAAGATTCTAGGCAGCCCGAGCATGTGTATCCGGACCGGTAACCAGAGCCTGACAATGGGCGCCCTTATCGTTTGTCAACTACTGCCTGCTACACTGAACAAAAATATAAACGCAACAATTTCAACGATTTTACTGAGTTACAGTTCTGTCACGAGAATTTCTATCTCTAATTAATCAAACTTAATGCTCTGAATAATTCCCAGAGGGTGTAAATTCTCTGGATTAATCATGAATTAAACAAAGGTCCGCAACCAGCAAGAATGATCTGCATTTTTATTCATGGAGAGCTCTGGCGCCAAAAAACATACATACAGCTTTTATATCCCTTGACACACAAAGGCACTTTGCTCCGCCCACCTTTAAACCGTTTCTTAGTCCCCTTCACCCTGGAATGCTTTCTCAACAGTTTCTAACTTCCCCCCTCTGTTAGTGGGTTGACACTACATTATAACTCTAACACCTCACACATTTATACTGTATTTGGGGTGAAATCCTTTAGTCATTATTCTTAAAATACAAATTAATCTATCAAGTTCATATAAGGAAATCAGTCAATTGAAATAATTTCCGTAGGTCCTAATCTATGGATTTCACATGACTCGAGGGCATATGCCCACCCACTGGGGAGCCAGGCCCAGCCCATAAGAATGAGTTTTTCTCCACAAAAGGGCTTTATTATAGACAGAAATACTCCACAGTTTTATCTGCTGTCCGGGTGGCTGGGCTCAGACGATCCCGCAGGTGAAGAAGCCGGATGTGGAGGTCCTGTGCTGGTTACACGTGATCTGCGGTTGTGAGGCCGGTTGGACGTACTGCCAAATTCTCTAAAACAATGTTGGAGGCAGCTTATGGTAGAGAAATGAACATTACATTTTCTGGCAACAGCTCTGGTGGACATTCCTGCAGTCAGCATGTCAATTGCACACTCCCACAACTGCACATTTAGAGTGGCCTTTTATTGTTCTTGATATGCCACACCTGTCAGGTGGATGGATTATCTTGGCAAAGGATAAATGTTCACTAACAGGGATGTAAACAAATTTGAGCGCAATAAGCTTTTCGTGCTTATGAAAAAATGTGGATATTTTATTTAATCTCATGAAACATGGGACCAACACTTTACATGTTGTTTTAATTTTTGTTCAGTATATTTGTGATCATTTTTATAGTTATGCTGCCATATTGTAGCGAGAGTTGCTGAAAAAAGAACTAGCCAAATGTTTGCAATGACGAGAAAAATAATTGCTATCTTGACTGCCTGTATGTCTTACTTGTGTTTGATATACTTGCCTAAATATACTGTTACAACAAAGTTTGGACGAACATGTTGATCATGTTTTCTGTGTACAACATGATAGCTGCATGTTAGCCTAACACCCCTCCTGAAAAAGAACATGAAATTGCACTTGAGGCATGGAATGCATAGTTCGAACATGCCCACCATATCTTTAGTGTACAACACAAAGTTTCCCCCTCCATGTCAAGGAGAGGGGGAGCGGCAGCGGAGCAGTTGGAGCACTAAGCAGAAGCTACACTACATTGCCAAAAGTATGTCGAACATCTCATTCCAAAATCATGGGCATTAATATGCAGTTGGTCCCCCCTTTGCTGCTATAACAGCCTCCACTCTTCTGGGAAGGCTTTCCACTAGATGTTGGAACATTGCTGTGGGAACTTCCATTCAGCCATGAACATTAGTGAGGTCTGGCACTGATGTTGGGCGATTAGGCCTGGCTCGCAGTCGGCGTTCCAATTCATCCCAAAGGTGTTCGATGGGGTTGAGGTCAGGGCTCTGCAGGCCAGTCAAGTTCTTCCACACTGATCTCAGCAAACCATTTCTGTATGGATCTCGTTTTGTGCATGGGAGCATTGTCATGCTGAAACAGGAAAGGGCCTTCCCCAAACTGTTGCCACAAAGTTGGAAGCAAAGAATCGTCTAGAATGTTATTGTATGCGATGGAGATTGCATGGCTGTGTGCTTGATTTTCTACACCTGTCAGCAACGGGTATGGCTGAAATAGCAGAATCCACTAATTTGAAGGGGTGTCCACATACTTTTGTGTATGTAAGCAGCAGAGTGGACAGCAGCTACAAAAAATAATATATTCTTGCCATGGCAAGTTGGGTTCCAGAAAATTGCGGCCACTCCATTTTTGTACCAATACCGAAGGCTACTTACTGCCTGTAGTTAAATGGGATTAAGGATTTGGAAACTCATAATGGAACTACTAGAGCAATTCACTATAACAGCAATAAACATTGAGAGTTGTGTCCATTTGATCTTTCACTATTTAAATTCCTGATATTTTTGTTATTAGCTAACGTTAGTTACAGCTAGCAAGCAAGTCGCGATTGCTAGGAGCAAAGCTAGCTATCTAGATAGCTGCTGCTACATCTATCAACAACAGCTAACTAGCTTTCCTCGGTTCTTCACATCCAACTTTTAGCTACAAACCACAGGATTGAAAATAGGGAATGGCGATGGTTTTTGTGTGGAGGATTTGCTTTCTTGTTGCTCAGCTAGCTAGCGAAGTTACAAACCCCATCATTTGAAATGGAATTTGTATAGACTGACTCCTTTTTGCTAACACAACCTGTGGATTGCTTGGCTTGTGCGCTGCAGTGTGCCCTCTGAGCCCGTGGCTCCCCTAGTGTACTCTTCTGCTCCCCATCAGAGAATTTGGGAGAAAAGCTGCTGGACCAATCAGGCGGGCCTGTCCCGGCTAAGGAGGATGATGTCATTCTCCAAGCAAATTTCAAGCATTTTTTGATACGGTTTGTTTGAGATGGGGTTTAACTGAGCAGGTTTTCTCTCATTTATGCTTTGGCCACAACTACAAGTAAAGGATGAGTCAACAACATTATTTGGGTATGAGCAAACAGAATGAGCTTTTAAAAATGAGACTTTCACTGGACAGTTACTTTAATGCATTTAGTGCATGACCTTTGCATTAACTGTTTACATTAATCAGCTTGCTACCTGACCATTTACTCTCAGAAGAGTAATTTTTTAAGTGGTGTTTTATAGTATATGGTATTGCTGTCAACAAATCTTACTATCAATGACACTGTCACATCTTGGACAATGCAGTGTTTGCTGCTCATTTCTTACCAACTGGACTGAGTTCAACACACATTTTATATTTTTTTGTTATTTTTGTCCCGGTACTTGTTTGGTTTCATTGGTCTGTGGTTTCTCATGGGCACACGCCACACAAGGTTTCTCCATTAACTGTTTGTCT
Organism: Coregonus lavaretus; assembly: GCF_964263955.1. Lineage (NCBI taxonomy): Eukaryota > Metazoa > Chordata > Actinopteri > Salmoniformes > Salmonidae > Coregonus > Coregonus lavaretus. The sequence continues at coordinate 26,731,357 of NC_140015.1, read as the reverse complement.
CAAGTCAGTTTCAATGTGCCTGTTTGGTTTGAGTACTTGAAAAGAAGGCTGTATTTGGATAGGGCCATTGACTCAGCAGAAAGGAGCTGTGAGAAAAGGGGAAAGAGGTGCTACCTGTGGTTCTGGTTTAACCAGGTTATTCAAGGCAGGGACACAGGCTGCATCTCAATAGTCTTGATTGGCTTCTTTCCCTTATCTCCTCTCCATTACAATGATCTGGAAAAATGAAGAAAGGTGAAAGTAATGTGGTAGATGCCAATGGCTTTCACCTGTCCTGTTCTTTCAAGTCTTTGCAGTTAAAGGGAAGGAGAGCCACTATTGCCATCCACCTAGGGTGTGGTTTCAGTTCTGTGTGTTCACTTCTGCTTCCTCCACTCGTTTTGCTTTGACCCATCTTATCAGATCAGTATAGATGAGTGGAAGCCACTATATTGAAATGTTTCCCCAGCTTTTTAAATGGACTGGCTACCAGGATCTGGAGAGCTAAAGGGTTTTTAGCATTGTTGCACAAGACCTGCTTTGTTTAACATAGTTATTCACATTACGGTATTATGTAACAATTTTACTGGGTTTTGTTAGATGCTGTATGTAGTGTGTATATTGTATGTTAGGTGGTGGATGGATGTTTTTTGTTAATTTTATAAAGTTATTTGTCCAGAAGGCATGTTTAACTAATAAAACCTTACTTTACATGAATACATTTATTGGCTTATACTTTAAGCTTGTTAAAGTAGTGTCAATTGCACTGTTATTTGCCCCATTCACCCTCATCCCAGCATGTTGCTTTTCTATGCAAGTCATTGCATCATTAGTGCTTTACTCAATGACTTTCTGAACATACAGAATATTAGGTAATGCTATTGAATATAATGGTAAGGTGACTGAAAAATGTTTGTCAATGTCATGGAGACAAAAAAATAAATATTTTCAATTTCCATCATGAAAACGCATAGAAACTCTTACAAGACGGGCTTTCTTTATCTCCAAAAGCCCTCAAGTCACATCATAGAATCTGGGCTGACAGAGTGAGGCACTCTATAGGCTTACACAAGTCACGTGTATATTGCAAAAGAAAACAGTTCAGTTGATCTCATCACTGAAGCAATCAATAGACTTTACTTGTTACAGACTGGTGAATCACACATTGATACCAATTTGTTTTTGTTTTTTTACATCAGGGCCTGTATTCATAACGCATCTAAGAGTAGGAGTGCGGATCTAGGATCAGTTTTGCCTTGTCTGTCATTATGAATAAGATTGGAGGAACTGATCCTAGATCAGCACTCCTACTCTTAGATGCTTTATGAATACAGGCCCTGGTTGGGTGTGTGATTCAAAGAAAATGTATTTTATTCCAGTTTATGAAAATCAACATCACAACTGTCATGGCTAGTACAAATAGGGGCTATATTGCTTCCTTCACTGTAGAGATCTGCAGTCTCATTAGTGTTTGTGGTAAATACAGTGTACATATTATGGGGGACAGTACAAATCTGAGATTGGGCAAAAATTATCAAATTCTTAAATGTAAATATTCAAATACTGCTGCATTTTGCCGCCTCCTCTCCCAGAAGTTTCTCCAGCACGGAGGTATACAACGCAGGTCCTCTGTTCCAAACCGACCCCTAGCCCCTATCCACCCAGGGCACTTCTGTAGATCTCAAAGGAATGGATAGGTATAAGCAATATGGTAATAGCTCCACTTTGCCCTCTGGTAGGCTACCCTGTAACTTCTCCCATATTAGTATCCACTCCAATGCATTTGGATTTACAGAAGTGCGGCATATTGCCTGTACCTGTCCAATCCATTCCGATCTACAGAAGTGCCTATAGGTGGGTAGAAGCTAGGAGATGGCGTGGGACTGTTTCCTGGTAGTCTCAGAGGTCAGGGTTCGGGTTTGTATGAGGAGGGGGGGTTTGTCCCTGGAGGGCCCTGCTCGGTGGCGGAGGTTTGGGAGGCTGACGAGGGGCAGGTGGCAGCAGGGGGCTCCTTCTGGACCAGCTCTGGGTCGTCCTGGCCCGCCTGGGGAGGATGCACCAACACTCGGTCGATGATCCCAAAGTCCTGTGCCTCAATAGGGCTCATGTAACGATCTCTCTCCATCACACCCTCTGGGAGAAAGAAAACAGGAGGGAATAATTTTGTGGTTATGAGTTTTGGTGAAAATGTGTGACACATTGGTGGTGGCTGAGGGGAGTTCACTCCTCTCACATTATTACAACGTGCTTTGAGTGAGGAAGGACTCAGTCAATCATCAAATCACTTAACCTTGAATTAGCGCTTGAATTTAGTTAGCGGAGTCACTAATTGATAGGCCTTGTCAACATGGGACTCGGAGGCTATGGAACATTTTCCATCAGACAATTTAGGGTATTTCAATTACTTTCAAAGACATTTCAAAGTAAGTATTTTGAGATTTTTTATTGGAATATTGAAATGTTGAATATTGGGATGTATTTGGAAATACACTTGGAAAGTATTGGCATATATTAGAAAATACTCAAATACGTGTATTTTCAAGTGTATTTTCAAATATAATTTCATGCATTTGAACCCAGGTCTGTTTGGTCCTAGGGGTATTTGAAATAAGGCTGAGGCTGCACGATCGAATCAAACTGCCCCGTTCCACTCCTGTCCTGCCCCCCTGGACGCCTCTTCCCCAGAGCTAAACAACCGAATCACGTCCCTGCCTCATATTTATGAACAGCTGAAATAAAAACCCTGCAGCGACTTAAACTAACATTCCCTAATTTGGGATGTAGGCTATAACTTTCTCTGTCGGTTGTAACTAAGGATATTGCAGTAGCACAAACATAAGCAGGAGGCGGTCTACACATTGCATTGGGGCAAAACAACTTTCGCTTCTCAATGATCAAGCAACGCCACACGATTTGATACAGCACATAATTGAAATTAGCCAGAGTTGCCTGTTGTACCTGTGTACAGCCTAAAGTTCTGCGCATGGTAACCAGAGTTTGACAATGGGCTTGTTTGTAAAGTAGAAAATCCCACATGCCCAGAAGGTTTGGTTGTTTAGCTATCAAAAGGAGGTGTCCAGAGAATTCAGCCACTCCATTGAAATAATGTATTTGGAAATATGTATTTGAAATTAGTTTTGGCTATTTATAGGAAGTTATAAGAAAATACTTTCAGATACTTCAAATGGAAGTAGCTGATTTGGCCACATTATTTGAAAATACTCTAATACACAGAAAATAAGTATTTAAATAAAAAATAATTAAATAAGCATGTATTTGAACACAGGTCTGTTTTCAATATTGGGAACTTTTGTCTGCTTTTCCCTCTGAGCCAGACTCTACTGAACTGGATGCCTTAGCTACTTACCTATATGTGTCAACAGCTGGCCAGTGTGTTTAGCATAGAGTTGATTGATCTGTTTCTTTAGCTTCATGATCTCCTCAGCCTGAATGGCGATGTCTGTAGCCTGACCCTAATAACACACAGGAGAGAGAAGAGAGATGTTATGTAAAGGCAACTGACAACTGTTATTTATCAGCTGAGGTGTCAAAATACTGAACTCATACCAATAGCCTATGGACAATTACAGGTCTGGCTTTTGATAGCAACACAAGCTAACCAACCAACAGTTGTCCCAGGTTCTCTAACCCCCCCTATCCCCTTACCTGTCGGACTTCACCCTACCCCCCCCCCCCCCCCAGCTCCTATTCTTGCTGCCGCCCTGGTCCCATTAACACTTGCCCCCCTGCACCTTTCCCTCCTTACCCTGGCCCCTCCAGAGGGCTGGTGCAACATGATGCGGGCGTTGGGCAAAGAGTGCCTCATGCCGGCAGTGCCTGCAGCCAGAAGAAGACTGCCCATGCTGGCTGCCTGGCCCACACACCACGTGGAGATGGGGTTGAGGATGTACTGCATGGTGTCGTAGATGGCCAGGCCTGCAGTCACAACACCGCCTGGGGGGGGGGGGGGGAGGAGGATAGGAACATCAAGGTGAATCAGGATTGATGGTTTGTTGGATTTAGTTCATGAATGGTTCTTCTCCCAGACTTTTCTAATCTCTCCTTAAAGCTGGAATCCATAGCGGTGAAACTGCCACGTCTGTTTGCGATATTACAACAAAGACATTACTTCAACACTTTTTTTTTCTTCCTCTCACATCATTGCACGCACAATAAAACATACTTTTTTTTTTACCATTGATGCTGGATGCTCATTTCCTCAAAACAATAACAAATGCATCTGGGGCTGTTGAGCCTATCACGGATCTCAGCTTTAACGTTGAAACCTATGATGTTCATTTGAAGTCAAGGTAAAAATATTCTGAATGCACCCTTTATCTCCTATCACTGTCATCTGATCCATCTGTCCCTTTTGTGTTCTCTCCCCTCCAATCAAGAAACATGCTTTTTACCAAGTAACCCATCCCTATTTCGCCAACCATCCCCTGCCACCATCTGTTCCTCCACCATTTTTATGGAAGGTCCCCCTCATCTCCTTCCCTCTTTCACTCTTCTCTTACCAGGACTGTTGATGTACATGTGGATGGGTTTGTTGTTGCTCTCTGACTGCAGAAAGAGCAGCTGAGCAATAACCAGACTGGCCACAGAGTCGTCAATCTGAAAAAAGGCAGAGAGAGGGAGAAGAGAGAGATTAACAAATGAATCTTAACTGCAACAGCACTCAGCTGGAACTCCGATTGTGTTTACATGTCCTAATGTAACCGGTGTGAAATGGCTAGCTAGTTAGCGGTGCGCGCTAGTAGCGTTTCAATCGGTGACATCACTGACTCTGAGACCTTGAAGTAGTTGTTTCCTTTGCTCTGCAAGGGCCGCGGCTTTTGTTTAGCGATGGGTAACGGTGCTTCGAGGGTGACTGTTGTCGATGTGTGTCGATTATGCCGATAAAGATAAGCAGAGTAAGGTGTATACATGTGTCATGACTAATGCCATACTCTGCCTACTGCCATAATCAGTTTCATATCGAATTATTAGTGTGCATGTAAACATACTCAATTTCTCCTGGTGTAGGGTTTGAATCCCAACCCATTACACAGACAGTGACACACAGCTAGATTTACCTGCCCCATTACACAGACAGTGACACACAGCGAGACTTACCGGCCCCATTACACAGACAGTGACACTCAGCGAGACTTACCTGCCCCATTACACAGACAGTGACACACAGCTAGACTTACCTGCCCCATTACACAGACAGTGACACACAGCTAGACTTACCTGCCCCATTACACAGACAGTGACACACATCTAGACTTACCTGCCCCATTACACAGACAGTGACACACAGCTAGACTTACCTGCCCCATTACACAGACAGTGACACACAGCTAGACTTACCGGCCCCATTACACAGATTATCCTCTCCCTTAGCAGACGAGAGTAGATGTCATATGCCCGCTCTCCTCGACCCTAAGAAAGAAGAGAAAGACAGGGAAAAAGAAAGCAAGAGGAAGATATTTGAACATTGGAAAGCAGTTAGACCAGCTAGGACCAGGAACTGACAGCTGAACAACTCATTTCGAAACCGTTCCAAACCGAGAGTGAATCAGGTTGCATAGAAATGTTGCAGTCCTAAATAGAACTCTGTTGGGGTTCCAATTCTTACCGTCTGTTCCACAACGATAGGTATGAGAGGACTACTCCATTGAGCACTGTGGTGGATGGTCCTGTGTGACTTTAAAGCTGTCACTCCACATTGTAACACCCTCTAAGAGAGAGGGATGGAGAGAAGGGAGAAAGAGAGTTATTGACATTTGTCTCTGTAAGGTCTTAAACCTGCCCAACACGGTTTACATTTAGGTTATTTCAATAATTCTATATGGAAAAGTTCCATTCAGAGATAGCATGGTTATTTTTTTCCAACCCTGGCCTCTTGAAGTGTGTTCAAGACAAAGCTATCAATTGTATTATGATCTTACTCTGAACATTACACACATATTTTTCTTGCCACTCCCAAGTAGAAAATGTTACAGTTGCTCATGATTTCACATTAACAGCTAGGAAAATGTTTTTCTTTAAAGTGTCGCCAGATTTAGCTAGCTGAAGATGGGAATGGGTTAGGTTAGCTACACAATTTTGGTTATGTTACACAAGTGTGGCTAGCTAGCTCACTGGCTATTTCATCGTCGCAGGTGCATGATGTAAACTATTCACCTGAGGCGAGAATGCACCGCTCAGAAGACAAATAACCTTTGCGCATTGTAATCCCTATAGTTTACAACACAAACGATGCATTTCCAAAAGGTGTTTTCAGTCTTTCTCTCCAATACTTACTCGTATAAGCATTGTGATGTATTGTAATGTGCAATCCCCTCTGTTTGACCCCAATTCAACCGGAAACAATAATATTTTGAGCGTTGAACTGTTCCTGAAGTCGCTGAGCAATATTCCTCTGTCATGTGACGAGTTTGTGTTTAAAGCCTCGAATATATAGTTAGTGGCTGTTGGCGCTAGATGGCAATCGTGCACAAGAAAAACCCACTAATTTAATACTATTGTTTATTGTTGACTTGATAATTCAATACATTTCAGATATCAAATATTTGTAAAATACAACAGCCTACTTGTTATATAAATATACTATTGAATAATGTGATGAATAATGCTTAACATTCAATTTCATTAAAAGACAGAAATGTGTGTTGAAGAGCAAAAACTCGTGACATTGTAGATGGTGGTCTGGTCTCTATAAATAAACAAATGAAAAAAGGAGCACATGACGGGACTTTATTTCGCTAATGAAATCCTCGTGGTTCTAGGGTTGTTTTGAAAAAGGCTCTTTATACAATTGAGTTTTATAAAACAGCAATTGAGAGCCATTCTCATAAAATACGTTTCTGTACATTTACTTCACCATAGCCAACTGTAGGCCTATAAACCAGTGCATTATTGGCGACACAATATAAAACCCAAAGGTGTCTTGTTTTGTACGCTTTGTACAAAATAATAAAATGCAGGACGACAGGATATTTATAAACGTAGCTCTTTATTAACTAGCTATAACGTGCATGTCCATGTGTCTCTGGCCATGATCATCTTAGAATGACCTCACCACCTGGGTGGTCTTAACCAATCATTGCACAGTATGATGCATCCAATTACAATTCAGTATGGTGACACATATGAATATTACATCCCCCTTCTTTTAAAAAAAAAGAAAAAATATGTGGAACAATAAAGCGTTTCTTTTGAATATATGCTCTGTAGTTTGAACTCGAGGTAAGTAACCATTTAAACTGCACCAACTGCATCAACATAACAGACAAACAATGATTCAGCATATTGTTATTTTTAGAACAAATATTTCTCAGCAACTCAGCTTTTCACTGTAGCAATGACATCTCAACATATCAAACAAATACAATACCAAAGCATTTCAAGTTAACTTTCAATAACAAGTTTACAGTCTGGAAACTCTTTTAGGGCAGCGATCCGCCTACACCCTTTGACATTTCACAGGTCTAGGACAGCTCTAGGCTTGACCTCTCTTCCTGACCTTGTGTGATATGAAGCTGAGCATGCTTCTGTGTCAGTCAACAGTTCTTGTGGTGTTGCAGGTAAGTATGGTGTATGTTGTGTTGTGTCTGTGTTTAGTCCACCCCGTTCTCTTTCAGGGGAACAGTTCATCTCGTCAGTGTGTTGTTCTTTTGTGTTCAGTAGGTGACGACGATTGCGGCGGTACACCGCTCCTTCTGCGGTGCGAACGAGATATGAACGTTCAGTGTCAGCTGGTTGGATGACGACTGCTGGCTTCCAGTAGCCATGCTCCTGGATTCTAACTGACTCTCCGTCGTTCAGTGGTGGCAGTGGTCTGGCTGACCTGTCGTAGTATCGCTTTTGCTGTTGTTGTCTCTGTGCACGTTTTGCATGCACTTCCTTGTAGCTGACGACCTCAGGTTGCAGCTGCTGGTTGGTGCTGGGAAGGATTGAGCGAAGTTTGCGGCTCATCAACAGCTGGGCTGGTGATTTGAAGTTGTCAACTGGAGTGTTGCGGTATTCAAGGAGACTGAGGTAGGGGTCTCTCTTGTCTGCTTTTGCTTTGTCCATGAGTGATTTAGCGATCTGCACAGATTTTTCAGCAAGGCCATTACTTTGAGGGTAATGTGGGCTTGTGGTGACGTGTGTGAACTCCCATGCTTTTGTGAAGGATTCAAACTCATTTGATTTGTAACAGGGCCCATTGTCAGATATTAAAGTCTCTACAATGCCATGCCTGGCAAAGGCTGCTTTCAGCTTGTGTATCACAGCTGCAGATGTGGTTCTGTGAAGCTTGTCGAGTTCGAAGTATCTGCTGTAGTAGTCCACTGTTATAATGTAGTCCTCGTTGTTCCACGTGAACAGATCGGTTGCCACGACCTGCCAGGGTCGGTCTGGGATACGGTGAGGTAACATTGGCTCTTTGGTGTTCGAGGGGCGTCGTTCAAGACAGGTGGGGCATTTACCAACCATGTCCTCTATTTGTTTGCACATTCCGGGCCAAAACAAAATGTCCCGTGCTCTCTGTTTGCACTTTTCCATGCCCATGTGTCCAGCATGGATCTTTGTCAAAATCTCTTCTCTGAGACTGGTAGGAATGATGATTTTCTCTCCTTTGAAAATGATTCCGTTGATCTGTGATAGTTCGTCACGATGGTTCCAGAACTCTGAGACGCTCTGAGGGCATTTTCTCCTCTCCTCAGGCCATCCTGACTGTATGACTTTCCTCAGCTGTGTGAGTTGTGTGTCTTTTTCTGTTTCTGCTCGGATCTCCTTCAGTTTTGTGTCACTAACTGGTAAGTTGCTGTACACAGTGTGCACCTGCATGTCCATGCCTTCACTGAGGCTGCTGTCCTTGTAGGTAAGAAACTTCCTGGAGAGTGTGTCTGCGACAGGGATGTCTTTGCCTGGACGGTGAGTGATTGTGAAGTCGTATTTTTGTAGTTGAAGGATCATTCTCTGTAGCCTTGGCGGGGCTGCGGCTAACGGTTTCCTCATGATTGACTCGAGGGGCTTGTGGTCTGATTCCACAATGACTTGTCGTCCATAGACATACTGATGGAAACGCTTACATCCGAACAGAATGGCGTACAGCTCCTTTTCGATTTGAGCGTAGTTGATTTCACAGTCTGTGAGAGATTTGGAAGCGTAGCCGATGGGTTTTCCTTCTTGCAGTAGCACTGCCCCTAGTCCATACTTTGACGCGTCCACCTGGAGTCTGAGCTCTTTGTTGGGGTCGTAGTAGGCAAGGATTGGTCCTGGTTCTCTCGTGATCAAGTCTTTCACTTTCTGGAAAGCGATGTCGTGTTGGTTGTCCCAGAGGAACTCACTGGACTGCTTTAGCAGCTGACGCAGGGGTGCATTAGCATTGGAGAGGCTGGGTGCGAACTTGGCTAAGTAGTTGACCATGCCAAGCACTGTTTCCAGCTCTGCGCGGTTCTTTGGTGGCTCCATTTCCTTTATGGCTGAGATCTTCTGCGGATCTGGCTTGATTCCATTCGCTGTGAGAAGATGCCCGAAGTAGCTGACCTCTGTAGCGCCGACTGTGCTCTTCTCGGGGTTGAGCCGGACTCCTCTCTCGCGGGACCTTTGCAGCATCGCGTTGAGGTTTCTGTCGTGTTCCTCTTTGGTTCGACCATAGACAAGGATGTCGTCCACAATTGCCACGACTCCGTCGAGGCCTTCGTACACCTCGTCGATCTTTCGCTGAAACTCGTCTTGGGCTGAGATAATCCCAAAAGGCAGGCGACGGAACCTGTAGCGTCCAAACGGTGTGTTGAACGTTGTGAGCTTAGATGACTCTTCTGTGAGCTTGATAGCCCAGTAGCCTGATCTGGCGTCCATGACACTGAAGTAGCGTGCACCCGCTAGCTTGTGTGTGATGCCATCTAGTGTCGGTAAGGGGTAATGGGGGCGTTTGATAGCCTTGTTCAAGTCTCTTGGGTCGAGACATACTCTGAGCTTGCCTGTCCGTGGTTTCTCCACCACCACTAACGCGTTGACCCAATCCGTCGGTTCTGTAACCTTGGTGACGATGTCAGATTGCTCCATGCTCTCCAACTCTTTCTTCAGACGGGCGCGGAGAGCAAGTGGAATCTTTCTCGGTGGGTAGACCACAGGGGTTGCGTCTGGGTCAAGGTGAATGGTACATTCTCCTGGGAATAGTCCTATTCCTGTAAAAACATCAGCAAACTCCTCCATGACATTCTCTATCTCTACTGGTGCTGTCACTGATAAAACTAGCTTGATAAGGTCCATGTCTAAACATGCTTTAAGACCTAGCACTGCAGGTGCTCGAGTGTCAACAACGTAAAAGTCCAACATCAGGTCCCTTTCCTTGTATTTGCATTTGAGAGTGCATGTGCCTTTTACTGGGAGCTGTTCACCACCATAACCAGTCAGTCTGCGCGTGGTGGGCTGTAGCTCACACTCAGATGTCAAGCTTCTGTACTTACTCAGAGGAATAATGTTTACTTGTGCACCAGTGTCTAGTTTGAATTTTAGCTCTGTGCCTTGTCTTCCTATCTCAATGTCAGCAAAGGCTTGCTCTGTCTCTGATATCTGACTTTTCTGTGTCACTGAATCAATAAACAGTTCATCAGCATTTGACTCTTTGATTGACATTTCATCTTCACTCACTGTATGTACTGTTTTTCCACGGTAAACTCTGCACACTTTTGCAAAGTGATTCCATTTTCCACATTTAGTACACTGTTTGCCTTTAGCTGGGCAATTCCCCTGTTCGCCATGCACTTTATATCCACAATATCCACATGTTTTGGGGCGTTTGGAGTCTGTGTCGCTCTGTTTTGGAGTTCTGTCTGTCTCCGTTCTGAAACATGCTCTCTGGGCACTGGAGGTGTGCTTTGATGTCTGCCTGACTGCGTGCACTGCTTGTTCACGTGATGCGCTCGTGCTGCCGCCTGAAATGGTTTTCATCTGAACCTGTGCTAGCTCGTGAGATCTGGCTATGTCGATAGCTTTGTCCAGCGTTAACTCTGATCCAACATTCAAAAGTTTCTCTCTCACTCGCGGTGATTGTATTCCAAATACAATACGGTCCCTGACCATCTCATCCTTGTTTGCATAATCACAGTCTTTCACAAGCAGACGCAGCTCAGTGACAAACTGTTCAAACGATTCACTAGCGCCTTGTACTTTCTCATGGAATTTGTACCTAGCGAAAATTGTATTGGTCTTTGGCAAAACATATGCTTCAAAACGATCGTAGTATGTTTTCAGTACCTTTGATTCAGCCTCGGTAAGTGTCCATGTGTTGTAAATGTCTCTCCCTTTTTCACCGATCCAGAGGAGCAGGTAGCTGCACTTTCCCTCTTCTCCTCTTTCCTTCAGAGGACCCGTGAACATCAGCTCCACATGCTGTTTGAACTTACGCCATGCATCGGGTAGATTTGTAGACCCCCAATCCATTCGAGGTGAAGGAACTCCAGCAAAATCCATCTTTTAGTCCTTTTACTCTGACACCATGTCTTGTTTTGTACGCTTTGTAAAAAATAATAAAATGCAGGACGACAGGATATTTATAAACGTAGCTCTTTATTAACTAGCTATAACGTGCATGTCCATGTGTCTCTGGCCATGATCATCTTAGAATGACCTCACCACCTGGGTGGTCTTAACCAATCATTGCACAGTATGATGCATCCAATTACAATTCAGTATGGTGACACATATGAATATTACAAAAGGAACATTACATTTTCTGAAAATAGCCCATTCATTTGTTTTACTGACTGATCTATCTCTCTCTCTCTCTCTCTCTCTCTCTCTCTCTCTCTCTCTCTCTCTCTCTCTCTCTCTCTCTCTCTCTCTCTCTCTCTCTCTCTCTCTATATATATATATATATATATATATATATATATATATACACACACACACACACACACTACCTGTCAAAAGTTTGGGGTTACTTAGAAATGTCCTTGTTTTCCATGAAAACATACATGAAATGAATTTGAATAGGAATATATATCAAAATGAATAGGAAATGTAGTCATTGACAAGGTTAGAAATAATTGAAATAATAATTGTGTCCTTCAAACATTGCTTTCGTCAAAGAATCCTCCATTTGCAGCAATTACAGCCTTGCAGACCTTTGGCATTCTAGTTGTCAATTTGTTGAGGTAATCTGAAGAGATTTCACCCCATGCTTTCTGAAGCACCTCCCACAAGTTGGATTGGCTTGATGGGCACTTCTTACGTACCATACGGTCAAGCTGCTCCCACAACAGCTCAATAGGGTTGAGATCCGGTGACTGTGCTGGCCACTCCATTATAGACAGAATACCAGCCGACTGCTTCTTCCCTAAATAGTTATTGCATAGTTTGGAGCTGTGCTTTGGGTCATTGTCCTGATGTAGGAGGAAATTGGCTCCAATCAAGCGCTGTACACAGGGTATGGCATGGTGTTGCAAAATGGAGTGATAGCCTTCCTTCTTCAAGATCCCTTTTACCCTGTACAAATCTCCCACTTTACCACCACCAAAGCACCCCCAGACCATCACATTGCCTCCACCATGGTTGACAGATCAAATCAGATCAAATCAAATGTTATTGGTCACATGCGCCGAATACAACAGGTGCAGACATTACAGTGAAATGCTTACTTACAGCCCTTAACCAACAGTGCATTTATTTTAAACAAAAAAAGTAAGAATAAAACAACAACAAAAAAAGTGTTGAGAAAAAAAGAGCAGAAGTAAAATAAAGTGACAGTAGGGAGGCTATATATACAGTAAAATAAAGTGACAGTAGGGAGGCTATATATACAGGGGGGTACCGTTGCAGAGTCAATGTGCGGGGGCACCGGCTAGTTGAGGTAGTTGAGGTAATATGTACATGTGGGTAGAGTTAAAGTGACTATGCATAAATACTTAACAGAGTAGCAGCAGCGTAAAAAGGATGGGGTGGGGGGGCAGTGCAAATAGTCCGGGTAGCCATGATGTGGTCCTCTGTAGCTCAGCTGGTAGAGCACGGCGCTTGTAACGCCAAGGTAGTGGGTTCGATCCCCGGGACCACCCATACACAAAAAATGTATGCACGCATGACTGTAAGTCGCTTTGGATAAAAGCGTCTGCTAAATGGCATATTATTATTATATTATATTAGCTGTTCAGGAGTCTTATGGCTTGGGGGTAGAAGCTGTTGAGAAGTCTTTTGGACCTAGACTTGGCACTCCGGTACCGCTTGCCGTGCGGTAGCAGAGAGAACAGTCTATGACTAGGGTGGCTGGAGTCTTTGACAATTTTGAGGGCCTTCCTCTGACACCGCCTGGTATAGAGGTCCTGGATGGCAGGGAGCTTTGCCCCAGTGATGTACTGGGCCGTACGCACTACCCTCTGTAGTGCCTTGCGGTCAGAGGCCAAGCAGTTGCCATACCAGGCGGTGACAGATGGCATCAAGCACTCCACCAGCATCTTTTCATTTGGTCTGTGTCTCACAAATGCTATTCTTTGTGATCCGAACACCTCAAACTTCGATTCGTCTGTCCATAACACTTTTTTCAAATCTTCCTATGTCCAGTGTCTCTGTTCTTTTGCCCATCTTAATCTTTTCTTTTTATTGGCCAGTCTGAGATATGGCTTTTTCTTTGCAACTCTGCCTAGAAGGTCAGCAACCTGGAGTCGCCTCTTCACTGTTGACATTGAGACTGGTGTTTTGCGAATACTATTTCATGAAGCTGCCAGTTGAGGACCTGTGAGGTGTCTGTTTCTCAAATTAGACACTCTAATGTATTTGTCATCTTGCTCAGTTGTGCACCGGCGCCTCCCACTCCTCTTTCTATTCTGGTTAGAGACAGTTTGCGCTGTTCTGTGAAGGGAGTAGTACACAGCTTTGTACGAGATCTTCAGTTTCTTGGCAATTTCTCGCATGGAATAGCCTTCATTTCTCAGAACAAGAATAGACTGACGAGTTTCAGAAGAAAGTTATTTGTTTCTGGCCATTTTGAGCCTGTAATCGAACCCACAATTGCTGTTGCCCCAGATACTCAACTAGTCTCAAGAAGGCCAGTTTGATTGCTTATTTGATCAACAGTTTTAAGCTGTGCTAACATAATTGCAAAAGGGTTTTCTAATGATCAAATAGCCTTTTAAAATGATAAACTTGGATTAGCAAGCACAACGTGCCATTGGAACACAGGGCTGATGGTTGCTGATAATGGGCCTCTGTATGCCTATGTAGATATTCCATTAAAAATCAGCCGCTTCCACCTACAATAGCCATTTACAACATTAACAATGTCTACACCGTATTTCTGATCAATTTGATGTTATTTTAATGGACAAGAAAAATGTTTTTCTTTCAAAATAAATGACATTTCTAAGTGACCCCAAACTTTTGAACAGTAGTATATATATATATATTTACAGTGGCTTGCGAAAGTATTCACCCCCCATGGCATTTTTCCTATTTTGTTGCCTTACAACCTGGGATTAAAATAGATTTTTGGAGGGTTATATCATTTGATTTACACAACATGCCTACCACTTTGAAGATGCAAAATATTATTTATTGTGAAACAAACAAGAAATAAGACCAAAAAAAGAAAACTTGAGCGTGCATAACTATTCACCCCCCCCCGAAGTCAATACTTTGTAGAGCCACCTTTTGCAGCAATTACAGCTGCAGGTATCTTGGGGTATGTCTCTATAAGCTTGGCACATCTAGCCACTGGGATTTTTGCCCATTCTTAAAGGCAAAACTGCTCCAGCTCCTTCAAGTTGGATGGGTTCTGCTGGTGTCAGCAATCTTTAAGTCATACCACAGATTGTCAATTGGATTGAGGTCTGGGCTTTGACTAGGCCATTCCAAGACATTTAAATGTTTCCCCTTAAACCACTCAAGTGTTGCTTTAGCAGTATGCTTAGGGTCATTGTCCTGCTGGAAGGTGAACCTCCGTCCCAGTCTCAAATCTCTGGAAGACTGAAACAGGTTTCCCTCAAGAATTTCGCTGTATTTAGCGCCATCCATCATTCCTTCAATTCTGACCAGTTTCCCAGTCCCTGCCGATGAAACACATCCCCACAGCATGATGCTGCCACCACCATGCTTCACTGTGGGGATGGCGTTCTCGGAGTGATGAGAGGTGTTGGGTTTGCGCCAGACATAGCATTTTCCTTGATGGCCAAAAAGCTCAATTTTATTCTCATCTGACCAGAGTACCTTCTTCCATATGTTTCGGAAGTCTCCTACATGCCTTTTGGAAAACACCAAACGTGTTTGCTTATTTTTTTCTTTCAGCAATGGCTTTTTTCTGGCCACTCTTCCGTAAAGCCCAGCTCTGTGGAGTGTATGGCTTAAAGTGGTCTTATGGACATATACTCCAATCTCCGCTGTGGAGCTTTGCAGCTCCTTCAGGGTTATCTTTGGTCTCTTTGTTGCCTCTCTGATTAATGCCCTCCTTGCCTGGTCTGTGAGTTTTGGTGGGCGGCCCTCTCTTGGCAGGTTTGTTGTGGTGCCATATTCTTTCTATTTTTTAATAATGGATTAAATGGTGCTCCGTGGGATGTTCAAAGTTTCAGATTTGTTTTTATAACCCAACCCTGATCTGTACTTCTCCACAACTTTGTCCCTGACCTGTTTGGAGAGCTCCTTGGTCTTCATAGTGCCCTTTGCTTGGTGGTGCCCCTTGCTTAGTGGTGTTGCAGACTCTGGGGCCTTTCAGAACAGGTGTATATATACTGAGATCATGTGACCTTAGATTGCACACAGGTGGACTTTATTTAACTAATTATGTGACTTATGAAGGTAATTGGTTGCACCAGATCTTATTTAGGGGCTTCATAGCAAAGGGGGTGAATACATATGCACGCACCACATTTCCGTGATTTTTTTTTTGAATTTTTGAAACAAGTTGTTTTTTTTCATTTCACTTCACCAATTTGGCCTATTTTGTGTATGTCCATTACATGAAATCCAAATAAAAATCAATTTAAATTACAGGTTGTAATGCAACAAAATAGGAAAAACACCAAGGAGGATGAATATTTTTGCAAGGCACTGTATATACAGTGGGGGAAAAAAGTATTTAGTCAGCCACCAATTGTGCAAGTTCTCCCACTTAAAAAGATGAGAGAGGCCTGTAATTTTCATCATAGGTACACGGCAACTATGACAGACAAATTGAGATTTTTTTTCTCCAGAAAATCACATTGTAGGATTTTTTATGAATTTATTTGCAAATAATGGTGGAAAATAAGTATTTGGTCACCTACAAACAAGCAAGATTTCTGGCTCTCACAGACCTGTAACTTCTTCTTTAAGAGGCTCCTCTGTCCTCCACTCGTTACCTGTATTAATGGCACCTGTTTGAACTTGTTATCAGTATAAAAGACACCTGTCCACAACCTCAAACAGTCACACTCCAAACTCCACTATGGCCAAGACCAAAGAGCTGTCAAAGGACACCAGAAACAAAATTGTAGACCTGCACCAGGCTGGGAAGACTGAATCTGCAATAGGTAAGCAGCTTGGTTTGAAGAAATCAACTGTGGGAGCAATTATTAGGAAATGGAAGACATACAAGACCACTGATAATCTCCCTCGATCTGGGGCTCCACGCAAGATCTCACCCCGTGGGGTCAAAATGATCACAAGAACGGTGAGCAAAAATCCCAGAACCACACGGGGGGACCTAGTGAATGACCTGCAGAGAGCTGGGACCAAAGTAACAAAGCCTACCATCAGTAACACACTACGCCGCCAGGGACTCAAATCCTGCAGTGCCAGACGTGTCCCCCTGCTTAAGCCAGTACATGTCCAGGCCCGTCTGAAGAGTGCATTTGGATGATCCAGAAGAGGATTGGGAGAATGTCATATGGTCAGATGAAACCAAAATAGAACTTTTTGGTAAAAACTCAACTCGTCGTGTTTGGAGGACAAAGAATGCTGAGTTGCATCCAAAGAACACCATACCTACTGTGAAGCATGGGGGTGGAAACATCATGCTTTGGGGCTGTTTTTCTGCAAAGGGACCAGGACGACTGATCCGTGTAAAGGAAAGAATGAATGGGGCCATGTATCGTGAGATTTTGAGTGAAAACCTCCTTCCATCAGCAAGGGCATTGAAGATGAAACATGGCTGGGTCTTTCAGCATGACAATGATCCCAAACACACCGCCCGGGCAACGAAGGAGTGGCTTCGTAAGAAGCATTTCAAGGTCCTGGAGTGGCCTAGCCAGTCTCCAGATCTCAACCCCATAGAAAATCTTTGGAGAGGGTTGAAAGTCCATGTTGCCCAGCGGCAGCCCCAAAACATCACTGCTCTAGAGGAGATCTGCATGGAGGAATGAGCCAAAATATCAGCAACAGTGTGTGAAAACCTTGTGAAGACTTACAGAAAACTTTTGACCTGTGTCATTGCCAACAAAGGGTATATAACAAAGTATTGAGCAACTTTTGTTATTGACCAAATACTTATTTTCCACCATAATTTGCAAATAAATTCATAAAAAATCCTACAATGTGATTTTCTAAGATATTTTCTTCTCATTTTGTCTGTCATAGTTGACGTGTACCTATGATGAAAATTACAGGCCTCTCTCATCTTTTTAAGTGGGAGAACTTGCACAATTGGTGGCTGACTAAATACTTTTTTTCCCCACTGTATATACATATATATACTACCAGTCAAAAGTTTGGACACACCTACTCATTCAAGGGTTATTCTTTATTTTTACTATGTTTTACATTGTAGAATAATAGTGAAGACATCAAAAATATGAAATTTTACATTTTAGTCATTTAGCAGACGCTCTTATCCAGAGCGACCTACAGTTAGTGAGTGCATACATTTTCATAATAACACATATGGAATCATGTAGTAACCAAAAAAGTGTTCATCAAATCAAAACATATTTTATATTTGAGATTCTTCAAATACCCACCCTTTGCCTTGATGACAGCTTTGCACACGCTTGGCATTCTCTCAACCAGCTTCATGAGGTAGTCACCTGGAATGCATTTCAATTGACAGGTGTACCTTCTTAAAAGTTAATTTGTGGAATTTATTTCCTTCTTAATGCGTTTGAGCCAATCAGTTGTGTTGTCACAAGGTAGGGGGGGTATACAGAAGATAGCCCTATTTGGTAAAAGACCAAGTCCATATTATGGCAAGAACAGCTCAAATAAGCAAAGAGAAATGACAGTCCATCATTACTTTAAGACATAAAGTTCAGTCAATATGGAACATTTCAAGAACTTTGAACGTTTCTTCAAGTGCAGTCCAAAAACCATCAAGCGCTATGATGAAACTGGCTCTCATGAGGACCGCCACAGGAATGGAAGACCCAGAGTTACCTCTGCTGCAGAGGATAAGTTCATTAGAGTTACCAGCCTCAGAAATTGCAGCCCAAATAAATGCTTCACAGAGTTAAAGTAACAGACACATCTCAACATAAACTGTTCAGAGGGGACTGTGTGAATCAAGCCTTCATGGTCGAATTGCTTCAAAGAAACCACTACTAATGGACACCAATAAGAAGAAGAGACCTGCTTGGGCAAAGAAACACGAGCAATGGACATTAGACCGGTGGAAATTTGTCCTCTGGTCTGGAGTCCAAATTTGAGATTTTTGGTTCCAACCGCCATGTCTTTGTGAGATGCAGTGTGGGTGAACGGATGAGGACAATGACCCAACAGGACAATGACCCAACACACCTCCAGGCTGTGTAAGGGCTATTATACTAAGCAGGAGAGTGATAGAGTGTTGCATCAGATGACCTGGCCACCACAATCCCCCGACCTGAACTCAATTGAGATGGTTTGGGATGAGTCGGACGGCAGAGTGAAGGAAAAGCAGCCAACAAGTGCTCAGCATATGTGGGAACTCCTTCAAGACTGTTGGAAAAGCATTCCAGGTGAAGCTGGTTGAGAGAATGCCAAGAGTGTGGAAAGCTGTCATCAAGGCAAGGGGTGGCTATTTGAAGAATCTCAAATATAAAATATATTTCGATTTGTTTGTAGACCTGCACAAGGCTGGGATAGGCTACAGGACAATAGGTAAGCAGCTTGGTGAGAAGGCAACAACTGCAATTATTAGAAAATGGAAGAAGTTCAAGATGACGGTCAATCACCCTCGGTCTGGGGCTCCATGCAAGATCTCACCTCGTGGGGCATCAATGATCATGAGGAAGGTGAGGGATCAGCCCAGAACTACACGGCAGGAACTGGTCAATGACCTGAAGAGAGCTGGGACCACAGTCTCAAATAAAACCATTAGTAACACACACTATGCCGTCATGGATTAAAATCCTGCAGCGCACGCAAGGTCCCCCTGCTCAAGCCAGCGCATGTCCAGGCCCGTCTGAAGTTTGTCAATGACCATCTGGATGATCCAGAGGAGGAATGGGAGAAGGTCATGTGGTCTGATGAGACAAAAATAGAGCTTTTTGGTCTAAACTCCACTCGCCGTGTTTGGAGGAAGAAGAAGGATGAGTACAACCCCAAGAACACCATCCCAACCGTGAAGCATGGAGGTGGAAACATCATTCTTTGGGGATGCTTTTCTGCAAAAGGGACAGGACGAATGCACCGTATTGAGGGGAGGATGGATGGGGCCATGTATCGCGAGATCTTGGCCAACAACCTCCTTCCCTCAGTAAGAGCATTGAAGATGGGTCGTGGCTGGGTCTTCCAGCATGACAACGACCCGAAACACACAGCCAGGGCAACTAAGGAGTGGCTCCGTAAGAAGCATATCAAGGTCCTGGAGTGGCCTAGCCAGTCTCCAGATCTCAACCCCATAGAAAATCTTTGGAGGGAGTTGAAAGTCTGTGTTGCCCAGCGACAGCCCCAAAACATCACTGCTCTAGAGGAGATCTGCATAGAGGAATGGGCCAAAATACCAGCAACAGTGTGTGAAAACCTTGTGAAGACTTACAGAAAATGTTTGACCTGTGTCATTGCCAACAAAGGGTATATAACAAAGTATTGAGAAACTTTTGTTATTGACCAAATACTTATTTTCCACCATAATTTGCAAATAAATAAATACAAAATCCTACAATGTGATTTTCTGGACTTTTTTTTCTCATTTTGTCTGTCATAGTTGACGTGTACCTATGATGAAAATTACAGGCCTCTCTCATCTTTTTATGTGGGAGAACGTGCACAATTGGTGGCTGACTAAATACTTTTTTCCCCCACTGTATATAAACAGTCTCTATGTCTGTGACCTAATACATCCTGGAGAGTAGAGAAGACCAGCTCCCATCATTTTAGCTTCAACACAAACCATTGTTCCCTGCATCTCTACAGCTGCTACTGGTAGCTGTTGTCTGTGAGTCTCTCTGGATTTGTAAAATGTTTATGGTGAAATTGGATCAGATAAGCTAAAGGGAAATAGTTTGAGTGGATTGATCACATTAGTGGTGGTACTACTTACCACTGCCAGTCAGTCCAGGGAAGATTGACCATCTCCAGTGAAGACTCCAGCAGTAAGCTGTACTCCCTGCTGCAGTGTTTGCAAACCTGGTCAAGACCTACAGGAAACGTATGATCTCTATAATTGCAAACAAAGGTTTCTGTACCAAATATTAAGTTCTGTTTTTCTGACGTATCAAATACTTATGTCATGCAATAAAATGCAAATTAATTACTTAAAAATCATACAATGTGATTTTCTGGATTTTTGTTTTAGATTCCGTCTCTCACAGTTGAAGTGTACCTATGATAAAAATTACAGACCTCTACCTGCTTTGTAAGTAGGAAAACCTGCAAAATCAGCAGTGTATCAAATACTTGTTCTCCCCACTGTATATGTATGTACACATAAGTGCCTCTCTTTACTGATAACCATATTTAATTAGGGGCCATTATGAAAGCAGTGGGGAGAAAGTGGCGCAAGAAAAGCCGTGCGTTTTTTCAGAGAGAGGGGGAGCACTTCTGTCGCATTGGCCTCGTCAGAAATCTCGTTCTTTCAAGTGATAGCCGGACACTTTCACTTGGCCGTTGGACAGACCACGCAGACATGTCGAATAACAGCGCAAACAGCAGCAACTTGGTTATCGCTCAGAAGGTGGTAAAACAACTTCGGCTAGAGGCGAGTGTTCGCAGGATCAAGGTAAATAAATGACATTCAGAAAGACTGATAAAAAACTATTCTGCATTGGGTGTGACTGACTGACTTGTCAACATGGCCCTTTAGTAACTAGTGAAAAGCTATATTTTATGTAAAGTTTCACTATTTTATGGAAAACAACGCGTTATTTTGCTATTTCCAGGCCATTTGTTACAAAATGCTGTTCCATTGGAATTATGCCAGCTGTTTGCAGAATTGTAACTAACTGCAGAGGTGTCCAGTAGACTAGAGGAGTATCCTGTAAATTGACGTGCTCAATCGAGCGCCGCCTTTCAACTGTCATGTTGAGTCACGAAAGCCAATTAAACACTTTGTTACCTAAAGAAGAATGTAAGATTATAACGTAGTTCTAGTCTTGCTGTATGCATAGGGTGTTATGGCACATTTAGGCTACTCCTCAGCTCTTCACTTAGTTTAACACCGTTTTGAATGGATGTATTTAAGATATATTTAGATGTTAACGATTTGCTGTTAATTATGATCTAATTTAATAATGTGAAATATGATGATTTCCTGCTGTAGGCTGTGTAATCCGGAGA
The DNA here is from genome assembly GCF_964263955.1 of Coregonus lavaretus. Classification (NCBI taxonomy): domain Eukaryota; kingdom Metazoa; phylum Chordata; class Actinopteri; order Salmoniformes; family Salmonidae; genus Coregonus; species Coregonus lavaretus. The sequence goes on along the minus strand of NC_140015.1, from coordinate 26,709,742 downwards.
AAGCAAACAGCTCGTAGGCTAGTTTCCGCGCTGGTGCAGCACAGTGGTGGCCTTTGTTGATTGTAGCTGTGACAGTAGTGCGATTGTTGGCCGAATTACTCTTTTAGAGATTAGTCCGCAGACCTTAAACTACTCTGGAGCAGTCAAGCAAGCTGTGCTTTGAAGGACATATTAGAATGCAGGAAAAATATAGGGTGACTTGTATCTATAGCCTATGAAATATTATCAACTAACTAGACAAATAACAAACTCAATGTATAGCCCATTTGTGACTTGGTCCTAAAGTGCCATCTTGTGTTAATGGGGACAATGTTGTAGACTTCACCCATGAAACAAGCCCTCTAGTAAAGTACCAAATTATTATGCTATTGCTGAGTCAAGTTCCAGGTAGGAACTTTAGGAAAATAGCTGCTCATTTCTCAGATTCTCTCGCAGTGTGAGCTTGGACCATATTACTGTAGGTTCATTAGACTGAGTATCAGTAGGAGTATTGTGGCAGAGTGAAAGGGTTGGCCCCTCTATTTATTGATGCGTGGACCAGGTCTCTCTTGAAAAGCTGCGTTAAAGCAAGTAGAAGTTAAGTAGAACAGGATTGATCTCAATTTACTTGGAACTTCATTATAGAAAACGCTGTCATTGTCAATGATGACTCATTCTCATGAATGCCCATGACATCTATATGTCATCTTTACAACAGTGTTATGTAGCCCTTATGACACGGAATTAAAGTATAAGGGAACTGACAGTGTCTCTCTGTTTCCACTCTCAGGTGTCCCAGGCAGCAACGGACCTGAAGACCTTCTGCCTGCAGAACGCCCATAAAGACCCTCTCCTCATAGGGGTGCCCTCCAGCGACAACCCCTTCAGACCCCCCAAGTCCTGCGCCCTCTTCTGAGGTGAGATGACAGTCTGATGATATGCTAGAGTAGGCTTCAACTAACTCCCTCTCAATCTCTCTCTTCTGTCTCTTTCTCTCACACACACACACACACACACGTGCATGCACGCACACACACACACATACACACACACACACATTTTCTCTCTGTTTCTTTCTGTCCTGCTTTCTTTCTCTACCTTCCTCTCTACCCCTGTTCCTCACTCTCCTTTTCTCTCTCTGTTTGCTAACCTTTGACTTTATGGCTTTGATTGTTGCAGAGAGAACATAATAATAATAATAATAATAATAATAATAATAATAATAATATGCCATTTAGCAGACGCTTTTATCCAAAGCGACTTACAGTCATGCGTGCATACATTTTTGTGTATGGGTGGTCCCGGGGATCGAACCCACTACCTTGGCGTTACAAGCGCCGTGCTCTACCAGCTGAGCTACAGAGGACCACATAACCCATAACATAACCCATAGCAGCCATATCTCGTCTAACTGCTGTGCCTGTGATCTGATCGGACTCCATTCTTTCTCACTGCAGGCAATGGTGATGATGGAGGCTCGTAAAACACGTCTGAACATTCCCTAAGGATGCCTTTCTTCTCCCAGCCCCTCGGCATCTCCTACACCCTACCCCACCACGTCCAGTCACTGAAGACCTCAAGGCCAGAACACAATCACAAGCATTTAACCCTATGCTGAGTAAGTTTTGACATGTGTTCTGTTCTGGATTTCTTCAGCTCAATAAGGATAACATTTGCAGTCTGTTGTGTGTTGAGATCATTAGAATGGCAGCACTCCTTAAAGTATAAATATGGCAGTCTCAACCCAACTCTCCCTGTAGTCTCTACGTTTTTGTTACTTTTCTTTTACTCAAAGTGAAATTGAACTGTATTAGGATTTACACATTGTTGTTAGCGAGTCTTTTAAAGTGGTTGACCAAGTGCCATTACATGAGTATAGCCTACAGTATCATTGTTGTGAAGCTATATTCAACACACTGCAAGATATTACACCTGAGTTTTATCTCAATGCTTGTTTTTCAAAATGGTGCTCAGTTGGTCGCAAACACAAATGAAGGTTCCACACAAACTCACCTTAACACTGTCACTGTGATTTTTGTCAGATGAAATTGTGAAGCATTTCGATAAGTGTCATTTATGATTCTCTGCTAAGAGTGTGGTGACTCTATGAGCGTCTCAAGAGAATTGAGCCATTTGACTGAAATGTTACGCGGATTCTCATGTGTTAATCACTCGACTACACTGTTAAGATCCTCAGTTGACAGTTAAACCACTGTGATGCAAAATTGAATTAAAAAGGAGATAGTGTTACTATGTGTTGAAACGAGTGACTTAGAGAGGATGTTAGAGGTTTATTGTGAGTCTTGGCATATAGAGATCTCAAACTCAGGTCGTGCAAAAGATCTGTTTCAATGCTGGTTTTGTGGTGTTTCTCAGTCAACATCAGAATAATGACATGAAGGATCATAACAAGAATATGAAGGATTATGATTACTGTACTGACACTATAGATAAGTATAATTGCTGTGTATCATCATTATAAATAAGCCTTACCTCAGGACACTCAGTGGAAAGAGCCTGCTACTCCATTGGTGCATCTAAGTTAAAGTAAGCACACATTGTAAATGCTTGAAAGTCATTTTTAGGGTTCCCCACCCCACCCCTTTTACATTTTACTCTACTGCTTCAAACTAATGTGCCTTAGTATGTGCCATACTTCTGTTAATTTAAATGCCCCGATTTTAACACGAGACCTGTTGAGGCCTAAATCTGCATTTACTTTCCCACTTGATTAATCAGAAACACTTAAAGAGGACCTGAAGGAGTTGAAAAACAACACCAGAGAATGAGTAACGTTTAGGAACCATACTGTGTTTTTATTACAACATGAAGTGTTGCTAAAAACTGGAGAACAGCCCTTGAACGTGTTCCAATACCCAGAAACATATGTCTTTAATAATATCCTCTGACATGACCACTGATAGGTGAAAGGACTAGGCCTAAATAGATTTTCACAGTACTATTATCTTGCCTACCAAGTCATTTCATATCAGTGGCCATGCAGGAAAGGAGATGGAGGAACGGAAGCTATTTTCACTATGGTGACAGACACTGAGCTCTGAATTCCTCTGACGTTATAATAAAGTGAAGAGATACATTTTTGAGAACTACAGTGTCCATAATGCATGGGAAAGCAGAGCACCTCTTTTTACAAATATTAGTCACTGAAATGCTCTGGTGGAAGGATTCTTACATGTGGAAACACTGTCAACCTCTTGTGCCTTAACATTTATTTTGTATTTTTTTGTATTTGTCTTAGAATGGTACCATGTATTGACTGAATCATTTAATAAATGTATTATTTCACCTTCAACATCTCCTTGAGTCTCATGTTTTATCAAGGAGTTTGCTTAAGAGTGGCCCCCTTAAGCTGACTGGCCAGAACACACAGTATCAGGGGTAGGCAACTCCAGTCCTGCAAGGACCTGAGTGTCTGCTGCTTTTCTCTTTTGCCTGGCACTTAATTAATCCACTTATGCCACACAAAAATGTATGCACGCATGACTGTAAGTCGCTTTGGATAAAAGCGTCTGCTAAATGGCATATTATTATTATATTATACCTGGTTTATAAATCAGATGCTGATTTTGAGAGAACAAAAGCCAGCAGACATGCACTCAGGCCCCTGTAGACCAGACTTGCTCATCCCTGTCATATAGAATGCTGCTCAAGTAATACCAGTGCATATTTGCCAATAGTCTGCCAGAGAAACTGTATTTGGCTACTGCCCAAAGTTGTAGGTTTTGGTACTTGCTGCATGACATGTTACACAGCAGAACATATACTATTCACATAGATTTAACAGATCAGGATACGAAACGCAGCCTGGCTGACAGTCTGACATTCTTATTTTATTCATACGATTATTCAAGATCCCCTATTTCTCTCTTTGTTCAACTAACTATAATGTCTATGCTGAAACAGTATACAGCAGTACAACAGAAGTCGGTGCAAAGTCTACTGTATTTGCACTAAGCAGTTTGCCTCTCGGCCACAGAGTGGCAGTAAAGCTGCGTGTATCCCGTTTCCTGTCGTGAGTGCGTGTCCAACGCTGGATGTGAGCGCCACTGTGAGCTGTCTCTTCCCCCAGATCGAAGATGGCGGTGTCGGTGTTTCCCGGCGTGCGGCTCCTCTCTATCGGAGACGCAAACGGAGAAATACAGCGTCACTCCGAGCAGCAGCCTCTACGACTGGAGGTGAAAGCCACACAGGACGCTGCCCTGATCAACCTCTCCAATGGTGAGTGGTCTTGAGACAGCTCTTCCATACCCCGGTTCGGCCTGGGCTCCTGGCTAACTTACGTTACCCTGGCTAACTAGCCAGAGCTAAATGCTAACAAGCTAGCTAGCAAACCGATGCGAGTGCCTTGTCTTGCACATGTGTGCGGATGGGGGTTCCACTTCAAAACCGACTGGTTCCACCTATAGAATCCAACGTAATGGGGACTGTTGTTTTCGCTTATCGCTACTAGCTAGCTAATATAACTTCGTTAGCTACTTCTCCAGCACCGCGACAGCGCACACTGTTGGTAGCTTAGCTAACTATCGGTGGTTAGCATTATCAAGCTTACTGCGTTCATTTCGTGGCTTGTGGACCACGTTTTATCTTACCTAGCTATTTGTCTTGAATAATATTCTTTAAAGTAGTTATTTCATGCGAAGTAGTCTGTTTTTGCTCACACGAGACGTTTCCTGGACAGCTAACTAAGTGTGACCAAACATATTAGTTACCTAGCTACCCTTGTTTACTAATATCAACTTGCTAACAATTTAGCGCCAGATTGCCTTTCAATGATGCACCATCCTGTCCCGCAGCTAAGCCTGCTAGCCAGCTCGCTACACATTGATACAGATAGCCAATGCTAATTGACATGTTAGCGTGCGCTTTCATTTGTGCTCCAAGAAACTAACTGTCAGCCCTACTACGCAATGTTGTGCCCTTCATGCCACACAGTACTAACAGTTAAAACCAACTGCGTCATATGGGCATTGCCCTCTTTATTAGCTAGTTAGATGTTTTTTTATGATAAAGTAAGATAACGTTTGACCCTTTGAGATGTGTATCTTAAGTGTGTGTTGTTTTGGAACGTCGTCGTCTTTGCGCACAGATCATAGTAGCGGTGCAAGCAAGCTAAACCCGGTGGCTCGTGCGTGCTACTTTATGGTTCTCTCATCTACTGTAGCTACCTAGCTGAGTTAATAATTGGCGATAATCGAAATCGTTCCAAAGAACAGGCTAAACAGGAGGCCTTGCGTGTCGATGAGCTAAACCAGGCTCGTATTAGTTATTCATCTTTGTTCTCCCCTGAACAATAGCCAACTAGTCCCCCATCTACCCTCTCCCCTGTCGTTCTCTTGTTTGCTCGCGGTCAGAGCTTGCAGCTTTTGTTACACTGAGGCACAGATGGGATGGCCCTTTCAAGAAGCCGTGATGTCCCTAGTTTTGATACAGTCAAGCTTGGGCTGTGGGGAAAGTGGAAATGTGTGTGTGTGGCAGTGTGTTTTTCAAGGTGTCCTATCAAAGTTTTATGATGTGTGTGATTGCCTGGTCTGGTCCATAGGCCCAACAGCAGTTTCCTCCTCCCAACATTCCCATGATGATGAAAGAGAAACGTTTCCATACCAGGCAGGAATGAACTCTCGATTGAATTGCTACTTGGACCAGCATGACAGAGAGTCTAAAGTAATCTGACCAATTTTACGTTTTCCATTTGGAAAAATAACCTCAGTGTCTTGCCACACAATCATTTTATTTCTGCGTTATTATAGCCACAATAGCACCTCAATAAAACACAGCACACTAGTAATGGCTATTGACATTTATTATAGTGGGCTCATCATACTGGAATGGGTGTATTTAAATCCTGTCCATGAGGGGCAATGTCTTGGCCCAGCAAAAATATCATAATTTTGCTCTTCACTTTGACAAGTGTCTTTATGATTACATTTACATTTTACATTTTAGTCATTTAGCAGACGCTCTTATCCAGAGCGACTTACAGTTAGCGAATATATCTTTTTTTTTTTTTTTTTTTTTTTTTTTTTTATACTGGCCCCCCGTGGGAATCAAACCCACAACCCTGGCGTTGCAAACGCCATGCTCTATCAACTGAGCTACATCCCTGCCGGCCATTCCCTCCCCTACCCTGGACGACGCTGGGCCAATTGTGCGCCACCCCATGGGTCTCCCGGTCGCGGCCGGCTGCGACAGAGCCTGGATTCGAACCAGGATCTCTGGTGGCACAGTTAACACTGCGATGCAGTGCCTTAGACCACTGCGCCACTCGGGAGATTAGATTTTTTTTTCGGGAGATTAGATTTTTTTGATGACCTGACATTACCTTGTTAGAACATTGACATGGCTATCATCTGGTTGTTACATATCTGTAACATGTCTATAGTGACAGTCCTTGTCCCCCATCTGTCATTCTGTCACTGCCCACAATGTTCAGCTGTAGGCCTTGTAGACAGGACCTGTCGAGTGGAGGGAGATGGTTGTAGCCTAAATATTTTAAAGCATGCACTCTATCTCTCTCTCAGCCCTTGCGTCGAACACACACTTGTTAAGCAACACACACACTCCCTCATATGTATTTATCGCAGGTTAATCCTGTGTCAGTAGCTAGTTTGGTCTGTTAATAAAACATGCTGCATCTGGCTAATCTAAGTAACAGCGCTAGTCTTAATCCCATCACAACTGCTGGATTAAACCGCAGATTATCTCACTGCCATGCCTGCACAGCACTAGACCTACCTTGCCAAAGTATTGCTTTCACATATCCAGTCTTTAAAACTCTGTGATCTTTATCATCCAGGAGTGTGTGTGAAATAGCTTCAACAGAATACATTACTCACTTTCCCTCTGCTAAAGGAGGTTAAAAATAGCGCTCTGCTTGCTGCTATGGTTGAGTTGCTTTGATGCTAATTGAGTCAATAAAGCACTGTGTGCGATCGGGCCAATTCTGTGTTAGCATGTTGTTCTTCATGTTGTGTGACCTACCACGTACTCCTGTGCCATGCATATTCCATGAATGACCTGTTGTAGGCGTGTTGCCGTGCCCTAACTAATGTATGCCTCCTCCCACAGCAGAGGAGACATGCGTGTTCAAGTGTTCGGTCTCCCGGGACACAGAGTGCAGTCGCGTGGGGAAACAGTCGTTCATCATCACGCTGGGCTGCAACAGCGTCCTGCTACAGTTCACCTCACCTGCGGGTAGGTAACCCCTGGCAACAACCACCGCTCTGTCTCAGAGAATGCTGTCATTGTCTGTCTGTCTGGTGTTTCCATCTGTCTTTGACTGCCTGCCAGTAAGCTATATCAGTCTCTGTCATTGACCCTCTGTCTCCTGTGTGTTTCTTGAGTCCCTGTCCTGGTGCACATGTTCCTGTCCTCATAATGAGATTCTTATTGTTTCTCAAACTTGTCTTACCTCTGTCATGTTTGTGAACTGTTATAATTTGTTATAACTGGTCGTTTGATTTTTCATTATGACTGGCTTAAGACCGTTTAGATCTGTTATGTCTGATTTGTCCTGCTTATAACCTGTTATGACTATCTTCTCAAGAGTTCTCATCGTTCTATAACCTCCTGAAGAACTGCCGCGGCCACAGTGGAGAGCAGTCGGTCTTCAGCGACAGGACAGAGGAATCATCCGCAGTACAGTACTTCCAGGTACACACGCAGAATCTGCCACTCATTGCAAGAATTCATTTATTCCAACCTTGATTAGCTCAGTGACAATATTAAAACAACTCATGAAAAATAAGCTGTTCTGTCACTTTCTTTTCCTCTCTCTCTCTCTCTCTCTCTCTCTCTCGTTCTCTCTCTCCTTCGCTCTTCCAGTTCTATGGCTACCTCTCCCAGCAGCAGAACATGATGCAGGACTACGTCAGGACAGGAACCTATCAGAGGGCCATTCTCCAGAACCACACTGACTTCAAGGATAAGGTACTGATGCACTGTCCTGGAACTTAAATATAGCTTCCTCTGAATTGAGTCCTTTGCTGAGTATTTGAAACTAAACTGATGTTTAATTGGTTTGGGATGTAGACACTGCTGGATTTCATTGATGTCTTTATCAGGGAAGAATTATAATCCATTCCCCTCTCTCTCTAGGTGGTGTTGGATGTGGGCTGTGGTTCAGGGATTCTGTCGTTCTTTGCTGCTCAGGCTGGGGCCAGGAAGGTCTACGCTGTGGAGGCCAGCACCATGGCCCAGCACGCAGAGGTAACACACACACACAAAACCATGTCGAAATTAAAATTGACCTACAGAACCAGTCAAAAGTTTGGACACACCTACTCATTCAAGGGTTTTTCTTTATTTGTACTATTTTCTACATTGTAGAATAATAGTGAAGACCTCAAAACTATGAAATAACACATATGGAATCATGTAGTAACCAAAAAAGTGTTAAACAAATCAAACTTTATTTTATATTTGAGATTCTTCAAATAGCCACCCTTTGCCTTGATGACAGCTTTGCACACTCTTGGCATTCTTTCAACCAGCTTCACCTGGAATGCTTTTCCAACAGTCTTGGAGTTCCCACATATGCTGAGCACTTCTCATCCCAAACCATCTCACTTGCGTCGAGGTCGGGGGATTGTGGAGGCCAGGTCATTTGATGCAGCACTCCATCACTCTCCTTCTTGGTAAAATAACCCTTACACAGCCTGGATGTGTGTTGGGTCATTGTCCTGTTGAAAAACAAATGATAGTCCCACTAAGCCCAAACCAGATGGGATGGCGTATCGCTGCAGAATGCTGTGGTAGCCATGCTGGTTAAGTGTGCCTCGATTTTTCTAAATTAATCACAGACAGTGTCACCAGCAAAACACCCCCACACCATAACACCACCTCCTCCATGCTTTATGGTGGGAAATACACTGTGGAGATCATCCGTTCACCCACATCGCGTCTCACAAAGACACAGTGGTTGGAACCAAAAATCTCCAATTTGGACACATCAGACCAAAGGTCAAATTTCCACTGGTCTAATGTCCATTGCTCGTGTTTCTTGCCCCAAGCAAGTCTCTTCTTCTTATTGGTGTCCTTTAGTAGTGGTTTCTTTGCAGCAATTCGACCATGAAGGCCTGATTCACACAGTCTCCTCTGAACAGTTGATGTTGAGATGTGTCTGTTACTTGAACTCTGTGAAGCATTTATTTGGGCTGCAACATTTATTTGGGTAACTCAAATGAACTTTTCCTCTGCAGCAGAGGTATCTCTGGGTCTTCCATTCCTGTGGCGGTCCTCATGAGAGCCAGTTTCATCATAGCGCTTGATGGTTTTTGCGACTGCACTTGAAGAAACTTTCAAAGTTCTTGAAATGTTCCGTATTGACTGACCTTCATGTCTTAAAGTAATGATGGACTGTCGTTTCTCTTTGCTTATTTAAGCTGTTCTTGCCATAATATGGACTTGGTCTTTTACCAAATAGGGCTATCTTCTGTATACCCCCCCCTACCTTGTGACAACACAACTGATTGGCTCAAATGCATTAAGAAGGAAAGAAATTCCACAAATTAACTTTTAAGAAGGTACAGCTGTTAATTGAAATGCATTCCAGGTGACTACCTCATGAAGCTGGTTGAGAGAATGCCAAGAGTGTGCAAATCTGTAATCAAGGCAAAGGGTGGCTATTTGAAGAATCTCAAATGTAAAATATATTTGGATTTGTTTAACACTTTTTTGGCAACTACATGATTCCATATGTGTTATTTCATATTTTTGATGTCTTCACTATTATTCTACAATGTAAATTTTTTTTACAAATAAAGAAAAACCCTTGAATGAGTAGATGTGTCCAAACTTTTGACTGGTAGTGTATATATTTTCAATTAACTGCACTTTTTCTGGGCCGCAAATTGATTTTGACAAACAAATCAGTCCCAAAAAAATCTGTGCAGTCCTCCGTTGAATTTCGAAAGCCCTCGAGATGAAAAGTTTGCCCACCCCTGCTCTAACCCTATCCTCTTCTTGACATGCTAGGTAGCCATAAGTCTGGCAAATGTATCAGTCTCACTCTAATGCACACACACACTATTTTCCTCCCACACACACACTAACCCTCTGGTGTCCCCTCCTCTAGGTCCTGGTGAACTCTAACCCTCTGGTGTCCCCTTCACTAGGTCCTGGTGAACGCTAACCCTCTGGTGTCCCCTCCTCTTTGTCCTTGTGAACTCTAACCGTCTGGTCTCCCCTCCTCTAGGTCCTGGTGAACTCTAATGGTCTCCCCTCCTCTTGGTCCTGGTGAACTCTAACCGTCTGGTGTCCCCTCCTCTAGGTCCTGGTGAACTCTAACCCTCTGGTGTCCCCTCCTCTAGGTCTTGGTGTACTCTAACCCTCTGGTCTCCCCTCCTCTAGGTCCTGGTGAACTCTAACCCTCTGGTGTCCCCTCCTCTAGGTCCTGGTGAACTCTAACCGTCTGGTCTCCCCTCCTCTAGGTCTTGGTGAACACTAACCGTCTGGGGGACCGTGTGGTGGTGATCCCTGGTAAAGTAGAGGAGGTTACGCTACCGGAGCAGGTGGACATCATCATCTCAGAGCCCATGGGCTACATGCTCTTCAACGAGAGGATGCTGGAGAGCTACCTCCACGCCAAGAAGTTCCTCAAGCCTAGCGGTGAGACAGGGGAAGGTTGGAGGGAGAGCATAGAAAGGGGTAGCGTGAGAGGGAAGGAGAAAGGGAGAAAATGTCAAGAGGTCTGAAGATTATTTTGAATCCCTAGCAGTAAATAATATTAAAGTCTACATTTGAAAACTGAGAGACATATTCATCATGACTAGCCACTAGTGATTGTACCATCATTAACTGACTTCCTGTGTGTCGCAGGTAAAATGTTCCCCACCATCGGTGACGTGCACCTGGCCCCCTTCACAGACGAACAGCTCTACATGGAGCAGTTCACCAAGGCCAACTTCTGGTGAGTAGGAGGGGAGGGAGGAGAGAAAAAGGGAGAGTGGGAGGAAGGATGGGGTTGGAGGGACGGGGGGGGATATGGCAAGAGGAGAAGAAGCTCTGGGAGTGGAAGCAGTGAATGGAAGGAGATATCAGTAACTTTTCATTGGGCTGCTGTAGTTGATGATGATAATGATTCTATTTCTCACTCACTCAGGTACCAGCCTTCCTTCCATGGTGTGGACCTCTCAGCCTTGCGAGGCGCAGCGGTGGACGAGTACTTTCGCCAGCCCATTGTGGTACGTAGATTTCTCAATTGTATGTCAGACTCTTGAACACCTATTTTCTGACATTGCCTGCACCTCCCACCATGTCGGTTAAAGCGATATTTCCCCCCCCCCCCCCCCCCCCCCCCCCCAAGATGATTATGGGGTTCAGGGGGACGGTTAACTAGGAAATGTATATGGGAGGGGTGTATAAGGCCTGAAATAGTCAGGGGGTATGTGGGGACAAGAGCTGTTTGTGGAAGATTGGCATAGTACGGACTGGCCAGTGTGTTTGTTTACCTCCAAGGGTGGTACATGTGGTGTGTGTGGTCTATGGGCAAACACTGATGTAGGATAGGAGATTGCCTGTATGGGAGTTTGTGTTTGTGGTAGGAGATACCACAGTTACACTGTGTGTGTGTTATGAAGGCTGGGATAAATAAGCTAGATTCAGTCTGAGTGTAGGATCCCAATGTTTTCGCCCAGTCCAGCTCCCCTAGTCTAACACCACAGAACCAACAGTGAGGATTCAACAGTACTATCACTGCTCATATGAATCTCAACCCTTTTATCACACACAGCACCACACACACCGACAGCGACACACACACCCTTTTCCAGCGGTAGTCAGCTGGGCAGGCCTCCTCCGTGCCTGCTCCAGTGTTACTCTGCTGGGAGAGCCGGGCCAGAGGGCCTGGTTCTGGGTACAGCCTCTGTTCTAGATCATTCAAATAAGGCATAGACCGTCTCCGTACCCACTCAAGCCAATGCTGCCGTAAAACATTTATATCTCACTGGGACTTACCTGGATACTCTCGCTTCCCTCCCCCCTTCCCTCTCTCTCTCCCTTCCCTCTATCTATCTCTCCCTTCCCTCTTCCCTCTATCTATCTCTCCCTTCCCTCTTCCCTCTATCTATCTCTCCCTCCCCTCTTCCCCCTCTCTCCCTCCCCTCTTCCCCCTCTCTCCCTCCCCTCTCTCCCTCCCCTCTTCCCCTCTCTCCCTCCCCTCTTCCCCCCCTCTTCCCTCCCCTCTTCCCTCTCTCTCCCCTCTTCCCTCTCTTCCCTCTATCTCTCTCTTCCTCCCCTCTTCCCTCTCTCTCCCTCCCCCCTTCCCTCTCTCTCTCCCTCCCCTCTTCACTATATCTATCTCTCTCTTCCCTCTATCTCTCCCTTCCCTCTCGCTCTCTTCCCTCTATCTCTCTCTTCCCTCTCTCTCCCTCCCCTCTTCCCTCTCTCTCCCTCCCCTCTTCCCTCTCTCTCCCTCCCCTCTTCCCTCTCCCTCCCCTCTTCCCTCTCTCTCTCCCTCCCCTCTTCCCTCTATCTATCTCTCTCTTCCCTCTATCTCTCCCTCCCCTCTTCCCTCTCTCTCTTCCCTCTATCTCTCTCTTCCCTCTCTCTCCCTCCCCTCTTCCCTCTCTCTCCCTCCCCTCTTCCCTCTCTCTCCCTCCCCCCTTCCCTCTCTCTCTCCCTCCCCCCTTCCCTCTCTCTCTCCCTCCCCTCTTCCCTCTATCTATCTCTCTCTTCCCTCTATCTCTCCCTCCCCTCTTCCCTCTCTCTCTTCCCTCTCTCTCCCTTCCCTCTATCTCTCCCTCCCCTCTTCCCTCTATCTATCCCTCCCCTCTTCCCTCTCTCCCCTCTATCTCTCCCTCCCCTCTTCACTCTCTCTCCCTCCCCTCTTCACTCTCTCTCCCTCCCCTCTTCCCTCTCTCCCTTCCCTCTTCCCTCTCTCCCTTCCCTCTTCCCCCTCTCTCCCTTCCCTCTTCCCCCTCTCTCCCTTCCCTCTTCCCTCTCTCCCTCCCCTCTTCCCTCTCTCCCTCCCCTCTTCCCTCTCTCTCCCTCCCCCCTTCCCTCTCTCTCTCCCTCCCCTCTTCCCCCTCTATCTCTCCCTCCTCTCTTCCCTCTATCTATCTCTCCCTCCTCTCTTCCCTCTATCTATCTCTTCCCTCTCTCTCCCTTCCCTCTCTCTCTCTTCCCTCTATCTCTCTCTTCCCTCCCCTCTTCCCTCTCTCTCCCTCCCCTCTTCCCTCTATCTATCCTTCCCTTTCTTCCCTCTATCTCTCCCTCCCCTCTTCCCTCTCTCTCTCTCTCTCCCTTCCCTCTTCCCTCTATCTATCTCTCCCTCCCCTCTTCTCTCTCGCTCTATTCCCTCTCTCTCTATTCTCTCTTCCCTCTCTCTCCCTCCCCTCTTCCCTCTCTCTCCCTCCCCTCTTCCCTCTCTCTCCCTTCCCTCTTCCCTCTATCTATCTCTCCCTCCCCTCTTCTCTCTCGCTCTATTCCCTCTCTCTCTATTCCCTCTTCCCTCTCTCTCTCTTCCCTCTCTCTCCCTCCCCTCTTCCCTCTCTCCCTCTTCTCTATCTCTCCCTCCCCTCTTCCCTCTCTCTCTATTCCCTCTCTCTCTATTCCCCCTTCCCTCTCTCTCTCTTCCCTTTCTCTCTCTTCCCTCTCTCTCCCTCCCCTCTTCCCTCTCTCTCCCTCCCCTCTATCTCTCCTTCCTCCTTTTTCTTTTCCTCCCCCTCTCAGGACACATTTGATATCCGTATCTTGATGGCCAAGTCTGTCAAATACACAGTCAACTTCCTGGAGGCCAAAGAGGAGGATTTGTACAGGTGTGTGTGTCGTTGTGCCGTCTGTCTGTGTCTGTTATTCCCTCATATTATTGAATTATTATTCTTAGATTGAGTTGAGAATTGCGATGCATAGATACATGTTACTGAATGTGGGGATGTCCTACTACTCTAATATGGTGCTACTTCCAATTTGAAATTCCTACATCAGCAAAACATAGTACATAATTCCTTCTACTAGTGTGTAAAAATAACCGTAAAGCGGCAATCAGCAGTAGAAACGATTACAAAGTGAATTCCCCACCCCTCTTTAGGTAAAAAGCTGAGGGATGGGGCTGGAAAAATGTAACCACTCTCAAATTCATAGACCGAGCTATGGATGCAAGGACTGACCATCCATGATATCATAATTATAGTTTTAACCATGTTTTGACTTGATATATTGTTTACATTTACTTTGTTTACAAACATTGGAGTAAAACAAATATTTTGGGTTCTGATGGGTTATGACAGTTGAACTAAGCTCATTAGGCATTTCTAAGTTAAATACTTCAAGACTCAATGGGTACATATCATTATTTATAAGTCCAAAATGGGATGTAGCAACTGCTGATTGCCCCTTTAACTAGACTAACACTTATCCCACTCTTTTCTCTCTTTCCCTCTTTCTCCCCTTCTCTCTCTTTCAGGATAGAAATTCCCTTTAAGTTCCATATGATGCACTCAGGGCTGGTGCACGGCCTGGCCTTCTGGTTCGATGTAGCGTTCATGGGATCAATGTAAGTCGGCCTGAGCTGCCTTAACCAATCACCGGGGGCCAGGGCTGAAGTGTGTGTGTGTGTGTGTGTGTGTGTGGTCAGAAGGTCACAGGAATTATTGTAAAATCTGATCACTTGATCCAGGACTCCTGACCTATATGGATCCTGACTATATCTACACCCTCACTTTCCTTTTTCTTTGATCACTTATTTTTTTATTTCTCACAGACGTTGCAGCAAACACCAAGACAGAAAGCGGGTGCAACTTAAAAGCAATAAAATCTAGTACAATACATTCACTATAGAAACATTTCACAATAAGTTGTAGCTATAGAAACATTTCAAAATTAGTTGTAACTATAGAAACATTTCACAATAAGTTGTAAATGGCTGTTCCTACTGTATATCTGACAATGCTTGTACTGTAGTAGGATGATGTTGATTGAACCTTAAAGTATCCTGACCTCTAACCCCCCTCCCTCTCTCTGCAGGGTGACAGTGTGGCTCTCCACGGCTCCCACAGAGCCCCTGACCCACTGGTACCAGGTACGCTGTCTGCTCCAGTCACCCCTCTTCACCAAGGCAGGAGACACACTCTCCGGCACAGCACTGCTCATCGCCAACAAGAGGTAAGGGACTGTAGAGGGGTCTGTTGGGGGTCTACTGGGGCTCTACTGGGGGTCTGTTGGGGGTCTACTGGGGATCTGTTGGGGGTCTACTGGGGCTCTACTGGGGGTCTGTTGGGGGTCTACTGGGGCTCTACTGGGGGTCTGTTGGGGCTCTACTGGGTATGGGAGGCTTTGGTGTTACTGTGTTGTCATTCCCCTCTAGGCCCAGGCTTGTGTTATAATATGACACTTGTGTGTGTAGGTGATGTACAGTGCGCTCCATTAGTATTGGGACAGTGACAATTATTTTATATTTTGCCTCATACAATGACTATGGGGTTAAAGTGCAGACTGTCAGCTTACATTTGAGGGTATTTTCATACATATCGGGTGAACCGTTTAGAAATGACAGCACTTTTTGTATGTAGTCCCCCCATTTTAAGGGAACCAAAAGTATGGAGACAAATTCACTTGTGTGTATTAAAGTAGTAAAAAGTTAAGTATTTGGACCCAATCGTCATAGCACGCAATGACCACATCAAGCTTGTGACTCTACAAATTAGTGCTGGGGTACAGAGCCAAAACAACAAAATGTGTCACTGTCCCAATACGTTTGGAGCTCACTTTATGTACAGTGCCTTCGGAAAGAATTCAGACCACTTGACTTTTTCCACATTTTGTTACATTACAGCCTTATTCTAAAATGTATGAAATAAAATAAATCCTCAGTAATCTACACACAATACCCTATAATGACAAAGCAAAAACACGTTTTTAGAAATTGTAGAAAACCAACCCCTTCTCTCCTCCCATACCAACCCCTTCTCTCCTCCCATACCAACCCCTTCTCTCCTCCCATACCAACCCCTTCTCTCCTTCCATACCAACCCCTTCTCTCCTTCCATACCAACCCCTTCTCTCCTTCCATACCAACCCCTTCTCTCCTTCCATACCAACCCCTTCTCTCCTCCCATACCAACCCCTTCTCTCCTCCCATACCAACCCCTTCTCTCCTCCCATACCAACCCCTTCTCTCCTCCCATACCAACCCCTTCTCTCCTTCCATACCAACCCCTTCTCTCCTCCCATACCAACCCCTTCTCTCCTCCCATACCAACCCCGGCTCTCTTCCCTCCCCACAGACAAAGCTATGACATCAGTATTGTTGCCCAAGTGGACCAGACAGGCTCCAAGTCCAGCAACCTCCTGGACTTGAAGAACCCCTTTTTCAGGTGAGTTGGTCTGTTCCGCTGCCCTTGGCCTGTGCCATTCAGGATAACGAGGGGGGGGGAAGGGGAGCTCCCTCTCATGGCGTGTATGCTGTTGTGTATGTGTGTGTTTTTGTAGGTACACAGGCAGCACCCCCACTCCCCCTCCTGGGTCGCACTACACCTCCCCCTCTGAGACCATGTGGAACAATGGGGGGGCCTACAGCATGAGCCAGGGCATGGCTGTGTCAGGTAAATACACACACATAGAGGACACAGGTAGAGGGGACACACACACAGAAGACATACCCACACACACTGCATGAGGCAGAACAATGCTGTGTCGGGTAAACACACACACAGACAAAAAACTAACACAATCTGACCCATGATAGCATCATCAGGCGACAGGCATCCGTACAACATCATGACCAAATGTTTTACTAAACTGTAGTAATATCCCAGAATAGATCAGGCTAACAGAGTAGCAGACAGACAGGGGATGCATATTCTCTCTGAGGGGAAAACGGTGTGTGAGAGAAAGGATGCTTATGCTTCTCCTGTGCTTTTTTCCCATTTCGCTCCCTTTCACTCCCCATCTCTCTCTTCTCCCCATCTTACTCTCTCTCTTCCCCGTCTCACCCTCTCATCTCTCTCTCCTCTCAGGGATGCCTACAGCCTATGACCTCAGTACGGTCATGGGCAGCGGCTCGACGGTGTCCCACAACAACCTCATCCCCCTCGGTAGGATACTATGAACTGACTGACAAACCGACAGACTGACAGACATCACAGACAGTGTGACTGACTGTGTGTGTGTGTGTGCACGTTTTGTGTGTGTTTGTTAATACACAGTCTCACTGTTACCTCTGTTCCTGCCCTCCCTCAGTGAACACAGGGATAGTGAATCACACCCACTCCAGGATGGGCTCCATCATGAGCACAGGAATCGTCCAGGGTACGTCTCTTTATACACTATACCAGAGTTTCCCAAACTCGGTCCTGGGGCCCCCCCTGGGTGCACGTTTTGGTTTTTACCCTAGCACTACACAGCTGATTCAAATAATCAAAGGTTGATGATGAGGAGGCAGGACAGGACAGAGTTTGGGAAAACCTGCACTATACTACATCAAGTCAACATTTTCCTAAACGCCTATCATTTGTGTAAATAGAGGGGATGGATTCTGAAGTATGTGACATAGTTGGCCCACAACCAATCAAGGGAAAGTGATAACACTCTTTCCCTCTCTCTCCCGCCCCTTTTCTCCCCATCACTCTTTCTTCCTCATCTCTCCAGGAGCTTCTACTGGCCAGTCAGGTCCTAGCAGCAGCAGCTCTAACCAGCAGCAGCATTATCCCGTCACCAACCAGTTCACCATGGGGGGACCCGCCATCTCCATGGCCTCTCCCATGGCCATCCCTAGCAACACCATGCATTATGGGAGTTAAGACCTTGTCACCCCTCACCTCCGACCCCCTGCATGACCTCTACTAGCCCCTCCCCCTGACCCACCACAGCCAGAATACCAAAACCAGTGCTGTCATGTTGTCCCTTCAGCACCTTCTTTCTCCTTTACTGTCCATCTCTCCATCTATCACTGGTGTTATTCGCTCATATCCGTCCCTCCCCGCCGCTACAGACACTCTCTCTGTTTTGAGAGCTGTTCCCCTACTCCCTCCCTCTCTCATCATCGTGCAGCAGCTGCTATGATATCCCCAGTCCAGCCAGAGGGTGGCAGCACCTCTACGTTCAACTGACAGACTGATCAGCACAAGAAATTGGCAGTTTGTTTTAATGGAGAGCTGAACTGATGTGAACTTTGTTTGACTGGACCTTTTTATGCTTTACAGACGCATACATGTACACCTACACACACATATTGAACACAGAGACATTTGTTGCAAAGAAGAACTCATTGTACGACTGTACAGCAGGTATCATCTCCTTTATCCGGGTTCCCTCCCTCCTCTCCTCCCTTTTGGACATTTGGCCTCCCATAGTGCCGGTGTGATGCCCCACCCTTCCCCCTCCTCCACCAAACACACACCCAACCCCATCCACTACAGCCAGTCGCTATCCCCCCTCCCCTCATCGCTGGATTGGATGTCCCCCACTACAGATCTGCACTGAAAGGACGGGGCTTTCCTGTACAGTAGAACACTATGAACACCCATCACCGACCGCCATTTTGTTTTCATATCGAGGCACTTCTCCACCTGCCTGCCTCTCCTTAAGAGACGGCCCCATTCCAGACCGCTAGCTAGCTCCACCCCCCCCCCACCCAAGTTGTTTGTCTGGTCATCCATAGTGGTAGTCTTTAGCCCAGTAGACCTAGGCTGTCCCTCAAGACACCCTATTCACTATACAGTGCTCTACTTTCGACTAGAGCCACATGGCCAAATGAAGTGCACTATATAGGGAATAAGGTGTCATTTGAGATGTAATTTGAGACGTAGCCTAGATGTCAGTGTGTAGGAGAACCCTGTAGAATGTGATCTTGAAGAACACCACCTCTGGAACCCTGATGTTAGAACCTCACCTCTGATGGACTGATTGACTTGTGAGGTGTGTCGTCCAAAGCCAATGAGCTTTGAGGACACAGCAGCAGACCCAGCCCCCCACTCCCCATCAGGATTGCAGTGAGCTGGAGTGGGCTGATGGTATTGATGGAGGCAGGGGTGGGATGGACCCACAGACTGCCAGTATGGACCAAGGACAGTGGTGTGGGCTGTTGGAGCAGCTGTATCCTAGTTTACATCCTTCCCCAGTTTCCTTTCCTTCCTTCATTTTCAGACTGAGGTGGGGAGTTTGGGATAGAGGGGAGTAGGGAGTCACCTTTTTCCCTCCCCCCTCCCTCACTACCTATGATCTCCAGACTCTAACATATCTAAACCTCACCCCTCCAATCTCCTCCCTCCTTTCCCAGACAAGCCAATTGCCCAACCTTCGGACAAAGACTTCATGGACATGTATGCATTGCTTCCAGTCACAATTTATGGACTGAGTTGAATTACATTTTTTTGATTTAGCAAGTTTTATGAAGAGAAAATGTCTTGCTAGTTTGTAGGGTTAACTTTTTTTCAGTTGTCTTTATTTGTTTTATTTCTTTCACAGAAAAGCAACAAACAAAAAAAAGTATAAAAGGAGTAAATTAAATGTTGGTGGAGAAGTCCCAAAAAAAATCCTCGGGTTAAGTCTTATAATATTTTACTTTTGTTGAGATATTGCAGTTAGAATCATACATAACACCAATGTTGTGATAGTTGCTAGCTTAGCATTCAAACACTACGTTTCTCTGACCTCAGAAGGGACATCTAATTGATGGAAGGTGCATCAGGAAGTCTCTTGTTCATTGTTTTTATTGCTCGAGGTAAGAAATTGCCCCTAACAAGTAGCCACAGATCTAGGATCAGATTTTCCTAACCATAAACAGCAGTTAGGGACGACTAATGAAATCTGTTTTCATAACTGCAATAACGTCTCCTTGAGGGTAAGTTAAAAATCTTGGTCCTTCTGTGTGCCATACACTATGAGCCTATATAGTCAGCAGACATTGACTGTAAATGTGTCCTCCAAGCACACACACACAAAGCAGCTACCTCTGGAGTGCTCAGCTGTCCCATAAATCTCAGGGATCATTGCTGGGCCTAGCCAGTCTTGAGGCTTCAGAACAAACAAGAATCCCAGTTACAGTAAGCAGAGCACTGACAACTCGAAGGCTGGAACCAATGCTGCCTACCTGAGATCTCTCTACTTCCCCATATGAAATAGTAGATAGGTTGAAATCAAGATGGTGGAAATTCCACAGCTAGATGAAGGCAGCGTTCATCTCCAGCCCCTAGTTGTGCAGGCTTTTGTCCCAGCCCAGTACCTACCAACACACCTGAACTAATATTGAATCAGGTGTGTTAGTGCTGGGCTGGAACAAAAGCCTGCACAGACATAGCCCTCCAGGACCGGAGTTGGAGACCCCTGCCCTAGGGCTGTAGTCAACACCAAGAACACGAAGCAATTCAGACTGGAATGACAGTTTATTCACGCAAACCCTGAAGTCTGAACAAAGGGAAAATAAAAGGCAACACAGGAAGGAATAAATAAATACACTGACAAACCCCTTTTCCTTAACTTACAAGTCTATCTACAAAAAGACAAAGTTGTGTGGATACATTACAGACAGCACAGTACTACACGTGTTCCAGGTCATAGGAGTGGTTTGACTTCTAGAACAAGCCTTTTCAGTCTCAGTTAGAGGTTAACAATCTTACCCGCAGAGAGCTGGTTTGGGTGTAGTAGGCCTTGGTTCCAGCCAAGCCGTAACATACCTGTTGATCCAACTCCTCAAAAGGTTTGATTGTAGACTGATTGGTAGAATCGGCAGGTGTGTTTGCTTGGCTGGAACAAAAGCATGCACCTTTGTGGACAAGGTTGGCCACATTCATCCAGCATTTCCCTTCAATAGGTGCATCTCAATATCAGACTGCAGCTGGAGGAGTTTGACAAGTCTAAAAATGATTCCTTTCCTTAATCTGCACTGACAGAACTGAGCTGGTTAGAGCAGATATCTCATGCATCCAGCGTAATGCTTCCTCCTTTCCTATATTTTTTTAGTGCAGATAAAAGGAGAGGAGATAAGTTAGTCTCTGACTAGTGAGACGCACCCAACTTCTCCATGATAAATCTTGATTTATTGAAATATACAAATGCAGAGTTTACAGCGGAATCATCTCTGAAGCATAAGCAAGACATTTCCCCCCCAATGCAATTATTGTAACCCATAATTTGTATACTCGTCAAAATACTCTTATAGGTCTCTATCCTTGTCCCTTCTCTTTGTGATAACATATGTAGTCAATTGCACAGCACTTCATGGGCTGCTGGGCCAGTTAAGTCCATAATGTACTAGAGTAGGGCTCACACACCCAGAACCTCCAACACAACTTTATGGGTACCTTTCTGACCACTGGTTGGTCCTCTGTGTATCCTTCTTATTGGTTAAAGCGTCAGAGTATGTGGGCCCTACTTTGCTACATCCCCTTCTCTGATCTGAAAGGACTGGATAATGTGTGACCCACTATGAGCTTAATAACCGAAACTCTAAACAACATCCACACAGGTGTCGTAAACAAAGATTTCATCCAACAACGTTTCCCTCAACTCATATCGTTCTACTCACACAACAACAACGACAATATAGTTAGTCAATGGCAATATCGCTATCATCATGCGATTAGCTAGCTACTCTTCCAATGCTCACAGAGTGGGTAACAAAAGCAACATGGTGGCAATCCACCTAGCCTAAACCTTTTATCCAGTCCTTTCAGATTCACCAGTGGTCTCAAACATTATGACTATGAGAAGAGGTGATTAAGTGTTGGGACACAACGATGAACTCATTCCTTTATCTCCCTCCGGTTCCTCTTGGTCAGTGGGTCTTGGTGTTCAATATTGCTGCTGTGTGGTTGGGTGTATGGTTGGGTGTAGGAACTGTCGGTGTTACTGTGCGAGTCGCTGTCTGGAAGAAGTACATCTGAAAGATAGCATATAGGAACAGAGAAGAGACGGGTATAAAGGGTTAGAAACAACATGATTTAACAAAGAACTATGAGGTTTATAGCTAGCCATAGACTATGGAGTAGGGTGTAGGAGATGAGACATTTCCTCTGAGGCTCATACAGCTGAGACATAACCATTTAGATTATGGTTCGGGCCTGGTTCAAACATCTTTAAAGTCCATCCTTCCACAGATAAGTGAAATGAGGGCTCTACTTTCTACATTCATGTTGGACCATGACTGCTGCCATGCTTCTTTAAAATATTTGAACAGGGCCTAGGATGATGGGGCTAGGTAACTTTTACCCATAGCACTCTTATAGTGGGCTCTTACCTTGCAGCCAATTGCTAGCAGCGCATGGAGAACGACGATTGTTGCCACGGTGGCGAAAGCAGTCACCTTGGTGTCGTCGCGGACGACGGGCCAGAAGGTGAGCACAAGGACTGACCCGGAGATCACCATGGCGACCAGGATGAGGAGCCATCTGAGCCACTCGAATGGTAAGATCCACAACACCTGAGAGGGAGGTGATTGGTTTGTTACTTGAGAATAAAATGTTCTGCATTAATTGGTTGGTATTGGGTCCCAATCAGATAGAAATATACTATGAAGAACAGGGTCGTATTCACTAGGCACAAAAACAGAAGAAAACAATTAAACCGGGGAGGTAGGTACCATCTGAACTTCATTTTCCATTGCGAAACATTTTGCTTGGGGATGAATGTTTTGCTAGCTGAATATGACCCAGACATTCAGTAGTGTGTGTCTGCTGACTCACCGAGGTGGGAATGTAGATGAAGAGGGAGTAGCCGTAGACACACACTGTCTCCAGGAAGGAGTAACATCTCTGCTGCCTCTCCTCCCTCTGCCTCCAGGTCAGGAAACCCCATACGCCCAGGGGCACCAGCCAGGCATACAGGAAGATCACTACCGCAGCTATCGTCACTGAGGGAGCGAGAAAAAGCAAGCAACATCAACACTGCTATTGCATCTAATATAACATGGTCTTGAAAAAGGCCTCTGTACTGAAACGTAAAGATAATAGTCTCAACAATCTCCTCTTTTTTTATATAGCAAATCTCACATGAAACCACTGAGAAGGAGCCAAGCTGTAACCCCCAGGTACCATACCTCTGTGGAACTGGGTTCTGTAGTGGTACTGAGGGTCCCTCAGGGAGTTGAGGAAGTTGGACAGGTTTCCACTGATGGCCACAGAGAACACCAGCGTCACGCAGATCCAGAAGGGACCTGGACATACGGGGGACCAGGAGGTAAGGTTAGTCTGGGTAGAGGTGGTTCACATCACAATCTAAGATATGCAGAGTTTGGCAAACTGTCTTCCAGTTTGACGACAATAAAAGTTATGATCGTAACATTCTAATGTGCATTCTAACTATCTAGGAACAATTGTTTCCCATTACCGTATAAATCCGGACTCGACCGGAGGGTATGTTTGATGAAGTTCCGTCCTGGTAAAGGCATCACCGACCCCTTGACCCTGTCCAGCACCTGCATGACATGACAGGAAGTCAGTCAATCAATGGAATCTGTACAGCAATTATCTCCATTCTCCACCAATAGAATCACCACTACATTTACGGTTTCTATATGGGAGATGTTAAACCGCAACATACAGGCCAGTCTCATGAGTGCAGATTATACTGTGTTATTTCAAGCATATTGTACCTGCATTGTATCCACATCGAAGAATGACTGGTAGTACTCAAAGGTCCAGAAGCTGCTAGTTTCTTTCTCCCCTCCTAGGAGCTGTAAACAGTAATGACATTCAGTAATCACCATATTGCTTGGTTTTGGGCTGTTTGTGTAGACGTCATTACAAAGGCAAAATTGCAGATGATCAATGCAGCGATATGATTGGACTCCTTCATCATCCTGACCTCTGAACTCTCCTCCCGTCCCTCATCATCGGACATGTCCAGTTTGATGTCCCCTGTGGCACTGGCCGGGGCCGTACTGCTGGAGCCAGACATACTGAGAGTGGAGGCCCCATGGTCTGCTAACAGCAGGTCAGTGGCCTCCTCAAATTCTAGAGGAGGAGAAGACAGAGGAGGTTAGATAGAGGGAGGGACAGAGAGAGAGGAGGAACGGGACAGTGCCAGTGAGAGATGTAGAGAGTGAAGAGGAGGTGAAAGAGAGGATAAACAAGACAGAAAGATAAATAACAGCTAGGGAGGAGAGGAACAGGAGACAGAAAGGAAGGGGATGATGAACATGAAACAGAGACCGCTCTAGGAGAGGATAAACAGAGAGAGGAGGATGGGAGCCACTCCATGAGTCTCACCTTGGAACTTCAGATCATCTGGACTCGCCATGGGAACACTGGAAAGATGACCACCTCACACAAGACCTGGAAGGAGACGAGAAAACGTACTCTTATCTTTTGAGTGTGACGTATGGCCACAATCTGTGTTCCTCTCCCGGAGAGCTGAGCCAGCTAGCTAGCTTTCGCTACATCTGGACAAGATGTTCTCTCTTTGTTGGCTGCCTTCTAAAGCATGTAAGTAACAGCATCATGTGTAGGCATGCGTCATCGAATATGCATGTGCAACTTTTTAATATGACAAATGCCAGATTGTGTTGATCTGTTTGGCAGGCTAGCAGTCTGTGTATATCATGTTTATGCCTATAGTTTACTGTGACTAACTAGCTAGCTAGCTTCAGATCTATTGTCATACGGCCCTCGTGGTCGTGATCCGAGACATACCTGTTTGTCGCAGGGGCTTCTGTTTTATCCGCAATGCGAGCCAGTCAGCTTGCAGTGCTGACACGACCACCTCGCTAGCCTGACAGCTGTCGAGCTATCACTGTTTTCTCGCGTCTTTATATCTCAATATCAACTCACCTAACAACAACAGCACATACTGCGTTGGATGTCTGAAGAAGTTAGCTAGCTAATGCTGTTAATTTCAAATATTGTGCGCTAAATTCCCATTATCACTCCCCTGTTCCACGTCACCTTATGTAAACAACGGATCCTGTGTTGGCTCAAGACGGATCATCATGTTCACGTGACCAGGTATAGCCGGAAGATAATGTGATGGGAAATATATTTATTTTCAGAGTGATTTCTTTGTAATATTGGTGTTATCCGAATGTAAAAAACAACAACATTTGTACTTACATATTTATCAGTTTAGAATGATGTTACAGGCATTTAATGACATTAATTTTAAGCCAGACTGGATATTGGATATTTGTTTCCTTACGGAAAAATAATAATAATATTACAACTTTTCACTGGCATGCAATTTTGGCTCAATAAATTCAAGTTGCGTCTTTTCACATTGGAAATGAATGCATCAAGAAGAACGCTGTGTTTTTCCGGTCCGAGCCAGTCCCAATTTGAACTTCCGGAACGATCCGCTTCTGTCTGACGAACATGGCTGCCTCGTGGGTGCTCAGGAGATGGTGCTCCACCTCTGTAGCAGAAGCAGCAGCAGCAGCAGCAGCAGCAGCAGCAGCACCCGTTAAGGGCACCCGATGGGAGAGGTTGAAAAATAGCAAATTGGGTAAGAAATCCTCTATCTCTTGGTTGCCATGTTAGCCCACCACGCCTTTACGAACCTGCACTAACTCATGATCTTCTTGCTTAGCTAACTGTCTTGCCAAAGTCATTCATAATGTAATCAGATTGTGTGACATTAGCTTCAAACATACTGTATCACGTTGTGGCTTTTACACTAGTTAGATTTGAAAATGTACTTCATACACGTATATGTAAAGGCATTGCTTGCTTTTGATCCTTTACAGTTGCCCCTGCTTGCAATCACAGGGTGGAGGAAGGCACGTGACTGAGATTATTGCTGTGACCTCTCTCTGAGACAACCCCTGTCAGCTTGGAGATGCAATACAATACAGTGTTGGCACACAAAACATAATTGTGTGCATGCATCATTACCATGTCTAGGGATATTGTCTGTTCTGCCTTTGTTTTAGTAAATCACCTATCTTATCTCATGTGAATGCTGTCTGTCTTTATCTCACAATTCTCTCCCCTCTCCATCAGGTGTGTGGTTCAGCGGCATGTCCAGAGACTACAAGGAGGCGGGTCGTGAGATTGTGGTGGGCGCGTGGGAGAGGCCAATCAAAGCTTCCCTCTATCTGGGCCTCCTTGGTGGAGCCGGCGCCTGCATCTACACCAACCCTGACGACGCCTCCTTTGAGACAACCGTCCTGGATATGGCCAATCAGCTCGGGCTCCTGACGCCGTGGATACGCAGTGGGACGTCGGATGGGCACGTGCAGAAGCTGGCGAAGCTTCGTAACGAGGGCAGGTTACGTCACCTCAGCCTGGGCATGGTCTCACTCACCTACTTTGCCGACTACAACCCAGACGCCAGCCTCTACGAGGCCCAGTGCTCCAAACTCTCTGTCCCCTGGAGGGAGCTCCACACGCGGGTACTGGATGTGGGCTTTGCGGGCCGCTGGTGGATCCTGGACCATAAGATGAAGGACTATGATGTGAACGGCGAAGAGTTCAAGCACCTGCCGCCCGCGATGGCCGCCACAGTGCCCCCTGGTGTCCAGGGGGTGGAGAAGAACGAGAGGCTGCACAAAGAGTCATGGATGCCCCTGAAGACGGAGGAAGACGAGGAGAAGGAAAAGGCAGCCACAGAGGAGGAGGGCGGCATTGTAGAACAGATAAAGATGGGCAGTTTAGATCTTGTAGAAAAAGTAAAGATGGGCAGTGGAGATCTTGTAGAAACAATCAAAATAAAGACCGGCATTGTAGCTCAACCACAGGAGCTACCTGACCCAGAACCACAGGAGCTGACACTGACAAAGACTGAGAAGGCGACACAGGAGTAGCAGACACAAGCTCAAGCAAAGGCCTAATGTGTCATGGACCAATGGACTCACACTAGCAGGACAATGATTGGTGGACACAGTATCAGGTCAAGGTCATGATTGGCAGACATAATGAGATGGCTGAACAAGAATCTCTAAATGGATATATTTATTGAATTTTGACAAGATGGTATGAGAGAGGTGTAAAGTGTGTATAAAAGTACCTGCTGCACTGTGTAACGTGTTATATAGCGCCCAAGCCTATTAACACTGTGGACTATAGCCACACATGACATGATGATAAAGGGTCTCCTTTATCAAATATATTACTGTTAACAGTTTACTAATGATACTTATTTGATATATAGTGCTCTATACAGAGATATGATATTTTATGCCATGGTCAGCAACCTGTTACAGACACTACAAACTTCAACTAACTTAAGAGGATTCTCTGGTACTTTTATATTATTTTTAGCCAGTAGTTCTGAAAGTAGTGCTCACGAGACAAAAGTGGTCCCCGAAAATTGCGTACTACGTCACATATGTGCAGATGTGTGCACCATGTCATTGTGCTCTCTCTCTCGCTCTGCTGTGTGTGCATCTTGCTAGCTGTCACTCAAATGGCGAGGGGCTGAAGCTCATTAGCTAGAACTCGAATTGTTAGGACGCTGGCCCACGTGGGAGAAAATGCAGGGAAAATGGCACAGCACAGCTTCCAGAAAAACGATTGCTTTCAAACTAGGGATTTAGTGGCTAATTGAGGTGAAACCGTAATTCTGCTCATAGATAATGCATGTATGAACTACACATTGACACATCCAGCCCAAAGCGGGAGGTTTAAAAAACACTTAGAAGTCGCCAAAGTTCCAGAGCATGTCTTTAACAATATGCCTCCTCTAAATGGTCTGGATTTATCATTTATGAAGTATTGTCAAATTAAAGTACTATTGTAATGAATTTGTGAGTTTTGTGATGATAATTTACTCTGAATGCCTCCCCTTGATTTAATCTTAGGCAGGAAGCAGAGGCACTATCCAGGGAAGAATATACCAAGATATTCAATTTAAGTTGAACTGGTAGCCATTTTTGATTCTTCCAGTCCAGACTGTTTTTCAATACTTTCCTCCTCAGACTATTGTGACCGTAGCGTGGATCGATAATTCTCATTGTGTGACTTCTTCCATGAACTGTGAGTGTTTGTCTCCATGAGTTAAGTCAATCAGTGTTTTTGCCGCCTCCTCTTCCTGGGATTATAGAAGCTGTGTATTGCTGTGCTGCCCATCAGGCAGATTGAATGGGCATCCTTTCTTCTTAACATTTGAGAGTAATTATTCCGTTAATCGCATTGCCTTTGACCGACCTCCCTTATCATTGTGGAGCTTAACTCATTTTGTGGAAAAATCCTCTCCAGATGAATCGCTCTCATAACCTTCTCTCTCACGCCATTTCTCTTCTCTCTCTGTTCATGTCTGTTATTGATCCTGCTGTTGTGTTGACACTGAAGCTGCTTTGGCTCCAGTTGCTGATCGCTATCTGATCTTTACGACAGCATCATTCATCCTGATCAGGGGCCATTCACACTAGGACAGGGAGATATTGAGATCTGCAACACTAGTCAAGGTGGATTAGTAGTCTCACACTCAAACAGAACTAGACTCTCAAACAGGTCTAGTCACATACACATAGCCTACATCTCACTCAGCGCATGCCAGATGTGCGTGATGTATCTGAACAGCTCAGCAACATTGTTGCATCTGGGTGATGGCTACTTGCAAATCCTCAGAAAAGCATACACACTAACAATGGCAGCAGTTATCAGAGTCAGAGTTGCAGCAGGTGACTGAGGGCCTCTGACTGCCCTGAGGCTGAGTACTGGGTGGAGGTCTGGGGGTCCATGGAAGATAACCTGGCCCCCCTGTGGATCTCCACCCCTGGGGATCAGATTCTTCGTAACCCAACCCCAAGATGGAACCAAAGACTAACCTGAAACTGACCTTAATGGGGTCAAAGGTGAAACAATTATGTCATTCACAAACCACTGGTGAGGACGGTCGGATGTCACCTATGAGAGGTAAGTGTTCTTCTGGATCAAAACTGCTTTAGTTGAAGGATGAATACTTAATGGTTCAAAACCCCTTGTCAAACCTAATGCTCATGAATAATACAAATTATTCAAACCAAATGGTCTTGTTTTGGGATGGATGCAGGTACGCATACACTGTTTAGGTGTATCAAGTCCATAGAACTAGAATGAGATTCTATTTCTATGGTCAAGTCAATATAGGCAGTGATAATACCAGTCTACAATCTCTTTCTGAGACATAAACGGGGGTAAGAACATGCACGAAATGTATTAAAACTTTGAATCATCCATCACCACTATTCTCTTACATCCTTCCCACCCAGCTGTCTCTCACTCCCATTTCCCTTCTGTCTCCTTTCCCCTCCTCTCATCCTTCCCCTATGCCCACTTTTGACCATGACTCCCAGCCCCATCCCCCTCTCCATTGACTGCTGATTGTCATTCTCTCTACCAGAGGGGTCAGTGTGGTCATTGTCAGTTTGTGTGGTCTGTCAGCAGATGACCACTGCTGGTCAATCAGGCTGGTCTCATAGACTAGACATAACATAGTAAACAAAAATCCGGGACACTCAAATTAGTATGGTATGTTACGTTTGGTATGGTTACATAAGCCAAAAGGTTACTTAATCTAAAAACAAAAGGAGGGTGGTTGGTTAGGGTGGATGGGCGTATAACACGAGCGTCTAGCAACCCAAAGGTTGCGTGCTCGAATCACATTACAGATAACTTTAGCATTTTAGCTAATTAGCAACTTTGCAAATACTCAGTAGCGGTGCGTGGGTAAAATCACTGGGGAAGACAGAAAAACAAGCCATATTACAATTTATGTGTTGTGATAATTGTGTTGTTTGCTCTATAACCTGTTAGTTCATATGCCTTGCGACCGTGATATATAGGCTTAAAGGCCGAGACAATAAGAAGACACAGTGGCAGAATAAATTCAACCACACCTTTGTTTCATCACAAAACCGGATAGCAACCTCTGTCCGGTGAAGTCCATAAAGCATAGGCCTTATTGCATGTAACAAACAGTTACATGACCTACAGCATGGTCAAGCAAGTTCATGTTTTCAACATTTTTGGACCGCAGAACAACTATTGATTTAGAACCACGGATAGTTACTGCAAGACGCAAAGAAAACACCACTATTCCAGCACCATTTCAACTTCAACATTTCAACATCAAATCACCTATGCTAATACAGTGACAACTAAAAGATACCAAAAACAATTTAGTCCAATCAACGTAAGCTAAAAATTATGTGGCTGCCCATGGATCTGATTTCTGTGCGTGTGCGTGTGTGTGTTCATGCAAGTAGAAAAAACATGTTGACTCACCCTACTTGTAGAGAAACGCCAATGTTGACGAAATGGTCTATCACTCTGTCATACAGTACACGCTTTAATTTTTTGTTGTCCTAGGCTACCTGGCTAAAATAATTGCTCGCTAGCCTAACTTCCTTTCATGGGCAACGTTAGCTAGTTAACAGCCTTCTACATCTAGCTACATATTGAACTCCCTTCCTCTCAGGCCAGGGGCACAATGTATGAATTAATGGTTGGATCAGAATCACCATTATAATCATTGGCCAGTACAGATAATTAAATAAAACCACAAGTCCAAATCCCTATCTCCATCCATTGCAAATTTAGGAAAGGGCCAATTTTAGCTAGCTAGCAAGCCACCGGAGGACAACAACACAACGAGATGCAACAATTCATGTTTTTTCTGTCAATGACGTGTGATTTGATAGGAGTGATTTCAAATCCAAACTGGCTTCCCTTGACACATTTTTTGGGTGCTCCAGGACCATTCACAGTTGAGCTCACTCAGTTTAGCTCAACGCTGATTAGCCAAACTCTTGCTCGCTTCCCTTGTATTCAATGCTATGGGCGGCAACAATGTCATACTCTTTTGGACCAGACAGCATCAGATAGATGGCCTACACATACAGAGACAGAGCAGCGCTGTTTCGCTCTCTCGGATGCTTTCCCCGGTGAGATACATTCAGCCTCTTGCGAATTGAAGGAAAATGATGAAACACAGAGAGATGAAAGATGCAATATTTTACGTTTTTTTCTATTTTTCTTGGTACATTTTGGGGGAAAGCCTAGCTTCCCTTGGCATCCATGACTTCACGCCACTTCAACTACTTACTACTTTTTAGCTACTTTGCATCTACCTAGCATGTTAGCTAACATTAACCCTTTAACCTAACTGCTTACCTTAACCCTAACCCCTAGCCTAACTAACGTTAGCGTTAGCCACCTAGCTAACATTTGCCACAACAATGGTAATTCATAACATATTGTATGAATTGCAATTTGTAACGTATCATACAAATTGTAATTCGCAACATATCATATGAATTGTAATTCGTAACATATCATACGAATTGTCATTCGAAACATATCATACGAAATGGATGATGGACATCCACAAATGAATACATACCATACCAAACATAACATATCATACTCATTTGAGTGTCCTGGATTTTCATTTACTATGTTACGTCTACCCCTGAGTCCAGGTTGCAGGTCAATAGGATTAGGACAGGACCAGACATACAGTATATCCAGCATCATACTCTATACATGGATCGGGAGAGGGTGACCATGATGTCATAGACTAAAGCAATGTTCCTCTGCTGGTCTTTTGATTTGCCAGATAGTTATTTTATACAGATTAAGTAAACTCTCAAGTGTTTGTTTCAATGTAAGTGGTCCACAAAGAAGGAATTGCAATATCATGGCCGGTCCCGCGTGGGCCAAGGTTGAAAAACACTGTATTAAATTAAACAATGAAAAGCTTCACTCACCAGTACAGGAATACTCTCTGGAGAATGTTGCCATTATTGTCCTATATCCTTTTCACTTCATTCTATAGCTGATTGCAATTTGCATGCCTGGCTTCTGCATGAAGAGGGAGGAAGAAGGGGTAGGGGATGGAGGAAGGGAGAGAGAGAGAGAGAGGGTGGGGGTTGTCTGGCCACCCTGCTGACCTCAATGACCACAGCAGCACCAGCCCCATACACACAAACGAATCAATATGTAACTAAGGAAGGAGAGCGGATGATGGAGAGAGTGGTAGAGAGCCAGAGGAGGAGTAGAGGAACAATGATATCGGAAGAGAGGTTTATCAATAATGCAGGGGAATTGTTCTGTTTTTAGGTTTATCCTACAACAACATGCTTATTTTTAATTAGTGTTTGGCTTTGATTAGTTTTATTAATGCAAATCACATAAACAAAATTTGAACCGATGCATTCATCCAAACTCTATGGAAGATACAAAACACGAGTAACAGTATTTTTGTTTCACTTGCCATTTTTTGGCACATGGCTAAATTTAGATTTGTTTTAGTTTCTTTATCAAAGTAGTAGGACTACAAAAGGAAACATCATAGCTCCAAATATCTCCCAAATAAATAATGACATACCTGTGAGTCTATAGTCTTTCAGTTAGAAAAGACTAGGAATAGAGCAGCATTTAAATGATAGTATTATACAAAGGGGGTTAATACATACAGTGTGTGTGTGTGTGTGTGTGTGTGTGTGTGTGTGTGTGAGAAAGGAAGAATGAAGATGGTGGAATGACAGGGATTAAGGGTGGCATGTGTATAAATATAAACCTCTGTCTGGAGTGTGAACATTTTTGAAGGTGGGAGAGAGAGTATGCATGCAAACACGAGAGGGAGAGAGAGACAGGGTGGAGGAGGGGCAGAAAGGGGAAGAGGGGGAAGCAGAGCGTGCACAATATTAATTCAAACTGACACAGGCTGCATGTCCTGGTTTGCACTTCTCTCTCTCTCTCTCTCTCTCTCTCTCTCTCTCTCTCTCTCTCTCTCTCTCTCTCTCTCTCTCTCTCTCTCTCTCTCTCTCTCTCTCTCTCTCTCTCTCTCTCTCTCTCTCTCTCTCTCTCTCTCTCTCTCTCTCTCTCTCTCTCTCTCTCTCTCTCACACACACAGGCACGGAAACACCGGAGAGTCGTCAGTTAAGTTTACAGCAGCAGGAAGAAGACATTGGAGAGGTGGAGAAGGGGAGAGAGTGATAGACCGGGGAGGGGAAGGAAGAAAATACAAAACATGGAGAGGCACTGTGGAGTGGGGGGGGGGGGGGTTGAAGAAGACAGATGAGTGAGAATAGAGAGAGAGAAAGAGGGCAGAGTTTGCAAACGGGGAGAATAGAGAATGTGAAGGAGAAGGGGAAAAAGGGAGGGATAGACAGAGATAGAGGAATGCAGGGCGAGGGAGAGAGAGAGAAACGGGGCTTGGCGTACGGAGGGGGCAGAGAGGAGGATATGAGAGACGGAGTGTCTGGCTGCATGTGTCGGGGCTGGACACAGGAGGACAGAGGGTAAGTGCATTCTGCCTGCAATTTATCTCAAATCGTTACAGTCATTTACTATTTTTATATCCTGCTTGCAATGTTGTATATAAAGTATATCTTTCATGGATCTGTATATAACATCTGAGTGCATTGTCATTCTATGGAAGAGTTTCTTATTACCAGACATAAATATGATGTGACAAATGTGTCATGGGCTGTTTGTGGGCTTGGACATTAATGCATGATGCAGCTACTGGGGGCTTAATGGAGGCTTGCATGGCTAGTGTTTTATTTTGCATCTATGTAGTCGTGCATGCATGGAGAACATTTTCACAATAGTATGAGTTTCAGCAAGTGAATTTATTTGTGGTGAGTGTTTTCCATTCATACCTCAGAGTGTGCTATGTGTGATATGATAGTATAATAGTAGTGACAGTACATGTTGTCCTCGTACCCATGTCGGTTTGATAGTACTAATTGAATCCATGCCGCTGAATGTGTGTCTGTTTTGGAGCGTTAGGCATAGTACATTAACGTGTGTGTGTCTTTGTGAGGTTATTGATGAAGATGTCAGAGGTAATGGGAATGGTGATGGTCCTTCCCCCTCGTCTGGGTGACTGAGTCTGTGTCTACCTGCCCCAGACTGGATCAATACTTTAATGCAATTGCCATTCACTTCAATTGGGACTGGTGCGCACACACACACACACACTGACATACAAGCAGCATATTAAAAATATTGGTGGTCACTCACTAAGAATTACATTTCAGAGATTAACAAAAGTAAACACACAGTCTTAGTGAAAATGACTATGCAAGTATGCAACACACAGAACCTTAATGTCAAACACAGACACACCCCCACACACAGTTCACAGTAATGGCGGTGGCTCCCTTGAACTCATTCACCGGAGGGTCATGGGTTCAAGTCCCAGGTGGGAGGGGAAGTGGGGAGGGGGGTTGGTCATGACCCTATCCTTCCTCTCATACCCCCCCCCCCCCCCCCCCCCCCCCACTCTTCCTCACTTCATGCTCCAGCCACCACAATGCTTAGACCAAGACCAAGACCATCATCAAGGGCTGTAATCTGTCTTCTCATTCACATACAAATGCACACACACACACACAGACACACCAATTCACTGACCCTGACATAACAGTTCAGCAATATCAGGCAGTAAAACACTAAGCGCTCTGTGTGTGTGGACTTGTGCGTACGTAAGTGCATGTGTGTTTGCATGCGTGTGTGTGAGGGTGCGTGAGGGTCAATGCTAAATGTTTATTTTGGTTGCTGTTACCGGAGAGTTGTGCTAACAGTGGAGTGTTAAGTGTCCCCACTCCATCACTGTCTTTGTGGGCGCAATTAGCATGCTCTCCCTGTCTGCAGTTTGTGTGGTTTGGTTTTACTATTCTTGTGGGGACCAGAAGTCCGGGACCAGAAGTCCGGGACCAGAAGTGCTCACAAGGAGAGTAAAACAAGGACAATTCAGACAAGTGGGAACATTTCACCAGTCCATAGGGGTTAGGTTTAGGGTTACAATTAAGGTTAGGTGTTTGGTTTAGAGCTATATGATTTTGAATGGAAATCAATTGTTTGGTCCCCACAAGGATAGCAAAACAAATCTGTGTGAATGTGTGTGTGTTTAATATGTGTGTGTGTGTGTGTGTGTGTTAGACAAGTGGCTAAAAAAGTTTGTCAAGCCCTGAATATATGTAGCCTACCAATATGTGTGTTTGTTTATGTGTGAAAATATAAATAGCCTACATGTTTTGGATATGTGTTTATGTCTGTGGGTAATTATACATTTTATAATGTGGGTTTTAATAAATGTATGGGATACAGCTGTGTGTGTAAGTGGGTGTGTGCATGGGTGTTTGGATCTATTTAGATGTTTATTGCCGGCGGTATGTTCATGTGATCTTGTTATGTGAGCAGCCAGCCCAGCCCCGTGCAGGAGGAGTGGGGGAGCAGACAGACAAACACGCATGGCCGAACCAGCCAGACACACTCACACACACACACACACACAACCTCTCTTTCATAGGAAATGAGACCCGGTGACCTCTGACCATTCAGCCTGTCTGGAAACGCCAAGCCTGGAATCGATCAACACCCCCCTTCCCAGACAGCCTCCCTCCTGCTTCTTCCCTCCCTCCACCTCCACTCCTTCCAACCATTCCTCCTCTCCTTCCCCCCCACTTTCTCTCTGCCCGGCGACCCCCTCACTCTTAACTCGCTCTCCCCTCCCCCCAAATCAGATGATCAACCCCACAGTGACTATGCTATACCTCACACAGCAGCACAGCAACCTCCAAACACAGACTCTGACCAAACACTGAACAGGACCCTGCTATATACCCAACACATAAGGTAAGAGGAGGCAAGTCTAGTGTGTGTGTTAAATAGATTGTGATTTATGAGTTGTCATCTATACATGTCATTTTATATGCGAGTTAGATTTGTGATTTCCCACTGTACTTTGTTCAGTCAAATGTATTTGATTTAGTCAAATCAAATGTATTTTATAAAGCCCTTTTTACATCCGCAGTTGTCACAAAGTGCTATACAGATACCCATCCTAAACCCCCAAAGAGCAAGCATTGCAGATCAATGCTTTTGATCACTTTTGATCAATGCTTATGTGTACAGGTGTATGTAATCAGGATTGTTTGTTAGTTATTATGTGTTATGTTATATTCTATATTGGGGTCTATTTTAACCCATTTCCTTTTTCCATATTTATTAAGAAGCACCAGGTTACTAGTTTGCGCCTATTAAACACAGAAGGTAGAACCAAAAAGTAAAACAAAGGTTATGATCCAGTAGGTTGTTGGCAGGTCTGGTGGTCAATCTGTCTCTAGCATTCAAGTCCCAGTGAACATTCAACGCTGTCGGTGAGTTTGTGACTTAGAGAAACCATCGAGTGTTGAGTGTACCCTGCCTCTTGAGTTCACATCTTTGCACATACTCTCACACTAAAACACCCACACAAATGCATGAAAGCACACACGCACGCACGCACACACACACACACCTCATCTGGATTAGAGTACATACAGTAGCCCTTACTAAAATGGCTGCCAACGAGGTCTTTCAGTGAGCTGTGATGTTGCTATGAAAAGGCCCTATCTCTTCACCCACTATGATGTCATAAAGAAAAGGCCCTTTCTCTTCATCCACTATGATGTCATAAGGAAAAGGCACTATCTGTTCACCAACTCTCACAGAGCAGGGTCCCGGTTCACATTCATCGCTGTCGGTGGG
Source organism: Coregonus lavaretus (assembly GCF_964263955.1). NCBI lineage: Eukaryota > Metazoa > Chordata > Actinopteri > Salmoniformes > Salmonidae > Coregonus > Coregonus lavaretus. The sequence goes on along the minus strand of NC_140015.1, from coordinate 26,673,413 downwards.
TTTCAATGCTTTGACTCGCCCGATGATGAATGACAACCGTGGCCAAGACTGACCCTGATGAAACATACTTCTATCGGTCTGCCTGTCTGTCTGAAGGGATGAGTTATTACCTGTATAAAAGTGGTGATTTTGTCAAAGAGGTGATATTTTGTTTTTAATAAACACCCTAAAATGTATAACCTGAGATTTCTCATGTTGTATTTCATAAAATGTCATGATTTCACGGTATTTGCACACAAAAACATCTGGGTAAGGACATCAATGCTACACCTGGTTTTTAATGTGATAATTTTTTTGTGTGATGGTGAACAGTTACTCACAATTCATCCGTGGAGTTTAAGTGAAGAAACAAACATATTAGTCATTTTTACAGTACAGCCCTGTAAAACAGATAGATAGAGATGAAGAGAAATTGAGAGACGAAGTTGACATAAAAAGGGGAGAAAAAGAAAGGGAGTCTCCCTCGAATGAGATAGAAAGAGGGAGATTAGAGATGACAGAGAGAAGAAGAGCCATGTTTTTTCCTCCAGGCAGCTCCAGTATATACACACTATATACACACTCACTCAAACACACCAAACTGACACTCTTACAAAAACCCACACACATTCACATACACTACAGTCGTGGTCAAAAGTTTTGAGAATGTCACAAGTATTGGTCTTCACAAAGTTTTCTGCTTCAGTGTTTTTAGATATTTGTGTCAGATGTTACTATGGTATACTGAAATATAATTACAAGCATTCCATAAGTGTCAAAGGCTTTTATTGACAATTACATTAAGTTTATGCAAAGAGTCAATATTTGCAGTGTTGACCCTTCTTTTTCAAGAGCTCTGCAATCCGCCCTGGCATGCTGTCAATTAACTTCTGGCCACATCCTGACTGATGGCAGCCCATTCTTGCATAATCAGTGCTTGGAGTTTGTCAGAATCTGTGGGTTTTTGTTTGTCCACACGCCTCTTGAGGATTGACCACAAGTTCTCAATGGGATTAAGGTCTGGGGAGTTTCCTGGCCATGGACCCAAAATGTCGATGTTTTGTTCCCCGAGCCACTTAGTTATCACTTTTGCCTTATGGCAAAGTGCTCCATCATGCTGGAAAAGGCATTGTTCGTCACCAAACTGTTCTTGGATGGTTGGGAGAAGTTGCTCTCTGAGGATGTGTTGGTACCATTCTTTATTCATGGCTGTGTTTTTAGGCAAAATTGTGAGTGAGCCCACTCCCTTGGCTGGGAAGCAACCTCACACATGAATGGTCTCAGGATGCTTTACTGTTGGCATGACACAGGACTGATGGTAGCGCTCACCTTGTCCTCTCCGGACAAGCTTTTTTCCGGATGCCCCAAACAATCGGAAAGGGGATTCTTCAGAGAAAATGACTTTACCCCAGTCCTCAGCAGTCCAATCCCTGTACCTTTTGCAGAATATCAGTCTGTCCCTGATGTTTTTCCTGGAGAGAAGTGGCTTCCTCGCTGCCCTTCTTGACACCAGGCCATCCTCCAAAAGTCTTCGCCTCACTGTGCGTGCAGATGCACTCACACCTGCCTGCTGCCATTCCTGAGCAAGCTCTGTACTGGTGGTGCCCCGATCCCGCAGTTGAATCAACTTTAGGAGACGGTCCTGGCGCTTGCTGGACTTTCTTGGGCGCCCTGAAGCCTTCTTCACAACAATTGAACCTCTCTCCTTGAAATGATTGATGATCCGATAAATGGTTGATTTAGGTGCAATCTAACTAGCAGCAATATCCTTGCCTGTGAAGACCTTTTTGTGCAAAGCAATGATGACGGCACGTGTTTCCTTGCAGGTAACCATGGTTAACAGAGGAAGAACAATGATTTCAAGCACCACCCTCCTTTTAAAGCTTCCAGTCTGTTATTCTAACTCAATCAGCATGACAGAGTGATCTCCAGCCTTGTCCTCGTCAACACTCTCACATGTGTTAACGAGAGAATCACTGACATGATGTCAGCTGGTCCTTTTGTGGCAGGGCTGAAATGCAGTGGAAATGTATTTTGGGGATTAAGTTCATTTTCATGGCAAAGAGGGACTGCAATTAATTGCAATTCATCTGATCACTCTTCATAACATTCTGGAGTATATGCAAATTGCCATCATAAAAACTGCGGCAGCAGACTTTGTGAAAATGTATATTTGTGTCATTCTCAAAACTTTTGACCATGACTGTACATACGCACACAAACACACAACAAACACACGCATACCGATGCCACACAAACATACAGTACATACACACACATACACACACACACTTTCACACTCATTATATGCTGCTGCTACTCTGTTCTTTATCTTACTCTTATTATTATCTATCCTGATGCCTAGTCACTTTACCCTGTCTTCATGTATATATCTACCTCAAATACCTCGTACCCCTGCACAGTGATATGGTACTGGTACTCCCTGAATATAGCTTAATTATTTTGGGGGAAGGGCTCCTAAGCAAGCATTTTACAGTAAAGTCTAGACCTGTTGTATTCAGCGCATGTGACAAATATAATTGGATTGATTGATTGACTGTATGGCCTCCAGGCAGCTCCAGTATGACTATATAGCCTCCAGACAGTATGGGACTCCCTAAAAACATGCCACTTCGATACAGCTACAACCGGAAGTGACTTTTCGTAGCAAGTTAGGAGAGCATTTTCATTAACCCTAACCCTTTTCCTAATCTTAACCTAATTCTCCTAACCTGCTGCATAAGTTCTCCTAACCTGCTACGAAAAAGTCATTTCCGGTCGTAGCTGTATCAAAGTTGTGTGTTTTTAGGGAATCTCATGAAGGTATGGCCTCCAGGGTCTGACTGCTCCACAACATGGTCAGTCACAGACCAAGGTGCTCTAATGTGATGTAGCAACCCGCTCTGTGATTCCCTAACCATGCTCACAACAACACAGCACACTCTGGCTATGTCTGAAATGACACCCTAGTGCTGTAGCTGGCATCATTTTAGCCACCTTTTCAGTAGTGCACTACATAGGTAATAGGGTCATGGTCATATATACAGCTCTGGAAAAAATTAAGAGACCACTGCAAAAATATACGTTTCTCTGGTTTTACTACTTATAGGTATGTGTTTGGGTGAAATTAACATTTTTGTTTTATTCTATAAACTACTGACAACATTTCTCCCAAATTCCAAATAAAAATATTGTCATTTAGAGAATTTATTTGCAGAAATGACAACTGGTCAAAATAACAAAAAAGATGCAGTGTTGTCAGACCTCGAATAATGCAAAGAAAATAAGTTCATGTTCATTTTTAAACAACACAATACTAATGTTTTAACTTAGAAAGAGTTCAAAAATCAATAATTTGTGGAATAACCCTGAATTTCAATCACAACTTTCATGTGTCTTGGCATGCTCTCCACCAGTCTTTCACATTGATGTTGGGTGACTTTATGCCACTCCTGGCACAATAATTCAAGCAGCTCGGCTTTGTTTGATGGCTTGTGACCATCCATCTTCCTCTTGATCATGTTCCAGAAGTTTTCAATGGGGTTCAGGTCTGGAGATTGGGCTGGCCATGACAGGGTCTTGATCTGGTGGTCCTCCATCCACACCTTGATTGACCTGGCTGTGTGGCATGGCACATTGTCCTGCTGGAAAAACCAATCCTCAGAGTTGGGGAACAATGTCAAAAGGAAGCAAGTTTTCTTCCAGCACAACCTTGTACGTGGCTTGATTCATGCGTCATTCACAAAGACAAATCTGCCCGATTCCAGCCTTGCTGAAGCACCCCAAGATCATCACAGATTCTCCACCAAATGTCACAGTGGGTGCGAGACACTGTGGCTTGTAGGCCTCTCCAGGTCTCCGTCTAACCATTAGACAACCAGGTGTTGGGCAAAGCTGAAAATTGGACTCATCAGAGAAGATGACCTTACTCCAGTCCTCTACGGTCCAATCCTTATGGTCTTTTGCAAACCTCAGCCTGGCTCTTCTTTGCTTCTCATTGATGAAGGGCTTTTTTCTAGCTTTGCACGACTTCAGCCCTGCCCCTAGGAGCCTGTTTCAAATCGTCCTCGCCGTGCACCTCACCCCAGCTGCCGTTTGCCATTCTTTTTGTAGGTCACTTGATGTCATCCTACGGTTGTTGAGTGACATTCAAATGAGTTGGCGGTCATCCTGGTCAGTAGAGAGTCGTTTTTGCCCTCTGCCTGTCTGTAGCTTTGTTGTCCCCAATGTCTGCTGCTTGACCTTGTTCTTATGAACCGCCGTCTTTGAAATTTTAAGGATGGAAGCAACCTGACGCTCACAGTATCCCTCTGCCAGTAAAACCAGAATTGAACCCTTCTTTTCCTCACTCAAAACTTTCCTTTTCAACTCTTTTGGCATGGTCAATAGTTACTTTTTGATTAATATTACTTTTTAGGTACTATTAGCACTGTTTTTGCCATCCAGCTGGTCCTATTGCAAGATGATAGTGATGACCACAGCAGTGGTTTTTATACTTTTCCTCGTTAAATAACATTTGGTGATCACCTAATCAGTACCTAATTCAGTAGAATGAGGTGTGCCTGTGTTAGAATTCAACAGACCCTGGAATGGAATGGCTATCATACATGTAGAGATGCTGATTAAATTTTTTCCAGAGCTGTATATACAGTACCAGTCAAAAGTTTGGACACACCTACTCATTCAAGGGTTTTTCTTTATTTTTACTATTTTTTACATTGTAGAATAATAGTGAAGACATCAAAACTATGAAATAACACATATGGAATCATGTAGTAACCAAAAAAGTGTTAAATGAATCAAAATATATTTTATATTTGAGATTCTTCAAATTGCCTTGATGACAGCTTTGCACACTCTTGGCATTCTCGCAACCAGCTTCATGAGGTAGTCACCTGGAATGCATTTCAATTAACAGGTGTGCCTTCTTAAAAGTTAATTTGTGGAATTTCTTTCCTTCTGGAAAGAGCCAATCAGTTGTGTTGTGACAACACAACAGAAGATAGCCCTATTTGGTAAAAGACCAAGTCCATATTATGGCAAGAACAGCTCAAATAAGCAAAGAGAAACGACAGTCCATCGTTACTTTATGACATGAAGGTCAGTCAATATGGACAAGTTCAAGAACTTTGAACATTTCTTCAAGTGCAAAAGTTTCTTCAAGTGCAGTCGCAAAAAACATCAAGCGCTATGATGAAACTGGCTCTCATGAGGACCGTCACCGGAATGGAAGACCAAGAGTTACCTCTGCTGCAGAGGATAAGTTCATCAGAGTTACCAGCTTCAGAAATTGCAGCCCAAATAAATGCTTTTCAGAGTTCAAGTAACAGACACATCTCAACATCAACTGGTCAGAGGACACTGTGTGAATCAGGCCTTCATGGTCGAATTGCTGCAAAGAAACCAATTTGCATACCGCCCCAACAGATCCACAGATGATGCAATCTCTATTGTACGCCACACTGCCCTTTCCCACCTGGACAAGAGGAACACCTACGTGAGAATGCTATTCATTGACTACAGCTCAGCATTCAACACCATAGTGCCCTCAAAGCTCATCACTAAGCTAAGGATCCTGGGACTAAACACCTCCCTCTGCAACTGGATCCTGGACTTCCTGACGGGCCGCCCTCAGGTGGTAAGGGTAGATAACAACACATCTGCCACACTGATCCTCAACATGGGGGCCCCTCAGGGGTGCGTGCTCAGTCCCCTCCTGTACTCCCTGTTCACCCATGACTGCATGGCCAGGCACGACTCCAACACCATCATTAAGTTTGCCGACGACACAACAGTGGTAGGCCTGATCACCGACAACGATGAGACAGCCTATAGGGAGGAGGACAGAGACCTGGCTGTGTGGTACCAGGATAACAACCTCTCCCTCAACGTGACCAAGACAAAGGAGATGATTGTGGACTACAGGAAAAAAAAGAGGACTGAGCACACCCCCATTCTCATCGACGGGCTGTAGTGGAACAGGTTGAGAGCTTCAAGTTCCTTGGTGTCCACATCACCAACGAACTATCATGGTCCAAACACACCAAGACAGTCGTAAAGAGGGCACGACAAAGCCTATTCCCCCTCAGGAGACTGAAAAGATTTGGCATGGGTCCTCAGATCCTCAAAAAATTATACAGCTGCACCATCGAGAGCATCCTGACTGGTTGCATCACCGCCTGGTATGGCAATTGCTTGGCCTCCGACCGCAAGGCACTACAGAGGGTAGTGCGTACAGCCCAGTACATCACTGGGGCCAAGCTTCCTGCCATCCAGGACCTCTATACCAGGCGGTGTCAGAGGAAGGCCCTCAAAATTGTCAGACTCCAGCCACCCTAGTCATAGACTGTTCTTTCTGCTACCGCACGGCAAGCAGTACCGGAGTGGCAAGTCTAGGTCCAAAAGACTTCTCAACAGCTTCTATCCCCAAGCCATAAGACTCCTGAACAGCTAATCATGGCTACCCGTACTATTTGCACTGCCACCCCACCCCCACCCCATCTTTTTACGCTGCTGCTACTCTGTTAATTAATTATGCATAGTCACTTTAACTCTACCCACATGTACATATTACCTCAACTACCTCAACTAGCCGGTGCCCCCGCACATTGACTCTGCACTGGTACCCCCCTGTATATATAGCCTCCCTACTGTTATTTTATTTTACTTCTGCTCTTTTTTTGTCAACACTTTTTTGTTGTTGTTGTTTTATTTTACTTTTTTATTAAAAAATAAATGCATTGTTGGTTAAGGGCTGTAAGTAAGCATTTCACGGTAATGTCTACACCTGTTGTATTCGGCGCATGTGGCCAATAAAATTGGATTTGATTTGATTTGAAACCAATACTAAAGGACACCAATAAGAAGAAGAGACTTGCTTGGGCCAAGAAACACGAGCAATGGACATTAGACCGGTGGAAATGTGAGATTTTTGGTTCCAACCGCCGTGTCTTTGTGAGACGAGGTGTGGGTGAACGGATGATCTCCGCATGTGTATTTCCCACCGTAAATCATGGAGGAGGAGGTGTTATGGTATGGGTGTGCTTTGCTGGTGAGACTGTCTGTGATTTATTTAGAATTCAAGGCACACTTAACCAGCATGGCTACCACAGCATTTTGCAGTGATACGCCATCCCATCTGGTTTGGGCTTAGTGGGACTATCATTTGTTTTTCAACAGGACAATGACACAACACACCTCCAGGCTGTGTAAGGGCTATTTTACCAAGAAGGAGAGTGATGGAGTGCTGCATCAGATGACCTGGCCTCCACAATCCCCCAACCTCAACCCAATTCAGATGGTTTGGGATGAGTTGGACCGCAGAGTGAAGGAAAAGCAGCCAACGAGTGCTCAGCAAATGTGGGAACTCCTTCAAAACTGTTGGAAAGCATTCCAGGTGAAGCTGGTTGAGAGAATGCCAAGAGTGTGCAAAGCTGTCATCAAGGCAAATGGTGGCTTTTTGAAGAATCTCAAATATAAAATATATTTTGATTTCTTGAACACTTTTTTGGTTACTACATGATTCCATATGTGTTACTTCATAGTTGTGTTGTCTTCACTATTATTCTACAATGTAGAAAATAGTAAAAAAAATAAAGAACAACCATTGAATGAGTAGGTGTTCTAAAACTTTTGACCGGTAGTGTACAGTCGTGATCAAAGGTTTTGAGAATGACACAAGTATTGGTCTTCACAAAGTTTGCTGCTTCAGTGTTTTTAGATATTTGTGTCAGATGTTACTATGGTATACTGAAGTATAATTACAATCATTCCATAAGTGTCAAAGGCTTTTATTGACAATTATATTAAGTTTATGCAAAGAGTCAATATTTGCAGTGTTGACCCTTCTTTTTCAAGGCCTCTGAAATCCGCCCTGGCACGCTGTCAATTAACTTCTGGGCCATATCCGGACTCATGGCAGCCCATTCTTGCATAATCAATGCTTGGAGTTTGTCAGAATATGTGGGTTTTTGTTTGTCCACCCGCCTCTTGAGGATCGACCACAACTTCTCAATGGGATTAAGGTCTGGGGAGTTTCCTGGCCATGGACCCAAAATGTCGATGTTATATATATAGTGTACACAATAAAGAAAATACATTATGGGTCAACAGCTGAATATATTTCCCAGTGTTGTTCAAAGCTCAGAATGCTTATATTCTTGATCTGAGTTCTAATCGCGCCTGCCTCTTTGCGAACGAGTGGAGTAATGAACAGTGGTTTGTTCCTTATGTTCGCCTGCATCCCCGGATTTTCATCCCGGATTTTCCTTAATAACAGCACATTCGCCACTCTCTCAAACGGCTAACTCCGCCCTCTCGCGGCACAGGCCGAGGACCTGAGACGTAAAACGAACTACCCCGGCTTGCAGTCCTCTTAAGTAGGTGACTAGAGACACTGCTGACAGTGTGTTTGCGAGATGCCAGACAAAAGGCCATTTTAAAACCGTCTCACGACTCCTGCCGTGTCTACAGACATCCCTCAAACAAAAATCGACTCTCTGAGAATGACTGCACAAATAGTTGCTTATATATATGTCAGTCAGTCAGGTGGCTAGCTGCCAGCAGAGACTTCGATTGCAGTAACATTGAAGGGCTCTGGCTAGTATTACTTGACTGGAACAAATTGCAAAAATCTCTGAAGCTGGAGACACTTATCTCCCTCACTAACTTTAAGCATCAGTTGTCAGAGCACCTTACCGATCACTGCACCTGTACACAGCCCATCTGAAATTAGCCCGCCCAACTACCTCATCCCTATATTGTTATTTATTTTGCTCATTTGTACCTCAGTATCTCTATTTGCACATCATCTCTTGCACATCTATCATTCCAGTGTTAATACTAATTGTAATTATTTTGCACTATAGCCTATTTTATTGCCTTACCTCCATAACTTGCTAAATTTGCACACTGTATATTATATGTATTTCTGTTGTATTTTTGACTTTGTTTTGTTTTACCCCATATGTAACTCTGTGTTTGTTTTTATCGCACTGCTATGCTTTATCTTGGCCAGGTCGCAGTTGTAAATGAGAACTTGTTCTCAACTGGTTTACCTGGTTAAATAAAGGTGAAATAAATAAAATAGAAAAAATAAAAAAAACTTAGGAGGCTAGAAGAATGAAGTATGAAGCTAATGTTAAACGGAGTCTACCTCAGCAGGAGCAAAAAATACGCAACTAGGTTCTCATAATAACTTTGCTTTACAAAGAGTAGGCTACTGAGACAGACAGTGATGTGGTGCTCAGTGGTGAGGGTGAGGCAGGCTGCAATGCATGCAGGAGGAAGCACAGGAGACGGAGAGAGAGGAAGCAAGCAGTAAGAGAGGTTAGTACAGCGGTTCCCAAACTAATCTTATCAAACATGTTAGGAACTAAAAGTCAGACCCTGCTTACGGCCCTGAATAGGGTGTCAAATGTAGTGCACTATTGTAGGTAAAAGGCTGTCATCTCGGAGGCAGCACCTGTCAAAAGCTATACCACAAAACCCTGCGCTGTGGTGGTAAGTGGTAGGGGAGACAGTACTTCAGGTCCCAGGGTAGGTGATGTCACTGTGGTAATGTCACTTAAAATAGCTGTCAACCGCTTTGGTTACTCCATAGAAGCCTCTCCAGGCCAATGAAACAACAGAGGCAAACATCCCCACCAATCAGAGACACACTTGAGGGGATCTTGGGTTCTATAAGAGCTTCTCCTTCAAACCATAAGCAAAATAATGAGGGACGGCGCCTGAGGAGGCTTTAATGAATGAAGTAACCTGGTCCAGGGCGTATCTCAATAGAATAGTCTGAAGTGGCTTCCTCTCCTTGTCCCCCTCTCCTAATCTGCACTGATCTAAAAGGAGAAGGACATCTGAAAACATTATGGTGTAAGCCCACACAACGGACCTTCTCCTTTCTAGGTCAGTGCATACAAAAGGAGAAAGAGCAACTTCGGACTATTGAGAAGCACAGCAGTTCCTGCAAAGCTGACTGCCTCCACACGCAGTCTAGTCCTATTTGACCCCCATGAACTATGACCCCTGTTCATTATCTGAAGCATCTTCAGCCACAGGGGGCTCAGGAGCAATTAGTGGAGCTGCAAGTGATCATGCATCACACTATAACTAACTGACTGGGATTGGATGAGAGAGAGAGAGGAGAGGAGAGAGAGAGAGAGAGAGAGGAGAGAGAGAGAGAGAGAGAGAGAGGAGAGAGAGAGAGAGAGGAGAGAGAGTGAGAGAGAGAGAGAGAGAGAGAGAGAGAGAGAGAGAGAGGAGAGAGAGAGAGAGAGAGAGAGGAGAGAGAGAGAGAGAGAGAGGAGAGAGAGAGAGGAGAGAGAGAGAGAGAGAGAGAGAGAGAGAGAGAGAGAGAGAGAGAGGAGGAGAGAGAGAGAGAGAGAGAGAGAGAGAGAGAGAGAGAAGAGAGAGAGTGAGAGAGAGAGAGGAAGAGAGAGAGAGAGCGAGAGAGAGAGAGAGAGAGAGAGAGAGAGAGACCAGACTCCACTGATAAGCAGACACGCTAGCTAATGACAAAACAGCAGCCTTCATTCCTTATTTTCCTTGCACTCTCCATCCATCCATTTTCCCCTTATCTCTCCTCTCTCTCTGTGTTAGTATTCTATTTTTCTATTTATTACGGATCTCCATTAGCTGCTGCCAAGACAGCAGTTACTCTTCCTGGGGTCCAGCAACATTAAGGCAGTTATATAAAGTAAAGAATATTACATGACATTACATTTCATATCACTTTTCACAACACTAGTGGCACAGGCATACATTTGTATTGTAGATATGTG